>NW_003804933.1:72941-707671 GCF_000255335.2 Galendromus occidentalis | reverse complement strand
GTCCTACCGGAAAATCTGACAAGAGTCTCGGAGATTATCGCTCATCGTCCAGGGCCGAATCTTGTCCGGCGCCCGAGACGGGTCATGGTGCATATCCGGATTCTGGCTTATCGCTGCTTCAAGGCACCCGCTCAGGGGTCAAGGCTCCGTGCCAAGATTCTTCTGGCACGCGTCCACACTCCACACCGAAGAAAACTCTGGAGGCTGTAGTATGTCGGTACTATAGGGACCGACGCCTAACCGGGCTTCCAAAAATACGCTGGTCCGGACGCCGCACCGACTTACAGAATAATAGCCCATAATTTGCGCGCGGCTGCTCTCGAGCGCGAGCCGTATGAGACGTCTGAGCTTAATAACTTCGCTTCGGGATCCACGCACTGAAACTCATCGAGGAGATCGGGAGCCGAACCGTCCGGACCGTCCTCCACGAATATCCCTTTCCATACGGGAAGGGATATTCGTGAAGGTACAATGTGGAGAGTCTCGTTTTATCGGTAACCGTTTAAGTGCCACCGGGCGGAATTTTCCGGAATCCCGGGAGAACTGAGGGACGCCGCGTCCCTCAGTGGCGAAATTGGGCCGTCCACTCCAGGAGCTCAGCTCCCTGCCATGCTGATTTCCCTTGAGCGGCCAATGCTTCTCGATTGTGCTGTATCCGATCCAAGCTTGGAGCAAAAGGTAGAAAGGATCCCGAACCACATATATCGAATGCTCTCGGATAATTAATTGTTGACCCGGGAAGTATCTCCCCCTATGTACATATAATAAAGCAGCTATCTCCGTCCGCCAGTACGCTTCACTGCTGGCGTCCTCGATTCGATGTCGAGGATTTGATAATTCCGACCGATGAGGGCCCTCATCGACCGTAATCGCCGACAGTTCGCTTGCGTTTCGATGGGCCGTTCTTCGATTAAAGTCGAAAAACCGATGCATCGTCCTCTCATTGGCTGCGAACGAGATCGGCTTCTGACTCATGATCAGAAGCGAGATTGCTCAAGAACGATGTGCTATGCCCCCCTACAGGTTTACATTTCGCAGGGGTGATTTATTTTCCCGGAGAACGATGTCAACACTTTCACATATCATCTCGCTGTCAGATTGGGAGTACTGATGAGCTGCTCGTGAAATTAGTTCTCGCATACGTCATGCCGAAATCGAGAAAGATCTCTCGTGGTAATCAGTAATCGGCGACGGCGACAGCTAGAAAGCGACAGAATTCGAAGATATAGAGAAAACCGCTCAGCCGAAGGAACACAAGCCGCACGAGGAGCTAATGTTTCTCAACAGCGACGAACTCGAGCTAATCCAACGGCAACACAGATCGCAGAAGTATATTACTCCAAAGTCATGCGCCAAAGCGTCAGCTTCTAGAAAATTCCGCGATTTTCCCGATTCCCAGATTATAATATGATGATGCACTCATCCAACCTTCAAAAACTCACAGATGAGCTCAGGCTCCCGAACGAGCTCAGAAATCGAGTCGCGGCCGAGTTAAGGAATACGTATCGACGAATCAGGATCCGGCACTTGGAAGAAACTCGCAGAGCACGGTTCTGGGGAGGTACTCATCACACGCGATGCTCAAACAACATAGTTTTGAATGAATGAGCTTTTCCACGATTTCGACTGAATTATACGGTTTTCCGCGAGTCTACTCAAGTTCACCGCGACCCTGACGCGCTTTCGGCGATTCTTCTCCGCGACAAATATTCAGCCCTTTCGATCGTCCAGCGATTGAACCCAATGGAATTCCTCCCCGACTGATTGGCCGAGCAAGCCGGAATCTTCAAAGATCCGAATCATCGTACGCCTTCGAGAGCGGCACGCAAAAAGGAGAAGTTCCCAGGCTCCGGGAATGGATTCGAGGAGAGGAACTTCCCGACGACGCGAAATGGGAGCTACACGCGGACGTAAACAATCGAGAGACTTCGCGCGAGAACTTCGGACTCATCCGGACTCTACGACCTCGGAAAAGATCACTCACTATAGAATGACGCCCTATTTTAACGAGCCGGGCCCAAGCTCTTCGAGATTCGAAACTCGCGATAGACGCTGCGATTGACTATGTATGGGGAAGGCCGTGGGCATTCTTCCGCAGCGCATGAGCACCCGACCTCTGACACCGGTCGGCCGATACTCACAATCAGCGCACGAATAATCTTCTCGGAATCTACAGGTTCGAAAGGCCTGAATAAGCTAGGTCCGAATCGTGTTGCACCTACAGGAGCATTGATGAGTGGATATGAGCTCTAATGAAACGCTACGGATGTGCGCGATCGCGAACGATGTCGACTCGCTTTGAGAAATCCACCTGACACGTCCACATCTCTCCAATCTCTGAGGCGACTTCGGGGACACACCAACGCCACTCAATCGTTCTCACATCGGCTTCGCTGGACCAACCGGAAAACTCGCGCCAGAAGACGATACGATCCCCTCAAGATCGACCCTTGAATTTTGGATGATAGCGAGGAGCTCCTCAAGGCCGAAATCCCCTTTCTAACCATCGGCCTATCCTGTGAACTTCGCCGTTTGCGGCTGCCCGCCATGGAGGCGGACTTCGGCCACGGGCGTCGCGTGGGCTAAATCTCGCCGCGACAATCTCGTCGTCCTTTCTCCCAGGCAAGTCAAGGGAAGAGAGATTCAAGGTGAGACCCGCCGATGAACTCGACTTGATCATTCGGGTTTCACAGACATAATATGTACACGTGTCCGTTCACCTGATCTGACGTCTGTTGTCTAATATGGGAATGACGAACGCACGTGAAGGGAGAACCGGGGCGTGGCAGGTAGAAGTTCTCTGAGATAAGATCATAGGATTCATCGTCATAAGATCATAGGACTCCGATTCCGGTCGACAGAATTGTCAGCTATTTGCGGATGTGACGAATGGATGCTCCCGAAGCGAGGGATTTCGCGAGCCCACAGGGACACGCCAATCATGTGAAGGCAAAAGCTGTTCCGGAGAAGCCGGATCTAGAATCACAGTCTGGTGTGAGCTCACTTCGAAATGGAGACGGAGGACGCCTTGATTTTTTTTCGAGAGACAAACAAGCATTTGAGAGCCTCGGTGGGTTAAAGCAGGGCAAGTATCGAGAATCGAGACTAATCCTGTACGCCTGAGACTAGCTCAGGAGAATTAAGACCAACTCGAAAAGAACCGCCACCCTGAAACTCCGACAAGCAGAATATGCTTAGCCGCATCCGCGGACCGGCCTGATTCCTTGCGACTTCTTCGTAATATGATCCTCGTGGTTCGCGGAGCTGGCGCTGATGTTCTCCGGAGGAGTGGTTTCAGTGCCTTCGATCTCATGTCAGTGTCAGCGGCACGAGTGTCTCATGAAGCCCATGCCACACTTTCCGATCCTCACCAGCAGCCGTTCAAACCAACGCGACGCCTCGACGCTTATTCTAAGCTGAGCGCTCGCAGCCAGCCCGCCTGGATACCCTCCATCCAGTGCAAGGGTCAAAAATGTCGCGACTCAGTGAGCTGACCTGGCGAGCAGACCAACGCAAAGTCGCCAGAATAATCGAATGAAACCTGTTAATTATCGAAGCATTCGATCGGACTCAACAGGCGGAATCAACGCTAGGAATTCATGGACGAGATCGAGAATATTCATGCGTAGCCAAGCTGTCCCCTCAGATACCCCGGAGCGCTGAACGATAAACCTCGAACCAATACAGCTGGACTCGAGACTGGCGGGAGTGTCGAGTGACGTCACGACAAACTAATGAGTGGTTCTTGCTTCTAGAGCATCTCTTGGACCTGAGACCCGAAAATTGGTCGGATAAGATAGGAAGATTGAAATCCTCCATCAGACGGAACGCGCTTCCCTAGGAGACCGACAAGGATGACATAATTATATCATATATGCCCACATCTGTCAGCGAGGCAGGAAGAATTGGCCCAGGATAAGTCGTCGTCTCAAAATCCTACCTGCTCTCTCGCTTCTGCGAGAGCGTCCGACAGCTCTCGCACAGCCAAGATTGTTGTCGGAGTTACTACTCTGAGAAGCCCTCATCGATTGAATGTCGCTAGTTCTTCGCTCCCCCGCTCTACCAATATCCTTACTTGTCTCCTTCGAGCCTATCATCGACCCAATCTTGGGCGACTAGGAGGGGACCAGTCTTTTTTGGGCTTCAGGCTCAAAAAGTCACGTTCTGTGAAACATAGAAACTGAGCTGTGCCGCTTCGGTTCTGGGCTCCTCTCCCTTCGTCTGGTAGGATCAGTGTGACGCCACATGCAAGCCTCTTGCAGTCACGCTCTGTATGGGAAGGAAGCGGGGGGAAAATCCGGCAGTCGAGAGCGGGAAAAACGCCGACTCATGATGCATCAATCGGCTCGGGCTGATGACGGCTTAGTCCGAGAGCACAGCTGAAGCCGACCTGTCAGGATCAAAAGACCTCGGAGAAGAATTTGAGTGCTCGGAGCTCAGGCAAGAAGTGTCCGAAAATACCGGTCGCGCTTCGGGGACAACGAATTGATCCGCTGAGGATGCGGAAGGGCTGATGAGACCTTTGCCCACCTATCATAGGAATGCAGCAGTCCACCGAGAATCGGCTCTGCGTCGTGCGAATACAAGAAGGACTATGCCGAAGCAGCACAGCGAAGACGATACTGGACGTCCCGATAGAGGACATGGAAACGGAGCAGGACCGCACTGGGTGAGTAAGATTCATACAACGTTAGTACCCCCCGTATGTAGTACCTCAGCATCATCATCTTCAAGAATGATTAAGGTGCAGGTGCGCAATGAGTCGGCCAGGGTGGATCAAGCAACCAACGGTCCATGCCAATGTTTTTCAACGGTCAGCTTAGCTCACGCTCATCGCGTCCCTACGGTTTCTTTCCAGCTACTCCCCGCGCTCGAAAATCACGGAAACACGCCAACGGCGACACAAGCCAAGGGGGAGGATACCCTGAAGTTCCCCACCCTGTTCTTGAGCTCCGAGTCCGCTCTCGGGGAGCTTCAGCCGTGGAGCGCTGTCGATGAGGAGAAAATCTGAGCTGTTCGTGACATGCGAGACCTCGAAATTACTGGCACAATTACTCCGATTCGCCTGACGGCGAACAGAGAAGTCGAAGTTTGCGTACGAGCAAGACGGGACTGTCAAGTTTTGGGGATGATTACCAGGATTGAGGGGAGGAGAGCGGACTGGACAGGTAGCGATCCTGATGAGATTTCGAATCCGTATCGGGACTTCCCGGGCTCCGAAGCATCACCCGATGCCGGAGTTCGAAGCCTACAAGCCACGCTCGAGTGGACCGATCGCAGAGAGATCGCTCCGACTCCAGTAGATCATTCAGATTCTCTTCTCCAACGCTCATCCTTATCGACCGAGCGTCGCGAACGGGTCCGGAGTGAGCTTTGGCTCAATGCTCGATCGAATAGACACCCCGACTCCTTCGCGATGCGAGTGCGGAATATGATGCAAAACATGTGTGCAACCAGCGAGCCAAGTCCTTGGCAGCAGAGCCCTCGGAACCGGAATTATTCCATGGCTCCGATCGGGAAATCGGACTTGGTCTACGAGTGACACAGAACTGACAAGGGGAGTGCCGAACATGTAACACGCCGATCGGGCTGAAACTTTGGTCATAGAATCCCCACCCCGAAGGAAGTTTAACCCTAGGATATTATCTGCGTATGGCCACTTTAAGGGTGTTTAAAATTTTTTCGAAAATCCGCCCTTAAGCATTGACTCTATGGGAAAAATGGAAAATACTATGAAGAATGGACGAATATTGGATCTGCCCGAGATATCCGAAGACATAATATGCTTTTGGATCGCCGGATTCAAATTTGGCGCATCTTCATGAGTGGTATCGACTCCCAATTCCTCCGAAACAGCCAAATAATTAGAGCCAAATTTCTACATAAACGGAATGGAGCAATTTATTCTGACGAATTCAGCATACGTGGTAGTCTACGAAAAAGAACTTCATACATAGATTCTGCTTGCAATGTATGCATTTTATGAACGGAATACGAAAATCTGTTTTTAACTTGCACCAAGTTTGGGAAGTTGGGAAGTTGAACAAGGGACTGATGAAGATCTGGTGTCAGGAAATTCTGAAGGAAGTTCTGGATCGCACCCAAGTGGATCGATGTGTGCTTTATCTCGATTCCTGGGGCGGACAGCGAGATCAGAGCTTGTTCCAACTGGACGACGAAGAAATCTGCCTTAAGACACTACCGCCGGGGTCAACACCGCTGATTCAGCCGCTGGACGTTTACTGCTTCCAAATGTAGAAGAATTTCGCGAAGCGAATGACTCGAGCATGTGGCTTGATCAGATGCCGCATCGACCGCCGCGATGATGTCCTTCGACTCCAATCACTCATCTATAATCATTTTCAGCACCCTGATTTCCGAAGTATGTGGTTGTACGGCTGGTACAAGTCCGGCTTCGATGTGCCGGAGATACCCTTCCTGAGTATCGCCGAGATGTTGTTCTCGGTCACCGAAGTTTGTTCCGGTGATTCATGTCGCGAAATTCCGTTCATAATATGCATACATTGCAAGCAGAATCTATGTGTGAAATGCTTCTTCGTGGACTACCACGTACACTGGATTCGTCAGAATAAATTGCTCCATTCCGTTTATGTAGAAAGGCTCTAATTATTTGGCTGTTTCGAAGGAATTGGGAGTCGATACCACTCATGAAGATGCGCCAAATTTGAATCCGGCGATCCAAAAACATATTATGTCTTCGGATATCTCTGGCAGATCCAATATTCGTCCATTGTTCATAGTATTATCCATTATTCCCATAGAGTCAATGCTTAAGGGCGGATTTTCGAAAATTTTTTAAACACCCTTAAAGTGGCCATACGCAGATAATATCCTAGGGTTGAACTTCTCTCGGGGTGGGGATTCTATGACCAAAGTTTCAGCCCGATCGGCGTGTTACATGTTCGGCACTCCCCTTGTGAGTTTGTGGACAACGCCACGACTCAGGAGAACTGAATGGGTCCCACGGCTCATGGAAGCGATCGAAAGGAAAATGGGGGCTCTGCCTGATCGAACCGAGAGCTCGATCATGATCCAATGATACAAGATCCTGAAAGCACGGGTTATGCACGCAGCTCCTGATGGTGAAGATCACTTACGCTTAAGGAGTCCGTGAGTCCGCAGGTGGAGCATCGATCGCGCTTCTCACGCGAGCCTTGAACACACTTTGGCAGGTCCCCTCAGACTGCAGGTAGACACTTCCTGGCACAGAACACGAACGGATACACAATCACTATCACACACGACCAGGCGCTCGCCGCGACTACCTTTCGATGTTGCAGCACATCCTTTCTCGATCATCTCCGTCAGACTAAGGGGTCTGAACCCCAGGTCGACATCTCAGGCTAGAGCGCCGGCGCCGTACACTTCGTAACTCTCGAGCGGGCAAGCAAACCCTCGTTCCAGTCACGCTTGAGAATCTCTAAAAACTCTTTTTTTTCGAGTAAGACGGCGTCACATGTTTTGTTCCGAGCGCTGGTGTGCCTGTCACGGGGAGAGACATTCTTGATCAGTTCGAGTTGCTCGAAGGTACGAAGGAATTCATGGCGAGGGCAGTGACCGCCGCTGCAATCCTGCGACATCAGAGGAGGCCTGAGCGAAGCCTGACGTAGCAAAAGAAAAAATACGAGGTTCTGCGGAGATCCACCCTGATTCCCATTCATGAGTACCTCAGAGCTTTCGAATAGAAGAATCAACCCACCGTCAAGGAGAGGTTCCCCAGAAGCGATCGGGGTCGGATGGAACAACATCGCCGCGCCGTCTCGGGGGATCGCAAGGAGAAGTGAAAGTGGTGCAGCTGGAAGGGTGGCCGCTCGCGTCTCATAAGGTCCCGGTGCGAGCAATGGTTTCCGGCAGCTACAGAACATTGCGGAGCTCGGTCTGAGGCCGGGACCCTGAAAAGAGAATGATGTCAACCGATCCGATCACAACGGGCAGAGGGATCATAAGGGATCATAATCACGCACGCCCCGAACTAATTCCGAGGAGCTTATTCGAGGAGCACAGCACGATCATACACAACATCGAACACGGCCAGGACCAGGGGCTCGCCGTAAGCGTCTCCTTTGGCGCACACCGCCACTTCGTTATCTTCTTTAGAGTAACGGATCCAGACCGACATGTTGGGCTACGGTGCTGCCGCCGCACGTCATCCCCAACTCTCGATCGGCAGAGCTAACCCTTATTCCAGCTTCACCCAGGAATCACAGAAACTTGCGGGCTTTTCGAGACCAGAGACGCAACGGCTTCAGTCTCAGGTGCGCCTGTCACGGAAAGAGGAATTCTCGTTGCGAAATGATCGACCGGGGGTACGAGGGCACTCGTAGCAGAGGCAGCAGCCATCGGTGTCCTCCTGCGACACCGCAGTAGGCCTAAGCGTGGCCTACGTCGTGAACTGAGATATGAAGCTTCGTTCAGACCTGCCATGATTTTTCCTCGCATCAACGATAAATCTAGACTGATCAAACGGGTATCTCAATCGAAAAGTCAGACCCCGGTAGCAAACGCACAGACGGATTCAATCTCGTACACGAGCAAGGCTTGTGTGTTGTGTGGCCGTTAGCCGTGACCCACGACTGCGGAGTGGACAAAGGGCCAGACGGGTAATGGGGGTTGTCGGATAGTCGGCGGATCGACTCGTAGAGCGATTCTGAAAGCTCGAAGGAGTCCCGCAATCTCACAGCTGGACACCACCGATCGTCCAAGCGGTCAGACGGTATCTCAACGCCATGGGTCAGACTCGAAAGGGAAAGGCTCCTAGGCATCAACGAGGCTCCGAGAACACAAAGCCGTCGAGGTAAGCGGAAGTCAAAATGATTTCCAACCCTGGAGCAATGAATTTTTAGAGGAGTGAACTTACGCTTGACGAGTCCGTATGTCATTTTTTTCGGGTGAGGAATTGATGTCGCTTAGCATGTGAGCCCCGAGAGCCTTCCCGCGAGTAAGTTCGCTCAGAGAGCACGGTCAGACACATCACCACTATCATCATCAAAAAGGTCACACATCAAGGAGCACCATCAGACGGTTGTAGCGACTGCCACCTCTGCGCTGCCGCAGCACCCAACCACTTCGTTATCGTCTTCGCTAGAGCATCGACAGCTAACCGACATGTCGGGCTACGGCGCTGCAGGCTGCCGCTGCGCGCTTTCTCGGCTGGGCCAGCACTCCCTCATTTCAGCATTGCGTTTAAATCTCGAAATCCCGCGGACTTCTCGAGTTTCGAGAGCGCAGATTCCTCCGTCGAGCATCGCTGCAGCTGTTCCGAAGAGGGGAGTTCCGCTTCGGAAGGCTCGATCGGAGCCTCGAGAGTAATCATAGCAGGGGCTGCGGACAGCGGCAGTATCACCATCAGTAAAGAGCGGGCCTGAGCGAGGCGTTCGTCGCGTCGTGATTGAAGGGACAAGTTTCCGTAGAGGTCTACCACGATCCCTGTCCATATACCCAACGAGTCCGCCATGAGTTAGTCGATCCACCGTCGACGGGCAGCTTCTCATACACAAGGAGCACTTGTGTTCGACTCTCCCGCCCGCGATTACGGAGCTGACTCTCGGTGAAACTATCGCATAGAAGTGATGGTGCCTATATAAGAAGCGAGGCTTCAGAGACAAAATGATTGGAGATAACGATGGTTGTACTGTCCGGCAACCCGAAGTCCTTTAGCGGCGCAGTCGACAGGATGGCTCGGTCACTGTCAGGATCAAGGCCAAGGGATCATTGAGGCTCCGTCAAGATCGTGAATGTTGCGTGCGTGATTCCCGAATCCCAAGCTCCAACATCTCGTCTCTGTCAGAGACAGATTAGGGTTACTGTCTGAGCCCGAATGGAGATGGGAAGGACACCAAGAGCTCGGAAAACTTTGGAGCTTGGGACCCTACTGCACGATTGTCTGCGTGCAGCTCCGAAGATTTTCAGTTCTGTGGGATCGGAGTTCGGAATTACCGGGCGTGAACACCGCGAGAGGAGGAAAGCAACTGTTCTCGGAGGGATCAGGATAAAATTCGGGGAGAGTGATGGTGCCTGTATAAGAAGCGAGGCTTCAGAGAATAAATAATTGATTGGAGATAACGATGGTTGCACTGTCCGGCAACCCGAAGTCCTTCACTATAGATTTGAAATTCCCAAGATGATGCCCATGACACGACCTATCGGCGATCGGATTGCTGGTCCACTGTGGATCGGATTGCGCCTTCCCAGGATAACCTGGAGGGACTTTCGTGGTGAGACTATCCTGAGATCTCACGACGCGTTTTCCAGGATACCGATCGATCGCCCTCCCTCAGGGACTGCGTCTCCATCCTCCGCTGTGTCGTGACTCATGACCGGGTCTGATGCGGCGGTCTGGTCAGCTGGGATCGAGCTCAGAATTCGAGTGCAGATACTCTGCCAGTGAAGAACCATGGCTGATGAGTAGGCTGTGCATTCTATGCGATGCATATTTTCGTGCACATAAGCATACCCCGATGGTTTCAGGAACTTCATACAAGTTGCAATTTGCGACTTGTCTCGCATTCCGAGCTCTTTTCGGGGCTATTCCGGGCTCCTTGCCTTCTCCACGTGCACCAATGCAGTGGATGGCGATGGCGCCGTGTCAATGGAACGAGACATCAATCTTCATGCATATATTTCCGCATATCCCGCTATCTATCGTGCATGAGAGGCACGGCCTCACTGCTGAGTGATTATTCATGTTGGGGAGGCGTCTCTCGACTTCCTGTCATCTCCCCAGAGAGCGGTGCGCCCACGGCGAGCTCTCCGCTTTGAGGGACTCGCGTTCTCCGCTTTTCGAGATCGACAGTCTTAATCGAGGCTTCCGCCCTCCCAGCGTTCGTCCTTTCGTCTACCTGGTTGTCGATGCTTCTGTCTTTCCTTTCACCGCTCTCCCGACATTATTGTGATTCATCGGCGTTGTGTGAAGTCGTAGAAAATAGTAGGAACGTAGCGCCAGTACGACCGCCGGAGTTAGCCAAGAGGCACTTCCGGAACGAATCCTCTCGATTTATGATACCATCCACGGAATGGTCGACGAAGTACCGCATCGAAAGCACCGGATCTGGAAGATGCATCGCGCCGCTCCTTCCGAGCGCAGGGTGAAATTCAGATGACGGCTGAAGCCGGGGCTGGCCCGTATCCCAGCCTTTGCGTGATCTGTATCTTTTTGTCGGGCTTCCCGGCCATGCCGTTTAGCTGCGAACTACAAGATGGAGCGCGGTCTCCCGGGCCATGTGCGAGCGCTCCATGAGTAAGCGATAGGCCGATAATGGGCGAGTCGAGGGGTCGGCTCCGAGAGAAGCCTTGGAGACGTGCTTGATCGACGCTCTGCGGTCCAACGAGATCCCTACCTCGTGGATAAGGTGATTGAAATAGCTCGGAGTCCTTCTGATCTGCTTTCATTCTAAGAAGCTCTGAGCATTAGCGTCCGAAAACAGGAAGCCAGAATAAGTTTCATCAGTTTATGCTGCATTCCCTCCGCAGCTTTCCCTGAGCAAGTCGGATACCTGATGCCGATCTGGCGTTCGGATTCCCTTTATCTTTCGCCCGTGCAAGCCGACGAAATCATGACATGGACTTTTATAGGGGAATGATGACTCGGCTCTGGTCGATTGAGTGCGGGACAATCCGGCGTCGGGTGGATGAAGTATGGGAGACGATCCGGTTGCGTAAGTTCTTGGGAGTTGGTGCATGGTATCCATGGCCATCGCGGGCCAGGAAGATTCGAGTCCAAAATAGCCCAAATAGTCCAAACAGCGAGGGGCTCGACCAGTAAAAGGAAAGGGTAGTCACTGAGTCCACCGCTGGACTACTACGCAGCGTCCCAGCGCGAGTAATTGTCTTCTGAAGAAAATCAAGAATGCTCAGAATACGACACAGCCCCATAATGAGGGTCCCAAGGGTGTGATGCGAACATGGAAGAGCTCCCCGAAACGCGGCCCGAATATCGACGAATGTGTGATAGAACCATCAGAGCATTGCCCCTATTGATATTGATTCTCATATTGATCTCTAATGTGGTGATTTCTTATCATACACAGATGATGCACTGCATGTGGTTCAGCTCTACAGTAGGTAGAAAAGCTCGTCAATCCTCGACCAGCCGGAAGAGAGTTGAGGATCATTTTTTGTAACTTTCGCGCGGCTCTCTCTAATGGACGCTGCCCTACCCCCCCCCCCCGTGATCGACCTGAGACGGACGCCAATCGTCTTCGTCAGTAGGGGAGCTTCCTTACCCCATGCTCTTGAGGTCTCGATGGAGGACCATGACGGAGGGCTCCACAATATATTGATCGGCTATCGGCGCGTATTGTGAAAGCTTATCCCTTCCGGCTTTTGCCGACACTCCGCCTTCGCGTAGCTTGCCGTGTAGGTGTTCCGCGTGGAGACGTCCCGTGCCAACATTCTGCCCTTGGACCCGGGGCTCAAACACATACCATCTGGTCGAATCTCGTCGACAGCGTTCAGATGTCGGGGTTTGATCTGAACAGGGATCCCCATCTGGCGAATCGCTCTAACCTCAACGTCGCAGATTGCATTGTGACGAGCCTCCCGTAAGCGGGCGTTTTTCTTGCAGCTCGATAGACGGTACCCTTAAGGATCGGGAGGTTCACCGCAGATGCGAGTGAAGGGGGGGAACAGGTCCAGACCGAGTCTCAGAGCGCAGGAGATCCTGAATTCACTGTCCAGAAGTACGGGTCCCAGGTTTCCGTCGGGTCTGGCGAGCAACTAGGAGGCGCTCCAGGGGCCTGAGCAGTGGGGAAGACGCACCGAGTCGAGCTCGGAGACGACTGAGGCGTGGAGAAGGGACTAGGCTTTGGCCCAGGAAATTTTGTCCCACGACGGCTGTTCGTGCATTCCGTCCTCATCCAGATTGGACTCGCCTATCAACCGACGCCACTCGTTCAGAGCTCCAGGACGCTCTCGAGCAGTTCCCGGCAGGCATAGGTAGACGACGAGGAACAAGGCATCTCTTGGACGCAGACTGCCCGATCCGATCGGGAATGGTCCCGCGCATCGTCGAAGCTTGGACTCCAAACATCAATGAATGTCAAATCGTCCAGAAATGATACCGTCGGTTCCCACTTGAGCTGTTGAAGGAGAGGTTGAAGAACGAGAGCTGGGATGCTCAGATCTTAAGACTTCCGATCACGGCTTCGAAAGCCCGATCCGGATTGCACAGCACGCGGCTCACAGGAAACTCCAGAGCACGTACAGCTCGATTCCCACGAACGAGGCGAAGAGTGACGAAGAGATCCAGAGAAGGATTGGGTTGAACGAAGCAGTCGAAGCTTTGGAGATGTTTGACGGTATTTTGAAGATGAGAAATGAAGGAGGCGGAGCCCTTGTAGCCCGGAAGTAAAGCGTCACTTTAGCCTCCAGCAATCGCGCCCCCGCAATCGGGTTCTAATCATGCAATGGACCATAGAGAATCCATCAAAACAAAGAGAATTAGACATACACTGCAATGCAATGTGTCCAATGATGTCTAACATGCCCTAGAGTCGAGCGTCGAGTCACGCCCGGCCCTAGTGCTTCGGAGCTGTGAGAAATCAGCGAACGTAGCCTATGTCCCTCTCCAGAGCTCATCCGTGATCCGGCAGGCAGCAGACGAGACCGGATTGGCTCGGGGGTTCTTCCTGTGGACATCCGACGATCCGTCATTCCAAAGCCGATGGAGTAAGCTTGGGTGAGGTTAATGCTTTCTATCACAAATATTGTTCGGTCAGGAGCGATATCGAGAGGTTTCTGATAATGATCACGAAGCTTCGGATGTCTCAAGGGTTTTCCGCCCCGGAAGCTGTCCCCCGCCCTCTCCTCGTGCACGGAAACCAATAGTTGTGGCGTGTCTTCCGCTGAATCGCAGTTGGCTTTTCCCGAGGTTCTGTGAGAAGGGGGGGGGAAGCAATGCTTAGGGATGTCGGCGAGAGATTTCTACGCATGGTATCTGGATTCACGGATAACATGACGAAAATACCCACGATAGTCGTAGACATCAACGGCGGAAGACGAGCTCCTTCAAGGGATGATGAAACACGTTGCGACTGGCCAATGGCCAAAAGAGCCGAGAGATCGCCATATGTTTCCCATGTAAACCCGAGAAGGGACAGACTTTCGGTCGTTCGAGATTGCCCAATGATGGGGAACAGAGTCGTGATCTCGATCGTGATTCTGTGGTGTGAGAACTGTCAGCTGGCTGGGGGACTCCCACCGAAAATCCCTATCGCCCTTGAAAATCTCAAGAGGATCACCTCGTCAGCGATCGGGACAGCTTTGGAGGAAATATTCGCACGATTTCGAAATCCAGAAGTCCCCGCGTCGGTTGAGGGGACCCAAGTCGGATCTAGTGAGCTCCAGAGCTTCTGCAAGGCACGCAACATCCGCCAGATCTCCTCAGGGTGTAGACCCAGTAAGCCGAAACTTTCACGCCGAAACCCATAACGCCGAAATTCGTCTAACCGAAACCCAGTACGCCGAAAGTTGAGGTAGCCGAAACCCAGTACGCCGAAAATTCCTCCTGGCGGAAATACCGATCACACGTCCCGAAGGAATACAAAATGCTTCTTCTTCGAAATCCACTTCTCTTTCCAAGCTTATCTCCATAATCGCGAGGGAACAGCTGCTTCACTCGTGAGGGCGCCGCGCGCTTGTGATTACATGCCCACGTCGTCCCGCTACGTACGGCAAACACCAACCCTCCACACCAACCCTCCTCAGCGTCCTTCTGCCCCATGAGCAATGAACAAGCTGACATGAGAGATTCGTCGACACGCTGAATCGAAACTCCGTGAGCTGGGAAGAAAGGATCGGTGGAACAAAATCTCTTAAGCTTCTTGAGAATCTCTCGCAACACTGCAAGACCGGCGCTGCCGGAGGGCAAATGACCGGCGGGAATCCTGCTTGGGCATAAGCCGAGTACGGCCCTCAGCAGTCTGATACCAGATCAAAACGACGAATCCGAAGTGTACTCGGATCACCGAAAGAGAATAAATTCCGACTCAGACCAACACAATGGAGTCGTTTGATGAGAATGCCGAGGGAGGTTTACATGACAATCCACGATCACAACAGAGGGAAGGCAGGCATCGTCAAGAAACGAAGAGGGGACTCTACGCGCGAGATTCAGAATGACCGCCGGCTCCATACCCGACACGCAAAACCGACGAAGGGTCGCTACAACCTGCAATGACGAAACACCAGGAAAATTGCCGCGGGCCGATCAAGGACTTGAGCTTTCCAGGTCGATTTCGGTCTTGGGGAGCATCGGGAGTTGGGTGACATTCGCGGATAAGGAGATCGTCGGGAAATCGGGGACAGCTGTGATACCGGAGTCGCCCGCGAATATGGAGACAAACTCTCTCGCAAGAGGCGGGGAGGAAATGGAATCGGAGCCGATTCCGCCAGCCGTGAAGGAGCCGGACCTCGTTGGAATCATGGTAGAATTGAGTAGCTCCGATGAGATCTCTGATGAGCTTGTCTCGCAGAGGTATGACCGTGAAGATATCGGAATTCCCGAGAAATATCGAAGATTTGAGAACGGCCCTGGAGTTTAAGGGCGTTTCTCCTCGCCGACCCTGGATCATCAAGGTGTCGACAATTTACGTAGACGGACCAATCAGTTTGGCACCCAGGCTCTCCAAGAAAGTCTTCAAAATCCCCGGGGGACGACCGAAGAATCTCTTGACGCCGATATTCTATGCGATTTTGCCGAATCTAATGGAAGAAACCTCATGTAGGGTGAGTCACCGAATCGAGTGGATTACCATATGAAAGAGCTTGTCCCTTTCTGCCCTGAGGGAATCGGGGTCGAAACGAGCTCTCGCTGGAAGTCTCTCTCCATACTAGATGCTGCATATGATCATGCGGGGATGGCCGAATTTTCAAGCCCAAGGCTCACTTAATGGACTTCGAACAGAGTCTCATTGATGCGGGAGTCTCATTCATGCGCTCAGTGCCTGCTTTCCGGTTGCCGAAATAGATGGGCGTCTCTCAAATCCCATAATTATGTGAAATCAGGAAGAGAGTTTTGCTTTTGAGAAACGATACTGGTAGAAGCGAGATATACTATGACGACACAACAGATCGTGGCGTCCATGACCGTCCAAGGTATCCTCATTCTCCCCCTGTGTGAGGGATTGATTCGACCGAGGCCCGCGGCATCGACGAAAGGACCGGTTTTATGTCAAGTTTTCGCGGGAAAAGATCGTGCTCCGCAGAATACGCTCAGCGAGCATGCATCCGCGTGATATGATAGCTAAATTGTAGAGGCAAAGGCGAACGAGAGGGAGCCACAAAACGAACGGTGACTCGATACTCGATCCACGGAAGCGTTGATCAAACAAAGAGCCCATCGGAAAAAAACGGGGCGATTTGGCGGCCGATTTTCCGCTGAGGCCGCTGCTGTGAACGATCATCAGGCGATGGCTTCGACTTCAAGAAAACGTCCCGGCGCGCCGCCGCCGCAGCAACAGACCGATTGTCTGCTGTTGCTCTTCCGAGCTCACACTCTCACTCTCTCCGCGCCGCTCTATCGCGACTTCGGAGCTGGGCGCCTCTCTGCTCTCTCAAACACTGTGGTCCTATGGTTGGGATTTCTGCAGCAGCAGCAGCAGTGTACCGGGCGGCAAACAACCCTGTGCAGCTCAACCTTCAAGCACAGACTACGCTCCGGACTCTCGACGGGGTATATGCGGAGCCGCGAGCTTCCTCTACCGGCCAGCTGGTGCTCGAGACGCAAATATGGCGTTGTCATGAGAGAAGCAAAATATTATCGAGTGAGTGGTGCCGAACAAGTTCCTTGACAGAGGTGCGCTTTCTGAAGCGAGCCCGAAAGTGCTCGAAAGGCCGTCGGTTGGCCCCTGCACGAACCGTCAGCCATCAGGAGCTTTTGACGTGCGAGATCTCTCAGACGAATTCACGTGTAAGTGATGCATCGTCTTCTGTTGACTTCCTGGCCGATGGCCGCGGTCAGTCGGGTCTCCTTTCTGCAATGCTTATTCGAGAACGTTTCCGCTCGCAGTTTGTCATTCCCAGTCTTGATTCTCTGAGCTCGGAACTGAGTTGAAATCGCTCCGGATTCCGAGGATTCCTCCGGTATCCAGTTACTTTTCCTCTGATTTCTCGTCGATCCGCTCCGGTTTTGTTTAGGTAGTTCGATCGAGAGCCGTCGAAGCTCGAGGGAATATCGGCTCGTAGCGTTGCTTTCGAGCGTGATCGGTGATCCTTGGAGTCATCCGGGAACTCATCAACTGAGCCCGAGAAGCTCGGGCGTTCCGGACACGTCGGAAAACTTCTGGTATCTCAAGCGCCCGCGCAAATTCGGCCCGTGTTTACAGAACACGAATACGTTCCACGCACTTAGGACGAATATTCGCAGATGAGTCCGAAGGGAGAAGATCCCCGAATCCCCGATCACAGTTCCCGACTTTTCAGATGGCGCGCATCGAGATATCGTAGCACGGGGTAGGTGGTGGACTACGAAAAAGTCGAGGTGGACTCGTTATACTCAAACGCGGTCGGAGGGATGAAGTGCAACGGTGCTGAGAATACAGTCGAAGGTGAGCAGCCACCTGCGGCTGCTTCGAATGACGTCCCATGTGAGAAAGGAACTACGTCAAACGGCTCCAAAGAACCGAGTCCCTCACCGCATCCAAAACCGTCCCCCAGCCTCAACGACTGCGTGGCTCAATCGCTAGACAACAATTCATCTAATAATGATACGAAGGTTGGTGTCCTTAGAGTGTGAAGACGAGGCAAGGTTGTGAGAGAGTCTCGGCGGCAGACAAACTGAGGATGTCCCGACGGGCGAGCATTCCTCGGAGATCAGATCCTCCAATGAGTCGTCAATGATGATTCTTTTCCCATCGATGCGACCCAGAAGCCGCGCAATAGCGGAGAGATTGATTTGCACTCCTCATGGGCTCGGACCCACATTCCCGAAGCCTGTTGGCATCGACGCGGATTTGCGGCTTCGATTAGCCCCCACGTCGAGGAGCAACGAATGTGCTCTCTCTGAGTGTGGTTCTTATTCCACGATTGATTGATTGATTGACTGTCGCTTCCGGAACACCGTCCGATGTAACTTTGGATTTCATTGCGCCCGTCGGCTTACGAATGGAAATTCTCTCTTGACAGGTGGAGCCCAAGCTGGAGAGCTCGAGGCCGGGTTCAGCATGTCCCGACGGTACACAAAGTAACGAGCCGTGGGGTAATCAAAAGCAAGAATACCCATCGACGTCAACGCCGAGCGGCACGCAGACAACCCCATCGAACGGACCTCAAAACACGCCTCAAGCGAGCCAGTCGTTCGTTTTCACAACGAACATGGCGAACCAAGCTGCTGAGGCTGTCCTGTGCGCGCACTTCCCCTCAGTTGTTGCTTTCCACTGCGCACAGCCATGCACACGGCAGTTGTTGGAGCGGAGACGAGCCATGATGGGCGCGATGGGTCCCGGTTGGGGTCCTGGAGGTCCCATGCCGGGTGGGCCGATGGGCGGTTCGCCCAATCAACCAGGTTACATGAACAATCACTTCCCTCCGGGTAACTTCCAAGGTCCAATGAATGGCCCACCATTTGGAATGCCGGGCGCTAATGGACCCCGCGGAATGAACGCAATGGGTCCCGGTGGCCCCATGGTCCCTGGTAATTCACCTATGAACGCACCGTTCCCTATGGGTGGACCATCGTCGATGGGTTCGCACGGACCCATGGGTCCAGGGGGTCCCGGTGGACCCGGAGGGCCGGGGGGTCCCATGGGACACGGCGGTAGACCAAATCCCGGGGTCAAGGGCTCCGACGAAAACCTGACGCCGCAACAAAGACAACACAGAGAAGAATCGTTAGCGCAGCTCAATAAAATGCGGCAGATGCTGTTCCCGGGGGAAGCGGGTAGCCCTGGAGGTCCTTCGGGAGGTCCCGGACCTCGAATGATGCAGTCACACGCCCTACCAGGACCCATGCAAGGAGGTCCTGGTAATCCGTACGGACCCGGTGGTCCTCTCGGACCTTCCAAGGGACCTCGAGGCCAATACCCCCCGAATCCTCGACAAAGCGGGCCGGGTGGCCCACCGAATCAAGGATCACAGTATAATTTCCGGTGAGTTCGAAGTCAAACGGCGAGTATTTTGCGAACCCATGTCCCACGAGTGGAACTTACACCGAGCTGACCTCTGAACAATCCATCGAATTCCAGGCCGCCCGATCAACCTCGGCCCATGAGCCCAGCTATGATGGGGCATCCTCAGAGTCCCTATCAAGGGGGGCCGATGGGTGGACCTGGAGGACCTTCACCAGATCCCTCGCAGATGGGAGCACCGGGGATGAATTTCAAACCCTCGACGTCGCCGCAGCTCCATCCTGGTCCTTCTAATTCACCGCATCTCACTCAGACAAATAAATCGAAGAACAGTAATCCGATGTCACCTGTAGATCTCCCGGGCGGAATGATGCCTTCACCTCAGCACATGGGTTTTAACCCAATGGACGGGGGTCCCGGAGGACCTGGTGGGCCTGGCGGTCCTGGTCAGCCTCCGAACGATGGCCTCATCGGGAACGATCCGTAAGTTGATGCTTGTCTTTAAGTCGTTTTATGATCGACCCGGTGGCTTCCGAGAAATCTGCTACTAGCAAGTGCTTACGTGATGGAGATATTTCAGTGTGGCTCTGCTAGAGAGCTTCGATGGCAACGGAATGAGCCATCCGGGCGGTCCCATGGGGGGTCCGTCTCCGGGTCCTGGCGGCAGAATGGTTGGTCAAGGCGGACCCCCATACGGTGGTCCCATTGGTCCTGGAGTACCTCAAGGAGGGTCGCGAGGCCGGACGAACGTACAGGTCCGACCGGACGCACCAAATACCATACAATACCTCCCCGCCAGGAGCCAGGGACCAGGACAGCCCCCGAACGCCCAAATGCCGCAGCAGCGAGCGCCTAGTTTAGACTTTCTACAGAGGTGGGTTCCCCGAGTTTCCGTTCACACCTTGTCCCTGTCGTCGATTTCCGATGTCGACGGCAAGGGGAAGGGAGCCATCAGAGGCGAAAGTACTTCCCCTCGATCCAAGCTAGCAAAATGAATGCTCAAGTATTTGCGGCATATTCCAGGTACACGCGGCCTGAAATGAATAACATGAAAGGCATGCCTCCCGGTGGCCCGGGAGGTCCTATGGGGGGTCCCATGGGCCCTATGGGTAATGGGCCTATGGGGGGACCTCAAGGAGGTCCCATGGGCGGGCCTGGATCGATGGCGAATGGACCCGGTCAACCACCAATGCAATATTACCCTGACCAACAGCATCTACAGGGCCCCCCCGTTGGAATGGGTTTCAACGGTCCACCTGGCGGTGGCGGCGGCGTTGGAGGCGGGGGTCCCAACCAGAAGAACTTCTACGGTCAGCAGAACACAACGTCTGACCCCACGTACGCCGCGCAGTACCACAACTTTCAACAGCAGCTGTACGCTACGAATACAACAAAAGGCCTTAAATAATTCCAAGCCTGAAACTCAACTCATGTACATTGGATCCCTCTCATGTTCCACCCACCGATCTGACTGGGTGCTAAAGATGGGCTTGTAAAAAAAGAAACGGCATTGCTGAACAATGTTGCTCAAGTTGTGGGAATGTGCTCCGGGCACGGTTTCACGAACTGTACAGGTGGCCGGCCGATTTCTTCTAGTAGAGATTATAATTAATATTATTATCATTGCCATTATTATTATTGTCAAAATCTCCAATTCAACGATGATAATGATAATGCAGCAGCGGTCGTCGACTATGGACAAAGTGGACGCGACGACGAGACCTCGAATATCAGAATGGTAAAGACAGCATCAACGAGTGAAGAGATCTCCCAGATGACACACCCGACGTCGCAACCAACATCTCTGCCGACGACCATTGTACAGATAACAACGACTGGGTACCAACACCTGGCTGGCACGCTGCTGGGAAAAGTGCGGAACCGTCTGAAGACAACTGAAGTCAACATCTCGGATGCGTGGAAATTACGACAAAATTCGAGGGGTGTGATCAGTCGATCTGTTAATCATCTAGCGTCAGGAGGAAGCAAGCGGTAACTCCGACCGGAGAGACTTCATTCAACGACAAGGGGACGAACGATGTATAGCGTGAGCAATCGTCTCCGAAAAAAGTGGACCTCATGACGTCATACGGTAGCGCGAGCGGCAGCATCATCACCGGTTTCCTTCTCTGTTCTATGTTATGCTTTCCTTCGCTGACTGAGTGAGACATGTCGGAGCCGGCGGACTCATCGGAGGAGAATCCCTATGTGTGAGGAGGGGAAGCGCATCAGATCAATCCAAGTGACTGAGCATACTTCCATTAGGCTCATCCAAAGTTCTACCGAAGAACAGAAAATTCAGCGAGAACTTCGGGCCACCTCAGCCACCGAGACGCGGATCTCAGATTTTCGCCGATCTGATCCCACAGACGGCGTTTGCACAGATCGGGCTTACATGTCGAAAACATGAAGAAACAGATTCGACTGCAAAAGGTATCAGAAGACGACGAGGAGGAGACACACGGATAGGCAGAATTCCCAAAGACTATAACGTCGATCTATGAGCTTCAACATGATAGTTTCTCGATTCTCACGGGAGTCTTTCGTATCGGAGATGATCGTGAGTCACTCCTTCCCCTCTGACCGGGCAGCGAGGATTTGGAAAGGTTTCGGTACGTTAATTCTAATCGCTGATCGGCGTCCTGACAAAAATCATTAACTTAAACAAGACTGCTCCGGCGCGTCTACCAAGTCATAAGTGATTGTTCCACCTTTCGAAATTTCATCGGATAAGTACCGGATTATCGCTGGCTCGCTCGATACTTGTTTTGATTTGTAGATAGAAGGGCTATGTTCCGCACTCTATCAGAGTCCTAATGCCATCTATTTGCGAAAATTGGTTCTGGAATAAAACGCGCCTTATGCATCGCCCATGAGGTTCACCCTTGATTTGGTTTCTTTATTCCTACGTGCTGCCTTCCTCGAACTACCCTACATTCCCAGTACTGGGGTACATCATATTCATCTAAGATCTTGCCCATTCCGGTCGGAATCCGAGGCTCATCCATCGGTTTCGTAGAGCTTGAAGCTCGCGCTGAGAGTGTCAAGGGGATAGCTGTGCACTTGGAATTCACATTGCAGTTTACATTGTCCTCTTTGAGTTCACTCGCAGTCGACATGCGGACTTCAACTCTCGTCGTATCCGAGAACACTCGATCGCGACACTGAGACGCCAGTCGGTTGCTCCCTGGTCTAGTTGACAGCGAACGCCTCATGTCCAAGGCAAGAAATTCGAGTGCAGGAAAATACCCACGAAAAAGTACCAGATGAAGTAAGCCCAGACCAGTGTCGGGTTCTTGGCGGAGGCAGCCGCCCAGAACGGCAACGGAGTCGCACTCATGATAACTCTCGTCGATACCTGTACATTGGCGAAGAATACGAAAATGCAACACAGGATCACCGCGTGGACGCAGTAACGCTGTAGACGCCGGTAATGCTCGCTCCGGCAGAAGTGAGAGATCAGGACGAGGATCGGCATCGCGAGAACGAAGTTCGGCATTTGCTTCATCTCCCAATACTTCAGCAGACCCACGTTCCAGTATTTCGCCTGCACGTAGCTGTAGGACAACGGGATCAGGTTGAAACACCACTCGAGCGCCTCGTCGCCGACGATTTTGTAATTTAGGCGATCGGCATACGTATGCACGGCCTCCGGGAATTGGGTCCTCGGGTGAGGGAAGCAGAACCTCTCCCAGAAGTACAGTTGAACAGCTACGTTCCCAGCACATGCTAAGACCATGCGCATGATCAGGCCGAAATAATATTTTCCTCGGTTGAAGCGCTGACGAATTTTGAACAAGTAGAATATCGGGATCAGCGTGGCGTTTGAACGTGTGATACTGCTCGCCGCGAAGAAGATCGTCGCAAGCGTATCGAAATCTTTTTCGAGTAAGAAAAGTCCTGAATAAGTCAGGAAGGCGAAAAGGGATTCCGTGTAACAGGATGAAAAGAAAATCGACGCGGGATTGAAACAATAAAGCTGAGTGACTTTTAACGGGAAATGCCGATCTATGAATAGAAGTCGAGTCAGATGATACAGGACGACCGCGGACAGAACGAATGAGATGTTTGATATCAAAACGCCCGATATGAGGATCCAACTAGATGGGTTGAGAACAGTTCCGAAGATGTCCTGAAACCGGAGTAAAAATCACGAAGTGAGGACGCTGACGATTGCACCTCTGTTCACAATGACTCGATCATTCCTTTCCATTCCTTCCTCTGCCTGACTGTGAGAAACTCACTTGAAGTATTTGACTAGTGAGGGCCATCAACCACGGGAGGAACGGGAAGAAGGCGACCAAATGCTCGTACGTGTACCCGAACTGAGCGATGTGAGTGAAATATTGGGAATCCCACCGGTTGAGACCCTCGAATAAATAGTGCACAAGATTGTCTCCAGAGCTCCATCGAGCTTGTTCAAGCTTGACTAGCGGTGAACGGAAAGCATCGGCCTCATGATCTGGAACGAAGTGATTGCATAGGAACTGCAAAACGATTACCAGAGCCCTCGATCCAGCGGCGAGTTTTACGACGTAGCCGAGCTCCCCCATGTTGAATCGTTGATAGCGAGGACCTATTCAAGCCTGTAATTGAACAGGAATGATAGCGGTGAGGACTCTGCTCTGCTTTGCCAGCTCTGGTCATTTGCTGGCAGCTGTGAATTCCGATTCCGATTGCAGTCGCGACAAACTTCCCGAGAGATCAATCACCGATGCTTGACCGGCATCGCGCAGCTGTCACTGGAAACTCGAACAGTGTCGACCTCCGATCCCGACCCACCCAGACCAAACCGACTTGGAGCTCCTCCTCATCCGAATTCTTCGACTCGGCCTGGGATTCAAGATCGGTTCAAGGAGTTGAAACGAAAGTTGTTGAGGAGATCGCTCCGGAAGATGCCGGCTCGGATGTTCCATCGGAACTCTCCACAATGCATGAGCTCCCAGGAGTTCCGCACTGCCGGTTCCTGCGTGATGGAAAACCATCGGCTTGGAACGGCGCGCCAATTCCTTTCGGGCTGTTTCTTTGTTGGACCCCGGCGAGAGCCCCACATCCGACTCGCGTCTCATGTCGACGCTTAAGGCATTGGTAAACAAATTTAGACAGCTTGGAAGCGGCGGAAGTCGGTACCTGGTTTTGCATCTCCATTTCACGGTCCACGAGTTCATCTCTACGATCTCGAGATCGGAGTACACATCGGGCTCACGGTCCCCGAGCGAGCCATCGAAGCACCGAATCCACTATACGCGCTCTGCGAAGGGACAACTCAATCGTTCCAACTTTCCAACAGCAACAGCCTAGTCCGAATTTTCGTCTGCTACTAAGACGCTGTTTCGGAGAGGGTGATAGGACAGAACTCCTAGGAGCGCGGGCATGCTGTCGATCTCACCTAGTCCGCCTAGTCTCTCGCCTAGTCCGTTTGGGCGATCAGCAATCGGACGAGCGAGGTATCGGTTTCTAGCAGCATCTAACACATAAGTATTCAGACGGGAGTATCTCATCTTGATTTGAGAGTCATCTCTATCTCTATCACATGAATTGTGAGTCGAAGCGTAGCGCAGTACGATATGCTTGTTCCCCGGGAACGCCGTCCTTGAGCCGAGTCTGTGCATTGGTGAATTCGGCCACAGCCCGCGTTCCGCCCCTCAGCGGATTCTTCTCATAGGAATAGGGAGTTTCTGAACACTACCTCGTTTCGAGGTCTGACGAGCCTTTTCAGCCTTTGTTGAGCCAGTCTTCGAACCACCAGCCACTGAAATGAGACTAACGAATCTCGTAGCAACCAGCCTAGACGCGCGCAAGCCCTGCCCGGAATCGGAGAGGGAAAATACTTCCCGGTCGATCGTGATCGTGGAATCTAAAGGAACATCGACGATGTCAACAAAACAATATATACAATCTTTATTCCCTCAAAGGAACAGCCACGTCCACGCATGGGAACATGCGTCAAAGATCTTCAGATGTCGTACTAGTGACTTATATCTCGGTCGTGCTACCGCTCTGGTGGCCCTTATCGAGTTTGGCGTTGTACGTGTAGACATCATATTTGAGCAGAAATGATCCCGTCTTTCTCTGCTTGAGCTTCATCCTTTTGAGGGCCGCAGAGTACAATAGAGACCCATTAGAGAGAACATGGCCGATATCAGTAGAGCCGCCGACACCACATAAATTATATTTCGACTCGTGGCGAAATCACTGACGTCGTCGACGAGATTCTTCGCGATCCTATCCTTATCGAGGAACCACTTGAACCAAGTTGCAGCTCTCCGCACTTTCTTATTGTCTTCAGAAGTTTCAACGCCGGTCACCACTGGATGATTGTCCTGAACGTCGGAATAATTGCGCCCCCCTACGAGCACAGTTTCTGGCACGCGTTCGCGGCGCTCCTCGAGGTCCGGTTGTTTCGTCTCAACATCCACAGGGGACTCCGAGCTCTGAGCTTGCGTACCCGTTGTTCCTTCCTCTTGATCCAGGTTTTCGGTGGTGCTTTCGGTCGAGTCGGTTTCCCCGGTTGGATTCACTGTCGTTCCTGTTGAGGTCTCATCTGCTGCCGAGCTGTCTGAGTTCTCCGACGAGGTAACGTCATCCACTGCGGAGGTCTCGAGCGTTGGCGAGGTCGAGTCCTCGTCAACTTTCTCATCAGCAAGTTCCTTCCCTTTCCGAACACTGAGATGAGGTTCTTGCGTACTTCCACTCGAAGCAGGGGCATCTGGCAAAGGCGTAGTCTCTACGGGCTCATCATCGCCCGGTGCGGAAAGCTCTTTTTCCCCGCCGTCTTTGACAGAGTTAGCGCTTTCGAAAGTGGTGGTGATCGTCGAAGCAGTTTCTGGAAGGGGAAAGTTTTCAGTGAATTGGAAATTCGCGATGAGCAACGGGGACAGATCCTCTCGATTGATTGGTAGAAGCTGATTCGAAGAGTTCGAATACGCCCCCTAGGAAACTCAGTTCGGAACGATCGATGCATTCAAGACGCCTCATGGGTGGGAATCGCGGGAGCTCATCCGCTTCGCCCCACATCGACGGTTTCGCGGTGTCAAATCGCAAGGGACTCCCACATCTCGGACTCCTGGATTTTCCGGGCTACTGTCGCAGGATCTGTGATCCAACTCTCCTTCGAGAATGAATCTAATACCGACTCAAAACATTTAGATCACGAAGGCGACACGGTGATTGTTGCTTCATTCGGAACTTCCGAAGAAAACGAGGAATCTCATCAGAGAAAGACAGTTCCCCGTCGAATCCAGGCTGATCGATGCCATAGAATACAAGGAGCCCCTAGAATAAATTTTCTGTCTAGAATACCTTCATCGTCCAACGGTGTGGTGGTTTCATCTTGGCCGGGAGAGCTCTCAGTGCTAGCCATGGTCGTTGGACGGTCATTCGCAGCTGCCGACTCGTCTTCTTGAGTCGAGTCCTCCATCCTCGTAGTCGTCACGGCTGTCGTGTTCAATTCATCGGTCGATCCTCTGTCGTTCTGCACGTCTCTCGTGCTCGAGGGCTCCTCCGCAGCCGTCGTTGCGGCTTCTTCCCTTTCAGGCGTTCCTAGCGAAATGGGAAATGATGTCGAAGTTCCCTCCGGTGTCGTCGTTTCCGTCATTGGAATTGTTGTTGCCTCTTCTGACACGATGGTCGTGCCTTCAGATTCCCCCGTAGGAGTCGTGGTCTCGGCTTCCGTCGTGACTTCGCGAGTTGTCGACGGAGACTCGACGCTCGTCATTGTTGAGGCCTCGGTGGTTGTCGTCGTTGTGGCTTCGGTGGTCGTCGTCGTTGTGGCTTCGGTGGTCGTCGTCGTTGTGGCTTCGGTGGTCGTCGTCGTCGGTTCCGTGAATCTCATTTTCGGTCGAGTCGTCGTCCTGAGTTTGAATTTGATTGTGGATCGGTTCTTGGGTTTCGTTGTCGTTGTACGCAAGGATGTTATTCTGGGCCTCGATTTCGTGGTTGATTTGAACCTTGGTTTCGACGTGGTCGTCGTGGACGCTTCCGTTTCGGTAGTTATGGGTTCCGTCGTCGATATCGTAGTCTCTGTGACCGCCGAGGTTGTCGTATCATCCTTCCGAGTCTCCGTGGCGAATATATCGACGAAATGATCGAATTCATCGAATTTGACTGTGGTCGTATCCGGAGCTTCGGTAGATGTCGTCGTCGTTGTTGACGCATCTTCGATGTCAGTCTTCGCAGTTGCCGGTAGCTCCGACTCGGGTTTCCCAGCGCCATCGATTGAATTCGGATTCGACATGAAGTCGACGAAAAATTGATCATAATCATTGCTATCTCGAGAGGACTTCCCCTTACGTGTAACTTCAACGGCATCCTCCGAATCGACGTCAGTTACGCTCTCTGGCGTCGAAGTTTCAGCATCTGCTTCGTCGCGATCGTTTGAACTCTGATCGAAACTCCGGGGTCTGGGAGAGGAATCTCCGTCGGCGGATCCGGACGGCTCGAAAGGAATTACTGTGGCGCTCGGTTCCTTGGTCTGAGTGTCTTCGTCTTCACTCTCGGAAACCGTGGGCTTTCCGGGACTCTCCGTCGCTGGAACAAATCCTCGATATTTGGGCTTTGCTCCGTCATCTTCGTTCTGGGTACCCAAATCAGGCTCCTCGTTCGGGGCACCGGGTTCGTCTTCGGTCGTCGATGTCGTCGTTGTTTCGTCCGCATCATCATCTCCATTCGAATCCCGCCCGATGCCTGGATCAGAATCGGCATCTGCTTCCGTGCTTGGGTCCGGGTCGTAATCCGGAGCCGAGGTGGTTGGGGAATCCGGTGCGGAGACTGGATCGACGGTTGAGGAATCTTCGCTGAGGTCGGTCCCTACCGTGCTGGTAGTAGAAACGTCGGGACGTTTCACGACGGTTGTCGGAGACAGGCCACCTGCAGAACCATGATAGATCGTTGTAACTTTCCCCGGGTGGCCCTCCGCGGGATGTTCATCTTCGGCTTTGAGGAATGGAATTTTCCACGGGAAAGTCGGGGGAAAATAATCGGGAACATAAGCGGGGATTCGATTCGATGGGTGGAGTCGGTTGACTGATGGATACAGAAAAGCTCTCTTCCCCGAGGTATAATAGGGTCGGAAGAGGTTATTTTGCATGGGTCGGGTGAAGAACAGAGGGTTCTGATAGCTCTTCATGAAATCGCTATAGGTGGGCGAGAAGGTGAAGTTCTCGTTATTGAGTCTGAACCAGAAAAATGTTCCTTTAGGCGCATTAGTCACCAGTCCCGGAATGGGTACGCGGGGACCCACGGGGCGATTCGGAGGAGGCAAGGGGGGTACCAAAGGGGGCGATGGAGGCAACGGGACGAAGGTGGGCTGGAGAAAGGTCCGGGTGGGCTGTATCTGCGAGACGGCATAGGTCGCGAAATTATTCGTGTAGAAAGGTGGGTTCAAGGTAGGGAAAGGTCGGCTCGGGTTCACCGTCGGTAACACGCCGGCGTTAGAATGGCCCAGGGTGACTATCGTTGGATAGTTGACGAAGCTCCTTGTGAATGGCTGGAAGGGGTTCGCGGTGGGAAGGTTGGGATGATTCAGGAGGTTCCTGAAGTCGGGCGCGGCATCGCCGAGAACGAAGTATTGGGTACTCTGACGTGAGATGGATGGAGTGGATCGAATGCTCGGTACGAGGTTCACCGGAGGAAAGGCGTTTACGGGGGGCAATAAGGGGGAGGGCGATGCGGCGATACGTCGAGGATAAACGGGAGCGTCTTTCTTCCCGAGCACCGGACCTTGGTTGTAGAAAATGGGAGTTTGAGTCTGGACATTGAAAGGGTTCGACGGGTTTCTGTACACTGTTCGAGGACGACCCGGATCAACCAATTTGTTGAAGAAATCGCTCAGCTGATTCGCAACGAAAGCCCCGCCGCGGTGGAAGCCGTTTGATGAGAATTTGGGGAACTGCCGAGCGAGTCTGAAACGGAAATCAATGAGCTCCGGCTCCGATTTTCCCGAAACCGGTTCGTCATTTTTTTATCGAGGGAAAGAATACTCAACCCGTCATCAAAAGAGCCCATCTGGAAGGTTGCGACATGATTGGGACCTCGAACAGTGTAGCCGAAAGGGCTCCTCTTCTCTCGACCGGATGCTCGTTCGGGTATGGAGTCCTTCTCCGATCCCAGTCGAGGTTTTTCAGCCTCAGTCAGAAACACCAGGAGCAGGAGGAGAACCAGCGTCTGAAGGATGAATTGAAAAGCCTTAGATTCGTCGGAAACCTCATTGATGATCCGCGATACTCTGGTCAGGATCGCATGCTTGAGAGAAGCGTCAGTCTCCGCGTCGAAGAGGCCCCAAGGACCCTGTCAGATTTGTATCTGCGCCAAGCTGAACTCCCACTGTGTCCGCCGAAGTCGCTCTTGCGAGACGCAGTGGCTCTACGAGCCTATACCGAAGACAATAGCTCACTTCTCACAAAATCTTCGGCCTAACTTTCTTTCCGTGGACCGCGGCTAGAGCATTGGTCTGGGATGCGACGGTATGGGACACGCCCCCACGCACCGGTCGCCCGCGGTCCGTGCTGCTGGTGAGGGGGCTAAGCTGGCGGAGGAAGCCAAGTTTTCTTAATATAAGCAGCTCCGGAATCTTCTACAGAGGATATCCATTGAGGTGCAGAAAGCTAATGCCGCAGCGGTCCCCGGATCACTTCCGGATGCCAACGGCCTCGTTGGTGTTGGTTGATGATCTGTACAAAAACACACTCTCCACGGGGAAAATAAAATTACGAGAAATTATCTTCCGGAACGAAGCTCGCGATGGGAAATCCGCCCCTTTCATCGATTGAAGACCAACCCCGACAATATCCTTCCCTCCTCCTTCTATTAGTCAATTCGAGGATACGCATATGGATCGGGGAAATGGGCCTCAGAACGGAACGACGCTCCCACTGCATAGACTCCTATTCGGAGGAGTCAGACTTCGGGGTCGTTGCCTACCGAAGTTCGAGAGAATGAGCCTACTGTCGAAGTCCAAAAGACGATTCCGGAGCAGAAATCCTACCCCGCGACCCTGATTCAGTTGCCCTGATTTCAAGGTTACCGACAGAACTCTCTGAAGGCGGATTATACGGGACGGTGACATCCAGAAGAATCGCTGTCGTTTTCTCGTCGAATCCGTTATTCAATTTCTCGTATGATCCATTGATCAGAGATTCGTTTCAGACGGATTCCGAAAGGTCCATCATGGGGGACCAAGTGAGTGGATTGAAGTTTTCACCATCCGAGGTAATATCCTCAATTACCACGTGATCACCGGGTAACATTTCTTGTGATTGTCCGTCGAAGAAAGATCAGGAGCGGCGAATATTGCCATAAAGCCCGTATCGGAAACGCCGGATCTTTCTGTCTGAGGGCCGACCGCGGGAGAAAACTTTTTGGAGCGAAAAAATTCAATGACTCTTGGGCATTGTCAAGGGTCTTCCGATCGACTTCGTAGCTACCGACTGAGCAGCTGAGTAAGTGACTGACAGTCGATCAACCATCATCCGAGCCTAGTGAATAAAATCGGATGCGGTATATGGATGGTGCCTTGAGACGCGTTTCGGCTGGAAGAGTCGATTCGATCAATCTTGCCGACGCGTTTCGGGATCGCCACCCGCTCAACAAATGAAACGGCCTTTTGTACGCTTGCGCCGCGGTTTCTTTCTGCATTACAGCCATCGCAGCAGCCTCATTTAAGCGAGCTGCCGAAAATCCGCCCAGAGAAAGATCCTCACGCGAGCCAATGTCTCGACAGCGACCAGCATCGGATCTGGGGCGTTTTCCGCCCGCTAATTGAGGATCCGATCCATGGGCTGGGGGTAGGTTGGGCAGGCGGGCTATCCAGTGAAGTCGAACAGAAGAGAAGCTCATCGAGTGTGATGTCGGAAGGGGTCCGCCGGTGCCATTCGGGTGCCGGGAGATCGAGAGCCTCTGATTGCTGAGTCCCTATACCCGGACGTAGTGGCGGGGTACTTTCCCAGGAGTCACCCTGCAGCTCTAAACCTTCCTCGGTAATCTATACACAACAGGAGGGAGAATATGGATTGGAAATGCCGATGACTCAGGCTTCATCATAGTTTTTGATTGATGCATATTCAACGCCTGCTGACAACAAATCCGGCTCGTCTGCAACGCGCCAATGCTCTGTTTGTCCATATAAGGACTGACTGTTCCTCGGGGTAGAGAAACAGAGGACTCGACTGCACCGCACCGTTTTCGCCGGATGATCCGCTACAAATGGCTTTGTCGTCTCATCATCATTCGGAAGATACATGAAAGTCGATGCTCGTTCGAAAGAAGCCCTCTCATGTGGGGACACATAACGGACATCCGCTCCGAGATAATCCAGCATTCTCAGCAGGGTTTCCATGGATCTCCCGATAAAAGAAAGGTCCTATTTTGGTCGGAGGGAAATCCGGAAGTCCGTATTGACGATGAAGTAAAAGGGGACGAGCGTGAAATTCCATCGTGTCTCAATTCAAGGGGATTGAGACAGCGACATCCGATGCGGTTCCACTGGAAAAGCAATATTGGATCCCGGCTTCGATCGCATCAGGGGGGTATCATCCCTTCCCCTATTATCATCGGCCGATAATCTCAGAATTGCCGAGACGACCATGCGAGAGTCGGCGAGACGTTGTTTGAACGGCCTTCGGTTGGCTTTCATCCGATTCTTCACGTTCGGTATCTTCGACGATAAACTTTCTGGCCGACGGAGGTTGCTGTCGTTCTTCTGCCAGAAGTCTTGGTGTGCTTGCTCTCATTGAGCAGATGGAAGCAACCGACCGACTGAACGAGGTAGCGGAACGTCGCCAACCCAACAAGACTTGTACAGGAGCGCTCTTGATACGGTAAAGAAGACGAGACTTAGTTCGCAGTCTAGACCCAAGCATTTTACTAAGCCTCAGAGGGGCTCGGTCTCGATACACCGAAGCTGCCATAGCTTCCCTCGCGGTAAAAAAGTCGCCGTCGAACTCTCTGTGAGCGGAGAAATCTTGACCAGATACGATGAGATTGCAAGAATAGGTCCAGCCTAGATGCTGACTGAGTTTAAAGGGGAATCTCAGCAGTTATGATGTAGACCGTCGTGCTGTCGAGAGAAAAACTGTCGAAAGACCACTCAGCGTATTCCGTCGCATTGGCGAATTTCTGGACATGAGGCGTAATTTCCTCTTTGATAAACGCTGGGGTTTCCGCCGGTCGGGTGTGGGCATTCGATAGGCGAGTGAAGCTCAAGGCGAAACTTCTAACAGGATCACAGCGAATCCGGTAACGTCGACTGTTTCGGGCAGGGCTACAACGGCGACCACGGCAAGGAGCGTGATTCTCGGCCAATCAGAATCTCTGATGGACTCATTGGGGATTGTCGGATGTTCGTGCCTTCTTCTCGTTAGGGCGCAGAGAATCGCAACGAAACATTTCCCGAACCATTCGGATTCGGAGGGACTGCCATCGAAAAGTAATGCATGAGATTGAGCCCTCGATAAGAAATTCGCGGGCAAGGACCCTCTTATTAGTCAGGGCAGATGGTGAAATACACCATTGTTTGCGATTGAGCCAAGCCGTTGGCATCGGTGGCGGGAGGGGTTGGGGTATTCCTGTAATTGATCCGTTTGTAATATACCCAACACACGGATCAGTTCAAAGTGCACTGGTTATCGGGGCGTGCGGCGATTCGCCTTGCCGACGTCTCGAGCAGCTCATGCTGTCGTATCGATTCACGACAGTGACACGTCGCTGCTCATTGAGAAATGTTCTAGTTTACGCTGGGAATGCGTAGCATGCAGATCTCGAGAACGAGACAGAATCCGCGAGCGTCCCCTTGTGTATTGATCACATCACGGATTCCTTGAAAGAACTAAATCCCGATTACAGTCGCGTTGGATAACAAGCTCCGGATACGATTTGCCGAATGCGTGTCTCGCTTCGATGTAGAAGTCGCAAAATTGTTACGAATCGTTCTCTCCGAAATTCGACGCCGGACCTGGATTCAAAACTCTCATTTCGCCTCGTGAAGTCCAGTCGAACGTATGTTTGCTTTGTCAGGAGGGACGGAATAATCACCACGTTGTCACCGTCAGTAAACAGCACAGAAAAAAGACGTGGAGCTTTCGAGGAACTCTCGTGTCTTCTGTCAGAGCTAGTCGATGGTTGAAGACTGTTCAAATCAGTTCGATTCGCTTGCGTCATTTATCATCGCGCTTCCTAAGGGATTTCCTCTTCAGGCGACTAATGGGCTTCGACGCTGCGCGTACTTCAGCACAATAACGGGGTCTCCCCGCTACGCCACTCTAGAGCAGTATGTGAACGATCGCAGAATCTCCGGAATACGCCAAGCATGAACTGCAACTGCTTCTGATTTATACACCGCACCGTGGAGAATATTGTTCACGGCAAGAAGGAATTATTGTTGAGCTTGACCCCTATCCGGACTTATATTCGTTCTCATGGGCAGCACCCAGGCTGCGTTTCGCCGTGTTCAAATGATGGCGCTCGTTCGGTAGTCGCCGCAATCAATAAAAACACTTTCGTTCTGAATCGCAGAGTTACCTCCTTTTTTGCGTTCCCCCGATTTCGCTCGCCCAACTGTCCTCAGAATCCAGAGGACATGAAGCGACTGCCCTAGACAGTTCGGATTTGAGGTACGTCAATTCACTGTATATATCTCGATCACAAGAGCTGGCAGGGAAGAAGACGACCTAGCAGAAGATGAGAGCTTAGGGGTCCGCCCAGAGGTCCGCTCAGAAGCCATTCTGCTGGGGACCGGAACAGGAGGTTCTCTGAATAGACGTGTACCACTCGAGCTGAGCTCGTCGGTCCCTACGCCGCACATCATATCTCATATCACTTCGCCGAGTTGAACGAAAAACCGTTCCTCGCAGAGAGTCTCCCCACCGCCGACCGGTGGTTTACCGCATCAGCTCAAATGGCCCGAGAATCTAGCTGACTCGAGGAAAGAGAGGATTCCGACTCAGACCACGAGCTGGACGACTTCAAATTCTATCCGGAGCTCTCCCGAGATCCATGACTCCCGATGCGGGGTGACATGGGCGGCAGCCAAGTCCAGAAGAGCGATTGATTTCGAGCCGAGTCCTCAGTCAAGCACAGTCGATTGCCAGTCACGAGGCGAGAATATCCTCGTCGGCTCTGCGGATGTCTTCACGGATGGCAGCATGTGATGATTCCGTATCAATACAATGCAAAGAAGATCGATCCACTCCGGAGTATCGTTACCCGCGTTCTGAGTCTATCGGCGAGGGGATTCGAACGGGGATCCCGGCCTCTGAACGCTCCTTCTTAAACTATTCTACCACGTCGACCGGGCTTTGGTTTGCGGAGACGGCATTCGCTGACGAAGTTTTTGGGAGACAAGAGAACCGGAACAACCAAAAGATTAGTCCTAGCGAAAAACTCCCCCGGATACTCACTCGCGTGTCGTGTTTCATATCCGATATCACAGGTAACAGACTAGCGGGAGTAAAAAACAATCATCGCGTTGAATAATTCACGAACTTGTCAAAGTTCAGATGTTCACAGGTATTATTCGAAACTCATTTCGCCCGACTAGACTCGCTCGCCATCTACTTTGTGGCCGTCGGTGGCAATTGAATGCCTGCTCTGATTCGGCTCGTCCAACTGGAGAAAAAACAGCGCAGAAAGGGGGTTGCCGGGCGACCTTGGCGAGCGCGAAGACTTTCAGGAGTCTCTGAACGGCAGGACGCCGCCGTACATTCGTACTTCTTGAAGCCTGGGCCTGTCGGAGTCTCGTTAGGGAACGACTGCGGAAAATTCCGCCGAATTCCCTAGGAATTCCTCGATTTTTCTTTTCTCTCCCATTTATGATTCACATGCCCGTAACTCGCAACGAAGGTTTCAACTGATCTTCTTCTGTTCGATCCACCGCCGCTTCGACACAACGATCTGAAAAATTGCGCATGGTCTGCTCGGGCCTGGATAATTTATGGAAACGGGGATCGCGGAAGCCGCAAGATTTGTTCAATACAGTAGAACGATGTGCCGGTCAGGGCCTCTGGATAAGCCGCAATTATTAGCAAGTTGAATCGCGGTAAGCTTCTGGTAGCATCGTTCACAGTACCTCGGAATGGCATTGTCGATACCTACAGAACGAGTTCGAAGGTGCAGAACTTTAGATTTCTCTTGGAGGATCGGAACGAGACTTTTCATGGGACGATGCGAGATCGGGTAGAGAGTCAGCAAGCTTCGATGCATCTTCTTAACAACTTCATTCTCCTCTTCAAATACTTCTGGTCAAAAACTCCAGCTAAGCCAAGCCACCACAAGGAGGTTTCACAGAGAGCGGAAACCTCCTTCGGTAGGGAAGCGGACCCGAGGCGACCAATTTCGATCCTCTTTAGAGCTCGCGAATCATCAGGGGCCCTACATTCAGCCCTAATCGAACGTTCGAGCTTACTGAATTGAAATTCCAAGGTAAGGCAGCTAGACTCGAGAACGGACTCCACGATGATTCCTGAAAGATGCTCATGTTCCGCTCACGTGTATTAAGGCTGATGACTAGAGCTCGGAACTTCAAGCATTTTGCCATAAATGCCAATAGCCGCCTTTTTCGACGCTCTTCTATCGAAAATGCCTACTTAGGTTTTTCCGCGCCTAAGCCTGAAGTGCCTTTCTGAGTCACCAAGACGCGAAATTCCGGGAATTCGGGGGAAATTTGGGGTCTACGAACGGATCCGGCGATGAACAGGGTCGGCAAAGCCATGCTCCAGAAACACATATTAGAACACGATAGAACCCGATGGTCCGCCTGGACGTCTAATTTCATTTCGATTATGTAAAACTCTACCTATCAGGCCGGCATCGATTGCTAACCGACGCCGGCGGGACTCCGGAAGACCACGTGAATTTCTCATCAAACGGCACTGACGAACGTTTGATGCGGCGTTTGCCCTGCCCAAGACGCCTACTTAGCCTAGTTCTGGTGCCTATTCTTAGGTGTTTCAGTGCCCATTTGCCTGCCATTTTCGGCATTCTTCGGTGCCTGAACTTCCGAGCTCTACTGATGACATATGCACCATTCGAGATTCTGTAGGTCACGGCAGTGGGTGATCCAAATCTCGATGCTTTGGATGTTCTCTTATGCTTACAGTCACAGATTATGGTTATAGTCACAAGTAGTCAGTACAGAGTTTCATTGAGCCGTTGATCAAGTGATCATCACTGTTGCCTTGCTTCGACACAAATCTTCTCCCGGTTGCCGAGACCGATCAACGCCAGCATAGTGACGACGTCCTTGGATTCTGATGAATCGGATGCAAGCCATCCGCGATGTTGACGGTTTGTTTAAACAGACTGAAACCTCGTCAAGATCGTTCCTGATAAAACCCTCAAACGTGGCATATCCAACTTTTTTTTATCAAACTTTGATCGAGCTACGACTGAGCTTCCCTAGCGACGGCAGTCGAGCCACCGCGCCGTGAAGGGAGGAACGGCTCGAGAGAATACGCGGAAGCCTTCCCAGGTTCACAGATGAACGCAACCAGATCTCATGCATCCGATCCCCTTGCGGTCGATTGATTTGTCATCACAGAAACCGTCGGCCTATGCTAATCGCGGAGCTCGAGCGTCCTGTGCAATCGAGCGCATTGACTTGACACATTTTTTGACACGTTCAAGACGACCAAGCGTTGCTCGTAGGGGCACTAAAAGTGAGCGAACTTGGCGTCTCTGAGTGATTACTGAATACCTGACACGGCTTGCCTACAACCCGATACACACATTCGCCGACTGGAGCGCGCTCCGAGCCGAATCGAAGATTTGGCACAAGCCGAGATTTTTCAACCTCGAGAGAGGTATTCCTGAGGGACTTACAATCCGTTCTTCGATGCCTACTCCGATGACATTCCCAAATAGTAATATTATAGTCACACTTTCCCGAGACGATGAAGGCGCAAGCAGAGGTATTGCTCGCAATGATATAGACGCCCAGTTTATTCTACCCTGTTAGATATGTACGCCCCGGAAAGCAGCCCTGGATCGCAAATACGATTCGCCCCAGGCTGATACTGAGAATTATTTCGCTCTTCATTGGTGCTACTTATGTATAGCAAATTTCAGCATGAGATTCTTCTCGTGAAGAGAAGGTACATCATAAATGCAATGCGATGCCACCGGGGATTTGCCGGACGGAAGAGGGCCAAGGTACGACACGAAGCGAAGGTATCATTCCGAAACCTCAGCCCACTCTTGAACGCATGTACTCAGCAGCCCGTCCCCGATTAGGGTGATATCGACAGCGGGATTCTTCGGCAGGGGTTCAATCGGCTATTGTACCCGGCTCCTCCTTGAAATTGATGGGACAGGAAAAGGGATCCTGGATGCGATCGTTCCGGATCTTCGAATGGGGATTCCGATCCATTTATCCGAAGATCTTGTACTTGACACAATTTCGAAATAGAGGAACGAGTCACGTCTTCATCCATGAGGAGCAGGTGTGGAGAGGAAAGGGAAGTCTCTGGTCATCCTCAGCGCAGAGATTCCGGTTGTTCTAAAGTCACGATCGCGGATATAGCGGCAGAGTTCCGACCCAGTGGCGGATACAGAGGGGGGGGGACGAAGACTGATAAAATTGTTGATTCGGAAAATCAGACGGATCTGCGCAACTGTTTCTAGCGTGTCCGTGAGATCGAGAGCGGCTGGACTTGATTCCATCCTGTGACAAAAGGAATTCGGGAGTCGTCCTCAATCCGACTCCAGCCCCCGCGGACGAACACATGTTTCGAGTTGCAGGCTTCGACGGGCAGTTACTCTGAGCTCAACGAGGTCAGCTGAGTTATGGAGGAATCGGAATACGGATATATGATTCTGATGTGGTATGGAAAGTAAGAGGCTGATATTTTCGTTTCAGCACAAATATCAATCGCATCCATCGGAGGCGGTCCTCACTCTGTGCGTTGGTTTCTGAGAGAATAGATTCATTGCATCGACCTCGCATGTCCCCGCGCGCTTCGTTCATGATCCATGATCGAGATCATACGTCTCTCCGAATCAATTCCTAGCGATGCGTAACTCTTACATCCACCGCTCCCCGCGAGTTCTCGAGCAAGCTCCAATCGAAGAATGGGGAATCGCTCAGAACCTGGAAGTGTGGTGTGTTTCTGTACTGTTCCGAATTCTCCAAGATCCGGACATTCTGCTGCTATCTGATGACGCGTCCCCTCTGTATTTTCATCGAGATGATCTTCAGACACTATGAGAAGTTTCTGCTTGAGAGGCCCTCTCCACCCTCACTAACACAGTCGTGGCTGCTCTATCCGCAGCCTCCTCTCTCCGGTCGCGCCGATCATCTGGCAGTCGCTGAGGAGCCGTTGTGTTTTGAAAAGACTCTGGTAGTTCACCTCCCGTCAGGAGGGCCTGTTCCGGCCGGAGCTTCGGACTCCTATCCTTCTCGTTTGAAGGTGAGTTTGCAGAAAAAGTGTTGGATTACTGTGGCTTTCGGTCTCGGAGTGACAGCGCCGCGTGACGAGTGAGCGCATTCATTTTGTACGGTCTTCGGTGCTTCTGCACTTCAAGCAATTTTGCGAGCTTCCTCCTCGGAGAAAGTGTTCGTGTACGTCTGAAGATTTTGTGCAGCTCAATTTGGAGACGAAGATCAAAAGCTCTCCCAAAGGGCTCCGAGCTAATCCGTCGGTGTTCTGAGCTGTCAGCTTCCGCTGCTCTCTGACAGGCTTCCAACCTCTTGCTCACTCTCTGGCTCTGGCTTGGACTGCGGGATTTGAACGTTCGTCGATGGAGGAGTCAAGCTGGCGCTGGGATGAAAGCAAAAACGCAGACTCTCGAGATCGATATCGTCAAGTTCTGCCGCGGCCCACTCATGAGTCGCTCTCCCAGGAGTCAGAAGCCTTTGGCGTATCTGACAGCTCCCAGGAATTCTTAAGGCAACATGGTGAAACCGCTGAGTCATGAGGGTTCATCCATCCCTCATGAGAACTCGGATCACATGCTCCATACTTTTGTGGGTCAGGAGCTCAACAATAATGAATTGCGATCAGTCCGATTCCCTAAAAACTAAACAAGCAGATTTACATCAAATCACGGATAGCTGACGTCCGTGACGTCTCCGGTGTGCGGGTGACACGGAGCAGTGTGAGTACGGCGTCGTTTGGTTGGAGCGACGCTAATGACTCCTCCCACATTCGTGTGCCCGGAGCAGTATTACCGTTTGATTCTGGGAGGAGCGGATAACGGAGTGCCTCTGGGGCGACTGGCAGCGTTCGAAACCGTCCGGTTCGTTGCTCGAGTTGGGGTGGGGCACACACCTCCATCAAGCAGTGGACCCGTCCATGATGACGCAGCTGGCGGTGACCTAAAGCTGAAAGCCCAAGGCCGTTAGGCTAGCACGGGGAGGGAGAGTGAATTTAGGAGCTCGTTTCGGTACCGGTTGACTCTCGGCTTGTTTCTGTCGGACTTCTCTCGCTCGAGGACCAGCTCGGCCGACGAGTCGCCGACAGAAGCCGAGTCCACCCCAACATATGGAACTACCGGTCGATTTGTGAGAGAGCTCTCCGAGGATGCACCCGATCTAGTGACGAATTGAGCTCTCGCTCGCGCCGAGTTTTTCTCGAGGCACAGAGAAGACTCGATGAGAAGCTCGAGCTCACGAAATCCCTGTGAACGAGCACGGAGCCTACAGGAGCGTCGGCAACCACATTTCGAGGTCTTCCGTTCGTCGGAAGTTCTCCGGAGCCAAAACCACTGCAGCAGCTGCACCGGGCGGAGCTGCCGACCCCCCGCTCTGGGCGCCGAAGATTCGGACGGAAACCCGCATCAGCTGACGTGCATCACGCCGATCCGAAACAGGGTTCGCGGCGGGTTCGCACTCGATAGCCCGCTTGCTTCCGTTTCCCGTTCCCTCAGGCTAAGATGATAACAAGGCTGAGATTTTCTCTCATGCCAACATTTTCGACACTGCTCGTCGGGTAGCGAAGAGGAACAGCAGCGATGTCTTCTCGGAACATCGACGATGAAGACCATTGTCTTTCGTTTCTTCTCGCTCTTCGCTCTTCCACTTGGCCCCTGAAGAGACGGCTGACGATCCGTCCGCAGCGAAGCTAACTCGCTTTTGTCGTGATGAACCTCTTCACGGACGATCACGGGCTCGGTTGCCTCGGAAGCTGCGGTAGATAGCCATTCGAAGCTATCCGTGGCGACTCGAACCTCGAATACCGTAGACGTGCCTCCCGGCGTAGATTTGGAACATGTATTCCCGGCCCTGTCGGCTCCGGATTCGATCGTTTTGTTTGAGAATCATTTCCGCCCTAGTCCTTCCCGCTGATCCGATCTCGCTCCGATCGACAGCTGCGCGCAGATGGCCGCCCCCATAAAGGTCCGCGTTCAATCAGAGTGAACTGTGAAAACTTCACTGCTCTTGGAGCTCCTCTCCAGTCCATTATCGTCCGGCTGCCTCAATGTGCCTATTGGAAATCTCGCTACTCCGTAGAACAGCCGTCGACCGAGTCGATGAAGCCAACTGGACGAGTACAATGTACTCGGTTCGGATACGAACACTCTGTGAACGAAACCAGCTGGCCTCACCGAGAATCATGACACAGCGACCAGTGATCCGAATAGCCGAGCGAAGTTCCGGGGACGAGAACGGGTGCCTGCTCCGCATGTTCGAGAGCTTATGGCAAGCTTGTGAGATGGTACGATTTTCGGAAAATCCCGGGCAGCGAATTTCGAGCGAGCTTCCAATCGGCGTGTAAGTGAAGAGTCAGCGGCTCTCCGAGTGCCGATGTGCGGAGAATGTTCCGTCGTTTTCTGTTTACTTGGACGGCTTTTGCACTTGTCACAACCGATAGTCAGCCGTGAGTAGCGCTACGCATCTTATCCGGTTGATAAAACGTCGGTAAACACCTATGAATCCACCGCTTCCCGATGTAACACGAGACGCTCGGTTCGTCTCGGAGGCGGAAGAGATAGTCTACAGAATCCGTCAATCAATCAAATTTCGGAGCCCGAAAACCCGGATGTGAGCTCGGGGCTTTTTCGGGATCGATCTTCCCTCCGGCACTATTTTCGTCTCCCGTTTGGCCCTCCACCCGTCAACGGACTCGAAGATTGACAGTTTCAAAGGTCGACAGCCTCCTGACAAGGCCGTAGGTCAGCGACCTACAGGTAATCCGTCGCAGTCTCTCACAGCAACGGAGCAGCACGTGGAATATGCTCGCGCGCCCGCTAGCAGAACTGGCGTCCTCTCCAGCCAGAAGCCCGATGTCTGAGCGCATGTAGGTGGCAACACAGAGGAGTGACCTCCACAGACGGGAAACCGGAGGGCGACGACGCAAGTCTGCGACCGTGCTCAGTCAGCTCAGTACAGCTCCTAATTGAAAGAGACTTTTCTACGATTCTCTCCTCTCTCAGCGTCAGTCAGCCGCGTATTTCGTCAACGGCGAGCTGTCCACCACGCAGCTGTCATCCAGGTCCCCGTGCCAGAAAACATTGCTCACGATCGAGCTCAACTCTAAATGATACTCCGATTCATCAGCATTTGCGCCGGGGGAGAAGGGAGTCGGGATTCGAGGACAACGATCATGTGGTGTTGATGACGATTTGAGGGCGCTCGCTCCCATTTTCCTCGCTAGTGATAGCCGCTTACATAATATCTTCCCTTAAGGGCTGGGACTCGAATGAGCGGTTGATGCCATAGAGGTGATCATGTCCCCGATCCGCGAAACTTAAAGAACTCCGTCGAATGCTGCAAACGAAAAAGCACAACGAGCGAAATAGAAGCCGCTGATGACAAAGCGTCCGAAGTGAACGCCCAGAGCTCCGACATTCGAGACGTGACCTCTCCACTCGCTCTGCTCCGCTTCTCGCTTGAGCACGCTGAAACCAGACATTGACGCGAGCGGTCGCTTGCCGCCGAGGGATCCGGTGGCATTCGATGTGACAGCCTTCCCCAAAGTTTACCGCATCAGATCCCATGACACTCAGCTGCATATCTGTTGTGGTTATACAGTCGCTTTGCGCGGGAGTGAGATATACAGCTGGATACGACAGCGATACGATAGCTGCTGTCGACTGGACAAGATTCAACCTTGTACCCGGGTTTCAATAGTATAGAGGAGATATTCTTCGAGAAGATCCGACCCTAGCCGGAGTCTCTATCTGGGTGGCTTTACCCCAGACTCGTCGATTCTGACGTAGTGTGCTGGGATTAGGAATCGCTTCTAGCCCGGTCGCCTTGGAACCATCTCAAGAATCAATCAGAGCGAAGTCGGGAAAGCGATGAGTGAGGGAAGGCCGAAACCAGCATCGTGCCCGTTGCGGAGAATCGGTCGCGAAGTCCTTAGGGGTCGCTGACACCGATTGTTTCCGTTGCTGTAGTCGCCTCTGCGGTCGAAGCAGTAGTACTGCATGATATGATTGGAGTGCTAATAAAATGAACTTCTGCAATGAGTGTGTTCAAACGATGGCCAGACGCGCCTTCCTTGCCGCTCTCTCCATCAGCATACAATCGCGAGGCGATTCCGATCGGCATACGACGAGCCCTCTCGCGAGTAACTTTCGGAATCATCCTCAGATTACTCAGGCATAACGCATTTCTCAGATGACCCGACGATTCTAGTCGCTCGGACGACGGGTTCGGTCATCTGTCCAACTGTCGGACATTCGCCTTGAGGATCGCTATCTTTCCTCGTGCTTAAACTTGTAGTTTCGAAGCTGCGAAGCAGCAAAGCAGAAGCAGCACCGGATGGAAACAATGCATTTCTGGTAATTCGTTGCTCCGGCCGACGACGCCGACGCGACGTCCTCATTTCTGCTGCAGTTCGGTAATTCTGTCCGGATAGAGGCCTCGGTTCCCATGGCGTTCTCCGCCATTGCTTGGACTATGAGTGTAAATGAGCAAATCAACCAGTTGCGCTCTTGGACCAGGTGACTCGACAGTCATTCGGTCAGCCGGTTCGGGGGTCTGTGGCTTCGGAACTCGTTCTTTCGCGGGCGATTTCAACTTTCGGAACATTGCACGGCATTGTAGCATCGAACAGCTCGCGTATGTCCGGCGACGCGAGGATCTGTAAACAACGAAACAAAAGCAACCCATGGAGATTTGGCAGCGATCTCAGCCAGCGCGCTCGTGGCGTAGTGCCAAGAAGCAGTGGACAGACCCTCCTGTGATGGCGTCGCCCTTCGTTATGGAACGCCGACCAATGTTTATCATCTCCCGGAGTTTTCGGTGATGTGATGTGATTTGGAGGGTATCAAGTGTCGTATCGTCGAACGTATGAACCTCGAGGAGACTGTTAGCTCTTGCGAAGCTGCTCTTCGTCAGCAAGCTCCTCTCCGGGAGCAGTGCATCACGCTCGACCGATAGAGCCCCACAAGTTGCGGGTCGGAACTCGTTTCTCGATTCTCAGTCCGACATTCCCTTGCTCTCACCTAGGCGTCTCGGAAGAGACTGGTCCTGGCAGCTTGCATGGAACACCAGCAGCAGTGCCCCATAAGACTTGCTGCTGGTGACGACGGTTGTCCGCATCGTCTTTGGCCTCACGCGAGGTAGATGATGCTGAGATAACTCTGCGAAAATGAAACAATACGAAAAATATATTTCGGACCCTCGGATCGATAACGGTCTTTTGGACGATTGGCGAACTCACAGAGGTCTGGGAATCACCGAGAATATCTAGACAGCTCCAACGCTAGCCGTCTACCACGAGAATCACCGACGAATAGAGTATAGCGTATAGCATCGAATCCGGGCATTGAAATGGTCCATTTGGCATGGGAGGGCTCCAAAGGTGTGGAAGGTCGCCCACATCTGTCGGGGAATCTTCGCCGTGTCGCTGAGGAAGCGAGCGGAAGATCGACCTATGATCGAGCAGCTGATGAGCCCGAAGGCTCGACCGAAAAGAGATGGTTCCGTCAGGCTCCATAGTCGTAGTGGACGACTTTGTTATTTCGGTTCTCTGGGACCCCGACAGAAAGTCTCTACCATCGTCATCATCTCGAGCGGCACAACAATACAGCGCCGGTGAAGCTGTTGGCCTTCCTGCCGCCGCGCCAATTCGCCTCAAATGTAGGGACGGGCAGACTGAAAGAACGACGGACGACGACGAGGATGGCGAATGACCAAGCCGTTTGTCGTCCAACCTACTCTGAGCGTCGCCGTCGCTCGAGCAGTCAGCGAACCGGACGCACACACTGTGAGGAGCAATAACTTCTGAACACTCCACCTATATATCCTGCCGAAATGCATGATGTTGGGCCATTATAAAACTGGACGCAGTCCTACACGCTCTGCTAGCATTTCTGAAAAGCAGCGGACGGCTACCGGGCCCTTGAACGCTCAACGCGCTGGTAGATTTCCATGTGGATCTCAACGGTGAACACTTCTGGATGATGCCTCGTCCATAAAATATAATGCCATCTGAAGAGATCGCCCAACCGTCTGACCAGAGCTAGGCAGAATGTGAAAATCTCCACGGAGCTTGAGTTTGGGGCGATTCGGGACATGAGCCGCCGACGTAATGCGCCCCCTACCCCTCTACTTCCCGGACGCTCTGGCGAAAATGCGCGTGTTCCAGTATCGATCTCACGCGGGTGAACCAGCCCTGTAGGAACCCTCCAGATCGACGATTATTTCAGCCGTATGACGCAAACTTCGGATCTGGCTGCTCGGACGAGCAATCGCCATGTTCGTCGGGAGGGTATCGACGTGCAAAGCTCACTCGCTCGTCAGACTGGGACACTCCGTAGCGGCGGGGTGAGGCAACACAGACAGATTTTGTGCCTTGGCGTCTCGTTTCCGACCTTGAATGACGTCTACCGTGCTCCTCTCACCACTCGCTTGTTCCGGGTATATTCGCGAACGTCACCGGCGTAGCACAACAGAAGATATCGGCCGGTAAACATCATTCCAAAAACTTGTGCCATTAGATTTGTGCGTTCGCATCCACGCCCGAGTTCAAACTCGGGCTCCGAATCTCGAATAACTTCCAGCGGGTGAGTGTGGGCAAGGCGGATTTTCTGACGTTTCGAAGCTGATTCTGCGATCCCTCGAAGGAGAATGCCTTCAGACTCCTCTACGGTCGGTTGAGGTGAACTCTGATGTTCCCAAGTCGGGGAGGCTTCGGCAGACTCAGTGAGGTACTCAATAGACGCACTTAGCTCAAGGCTGTTGGGGGACCTGCTAGCAGAGGATCTCTCTCGGTCCCACCCTTAAGGATGAGGGTCTGTCTTCTGCCAAGTAGCCTTTTCTAGAATGTGAGGGGGACATCCGCCACGTTAAAGGGAGCAAGCGACACTCGCTCGATGTCGAATAACGTATGGGAATGCACTCGTATGCAGATTTCGTCGATCTTCGTGCGAGGAGGGGGGCCAAACCGGAACAGGCACCGAGGGCCATTCGGTTGGTCGAGTGGCGAGCGGAAGTTGCGCCGATCAGAGTGTATCCTGTGTGTCCTGTCTTATCCACGGGCCTGCATATGCCGAAGGCTACCCTGATAGAATCGACGCATCATTCCATGTTTTCCCGATTCCGTCTTCATTCGAGTCACTCGATATTCGCAGGACCTGGAGGTACTTCTCGACGATATCTGCTGCTCTCGTGCCAACGTAGTGAGCCCGGGTTGGGGATGACTTCACGGAAGAACCATATCCTTGATTTTGCCAGCCTGTCAATTAAAAGAAGGCCTCGTGATCGCCAGATGTATACGTGCCATCCAATTTCCGACGAATCTACCGTCCGTCATTTCTAGAGCAGCGAAGTGTCGAAAAACTCACAAGAGAGAAAGACTAGACGCCTACTAGCAAGGAGGGGGAGCGACCATTTCGGGGCATCATTGGTACCTTCCGTTTGAACGTCGCGGGCGGAGCCGATGTTACCACGGTCAGACGCCGACGTCGCTTCACTTGCCAGCTCTCTCGCGGGGCCGCGCACTGACCCAGATGTGACCCATCGCGCCAAAGTGCGCAGTTGTCTGAAGCTGATCCCGCGGATGGGCGTTTTTTCGTCACGTATGCATGGATATACATCTCCTCAAGTTCCGTTTTGTGTCGGTGCAAGATTAGTGACCGACTTCGTTGAGGGGCAGAGTCATGTGTTCATACCCTTGACATGACAGCAGCTCCTGCATATTCTAATCGTGAGTAGTCCGAGGTGTCGAAGGCGACAGCAGTAACGTCTTCGGACCTTTTGAGGCCGGATCGAAGCTCAGAAAGATTTCCAGGCCCCTGTCACTAGAGTGAACTTTCGATGGAAGAACGGATGATCTTGCGAGAGGAAAGACTCCGTTCGGTCTCCGGATGCTGAGGGGGGTCTCAAGCTACCGACGACGTCTCTGCTGCCGACCGATCATCATTCGATTTTGATATGTGCGATACCGATCATGACAAACCGCTCTTCATATGATGCGCATGTGCACTTTCTCGAAACTCCACGCGAGCTGACAGTCGGATATCCCCGTCCAGCCCGTCGCCCGCTAAGACCCCTCTGCAGTGCCGTGGTGGATCGCAATGGAGTAGTTTGAGCAGCCTTAGTGAGCATGTACTCCATTCAGAAGGCCCACGCTTGCGCCGCGCTTTATCTCCCGAGAAGCTAGTCGCCTATGGAGCAGACCTCCGCTCTCCGGAAGATGAAGGATCTAGCCACCCGTACATGCCTGTTTCGAATGAGCATCTTCTGACGGATGCGTAAGCGAGATTCCGTCCAGACCGCTCTCAGCGTTCATGATTGTTCTTGGAGGTGAGAGATTATTCTCGAACATCCCCACGGAAGGGCCACCGCTAGAGCTGATTCGAGTGCGCTTCGGAAGGAGTACTACTAGGCTGGAGTGATTCGCATTTGAATGTAACGGGCAGATCGGTTAGGTGCTCGATCAGCTGTGAACGACAAGTAACGAACCAATCGGAGTAGGGCGTGCACTGGATTTTGGAATGCTCTCTGCGGCATCAAAGTAGGGAATCCACCACTCGCAGAAGCGAGGAAGTTGCCAGAGAAGTTGGAGCGTCGCGTCGAGCGAACCATTCCAGTCTTGACGTATCTGAGAGACTCACCCTGAGCAAGCGACCAGCTGCTCATATCGCGTGCCTTGCCCCGTCACTCGATTTGCAGATACCTGCTTCTTCGTCGCCTGAGCGCATATCAGACAAGCGGAAGTATCTCGATCTAGATGATATCGGTAGGACTCGGATCGAAGATTTGCCGTGGGAGAAAGAGGCAGTGTTCAGCGACCCAAACCCAGAGCTATCCCCGAAGATCAATCTCGAGAATCTGTAATCCCGGAGCGGCCTATATCTCCTAAGAATAATACCTAATAAACAAGACAACACAATAATCAGGAATTCTCGAGAGGCTTCCGGTACCTCATTCTCTTCTGATTGATGTCGGATATCCAGTCTCCTCCCGAATATGAAGCTCGTTTCGAGAGTAATCGAGAAGCATTGGTTCTGTCCGAGCAGAGCTGACGCAAAGCGCTGTCTGTCTGTTCACGTCCCAGAGGGCGCCATGGTCGTCATCGTCGCCACTACCCTTGATGTGCTGCTCCGCAGCCACCTAGTACTCAGTCAGTCTATGGCTGTCTGGTGGCAGTCATTCGAAAGACTCTATCGGGCTCTCACCCTTCAAATCTCATTTTCGAGGTGGAAGTTGGCTGAGGTTATAAGCCCTTCGTTGACCTTACCTTCAAGTGGTTAATCACTTCGGTGGCTGCTATTGCTTCGGACCAGTGGCAACAAGAGGAGAGTTTCGACAACATTCCATCATCGTACATCATTGTTCTTCAAAGGGGTGTTCGATTTGTGTTCCTTCTTCTTCTGGTGAGTTTCGTGCTACCATGTAATCATGTATCGAGCAGAGCAGCTCTCCGCTTCCTCGGGATCCGATCCGTGAATTGCATCAGCGGTGACTCGACAGTGATTTTCCGCTTCGGCAATAGCTTTCGTCGCTGCTTCCGACGCTCCGTTGTGTGAGATCCTCCCCCGAGAAACCCGAAGGGCACGGATGGATGCTGTTCAGAATTCAGGGTTCCGACGGTCTAATCGTCTCTCCGTGAGAAATATCTGAAGGTCAATAAACCCGAGAGAGGTTACGGTGAGGAGATCTAAGCTTGTATCGGGATTCGAGGCTACCAATCACGGTCATCCTGGGGAGGTTTTATTCCGATACCGTTCTCCGCGAGTGGCTCGGGACTCGGGAGCAGCGGAAGCAGGAGCTCGTACTGGCTGTATCGGAACTACGGAAGCTAGTCTATAACAGAGATGGTTGTTCTGCAAAATAGACTCCTTGAAGGACCGTTGACGCTGCTCCATGCAACGACCGATGCAATTTGCCGATCGCCAGCTCCACATTCGGAGAGAAACGATGTCGGTGGCCGGTGGCCCTTTGCGGAATCACGGTCCCCATTCGCTCGCCAGTCCCCCTACTCCATGAGACTCTGTTTGCTCTCGGCGGACTCAGGCATAGGAATGATGCAACCCTTTGACGTCCAACCCGAGCTCGTAATGCTCTTCCGGGTGGTGTCGGGCCATATTTCGAACATCATCTGAGACGAGACGAAATGTGCCGTAATCTCTTTCCGTTCGCTTGTTTCTATAGAGAGTCGTCCAATGTCCCGAGTGACATCAGAGCCCATAGCAACCTTTGCTTGGGCAGACTGAGGCAATGACGATGCTACTTGTGGCGCCACCTGGTGTCTTCTTATGAACGTCAACCACTGGATTCCCAGCTGATTCTCAGATCTGCAGTCACGTCGGCGTCGTTGCTCGACGTAGAATTCCACATCAGTCCGGGGAAGGATTAGTATTAATATCTGAGTCAGCGAACGATTTTGTGTTGAGTCTTGTTTTCGTAGCGACAGCTGTTTTTTACCTTTGAGCTAACTCACTGTTGGGCCCTGTCGCGAAATGCGGTCGTTAGCCTGTGCTAGGTCAAGCTCGCATCTTCTCTCTCCAGAGCACAGCCACCCAACATTTCCCATGACTTCAGAGGAAAATTGGATGAGATGAAATAGAAATTGGTGCCGCGAAATTCCCTCGATCGACAAAAGTTTTCATTGGATCTTCCTTATCCGTCCACAGATCTCTGATTCAGCAATTCTCGCCATATACAGCCATGCAGTCGCTCGGTGAGCCTGTTTTATCGGCCGCTTTCGAAGCACAACTGAGACACCACTGGAACGTCGAGAGAGTCGGGTCTCTCTTGAAGAAACATCTCGCTCGTGAACGAGCGCACTGGAAGCCGAGGAAGTACGCTACACATGTAAGTATCGTTTTCCGCTTTTCGCTCCGGTACATCGGGGACTTGTATTCGCATTGGATGTTCCATGAAAATCTCCTAGGAGGGCGATAGTTCGATGGGTATTCATATTTTCTTTCTGATGCGCAGACTTCGTCGGCCCTCCAAGAAGAGATCAGCGGAGTTCAACGGGACTACACGGTGCGCTGGTTTTCGTCGATTGCGAATTTGTTCCATCTTCCAAGCGAGGTCTTATTCCTCGCGACAACGCTGCTAGACGAGTTCCTCCAACTCGTCCGCGTGAAACCGAGGTTTCTGCAAGTCATCGCGTGCTCGTGTTTCTTCCTCGCTGCGAAAATGATTTTAGACAATGAGGTGAGTTCCGCGTTTGTTTCGCGCGCATCTTCAGGTTCCCTTCCGTTGAAACCTCCGCGGTCGGGAAATGGTGATCATCGATCATCATGGGCATAATGATGATGCGTTCTTTGCTATAGTCTCTGAGACATATCCGTCTATATCCTTAAAGGAAGGTTTTTCCTGGAAAGATATCGAGAGCTTTGGATGCCTCAGTGAGAGTGAGAACTCGAGTGGTCTGCTCTCGTCGTCGACTTCTGGGTCGATAAGCGCTCAAGGACAGATTCCCTCTCGCAAAGCACCCTGAAAAGCTTTGAACGATGTCGATACGGTCCGACTCCAAGCATTCTAGACATGCAGAACAATTATTAGGGACGCGCCGCCACCCGTGGATATTGCCTGCTATACAGGCTATATTCAATCTGTGAAAATCTCGAGCGACATCAGACCGAAACTCACTCTTGATTGAAATGAGGACGTTCCGAGCGAAAAGCATCTCAATCGCTCGAGAGGAACACTCGCGAGCTCGTGGGGTCATGCATCTAATGCTTGGTCTATTTTTCATTACAGGAGATGCCTAGTCTAGCCTCGCTCATACGATGCGGTGGATGCGAGTGCAGCGTTTCCGAAGTCAGACGTATGGAAAAAGTTATTCTGGAACGTTTCGGGTGGGATCTGACCCGGGCTACACCGCTCGATTTCCTCCACGCAGTGAGTACTATGAAGAGAAAGTGACCGCATCCGTGATACATATCCCTCTCAATTACATTCCTCGATGATTCTGTTTACCCTCTGAAATGCCTCACTCGATACTTGCCGTTCCAGTACCATGCGTTGTTGGAAAACAACTGCGAATCCGTCTTGGGACACGAAGGTCCTCGAAAAATTGCCTCGCTGAAACAACTCTGGGAGTCGAAGCTACAATTGCTTCTGGCACAGAACTCCGTTCTCGCAAATGAGAAGCCATCAAGCGTCGCATTGGCCCTCGTTTCACTCGAAATGGAAGGTCTTACGCCTCATTGGCTGCTCATCACGGTGGCTCTCCAGTCGCTGGTTGGCTCCGGGAAGCCCGAGAATATTATCCGGTGCCGAGAAGAGCTGTCGCGTCACCTGCAGATGTCTCGACGCCGACAGGCGAGTAAAAGGAAGATGGAACCTGACGAAGAGGAGGAGGACTGCATCTACGACTCGATCAAGAAGCTCTACGCCGAGGAGAATCACCAATCAACGGGGCAAGCAACGATCGAGGTCGTCTAAGAACCCACATTCACGAATATTCAACTTAGCGTTCCCCGAAGATCGCAAGCGTGGAGGAAAATAGGCAAGGAAGAAGGCGTTCGGCCTCATAATTAGGTAGACAGAGACTTTCGAGTCGGGAGGGGACTGACTCGCAGCGATAGCGGTCACGGGTCATCCGTACTCTTCTGATCAGTTCCTGACGTGAGCTTTGTCTCACTGCTATCTTTAGATTGTCGGCATTCTCAATTAATTTATCATCACACCTCAACTTTCGCACCAAGCGGATCCGAGGAGCCCTGGATTGGTTCTTCGTCCGGAGCACCAATCCAGTCCCAAAATTCGCGATCAAATTTGCATTCGAGAGACTCCAGAATCCCCACGGAGGAGGCTTCCGCAATGAATCTTCGATCACTGAGAAAAGGCCGTGAGTCGACCAAGCTCTAATTAGCCTCGGGTGTAAACACCGCGCTGCGCACGTCGAGGGAAGCGATCGACGTGTTGTCATTCATCGCGGAAATCCGTGTACTTTGCTGTCTTTTTCGAATTCCTCTTGCTGTTCATCGGTCGCTTGAAGAAGTCTCCGAGGGTCCCCTATCAATGTCTTGCAATCATTGATTGGGACTCATCCGATGAGTACTTTTCGGATGGACAGCCGGCTAGATCCCCGATGATCCCAGAAAACCAACGGGACAGCGACCGCATTCTGCGGGGTGTCGGGATTGAGCTCTGTTCGCGACCAGATGCGACGGCGAGCCCTTCTCGGAACGTCGGCGATCTCACACGAGAATTTTCAGCTTCAGTTTCGGAGAACTCCTTCCCGGGGAGACTGGAGTCAGATGAAGGTTCGGTTTTCGTACGCGTAGGTTTCCATTCCCAGAGCTCTGGCTGCAACGTTCGCAACCCCATTGTTTCATCAACGTGAAGTGCGGGAGCCGGCGAAGCTCTCATGGAAATGTCCAGACCTTTTCAATTCGGAATCTCGAAATGGAGTGAATGTGGGCTCCGAGAAATTCGAAGACTTTAGGATCTCATGGGGAGGTGAATAATATTCGCTCTGGAGACCAAACAGAAAGCAATAATCGGATGCAGAAGGTCTCTCCAGCCTCGACTCTGCGGGCGACACTAGGAGCTTGGCGGAGCCCGGGACCGACGTGGATCCGCTAGCGTCCTCTGACTATGGGATATGAAATCGCCCGCGCGGAAGAGCAATGAAGGAGCCAAGCTTAGAGAAAGGAGAGATGTTCATAAGATGTACAAACCTATCGAGCAGTGAGCACACCAGAGAGGAAAATACTGAAAACTGCCATAAAAAAAATAATATATGGAGAAAATGTAAAAAAAAACTGCGTGTTCGAGAGTGTGAAAAAGCCTGGTCGAAATGTAAATAGTCATGTACATCGGATATTAAACTCGAAGTCAGCGATGCAGCCGAAATATCTGGGAGCTTTCAATTAGATAGTAGCAGAACTTTGATGGAACTTTGCAGCAGAGGAATCATGCTTAAGTGAAGAGCGAATAGCTATGAACTCGCAGAATCAGGATTCTTACCGACAGCTCAATCTTTGAAATGATTGGGCCTAGCTGCCTGGTGAAGTCCTGCAAGTTTGAATCCATCGAGTTGGAGCGGGAAAAACATGTCCAGTCTGGCGAGCAGACTGACGAGAAATACAGCAGGAGATGGGCAACTCGTGCAAGAAGTTTTTCACCAAAAACATGGGCGACCATTCTTTCTTTATCGCCTCCAATTCTTCTCCTGATCAAGGCTCAGCCTTGACCCCGGAATATCTCATCTCTCAGAATTCACCCTACTCGCCGGCGATCTTGATGTTTTCGAGATGATGACAGTCTGCAAGAAGGCAACGACAACCACGTGTAGGGACCGATGATGGTCAATCCCTTGGAGATCGGAGAGGCCTGACAATGACTCTCACGTCAGAGTCATTCCATTCCTGAGCGAGCGTAAGCGACTATATGAGGCATTTCTTCTCGCAATCGACATAGTAGCAAGGAACCTGCGCTCTGGAAGTGAGATAATATAAGAGCCGGGTCATTCCGATGATTATTTATAGCCCCCTGGGCGCAACAGTACTCTGATGTTGCGAGAAATCTGTGGTCACCTTCTGCGACTGCCATACCCCGCCAATAGCAGAGCCTCGATACGACGCGTTCAATGCATCCTAGAGGAAGCATCTAAACATGTTCTCGCTTCAACAAAGAGAGTATAGGTAGTCGGAACGCTCGAGGAGGAACCCCCCTCCCCTCCTCCCTGCTCCGCCCCCGCGTCGTTAGCGAGAACTCGAACTCTGCGCGGTCTCGTCATGGGGTTCACTTCTTCGCCGCGGCGGCGGAGCAATCCGTCTGCAGTTAACTGGCAACACGCAAAATTCGATTACTGCATAAGCCGAAATCTGGATCCGTTTCCCAGATTTCACCCGTGGAATGAGTCCCAGACTTCATCTCTGACATTTTCCCATCGTCGGTGACAATGAGGTCTTGTTCTCGATACCCCATGCGGAAAAACCGTTGAATGACCTCTGACAGCCATCCAATTGAATGATTATTGAGCCACCGATGGGAATACCTGTTGGGAATAATCCCTTCTAGAGGAATGACGCGCTCCCATCTCCAAAAATCATGCTCATTATCAGGAAGGGATTGAGATTCTCACAGGAGCCCGCTACAGTACATCTCTGACTGGCTCGATCGCTTGATGACGGGATTATCATCTTAATAGTATGGAGGGATAGAATGACGTCTCAAGTTCAGAACGATATCACAGAACGATTCCGTAGAGGGAACACTCCAAGAATCAGAATCTGACTGACGTGAGCGAGAAGTTATGTCACAGCGGAACGGTCTCTGGTTGGCATGCCGAAGCTGCTCGGCTCCTTTGCGGCTCCCCGAGAGGAATATCCGGAGTCTCTCAGTCAGCATGGCTTCCAGCATCTCTTGGAAATTATCATACAGGCAAAGAGGTATCGTAAATGAGGAGTCGTGTTTAGATCATGGAACCTATTATTCGATGCCTTCCCTGGCTACTCTAATCGGTTGGATGTTGATCGTGGGCATTACAGCAGGTTCCCCACGGAGGAAGATGGCTTGACTGCGCGAAAGCTGGATCGGCGGGGATATGAGGCGCTGCTCCGATGGAACCGAATTAGGCAATTGATTTCAATTGAATTATTATAGCAACGGTCGTTTCGCTGCTAAATAACTTTTCCACGACCGACCGATCGGGGCTGAATGTCTTTCTTGTTTTCTCAGTGGTTCCGGCGGATGTTCCGATCACCTTTTTTCCGTGTTCCAAAGTCTTCGATGCGACCAACTCATGATTTGATCAGCCGGAGAGGAAAAGGGTTCCCACCGACTTATGGAATTCTTGATCCAGCTATGCGAGTTCGGGTAGGGTCGCTCCCGACGGTGATAGCAATCCGACAGCGGATCGATCATTTTATTTACCGTTCTGTCACTGCTCACTGCATTCGAGATTTCGCGACGAATCAGTGGAGACGCTCACACCGCAACTCTCTTTCTTGAGACCCACTGTGTTGATTCAAAAGAGCGTCGGGGCCCTGTAAATATTTGTATAGCCACAGGTGGAGGATCCTCAATCTAGAACCGCGCAGATTCCGCGGAGTTACGGAAGTTCCAAGCATGCTCAGCACTTGAGATGGGCGCTTCCGAGCGCGCCTGTAATTCCAACGCCTACACACCGATTGGGAACACTTTGACGATTTGATCAGGCGTCTCGAGGAATGTGCCTGACTGATCTGTTATCACATCACGCTCTATGATCATCTTGGATCACTTCGAGTTAATCCTGAAGTTTGGACCGCTTTGCGAGAGCTTCTACTCTCAAGCAGCTCGAGGTGCAGGCGGGGACCGATTCTAGAGGTGGATATAACGTCGAGGGATATCTCCTATTCGTTGTTGGTGAGGGAGACTCGACCGCACAGATTTCCGAAGCATTCATTTTCGTTCGGATTCTCAGGGTTCTTCTCAGCCGGAATCGATACACATTCCAGGAACCGGTGGTCGTGAATTGAATGTTGGAGCGCCATGTTGAGTTATCATTGGGGTTAGCACGTTGCGTACAAGTACTTAATCTGGCAGAGAGCATCAAGTTCTTCGTGGTGGAAACAGACACGGTCGGAGTTTCTAATGACCTTCTCCACTGCAACCTCGGCGCCCACTTTTCCCACGGTACACTTTTGCGTTTTCTCGAGTCTCCGCTTCTCTGTACCAGCGAGCCGGAATTTCCGTGAATGCCTCTGCGTCAGTCCGGTCAACCTCGAGGTGGTTCTGAGCATCGTCTCTGATTGGGCTCAGTATCTAGTTCGGGGTCGGACTCAACTTTTTGCAGTAGCTCTGGTACCCTCATGAGGAGATGAACCATAGATCGGAAGGATCCGCAGCTCCGTCTAGGATTGTACTCAAGATTATTGACACGGCTCCGAGGAGAGCCAGCGGGACTTGGTCAGCTAGATACTTATTTCGAGATACTTAAGCGAACTTATTTCCAAGCGTTCTGCTCAGAATGTACTCCCCCGTGGGTCGCGTTGCCCTTCGGAAACCGGCGACAGGCGTCCGGGATCAGCTGAGGAACTCGGAACCGGCATGGGAGCAATGATTTCTCCTCCCCGCGGCCGCGAGAGAAACAGAGACCACCTGGGATTGATACAGCATGGGATCAAGTCAGATTGTGGAATTAGACGGTCGTTCCGAAGGTGTCCATGGAGACTGAATAAATTACTGCTCCAAAGCTGAGGATCGGATGAGAAATGAGTGCCGTAGCCTCAAGGCGCATCGTTAAGTCGAGGGGTGCTGTTTTGATCATCCGGGCTCTGAACGTTGGTATCGATAATATCATCGACTCGTCAATGCAGGTCTGATTTGATCGCGGTCTGGCTTCTCTCATAGCATTTCGATGTTGCAATAAGGTCGACGATCATCTCCTTCGTCAGGCGCGACCCATCAGCTCTCTCGGAGAATAGCGTTATTCAATCACCATCGAAACCTTCATAAAATAAAATGGACTTCCGAGAATAAATCAAAATAAATGTCGACCTCCTTGAAGGATAGCCTCACGTTCAAGAAACCAAGTTGGCATAACACCCCTCTTTCGGTTGACGTCGGCGCGCTGGGTATGCCCCGTTCAATCGAGACGCTTCAACTATTCGGGACCGCTCATGGCCGCGTCACGGCGTTTCTATTACAGCAGGCTCGTTGGGCATCTCATTGTTCTTCTTGTCAGTTCCGACTCGCGTGAAACGAGTCCAGCCGAGTTTTCCTAACAACGATTCTCACAGCCAGCAGCTCTTTGCCGCCCGTCTCTTCTACGCTTACTGAGACAGGCGAGTGTAGAAAGCTCCAGAGCCGAGAGGAGAAGGTCCTGAGCGATCCCGGAGCTCAGCTTGAGAAAAGCCGCATGAATTCGCCCCGTCTGAGAATGGTCCTTTTCAGGGATTCATCATCTCGTTTCCGGGACGCGATCACCCCACCCAGCGCATCAAGTCGGCCTTTGTGAAGGATTTCAATCAGAGCCGTCATTCATCCTTACGATCTTTCCTGTGTTTTTCCATGAGTCGAGCTGTCGGGCTGAGCTTTTCAAATGCAATGACGCCTGCTTGGAGCTCCTTTTCACTTTCGACGCCTCCCGGGATCCGGGGCAACCGAATGCGATGACAGCCCTGTCGCGCCATGATTCTCGTGCCCATTAGATCCGTCTCCTCAGTCTTGTGAGTTTCGGTGCCCCAATTGAATCATTCAGGCATCCAGTCGCGAGGGCGCCCAAAGGGCTCGGTCCGCGGAACGAGGCTTTGAGGACCGCCTCAAGTATTTTGAAAACGCGAGAAATTCAGGGGCATGAGACAATGCACATCTTCATCTTTCCGCGCAGCCATGCGTTTATGTAAAAACAAACAGCGAGAATAATTCATGGATAATTTCACCGGCCATTTAACATCGGTTCGGGCATTGAGCGCAGTCATAGGAACAAGCTGACGTCTTCGAACACTTAATCATGCACAGATTATCTTGTTAACAAGCGTTGGGACAGAGTGTATGAATCCCTCGTCTGTGAATCACCTCGTAGGTATTACGGAGGTCTCATGTTACCTTCAAACAGATCTGCTCAAAGGGGGAGATTCTGCAGCGGAATTCTACGCTGCAATGAACTCTGCGGACATGCGAAGTCTTTTCGTTGTCGGAGGAATTCGTTATGAGGAAAGATTTTCACAATTATCTCTATGGCGAGCCAGACATTACACAGGAGAAGGAGGTGTTTTTTGCACTGGCTTGCTGTCGAAGATTCCGTTGTGATGAGATTTTATTGCATTCCGAAACAAGTTCACAAGCGAGCATAGAGAGACATTAACACAATGGGAGAATTGGTTCATAGATCCCGACAGAAAGTATGTATTTGAATCCAGGGAACCTCGCGGAGAATTATCGCAATGAGGCATCGGCGGCAGGGGGCAATAGATATCCACGTGCTCTCACGAGCGAGCCCGTTCCCTGAATATTTTCCCTGAAAACGACTCCCGCACCGAGAAGAAAGCTCTTCGCATGATTATTCATCGCCGCTCTTCTGACGGGCAATTCTGACGTGCATACCCCATCGTGGCGGGAACACGCATGCAAAGGAGATCGGGTTTCGCTTGTCGAAGCCTGACCCCAAATAAACTCGCAAACGGAAACAGAGCATCGTATCGTGTTTCAAGAAGGATCGCTGCGCAAAATATCACCCAAGTACGGCGGGACGGATCACCAATCCATCGCTTCAGTGATAATTATCGTCGGGAAGGCGAGCTCCTAAACCAGAGGCTTCGGCATACTATCATTTTCTCTTTCTCCATGATTGGATTCCGATGATTGCCTGATATAATGGAGAACCAACATGTCTCCAATCCCTGTCGAAATATCGCATGGTGGCGAGCACTCGAGTATGCATCGAGACAGAAAAGCAGTGGTGTCTCGAGTCTCGCGGCACGTGTACCATGGACGCCCGACCCGTCGGCGAGCAGTCCATCATCGGGAGTCTGGAAGATGGGCTTGGATAGCGGTTTCTACGCTACTATTGAACGAGTTTTCTTGGAAGTAGCCTCGTAACGACGCGATGTCGCCGACGATAAACGTCGCCCTTCCACACCGAAAACCAACCAAGCACTCAGGCGAGCCAGTTATGCGGACCTGGTAATCTGTGACAAACTTTCATCGTACTCGAGAGGTCAAACCTATTTCTGCTGACCGTGTTCCAGCGATATTGATGTGTCTCGTGGGGGAAATCGGAAAGTTCTTCCGAATTCTCCGCCCAGCAGATGCTCCCTTAAAGAGTCAAAAATTGACGTAACTTGGAAGTGAAAACTTCGGATACCGTCCAGGCAGTCAACCACTCAGTATAGATGATTGCGAATGTGCTCATCGCTGTTATGATTCTTCAACCTGGCTTGTTCCGGTCGACTCGGCGGAGCTAGGGGAGTTCGGCTTCCTGCTTATTGCTCTCAGAGACGGCGTCTTGGAGAGCGAATGTGCAAGCAGAGAAATCAAAAACAGCGGCCGCATGGAGTTTCGAGATGTGCGCATGTCGGAGTCGTCTCGTTCTGAATTCTCTAGGTCTCGGCAGGCTAGGGGTAATACGGTGAAGCGGTCGACCGCCGCCGGAAGATTCGAGGGAGGGACCCGGAGGGCGCCGCATCGGATTCCCCGGGAGAAGTTATGAGAATAGCGCTTCAATGCTCCGCAGCCGCCCGTGGTCCGCGACGTTTCAGACCCAAATGTAACCAATCAGTCAGACGGATAAGCATGCGATCTGTTGGCAAACAACACGATTAACGATTTATATCTAACAAGGGGCGCCTGAGCCTATGCTCTTTCCGATGCCGACTGACAGGATCCTCCGACTTAGAGGAGGTAGAATACTGTATTCCAAAACTCGCTGGAAATCGGCGCTGGAGGGCCGTAGCTGCTCAAGAGAGTGCTTGGTCTCATCTTTATCAGCGGCGGAGCAGGCTCTGCTGACTACTGTCGAGCTATTGACGTTTGCTCACTATTGTATTGAGATAGCGTCGAGCTTCGCGGAAAGAAACGGACCGCATGCTTAAGCTTTGACAACGACTAGGATCAGCGACGATTAGTGATTGCCGTTAAAGTTTATGGTTTCTGAGAAGGCGCAGAACCGAAGACTTCCGAGCTGTCTCTCGCGATAGCAGCCGTCGTCTCCATGGATTCGATCACAGGAGAATCGTATGGCGAAAAAGTACCGGAATCGGAATTGATGACACATAATCCGATGAAAATGTCCATGATAAAATATTTTGAGAACGAATCAGTTCTGCAGGTGAATTAGTAAATAAGAAGGGACACCGATCTAATGCGGGGACAGTATCGCAATTTTTTTTTCGTTCCTCTGGTCTGGCTGGCTCACCGGAAAAATGTTGACAGGCATTCTTCTGAACGAACAGCGCTGGTTCCTTAAGGCTGACGCTGAGGAGATTTTGCTGTGTTGCGCTGTCGGTGTGAGATTACCAATCATTATACAAGTTTGATAACTATCACAGAACATTTGGTGTCGAATGACGCTCAGAGTCTCATCGAATCGAGTATCGCCCGCATGGGGCTGAGGAAGAGAACACCGCGAAGTTCATTGACATTGTTTTACGCGAATGAGAAGGCGAAACGGCTGAACGTGTGACTAAAAGGCAGCTCGCCCATCAGAGAGCAAGTGAATGAATGAGTGAAGTCGGATGGTTTTCCGCTGCCGCCGGTCACATGCTCGGTTTCCGCGTGGCAAATTACCGACAATTTCTCCCGAAGATCTCTATCGGGCCCCTCTCATTATCGCAGCAGGCCCGCCTGACCATCTTTTCTAACTTGCTCCTTGTCTGCCCGCTGCTTGGCGGACCGAATGAATGGATGGGCGGACGAACGGCCAGTCGAACGAAAGCTCGAACGGTTACTGTCGCTCTCCCTACGGCGCGCGGCGGCGGCGGCGAATAGGGAGACACACAGGCTCAGTCGATTCGCCCAGTCACCTAGTATGTGGAAACGAAACCGGCGACGAGCATTGCTGCTGCCGTGACGGCTGTCACAAGCGACCAAAATTCGACACCGTAAAATCGTCACAATGCCTTGCGGTGGTCTCGTCTTTCGCCCTTCGGCAAACATTGAGCCAGACACTTGCTGAGATGAGCAGATGAAGAGAGAGAGGTAAAAGCGGAGCACAATAGCAGGCCGCCGCTGGCGCTGGTACGACATCTTCTGGCGTTCTCGGTCCAAGAGTTGTGCTCCTGTCGGCCTCTCGGTGTCGCTGCAGTGAGCGAGTCAGTGAGTGAACTTACAACTCATTCGGCCATGGCTCACTTACAGATCGCGCTCACAAGACATGCGAGACTGAGGAAGCAGCCGTTTTCACACCATGACGCAGCGAGAAACTTTTGTCTGCTGGCAGCGGTCTGACTTCTTCTGTTCCCTCATATTCCATGTGAAGGGCCTTCTTCTTCACTGGGGATCTTATTTCGGTTCGGGAGGGAGGAAACATACTCACTGACGTCCGCTCACAGACCGCCATCGAATGATTATTCTTCTGGAACGAACAAGGATATCGGAGTGTCTATGGCTCCTCGTCCTAAATCTCGTCAGGGCCCTTCCGTTGAAAAGTCGGCGTCGTGCCTGGAACTGAGCGTGATTCTCCCGGAATCGAACCAGCAGCCTCTCCATCGAGAAAAGATTGGGACTTGGAACGTAGACGCGAATCTGCGACTCATATAGGAAAATGCCTCGGCGCCCCCTCTCCCCAGCCTCCCGTCCGTGTCCATTATCCGGTCGATCGCGTGGATTCGAATTGTTCGATTGTCTCAACAGTGTGACGATCGAAAATGAAAACAATTGAAAAAGTCTGGGGAATAAAATATCACCGGAATTTTCACGGGGTGCTCGGGGTGGCCACCCAAGGAGATCGATCGTGATCCGCCCAGGGTGTTCGGATGGATTTGCCCGCGCCGCGAGCAACAGAGACGTGTTCCGTCGTTGGAGAGAGCCAGCGGTCCGGTACGCAATGAGTCGATCTTTATAGACTTCGTATCTGAACGCCGACTTCTGGGTGGTCTGCCTCGCTCTCCGCGCATGTATGAGCCCGAATTCCCGGGCTCATTCATCTCGCGGAAGGGCCTTTCCAAGAGGGTGGATTTTGTGCAGCTACAGAAGGGCGATAGGTACCTGTTACAGGATGCTCCCGTTCCGCAGTTGTCTGAAAATTTCGCTGAACACTCGTCAACGTGTCGAGGCGCCCTTCTCCTCGCTCGACGATGCAACCGACGGAGACTCTCTGCGAAGCGATGGTAGAACTTCGAATCGGAGTCTTCCCCACGCATCGGAACAGAGAATAGAGCACGAAAAAAGAGAGCAAGTGAAATGACATTCGTGAGGGATCAGAATATCTTTGGAGCGTGTTCAGATTGTGCGATAAGGCATGAAGCGCATCTTCCGCGGGGAGTTTCTCTCCATTTCCCTGAGGCCGGCTGTATAAATCCGTCGGTCCGACGTGTTTCCCCCGAATCTCTCTACTCTCCAATCTGTATAAGAATGTCTTCCAACTTTTTGCGGTCTCCCAGTCGGGAGTCGAGACTCGATGGAGCCCGCTCGATTCGGCGCGTCGCCGTCGCGCCCTCGACGTTCCAAGCTACGATTCCTGATCGCGGGAGCAAGCAACAGCGGTGTCGAGAAGAGAGTCATAGGTTATCGAAGAATCGAGATACAGAGACGGCTGTCCCTTCCTTTGAGTAATTAATATGGTATGTACAGCACGCAGCTTTCAAGCGTGGGAGGTGAGCTATAGCGTTCCGAGGCCAGATGTGATTGGCGCGAGACTCTTTCGTATGGCAGAGCTCCGAAGTTTTGACGCCACGGAGTTTCGGGTGGCAGCTCGGAAGTAAATCGGTTTCGCCACCGAGTCACTCATTTATTTCTCGGGGAGCGACACACTCACGCGGAACTCCACTTAATCATTACGGTGCTTTTCGAAGTCGCACTGACCAGAACTCGTCGCTCGACTTCAAGTAAAACGGAAAATAAGTCCAAGCGAGAACGGAGAAAATAGCTTTTGTTGGCTGCTTCCATCGTCTCGAGATGAATGGAGTTCCGCTCACGTGTCTACAGGGCATTTTTCCCTTAATGGTCCAGATTTTAATCCGTTTTCGTTTCTGCCTTTGTTTGGTGGTGGTTTTTCGAAATCCGATAAATCGCGTCGACCGGAGGAACCGTAATCGTGATTGCGTGATTTTGGCGTTTCCCTGGTGGTTAAAAAGGCAGCATTCCGTCTTACATTCAGAGATTGTCATTGCTCGAGATATTCGCCGTATTTTCAAGCGCAATCATAGCTTTTCCAGGAATCCAATCGACTATTCGACGAGGGCAATCGTTTTCCTCGCCTTTTCTCGAATCTCCCGCATATCCGTCGGGAAGGCAAGCAAGAGTTTACAATAAATATAGCGACTAGATCGATGTGCTCTCCGTTGTGATCTGGTAAAAACAGCCTGCGACGGCGAACCGAGTGTTAAGAAACGTAGAGAAATGAGATGAAATGGGTCGATGTTCTCAACTTTCGGGGTCGGCTCTCTTCTGGCGGCAGACGGGCTCTTTAACCCGGCTATTCGCTTCTAGGAGGGTAATGCTCACTGCTCTGAGATCTGCACACGCTGTAAGAATCGAGATCGTGCATCAACTCTGCATGACATCGGGAACGAAATTCTTTATCCTTCGGCTCCATCCATCACCGTGGCTCCTCTGAAGTTCAGTTAAATTCTTCATAGGGCTCAATACAGACTTGTGACCCCTGGTGATCCGAGATATCGGCATCGAGTCGCTCAGTGACTTGCAGCCATCGGGGGAATCCGCCTCCCAGATTCATGCATGAATGTACAGGAGACTAAATGAGACGAATCTACAGGAACTCTTCTTTTAGGTCCTCCTCACCCTGTATCTATTCTGGACTTGGGTCACTTCCCTGTCGCTGAGCACAGAACTCAATATCTTGCATCCTGTCACCTCGCGCCACTGAATTGATGCCGGCGGGTCGGTCTCCCGGAAAGTGTTCCCGAACCTACCAGTGTGAAGCGTTTTTAGGGTTCAGAGACGACAAACGGCAGACCCATAGGAGGAGCCCGGCTGGTCGAACTACCCACGGACGACGCATGATTGAAATTCCCGGTTGTGAAATGATCCACAACGAAAAGGGTGTGATCAACGCCAAACGCCGGCAGATATTGCGTGAGGAGAAAACTCGATTCGCCGGCGTGGATTCCTATTAAAACAGTGTCCGATTTCATCGAACACCCTCATCGGCGGACAGAGAACCGCGTTGATCCGAGTTTGTGACAGACAAGTCGGTATCAGAGGGATCGCAGTGCTGGCGAGGATCAATCGGCTCCAGCGACATTTGCCGGAGGTTCCCTCAGCGTAAGAGGGAGACTCCTTTTATCATTTCTGTGTTTTTTTGGTGTCTGAAGTGACCCGACCCGAAAAAGATTATGATGACAGCTCGAGCGAAAATGTTGGAGATGTCCCTTTTTATCTCATCGATTATTATACGCCTCAGCTCACTTTCTTTTACTTGGGACGTTACTGTCAACATGCTGACCCAGTACCTGAGGAGCCGTTCGAATGTTCGGTGCCTCCCTCTAGAGAATATCCGACGGATTTCCCGGATAAATCTGATGGAGTGGGGCATCCCAACCGATAGAGTGCCCGGCAGAGGGACGTCCCGCCGTGGCACGGGATTTTCTCTTGTTCATGAGCGAGGCTCCTCAAGTTCAGGAACGCATCTGCATGAATGGCCGGACAAATTCCCTGTCATGAAGATGACTTGCCATCTCAAAGCATTGGGTTCCCTCTCCGAGCTTCATCCCGGGTTGCTTCGCCATAGTGCCGAGGATTGTGATCCAGAGAATATATGTAGTCTCGCTTCATCTCCGGACCTTTCCCGATTTGAATTTGAAAAAGTTGCTGAATGACTTTTTACTGACGGCCACTCTTGCACATTCGTTCATTCAGTCACCCTCTACTCCACGCACGTCGCCTCGTAATGAGGAGAAGTCTTCCACGTAAACCTTGACTAATCCGTCATGGATTTCGGGGTCATGGAAAAGCCCGAAAACATGTCTCGAACGGAGCGGCAAAGACGCGCCGACGAGCTCATGTCCGAGAACTTTTTCGATACGCTTGGATTTTTCTAACGGTGTCTTCCTCCGCCCGCCGACGCCCTTTCCCGCCGGCGGAAAGGAAGCTCTGTTGCTTTCTTGCTTACTTGCTTGTCCCGCCAGCAGACTGCTCGACCGACTCGCAGTATCGGGCGGCATCACAATTATTGCTCCATTGCGCCTTGAGGATCAGCTCGCGCGCACATGCCGGCGGAAGATCTCACGTGAACAAACTCGAATTTCCGCTTGATTCAGCGAGCTCAAGTTTGCAGTCGAAATGTAGACACCGAAACGAGGAGAGGTGCGCGCATCATCAGCGCTCTGAGAAGGTGGTTCTGTGAATCCGTTGAGTGAAGTTTTCTAAAAATGTCTCGACGTACGTTATTGATTGTCTTCCTTGCGCTGTGGATTTACGTTCCGACTTCTGGTCATTTTCTCCACCAACCGGACTCGGGGCAGAAACGGGTGAGTAAATTCTATGGACCGGTACATGTCTGGCGAAAAGCTTCATTCTGATTCGCCTACTGAGCGGTCATCAGTAATACTAGATATACATGATCTCTTAATCATTCCGTGAGATGACACCATCTGCGGGCGGCAATGTTGCTCTTGATAGACTCTCCTCCGAAAATGACTTCGGAAAGTAGTCATAGAGTTCATGCATCAAGCGTTCATCAATTCATCGGCCTCCATTTATTCATTCGACCGATGGAGTGATCCATCGATGACTGATGTATGTCCGAACTATGAAAAACGTCATCATCTCATCCGCGGGCATATGCAGCTCGATAATGCGATAGAAGACACCGTGGCTATTTGGAGAAGAATAGCCACGGTGAGTTTTCATCATTGAGTGTTCATCCATCAACGCGGTCGACTATCCATGTATCCTGAGTCCATGCCGGCTGATCGAAGCCCCACTCAGACCGCCCTTCGGAGGAAAAGAATTCGACGGGAGAAGCCCCCAATAGTCGGATAGCGCTCCACATGCCTATGACAGTGGGACTTTCGGAGCGACAGCGATCACTGCTCTCCGTCGGCTGAAAATCTAGTCAGGGAGTGACACCGGGGAACCTCTCCAGAGAACTCGGTGTCGAGCCAACGTTTCCACGATAGAGTGTAACGACTACCGATCGTGTATCGGCCAACCGACTGAACTGACCTACCAGGGAAGCTGAGAGTGTTTGTTGCCGCTTAATACAGCCAGTTCAATAGGATGGTCTCGATGGCAGAGTTACGTGTTTATGATCCTGGCTTATGACTCGTAGAGACGAACGAATGCACCCGACTCGGGAGATTCCGACCTCACGTGACCGACTTGAAGATTGAGCGACTCGTTGGGGAAGAGAGCTTCCGAGTCGGCCCGGAGTTCATCTATTGCGCCCTCTCGTAGCTCGATCATGCTTCGAACATCCAATAATTCTGAACGCCCGCGCTGGTGTGTCTTGCTCTCCCTGAGGAATGTGCGAATATGTTGTTGGCCCTCAGAACTGTCTTCGAAAAGAGCAGCTGCAACATTTTCTGGACGGAGTGACCTTCATCGACGGAAGGCAGTCAGCAAGAGCTTCTCGATGAAGAAAAGTTAGAATCTGGCAGATAGCGGGAGCCGCCTTGCGAAGTCTCGGCCCGAAATGCTTGTGGATCTATTCGGTTGTAGAGTTGGGAGAGGCAATCTCCTTAGAGATTCCTGCATGCTTGACTCGTTAGTCGTTGTTCTGAGCTGCGGAAAAAAACTCTGATCACGAATACAATGCTGGAAATAAAATCGAAATGAGTGCCATCAAGCTTATGCTCTCCATCAATCATGTTCGCTGGACGGCATTTCGAGCGGTGGACCCTTTGAAGGTCTGTGCTCGGTGGACGACGAAGGATGTCAGACTGCACGAAGTCTTTTGCCATCAATAACCTACAAGGACAGATCCGTGCTCGTGATAGCTTGGCGGGATGCACTCGCGGGAAGAGAATTCGAGTCGGTTCCAGGGGTCCCAGAGCGAGTCGCTTGTCTCGAGATTTCGATTCTACTTCTCACGGCAGGGCTATCTTCGAGGACGACAGATGTCTGTCCGGATCCGAAGACTATGACACAGCTCTTAACGAGATTCCGAAGTCCGCACATCGAAGCCCGCTGAACCTACGAGAGCTTACCGACGCAGCTCGGACCTCTGGTCAAACCTGGAATTAGTCACTGTCATCCGCGCCCTTTCCCGGATGCTTTTCTTGTCACGCCAATCCTGAGATAGGATACCACATACACTAATAGGATCGATGACTCCGAACGTCTCAGTAATTGCTAGTGTCGTGGTGATGTTCGCCAGTATCTTACTGGCTTCCCTCGGGAGCACAATCGAGAAAATGCCGGAGCATCCGCGTTTTGTCGGCAGTCCCTCGCTGACCCGAGGAATCGTACAGCTATACTCGCTGTCACGTTTGAACAAGCGATGCAATAAACTTTCTATCTCATCGACACCTCCTCCTTGACTCTCAGATCAGCGTTCCGTCGTTTCAGGCTTCCCGCTCGCCTGATCCGAATGGGAGGATCTTTGTTGAATTTATAGCTTTTGGGGAAAAACGATTGTTATGCTCTGAGCTCCGCATCCAACAGTCAAATCACGGCGGAGTCCCCGGTGCGGGGGTGCATCTCGTTTCGAAGTTCACGGCAGACGGCGGAGGCTTCGACAACGCTTTTTAATCGAAGTTTACTTTGGATACTGAAGGGTTACGGAGTGAACCCGCAAAGCTGGTTACTTCATTTAGCGCTGATTCCCTTCTATTTTATTCCGGAATCATGTGATCGAGTCGTGACGGCCTACCGACTTTACAGCAGAGAGGCGCACGTTCACGCTGTTCTGCAGACGTTATCGAATTCCTAAGGGATGGGGTATCTCCGATTCCGACTATTATGGAATCGCTCTTCATTCAGCGGCGGCTCTCAGGAGAACAGCTAATGATTTCAGATGCGAAAATAGGCGTTCGAATTCGAGGAGATGCGCAGCCAAAGAGAATCATTCGTCTTGAGCTCTCATGTCAGACCCGTATCCACCACAATAGAGTCGATACGGGAGCCCCGGAAAATATACATGTACGAGTGGCCGCATCCTCGCACCCCTCTCCGGAGTTTCTTAAGAATCGATCTGCGATAAGCAGTTCTTCGATTCTTGTGGCCGCCGTTCCCGATTGATCAGAAGAGATCCGGCGCCTTTCGCTCGTATCCCGAAGTCTCGCTCAAGTCGAAGCCTTTAACAATTCAAGGACATCGGAGTCTACTGAAGTCGCTTTCCTAAATGGAGCTTATGGGAAACAGGGTGTGCGGGGGCCCGAGCGGTTGCTGTTACTCAGGTCGTTCAAGTGCTCAGACTTCATTGGTTTCTCCTTCTTAAACCCGAGGCTTCGACCATCACCTGATAATCGGGAGAGGGAAGGGGTCACCCGCAAGCGGTTTCACGGGATGGATCACGAGAAGTTTCCACTTCATAGTTATGTTCATTGATTTGGTCATAGAATCGTCCATCTCAGCTCAGCTCTTTGTCCGCCGCGGTAGGATTCGAGTCAACCAGTTATGATTTGTTTCACTCGCTCACATTCCCGTATACTCGTTTCCGATCTCGATCCCCATGTGGATATCCGACGGTCCGCTGCTGATTTCAAGACGAGAAATCTTCGCCTTATGCATAGCAGTACCTGTAGAGCAGAGAACAGCAACTGCGCTGTTCACTCGAAGCGTCTGCCACGGGCCAGAGAATGGGGGTGTGCTATCAAACCCGCGATGACAGAACAAGGGGCGCGAGTCCCTGACAGTCGTCAGACATTCTTCACAGATATCAATCTCAGATGAATCCATGTCGTGATTGATCGAAAACACCCGTATCCAAGCCGAAGAGCCTTGAGGAATGACATTATCGAAACTCAAACTCCTTGGCGGAAGGTCCCTAGCTAACTCGAACAATCTCATCCCGCTCGACAGCAGGAGTCTCATTGACTCATTTAGGAGAGTCACGCCTCGTAGATTCAAAGGAGGAATCTCCGCTCGGATAGAATTATCCCGAGAGATAAACTATCTCTTGAAGATTCACCGATCTGTCGTGAAAAGGAAGAACGCACATGAATGCGGCGAGAGAAGAAGGACCGCAGGAATTTAGTTCTAAAGAATTGAATGGCCCGATTACATTTCCGGGAGAAAGCGTTCTCTGAATGTGCTCCGGTCGCTCCATGTCCTTGACATGAATGTGGTTCCGCGCAGATTGTTTTCCGCGGGAACCATTCCAAGAGATAGATGGCTACTTTACGTCGGGTCCTAATTCAGTTAGATGTCATCAGTTTGTTTCTCAAGCTTCGACGTACGGTATCTCAGCCAGTAGGAGTAGAAGAACAAACATGGACAGAGGGAGCGTTCGCGAGGAAGGAAAGAAAATCTACGAACCGACAAGACAGTCATCTTTATTAAGAGCTTGATAATAAATCGTGTTCGCGTCAAAAGTACGCCCACGAATCGAACGGCCGCATTGTGAAAAATGCGTAAAGAAGAGCGAGCGAAAGATAGGGCAGGAGAAACGAAGAAAGACATTCTGTCTTTAGGAAGTGTTAGGTCTTCTCTAAAAAGCACGGAGGAGCCATTGTTGTTCGCTGGGTCGCCTTCCTTATTTATATAAAAACTCACTAGCCAACTTTCTGTTTATACATCGAGATTCCTCAAGTCGTAAGCATAAGTGTCGGGAACTTCACCACACAAACGCAGTTGGAAAACACGGAGCTCCATCCGAACACGGCCCTTGGCTGACTTCTCGCAGTCTATTCCTATAGTGACGGATCGATCGGGCCTCGGCCCAGAATATTCGACCCTCTCGCTAAAATATATTCGAGAGCAGCATCATTTGTTGGTGTTAGGTTTTCTCCAGTCCTACAGCGATTGTTGATCAATCGATTCATCAACAAATGCGGGTTCTCATTTTCCTTCATCGACTAAGGTGCCTTCATCCCGATAGGCGAGCTCTGAATATGATACATTATAACTGTTAGCGGGAGTTCTACTGTTGTTTCACAGAGTAGTCCCTCGAGATGGGAGCCCCCGCTAGTCGACGGGTCTCTCTTTCGAGACGAAAATGACATTGACGAACCTGATTTTGATTGGGGTATTTGACTTGATGCCCGTCGAGCCAAGGCAGATGAGTATGTAGCAACGTGTTCGGACGTTCCGCCAGGGGCATCATTATCGAGTTACTAATGCCATCCGAGGGGAGCAGCCCCATCGGATTCGTTCTCGTACCCTCAGCCTGATCTCCCCGAGGCAAAGGGGTCTGGATGAACAGAGAATTCATCCGATCACTGCAGCAGCTGTTGATTCTACGGGGCTCCGATACCCAGCCCTGCGCTCGCAGGGCTGAAGTCCCTCGCCTTGAGAAGAACGGCAGAGCCATATCATCGATGTCTCGTGATTTGATGCAATTAGAATACCGAAATCGCCAACAATAGATATCATGTACAAGGAGGAATGCTCGGGAAATGAGGCTCTCCAGCTGAATCGACGCTTTGGTTCTCCACAAGGCTCGCTATTGTCTGCGGTTGAAGGAGGTCCCTTGTGATCCGAAGTTTCGACGAGAGAGGTCAGCCATCTAACATATTTTCTTCCTTCTAGCAGAGGCAGCCGAAAAGTCCTGCAGCTCCGGAGATTTCCCTGAAGGGTAGGCTCTCACAAAATACCCAATATCTGGTGAACTCATATACATTCACTTAATCAGATAGATGCTTAAATCGGTAGATTAATTACGATCGCCAACGTCTCGCGAGTCCATGAACGATCCGTATTTTCATTTTCTCCCAGATTTTGTGTCGACCTTCGAAGCCAATAGTCACTACCGTACTATGCAGTCGAGGACCAAATGTCGGGAACCTCGCCCAGTGGTGGTCAACGTCATGCAGGAACACCACAGCGACAGCGTGAATTACCTCCCACGATGTACAATACTTCACAGGTATCTATGCACTAGGAACAGGTTCGACGCAGAGTAGTGTAAATCGATAAAGAGCTCACGTCGCTCTCAGTCGGATTCCGCCGACAGTTGGGAGAGGTTGGCGGACTCTGATGAATTACCATGCCAATCACTGTCACCCGAAATGTCGCCCCTCGGATCACAGTGTCAAGACTTTCAGAGCCCGTGGTTTCGCGGCTCCTCTCCGACGGGACCGCACCGTTGAGGAGCTCTCGGTTTAAAGGTTCCCAATCTCAGCCTCATGCTCAGCTGTGTCTCGAGAATGAACTTTCGAGACTGAATAAAGTCGATTTTCCCCCAGGTGTGATGCGGAGGCTGGCTGCTGCGAGAGGGGTCGATCTTGTGCATGGAACACTCGGGAGCATGTGGACCTCTATTTCTACGCCATCCCGACGGATACTAACCGTACGGAGAATCAAATAGTGAAACTCATTTTCACGAATCATACTTCTTGTGCGTGCAAGGAGGACGTCGAATTCAACGAGGTAGAGGATGAAAAGAATTCCGAGGATCTGACCGGACAAGACGATGACGACGAGGAGATAGGGTAGGATAATCACTCGGTCCCGTAGAGAAACCATGTCTGGGCCACACGGTTCCCTTGCAATCTCCGAAGATCGTCGCAGCAGTGGACGATTCACGGTGGACTTATCTAACACATTTCTTCATCAGCTCGAAGCCCTGCCCACCGCCATTCTCGCGACGCGTCTTGAGTGAACTCCAGCAAACTTGTGACTGCTTTGACGGAGAAGATGAGTGCATTCGCATCAAGATGGGATCTCGCAGGCTTGATCCAGCCGATAAATGGGAGCTCACGAAGTGAGTCCACCGCCGATGCATAAACTAGCTCCGGTCTCCCTCGGGGTCTCGTCCGCGAATGATTTCGGCCAAATCTGTTGCAACGAAAATTGTGTCGCCCTGTCATGGGAGACATCCTGCGTACGGATCGCGCTCGCAGCGGGTGCAGAACCCGGAGACTCAATCGAATTTCGCTCACGTGTGACCTTTGATGTTTCAGTGCTGTCCGTCGAGGAGAATACGATCCCCCAGCGTGCTACACGGGATCTTTCGAAACTCAGACCGGTCTCTGCCCTCGAGCCTGTAAAGAAGGGTCTGTTTACAACCTTCGTAAGAGGCGATGCGTTGAGAACCACAGAACAAAAAGGAGACGTTTCGGACGCAATCACTCACGGCGTCATCTAGCTCCGAGTCGACACTCAGAGCGAAAGTGAAGATTCTCGGTTATAACGACCGTGGGTTGATCCATTTCACTATTCTCAGGAACAATCTCGAAACCCCCGGTGTCCGTCGCGGGAGGCCAATGGTTCAACTCTCTCCCTTGTGTATACTCCATTAAGAATGAGATCGGTTCCGATAGGGCTTGTATGAGAGCATGTAAGAGAATAGGTGCCCGGGAGCAAGCTCAAGCTCCGGCGCGAAGAGCGGGTAATGACTGAGCTGCTTTGGATTGGATTCCGACTGTATGATAGACCCTGCTTTCACTGGCAATCAGCTCCTTTCGATTGCAACATCACTACGAGAACAATTCGCTCGCCCGAAGAAAAAATCGGTTTTGCCGTATTGTGATCAGGAAAATGTTGAATGATCAATCTTTCCTGGAGGATCAGCAGGAACTCTCACTGCTCTGTCACCGTGCAGATCGCCAGCCGGGACTTCGCTTGGACCGTATCGGGGCTTCGATTTCACTTTCTATGCGGACGCCTAGCTCTCCGATAGCTTTGGGACTCCTGTCGGACCCAATCGACCTCCCATCTCTCATCAAAGACAGGTTGATGTCTCTCCTTGACGATCGGCTTGCGAGGAAATGCGCGCTGTGAACGATTGGACACTCGAAAATTCTGGATTCGTACATAACGCCAGCGAGGATCACTTTTCGAATGTTAATTTTAAGTCGAAGAATACAATATGACGATTTGATTACGGACAGTCTGATCAGATCGAGTTTTTATTTGGAACTGATCTATAAGCGAGTGTCTATGAGGTGAGACTGAATTCCAGATCTGTAGACGTCAAAGGTGAGCGCTGCACCGATGATGCGATATGACGATGACTACTCATGATCTGGAAGCTCCCGGCGCGCCCCATTCGGTGCTTCAACTGTAATCATTGATGATGATGATGATGATGAATGGAGGAGATATCATTTTCTTGGATGGGAGTCGACGCTGTCTTCGAGATAGACTGACTTCCAAATACTACAGTTAAATGACAATCGTTCATCATGATGCTGCTGAACTCCGTCGTCTCTTTGAACGCGAGCGTACAGAAGAATTCAGAGCATGGGCTCCGGAGAGATTCGGTGAACGCATCAGATTGTGGATTATGAGAGGCGATTCGGACGGCTGGGGATCAATTCCTCTCATCACGTTCTTCGAGGATAGCTTTCGTCGATCTCGGAGATCTAGGAGATCTAGAAACCTCCAATCGGTCCATAGCAGCAGTTTGCTTTTTGGCATTACCGAACCATTTCTGCACGGCGTTCTGCACCCCCGGACTGAGTTGCTCGAAGAGTGCCGCGAAACTTCCGTCGATCACCTTGAAGGGAGAAGAGAATATTCAGAATGGTCTCCTTCCGCGCACACGTAATACCGCCAAGCCGGAGATAGAGGAGTCTGAGGGAAGGATTCCCGACTTTCCCCAAGCCCCGACTAGAACATGCCGCTCACCTTTGGAGTCATTGGAGTGTTGACTAGCAGCAAGGACGAGCCGAACTCGGGAGCTTGTTCCTTGATATCCGCGAGTTTGATCCGCGGCCTTGAGCCGGCAAGGACCGTATCTGCTGTGGCTTTTATAAGTTTCCAGTCATTGTGTATATCCTCCTCGGAAGTTCTCGCCGACGTGACGGTGAAACGAATAACATAGATGCCCCGAAGCGATGCCGGAACGCAATGGATACGCCCCGAGGAATTCAGCTTCTTCAGGAGCATCTCTGTCAATATGTTCGCTCCACGGAGTCTGCAAACAATAATGCTCCCCTTCAATGATCGATTCATACGCCTGATATTATTCGACCTCTGGAGAGACTTCTCAGAGGATGCCTCCTCACGGTTCGGAGATAGATGGTGTCTGATGGAAGTACCTGAAAACGACCATGCCGAGGTGACGCTTCGCAGGGATCTCAAATCTCTGATCGACGGAGACGAGATCCTCGAAATACTTCGCGAGGTGAACACCACGCCGAACGTGAGTCTGGAGGCCAGAGACGCCGTGAAGACGGATGACGAACCACAGCTTCAGGCTACGGAATCTTCGCGAGAGGGGGATTTGCCAATGCTTTTGAAGAATTGCGAAATTTCAGAAAGCAATGCACGATGACGATTATTTCCCGACATTGGTCCCCATTCACCGGAACAGCTCGAGCCCCTAGGAATTGATTCTCACCATGTAGTCGACCGCGAGACCGGTATTTTCGTGCTGGAGATACAAAGGATCGACGTTGAATGTCCGATGGAGAGCTCTCGAATCTTGGACCCTTCCCGAGTGAAGAATCAATGTTAGGATGGAGTCATCGGTACTTCAATTTGAAAAAAGCGTCTTAACGTTTTACGTGTAATAGGGAAGAAAGCTCACCACATCGCACAACAGTCGAAATGAACCATCATCCATTTTGACGGATTGAAGGCGAACGTATTCGCGAATTCCACCCCTCTCAGCCATTCGCGGTACTCGGGACAGATAAATGCAGTTCCGGCGTAAGCGGCGTCCACATGAAGCCACAGATCATTCTCGCGACCTTGAAATTGCTCTCGACTTACGGTAAACTGTCGACTCAAAAATCGGTCGAGGCGTCCAACTCTGTAGTTTGCCCGGGACGTGCCTTGGGGAGAGGTGTCTCATTTATTGTGGCCGGGGAGTAACTCACAGATGTGCCCTATAACTTCGAGGTCGTCGAATGAGCAAGATCCCGTCGTTCCCAAGGTAGCACAAACGAAGAACGGTATCAGACCCGCTTGCCTGTCACGCTCGATCATCTCTTGGAGCACTGAACCTCTCATTGAGTATTCGTCATCGCATTCGACGTAGCTTATCTTCACGAGGCCTGTCGACAAAAACTAGACACATAAGTTCGGGAGCGATGGAATTGTTAGGAAACAAGGATGGATCGATTCGGGGCATCTAATTCCGTTTGTGCATGCGATGACTCTGACCTATGAGACCCGCTTTCTCGACAGACGAATGCGCTTGGTCTGAGCAGTAGGCGACTAATTTGCCCATGATTTGCCAATCCTCTGTGGCAAGTTTGCTTCGCGAACGTTCCTTCCGGAGCATTTCACTCCGGGCGGCCAACAGTGAGCATAAAGTTGCCTCGCTGGCTGTAGTCTGGGAACGTTGTCGGAGAATCAAAAGTAGAGGGCCGATAGTGATATTCCATCACTTCCGAAAATTCACGGGGGCATTCCGCGAGTACTAATGTAAGAGAAAGGAGTTCGACGGCGACTCCTCCAGTCGTTTGACATGCATACCTGTATGACTCCACCGCCTCCGGTTTCATTTGAATGGAGGAAACATTTGGGGAGTCCGAGCATCTTCGCCAGCCAATCCATCACGATGACCTCGAGTTCGGTCACCGCTGGAGAGGAGGCCCAGGTGAATCCGAGACAATTTAGGCCATCCGCTAGCATATCTCCCAATAATGACGCCGGACAGTTCAACGCTGGGAAGTAGGCGTGCATGTGGGGACTCTGCCAATGGGTGAGCTGCACGGGCCGAGAGGAAGACAAAGGCAGAATGAGGAGGACAGCTTCGTGTCAGACTGTCTAAAATTTGTTTTGGAAAGTTGTCCATCCTGGAAACGGCCGCAACATTGATGCGGAGAATAGCATCGTTTCTGAGGAGGCAATGATCCTGATAGGATAGCCGGCTCACCCCGGGAATGATGACATTATAAATGTCGTGGATGACGCTGTCCCACTCATCGGCTGAAGTTGGTGCGTCCTCAGGCACGAGATCCAACATGTAGCCTGGCTTCACATCGGGGAAAACTCGACGTTCGCCGACGGTTTCGAGGTAATCCGCAATAATGTCGACCATCTCTTTCGCTGTGAATTCGATTTTTTCCGAGCTAAGTGAGGCGATTCTTCAAAATTTTCTCCACAAATTGAATGGGCAGCGCTTTCTCGTAGCCGGTCTCCGCCTATGAATAGGAGGGACTTACCTCTTTTGCGGTATTCGTTGAGATCCATCTTACACCGATCGCGGTCAGCCGACGACTGAAACTATCGCCGAAGTTCTCCACGCTCTTCGGTTTCTTCTGGGTTCGCTTGCACGAAGCGCGGAGATCCCTCGTTGTGCTCACGCCGCTGTAGGTGCCTGCGCCGGCGACGGAGCACTCGGTCGTTGATCGTATGGCCAGCTGCACAGAGTGCAGATGTCTCGACTGTCGGAATGTGAATGGACTGACGAGCCACCCTTGGGAGTGGATCACCTTACCACCGGATCGTGAATTTACGCCTTGATCTTTCCCGTCTATCCGTAGAAGGTTCCGACGGAGTTATATTTAGAAGAGCACACCGATACTAGCTCGGTGGTCGAAACCTCCGAGCGAAGTCTGTAGATCCGCAAAGCACAGGCTCCACAGTGCTCACTGCTCTCTGGAACCGCTCGCTGGCTATCCCGAGGAAACCCGTTTAACTATGAGACATAACACAGAGCTAAAAAGTTCTGGACTGTAATTCGTGGAAACTACATAAAACTCACGCGCAGACTGTGCCCTTCCAGTGTCGATTAGAGCCCGGAGCTGTTGAATTTTCTTTACGAGGTATGTTGACGTCAGAACACACTTAGCTCCTTTTCATCATCGAGGTGTGAAATTTACTAGTCACGGGCAGTGCATGACCGATCATTTCGTCAAGGGCCGCACGTATTTTTATCGGTAGACTCTCTCCAGCAGATGGAATCCCCGATTTTTATCGGTCGATCATTTGAGAGGTTCCGACATTTCAAATTGAGGAGAAAGAGCATGTCCGTCAGTGCCTTCCTGAGAACCTTCAGCCGGGAGAGAGATGTTCGCAGTTGTCCATCCTGTCGAAAATTGAACTGCCCCAAAGCCCCTTCCGACATGGGAGTAACAGAACTCTTGATGGGACCTCTCAGAGAATAGCAACAGTAGAGCTAACTCCACAATCACGAATAGCCCCGTTCTGATTCGCGGTCTGCTACAGGCGACAGAGTCCGACATCTGCAGCAGAGCGGTCGAGCACTCTGACGTACGTCCCCGTGTGGCTGGGCGGATGCACGGAGCTCACGTCTCGTGGAGCTGCATCGAGCAGGATCTATCTTCATGAGAGGAGCAGAAACGGCTCGGATATCACGGAGATTACACACCTCGGCGCGAAACTCTAAGCCGAAGTGACTCGCATGCCGCGCGCTGTATTTGAGGCACATTGGTCGAGAATGCTCGCTGCCTGGAAAGGCGGGGAGCATTGGACGTCGATAAGAAATACGAAGAATATTCTCCGAATTCCCATTAGAGGTAGGCATTACTTTAGGTAGCTCATCTCAGTCGGAGACTGCTCGATTAATATTGACGCGTCTAGCTATTTGTGAAGGGAGGAGGCGAAAGAGATGGGAAGCCCCAGGTCATCCTATAATCGACAAGATGACCCGGGACTTGGCAAGGACCAGTGGCATATAGCATCTTCACCTCCGTGTATTGAGTTCCACACCGAGAAGTGTTTCCATTCGATCAGAAGAAATTATGGGTGATTATCGAGTGAATAAATGTCAGAGCTTAAAAAAGAAGGTTATCTCGGAGAAAATTGCGAGGAAAATCCAGTCCCCTCTCCCTGGGGGAATCCTGGCGACGCGCCTGTACATCGCGTACTTGCTCGCGCGATTGATCGGCTAAATGAATTCTTCCCTCGACTTTGCGCGCTTATCGGTGGGCCATCCAACACTTTTCGGATCCCTTTGAGCAGACGAGAGAACGACCGCACAAAAAAGAGCACGAAGCCCGCTGCTGAATATACCTTGATTATGACTGTTTTTATTGATGTTTTGGTTGACAGAGGGGACCTCCAGGTCTTTCGGCTTCTCTGGAAAAAGTTCTGGAGTCGGGCGTGTTTTTGACGAAGTTCCCTCGTTCAGCGCGCCTCTGAACTCAGAGACAAGCGAGCGTTTAATAATTGACTGGGCGGTCATTAGTTCGCGCTAAAAAATTTGCGTTCCGCATGGCTGCCCGGATGTATGTAATGTGTGTATGGATTGGTTCGACTGTGGACCGAGCGACCCTTCTACAACCTCTTCCCCGGATACCTATAAGGCTAGCTATTGCGTTTCTCTCTCCACAGTTCCGCGCGGGGCACACAACAACCCTCTCTCTCCGTATATTTTTGTTATCCTTCACAAAGGGCGCGAAATCGTCTGCTAAGTTCAGCTGATTGACAGTACAATCAGCGCTGGCGCCTGTCGCCACCGTTTGAGTCCACGAGAACTCTATTGGCGATTGCGTGTTCGAGGGACCATCTTCTCCGAGAACACCTCGGCCGACTGACTTTAGCGCGTTCGGAGGATCCCGAGGTTCTCAAGAGGGAATGGAAAAAGTCATCCCGCTCTCTCGCTTCGTTTGTCAAGCCAGTGGCGCACGATCCCAGACCACTGTCGGCTGCTGAGTTACAAGCCTCAGGATCAGTCCAAGGAGGACTGCCCCGCGCATCCTGAGCTGGTGCAGATGTTATGAGTTGGTTATTGTGATTCGTTCGAAGCCTGGCGTTGGCCAGGTCCGGTGGCTCGTCTAATTCAGCGACCGAAACGGAAACCGCGAGAGAGCGGTGGCGGCTGCTACATCTTCGAGCGACTCGGATTAGGCAAAGGAGTTGATCATCCCCCGCTCGGACAGGCGGACGATCTTCTAGCTTTCGAATTCGGTTGTCTCCGAGCGCTTGACATCAGTCACCGTTGGAGCGAGGATGTCTACACTCAGCGATCTCATCAATAGTGACGCGGTGAAGCGTCTTCTCAGTGACACGTGGGATGGAACGCCCGTGCAGTATATGCATAGATATGAGATCGAGCGATTGCCCCTCACATGTCCCCTCCTCCAACGTCTCGAGCTGCCGGACCGGAACGTTATCATGGTTCAGCCTTTCCGCAAAAACTCCCACAGGAATCACATGACCCGCTCGAAGAGTTCGGGTTCCTCAACGCTGTACATCGATGACGACGATTCGTATGACGAGGGTTGTCTCGCAGAACTGACGGGCTGTCCACTTGAGTGGAACCCCACGTTGAACACCCAGACGATGACTCTGCTGGAATCCCCGCCCTACGACTCGCAGGTTAGCTCGATTTCGAATGAGCGAGGCGAAGGCGCCCTTTCCGCCGAGCGAGGCTGGTTTCGACTCGATGATAGCTCGAATCACTGCATGACACGACGTATGAAAGTCCTGAGCCACCGTGCCGGTGGGCTTTTGATGGCAACACAATAAATCCTCTTCGGCGCGCTCTAATAATACCCGATGTGATCCGCGTTCACAAACCTGAGGCGAGCCGATCCGATACAGTGTACCTCTGCCTGCATGCTCTCGAGCGAGAGCCTAGTACCTCCGATCTCTACGTTGATTAGCGGCATTTCAATCGGTAGATCGGCGTTTTTACGCTTGGTCCGTCGACTCCCACGGGCGAAGTTGTCGTATAACGTCTCCAGTGCTCCACCCGACGTCAAAAATCACGACATCGCTCAAAGTCATTTCATTTTTCCCTTTCAGATTAACTCGCCTTGCACCCCAGGAGTCGCTCCCTCGTCCTTCCTCCAAGGTTCGGCAACGAACGGATCTTCGGCAAATCCGAGCAATTCAGTAATGAGCCCTCTCGTTCAGCTACGCGCTCTTCCCGCGGACGAGGCATCGTCCGTACTAAATTCGTTGAGCAGTGTGTTGGCCAACTCAGTGGCGTCCACCCCCGACGGCCCTCCTCGACAGGTGGGTCAAACATTTTCGGTAATCCCGAGTCGTGGACGAAAACTCGCTGAGTATTCCGTCGCCGTTGAGGATTTTGAGCGTGCTTCTCCAGAACGCTCGCACAGCGAGTGTCCATGGAGCTAGCTCGATAAGATGAGTCGAATGGCAGATGTTCCTCAGGGCGAACACGTTCCCGGTGGCTGCCGATGGAAAAGGCCACGACACACTCACTGTCGAGGCGAACTAGGTCCAGAACGTGGAAGAAGTTTACAAGTCGCGTGACAGCGCTCAAAGGATGCGATAGACGGGCGAACTCCGCGAGCTCTCCAAAAAAAAAGGAATAAGATCGAACGATCATGCAGAAAGACTCGAAGACGTGAGAGACATTGTCAACGGGGTCCGATTGAGACTTCGGTCGAATCTCCAACGAGACAGCGTATCGACATCTTTGAGAACGCCGTCTTAAGTCGAGTATTCCGCCGATATTTCGTATGGTTCGTGGTTTCGTGATGGAAGAGAAAAACGAGCGATGATGTTCCAGGTTCCTCCCGTTTGGATTCCGTGCGACGGTGCGGATCCGCAGTATACTGCCTTCCTAGGACAGCACCGGGCAGAAGGCGTTGCGTCGCGTGTTGTTGTTACGTGCAGGGGTCCTGTTGAATCAAAGGTAGGCTGTCATTCAGGCCTAGACGAATCAATCCGCCAGTGGGATGACGACCGATACGCCGGTCGGCGTGATGAATATTCAACAAGCAAGGTGATCGCGAATTCCGTTCCAGGACTTGCCGACGTATGGCTGCATTTTACGCAAGCATTTCTGGGGCCTCTCCCAACATCATTGCCACACCACTACTCAGCTTTCCTCACGCTATGACGTCCTCAATATTTACTCACTTTCCGAGCCCCGGTTCGCATCGAGTGCGAACGACGTGATGCAGGTATGGATCGGAAGATCGAAGCCCTTGGTTCCTTCGTCCAACTCACACATGGCTTGTCACGAATCCAACTCAACAATCCGGCGGTTGTTGCTCGGAGCTCTGAAGGCTCCCATGGCCACGATATCGTCAACGAGCGTTTTTTTCTTCTCGTCTTCCAGATCGATTGCTGTTGGAATGGCCGGGCTACGCACCTGCTCCAAGGGCCTGTGATCGACGCTGTTTGCCACCTGACCGTCCAGATTTCTCCGGGGAACGAGAAATCACCGTGTCGATCGATTTATAAAGAATTAGTACATTTGCAAAATCTGGTAAATTGCCTGAGTTCAGGAGAGATGTCGTGGCAGAAAGATTTCTCATCACCGCCCTTCATGGAGAAAGTGAAAAACGTCTGTAAGGTGAGCCCCTTCTCCGCTCTATTCTTCTGTCGCATCAGCTGTCTGCATCGCCGCCAGAGTGAGAGACTGGATCTTAGACGGAGCGATTGTTCCACAGGGGGCTCGGACAGGGGCGATAAAGCCTACCAACAACGTCAAGCAATCTGCTCTTGACGCCGCTTGGGACATGGCTGATTTCAACATCTGTATCGAGACAGTGGTGGCATCGAAGCGGCAAGCCGTAGACTTCACCGACGAGCTCTGGACGGTGATCTACGGCTGCGCGAACTATCAGGAACTAAAGGACGCGCTCTCCTACGTATTCAATCAGGTCTGAAAATGAGTCTGGAACGAGTCCTCCCAAATAGGGATCGGCGGCAGAGAGCGCTGACTAGTTTCGACCATTATCGACAATACGCAAGATTTAGTGATATGTTGTTCCCCGGGTGTTCCCTCGCCGTGCTCAGCGAACCCGTCAATCCGGTAATATATGAGACCTCACAATCTCTTTTCGATCCCCAGGTGCAGAGCGGACAGATAAAACCTTACATCGCGCCGAATAACAACACGCAAATGGCTTCAGTACTTCGCGACATGTCGGCTCAACTGTGCTCCGAGCCTACGCTTCAGGGTGTAGCCCCCCTGACCCTGGTCGCTGAGATGGGTCTGCAAAAACTGCAACGAGATTATCTCCACGTTTTCAGTGGATTGGAATTAGCCAGTGCCGAACAGCTTTCCCCCTTTTTCCGGGGCACAGGTCCCTTGCGTGGACTGACGGAACTGGGTGCCGCAGTTTCGGAGCTTATGAAAGTCCAAGCTGTGCTGGACATGGTGATGCTTTGCAAAACGAATCTCCACCTCCCTATCCACTACCTCAGCGGGTACGCTCGCGAAGCCCTCAAGCAAAGCGGTCAAGCTGAACCGAAGCCGCCGCAGCAGCCGCCTGCAGCTTATCACCGGTTCCGCTTCCCTCTCAAAGTTGCACTCGTCAGAGCTATTCTGGATTCCCTGCCGCCCACTGAGTGGACAGCTTCGATCAAAAGTCGGCAGGGCGCCTACACCGCGCACACAATCACCCATATATCTCAACGGGCGCCATTCCATCATCTCAGCCGGGACACGACCTACGAGGCTCACTACAACCCTCGAGACCCAGATTATTTCTGCACGCTTGTCAGCTGCACGCAAGACAAGCTCCGATGAGTGTAACGCTTCAACGTACAGCTCTGTGGGTGACGACGGCGAGAAGTCGTCACTCACACCTTTGAAACTCTCTTCGAAAGCTTCAGATCACGCACGAGCGCAAACCAAAGTTCGCGTGCATTTCAAACGTCTCTACGCTCTCTCCCCATGAACGCTGTTAGTCGCTCGTCTCTCGATCTCACCGTGAATCCGGTCTTCTTTGAATAATTTTGATCTCCCGTTTTACCGAGCTGGGCTCTTGGATCGCGTTCTCCTCGAACCGAAGCCCGTAGTGAATTCTGGTTGATTATTATTAATTACCCACGGGAGTGCTCACGGTACTCCGCTCCTCGCAACTGGAACCGTCGGGCATTGCTCCCGAGATAGATTTTCGCCTGTCCCCTCGTTTTCCGACCCCCTCGGAGCGAAAACCGACCTGAATATTTCGGCAGAAGCCGTGCCGACAATTTCTGTCGGAACTGGCGACTCGGACGGATCGGTGGAAAAAAAACGGATCGAGTATTCCTTTCATTTGATGAAGGGAGCGTCGAACGGGGACGACATCTGTGAATCAAAGTCACAACTTATAAGTGATCGAACCCGGTTGTGAAAAAAATTAACTGAAATACCGGTCCATGTCTTCAGATGCGCTCTCATTGAACCGCGCTCTCTACCGACACGGACAGCAGCCTTTCACTCTTCGATAATGTCGCCTCGAAGTGCTGGATAGAAACAACAGACAGTATGTCCGACATTGACGGTCGAGCTCGAAGAAAAGCATTCGGAGCCGATTTCGAACCGAGTCCGCGAGCCAAAATTCAAGTGCGAGAGAATTTTTCTCCTCCACTTTGATCATGGAGCTTCGACAGACCGTCCTGAATTTTCCTATCCGCTGGGTTCTACGACGCTTTTTCCCTCGACGTTTACTTGTCGGCGCATCTCAACCTGTCGACGTTGAAGTGTGGGCAGGTGTTGCCGACCCATAGATGAATCGATGCGCTAAGTCCGGATTAGGCTCAGCAATCGTTCGAAAGGTTCTACGTATGTAGTACCCTCATGGGCATCCAGTTCTTAGCATGCCACAACATTTGTAATGACTGTTGAAAGATGTGAGAAGTCTGAATGCTGGAGTGTGTTACGTTGGTCACTTTTTCGCGCAACCCGCATTGTACAAAGTACCTTTACCCTATACTCGCTGCTGGACACTCTTTCCATTGCGTAGGACAAAACTCGAAACTCTATATCGTTCAGTACCAACGATACCCACATAGATACAGGAAACAGGGAGAGTGAGCTACCGCCGAATTTGGAGGCTGCATTGCATTTATTCAATTTCGTTCTCGGATAGTTTCGAAAAAGAGCTCCAACGAGTACTCCTGGAGTGGCGACTCCGGCGTCGTTCGAAGCCAGTTTAAGGCGAACGGCTAGCCGTGTGACCTCGGGACGGAACACGTCGGACGATGGTGTATTTTGCGCCGTGGCTGATTACCATTCAATGTACAGAACGAAACGCGTTTCATCAGGCCTAGAGAGAGATGATTTTTCGCCTGAGTTGGGGAAAGAAATTAACGCGAAGGGGAGACTGCCATTCTATTGTTGATCAGTGATCAGATGGGGGAGTCGCAAATCATGTGGACTCGGATCAATCCTAACGACGATGACCACCTCCGGTGATCGCCCAGGGCTTCTCTCGATAAGACATTGGTTCTTTCCGAGAGTCCGAGCTCGACCGGAAGAACACCACAGGATTGAAGTGTTTATAGAACGATCCACAAAGTGAACCGCTCAGATTATTTTCAGCCTTGTTCAGTTTTTGAGGTTTTGCGGCTTCCTTGTCACTGGGCCGGGAATGCTCCCGGGAGCTGACGGGTTGATTCCGATACGCCTCCTCAATTCATATGAGCGAGGGCCTCTCCGTGATTGTCGCCATTTTCAAGGACTAGCAATAATTATTTTATCGAGAGAATTTAGATGCTCCAATCGGCGATATTCAAGTCAGGGCTAAACAATCCACGAACTTCTCGGCAATGCTGAGACCGATGTCTGGGAGGAGCCCGGAGGATTATAGAGAAGTCCTAGCGCGACACTCTATCTTCCAAGACTGTCAGCCCTACTGCCCTATTTGAAAGTCGAGGCACGGACCCAAACCTCACTCGAGCGCGGACGCAACTTGATCTCAATCGAGATGAGGAGACCGTAGGAAATTTATCCGGATAAAATTCCGGCTGAGATGAGGCCTGACTCCTTGCTGATTCTTAGAATGTGCCAAGTATTTCTCTACACATTGATTATTATCATTGATCCGATTTCGATTTCGATTATTATCTGGATCTCGATAGGTTCGCTAAGGTTTGCCGTGCGTTATGACTAATTCTCGTCAGACCGATCAGCTATCAAATTCATCCGTTCGTCAAGAGTTGCAGCCGCCGAAAGTCATAGTCGTAGACTAAGAAGCTGTATCAACCCGAGGGAGGAGCGCTATCGCTAACGGAACGCATATCGAGTCATGCTGTCCCATATTTGCTGGTTACGTGATGATCATTCATTCTAACGCCGAAGCCGCTCTGATCTGATAGCCGCCGCTCTGATTGATGAGTCGAGCACGTACGTGTGGTTGAGGGTAAATTTTGGGTACATTCTCGGTCTAGTCAATCATGATATTGGAGGAGACGAGGCGGATTCTGTGAATATTTCTCGCTGATTTTTCCCTCAATCCTAATCATCTAACCGGGCCAATCGAATGACCTATGAAATTGATACCTCACGGCAGCGTTCCCGTCGATCAGTCAGTAAGCAACTTCGGTGTTGAAATTGAGGCGCTATGCAAATTTCTCGGATGTGATCATGTGATCCATATCAAACTCAACGGACGTATGACGATGGTACGCCGAGCCCCATTAAGCTATAGTTTTGAAGATATCAATCAATTATAGGCCAAACTAAATCGTGAGGGTTTTCGGGCAGTCGTTCGCAAAGTATCAATAAGGAGATATCGAAGCGGAACCCCACAGTGTACCATATAATGATCATAATACCATCATGATTCGAGGACGACTCTCGATAAGCTCCATTCGGTCTTTCCAGCGGCACGTGTTTGAGTGGCGAGCCATAACGGTCCCTCGAATGATAAGCTGACTTTGAATTCGGTTAAAGATGTTCAGTTGACTCGAGCGGCATGTCTCATAGAACCCCTCAATGGATAGCAAGCTCCATGTGAGCCCCTCGGCTTGACTCGTTTCCGGAGGACTCCGGCTCGGAAGACGCCGCGACGAGAGGGAGCAAGCGTCGCCAGCAGACAACCGCGACTTCACGTTTTTGAAGTATTAGCGCCTAGTCTGGATGATATCCCGGATCCGTCACGTATTGTTCTCGGCCGCATCGAGAAAAGTCCGAGTTTGGCTTCGGCGAAGGATCGAAATCCATTGGAAACTGACACGACGTCAAAAGTCAGAGGATCTCAGCCGGCAAGTGGGAATCCGGGCGTGATTGTGGTTGAACAAGTAAAGCAATACGTCAACCCTTGGTTTTTCATCGACTCCACTTAACTTTGGTTCACTTTTGAATCAGAAGGTCATAGCATGCGTATCATGACGTCAGACCGACGCACCGATCATGAGCATATTCCCACTCCATTTTGCGTTTAGGAGCGCCAATGGGCTTGATAAGATAGGAATCTAGATCCCGAATAGAGCTCAAACCACTTGACTTTCGTGCCGCTCAAGGAGCTGTGATAGTGTCAACAGAAAATTTCTATCGGTTCTGCTAGCGATACACGAGCTTTTCTCCGGCGATCCGGACGTTCGGATCGGTCAGTTTCGCTGATGCGTAGACTTACCTGAACAGGGGACGCAGAGATATTCTAGGACACGCTTCTCGTATCATCAGTGGAAGCTCTTTCGATATCCTCTTTATAAATTGTATCAATACAATCCGCGAGGGATGTCCAGAAGTGCCCGGCTGCAGTCGGGTAGGCTGCGGGATGCTGACACCTCTAAGGCGTCGATAGGCGAGGAACGTCCCTCCTGAAGTTGTCGAATCGAGAAAAGAATCGTCAAAAAACGAACTGGAAAGCCCCACTGTACTTTGCTAAACTCAGTGTTTGAACGAGGGCCGATAACAATGAAGAGAATCGGCTGTAATCATCATGGTGGAATGACAATAAAAAAATAGACATTTGCTCGTTACCTCATAGCCGGTCGCGTGCTTTACTTTCACTATGACTTACTTCATTGAAGCTACCTAAATACCTCGATCGTTCCGTTTCGATATTGCCGGAGGCGCCGAAGACCACAGTTTCCTCGTTTCTATTTATGTTCTTATCTAAGGCCCCGGATGCTCCTTTTTTTTCTCACATTTGTCATTCATCACCATGTGGCACCGATGCCTTTCCGAACGTCGCTGCAAACTAAACCAAGAGGACTGCTTCTTCATTCAGTGTTCTTCTTAGAGATTATCGCAGAATGAGAACTCATAGCGTATCCAGTTGCCGCCGCGATTTCTCCATCGAGCACTCCGGGGGAGTCAAAAAATCTGGAGCAGCTCGAGGCGATCGAGATGCTCAGCTGGGGAGGTATTCTGAAGAGAGCGAAAATCGAGGAGAGAAGTTTGCAAGCAGGCCCAAACTCGGGATCCATCATCCCCATCCATAGATAGATCAGGATGCAGCGTGTCCAATGGGATACGGAGTTGCCCAACGATACCAAGAGTTCCAAGGCAAAGACACATTGCCCGAGTTTCGGATAATTTGAATGAGTCTCGGCAAGTTTCCATTTGAAATTGAAAGTTTCCTGCCCCCGCGACAGCCGGGATGCGAAGCCATTCGCAAGGGCATATGAATAATTCTTCTGTTGAACTCGAATTGCTCATGATGGAAGCGGATCGATGCAAGCAGCAGAAAGGTATAAGATAGTAGGTCTGCGAGATACTCCCGACCCATGCGATGTCCGATCTAAATTCGTGAAATCAGACGACGGAATGGATTCTACAATATCATCGTCATTTCCAATACGGACAGCAGCAGCATTGGTTCCTCACGACAGGGCTCCGGATATACATTGTTACGACGGGGAGCACACGCTGAATGAGATGAGACAAAACGATCAGTGACGAAACGATTCTCCTACCTAACTGGCGGTACGAACTCGCGAAACTTTTAGGTGACAAGGTTCTTTCGCGACTCTCGGTAGTTGACCAACGAAATTTTGGTAAGATGAAAGACGCTTCTACATCACGCATACATATAATGGTGATTTTCTGGCGCCAGATACTGGAGTTTATAAGTGTGGGAGAATTTGCCGAAGCGAAACAAATCGTGCTCGCATCCGGCTGGCATAGATCGACTCCGAATGAGGCGCCAGACGAAACTCAGATGGAACTCGATATGGGGGTAGGCGTGACGCGAGCTCGAAGCGGATTCATCATGCAAGTAAGTACTTCATCCGGAAAAGTCGATGACGGACCCTCGGTTCAGCATCGAGCTCCCCTGTTGGTCCGTGAAAATGATTCTATGCTTCTCCACCTCATACCTCAAGAGCTTAACTGCCAGACGTTCGAAAAGTTGGCCAGAGCGATCCTCGCTAAGACATCCCTCAAACTACCCTAGAACTTGGTCGTTTCCCTCGTTTCGCCAGGTTGTTTGCCAATATTCGTAGAGCTGGGGGTTCGATCGGTCCAGAGCTCCAGTTCTCTGAGCTGAGCGTTCGAACCCGACGTCTGATGCTGACGGAATGACGGCAGCGGCGACGAAGGAAGCCGCCGGCCTTCGCAGATCTTTGGCACAGAAACGTCGAGCCAGCGACCAAACTGAACGTAAGAAGTGTTAAAAATCATTTGTGATACGAACAGAAACGATATCGAGTCCGGAACTGTTCGAATATTCCCCGCGGTAGACGACCGCTCGTCTTAACCCTTTCCCGGTGACACTGTCGTCGGCATTGTTTTTCAATAAAGACAACTCTCTCGAAAGAGCTCGTACCGAGCATCCGCATCTAAATTGTTCGAGTTTTCGATCAACCGTTCTGGGTCGAACGCAGTACAAATCCGCCCCCTTTCGTTCGTTTCAACATTTGGTGCCGTGGCCTAGGATATCCGACTGATTTGACCCGGAATGGGACTCGAACATTCCCCTGAGAAAACCGATCGCCAGCGCAATGCTCGGCAAAGCGCCGACTCACCGCCGAGTCTCGCTGTTCTTCGCAGCCGAAGAACCCGTGCGAAGACCAGTCTCCAGATTGAAATAGATGCTTTGAAGAAGTTCGAGAGGATCGATGACTCTAACCGTCTCGCGATCTTGAGCGCCAAATCTCGAATCGACGGTCGAGTCGAAGCAATCCGCGAGGTGTGCAGGCAGGCGTCGAGCCACCCGCATCTTCCCGAAAACGAAGTGGAACGGGAATCCGAAGAGGCCGAGACCGCAATCGAAGTGGGAATCTTGGCCAGAGGGATCATCGATGGATTACTCGCAGTAGAGCTGTTCGAGAAGGCCGCCACCTCGTCGTCATGCCAGTCGTCTTCGCCGTCGATCGTTCCCTCCGGCCAGCAAAGTGCCGCGGTCTCTGGCGATGACGTCACCGGCCAATCGCGCATCTTTAGCAGACATCCCTCCGAAGACAGCTCTGGAGGAGCGACAAACACCGAGCAGTCGACGTCAGTGTCCGCCGGGACAAATTGCAACAATCCGAGACTGTATCTGGACACAACTCCAGAAGTGTTCGATGGTACCGTTTCGCGATACAGGTTATGGCGCTCTCAATTCACGAACTACGTGCACAGGAGAACACAAGCAACTGACAGCGATAAATTAGTTGCCATGTGCAAACTTCTCTCCGGTGCACCAAAGAATCTGATCTGTGAACTGCCACTTGTCGACAGCAATTTCGAAGTCGCTCTGCGACTGCTGGATGACAATTACAGCGTTCCGGAGCTCAGGCAACAAGAAGTGATCAACAACACTACGAGAGTGCCAATCGTTCGAAATGTCAACGACACGGTGAGACTGCGCGAGCTCTTGAATGACACCCAGCGGACCATTCTCGCCTTGGAGGGTGTTAATGTACCACTACAGAGCATCGCTCTCACGTATGAGCAAACCATTCGCAATGCGCTACCAGTCGACTTAGTGCTGAATTTCGAGGATCGTCGGACAACGGCTCTGTTGACCGATGATGTTGCCGATGTGAACCAGGCCGCCGCCGCGGCACGGAGACTAGAAGATCTACTCTCGTTCCTCAGAAGATACACTGTTCTCCGAGAGCGAAAGAGTTCGGCCCAGCAGCGAAGTACCGTCGGCGATCAAGCTACACCCTCTTCAGCTGACCCGAAGGTGCCGAGGTATCGCGGTCTGCCCCGAAGGCCTCCAGGCCAACCCCCGTTGTCCACCGCGGCGGCCACGACAAAGAACAATTTAAACAAGGCGTCCAAGACTCGCAGAACGCCGTGTCTCTTCTGCAACAGCTTCGAGCACCTCCCGTCATGTTGCACAGCTGATATCCCGATGAAGCGGCGGTTGGAACTCCTTGCACAGCGCCGACGGTGTGTAAAATGTTTCCAGTACGAACACCTGCCGCCACGTCAGTGCTCGGGACCCCGAGATCCCTGCCGAACTTGTGGCAGCTCGACGCACCACACGGTCATGCACGGACACTTCAGCGGCCCAGCCGATTCCAGGACTACTGCCAGCGTCTTGCAGACAGTCGCGGTGGCCACCAGCGACCGTGCAGTCGTCATGACTGCTACCGCTTTCGTCGTTTTCGGAGACACGAAGATTAAAGTGCGCTGCTTCTTCGACAGTGGATCGATGGTTTCCTTCGTCACTCGCCGACTCATACGCCGGCTCCCGAACATTCCCCCGAAGGCCCGCGTCGATCTTGACCTGCAGGCTTTCGATAGCCAACACGCCGTCACGACGAACCGTTATGATATTCGATTAGTGAGCGCTCATGGCGATTGCGATCCAATTCTCATTCAAGCTCACGAATATGACTTTGGCGTCGACCCTCCGACCAACTGCTCCGAACAAATGCGAAGACTCATTCAACATTTTGGAGCGACGCATCCCCTGGCCGACCCATCTATCGTCAACCAGCTCGACAATATTGCTCCTGACCTCCTCATCGGAGTAGACCAAATGTATAAAATCTTGCATTTGAACAAAGAAACAGTAATCGCCGGGGATCTCGTCGCAAAATCATCGCGTTTCGGCTGGCTCGTCTCCGGATCCTACGGGGCCAACACAACTCGTGGAGACGTTATTCGAGTTCAGCCAGTGTGCTGTGCCGCCACGGTCTCCAAACCAGCAAAGGATCTCGAGCGACTCTGGAGTTTGGAGGCGATCGGCGCTCCCGAGTCGGCGGGGGACCATCTGAGCCTAGTTGAACAAGAGGCTCTCCAGCAGTTCCGAGATGGCATCTCTTACGAGAATCGACGATACACAGTTGCCATGCCGAAGCGCGAGTCGATCGAGCGACTCTCGAACAACGTCGAGATCGCTTTACAAAGATTGTCCGCAAAACGTCGTTCGCTGGCACGCGACCCCGAGTCCTTCCAACGTTACGACAAAGAGATCATGACATTCGTTCAGGCTGGTCACGCCGAGGAGATCTTCGATGTTGATCTCGCGGCTCCCAGTTCTCGTGATCGTAAATTCTACCTGCCCCATCGACAAGTCATCACTCGAGGGATCGATGGCGACAAGTGGCGGATAGTCTTCGATGGGTCATCATCAGCGGCAGGCGAGACCTCTCTCAACTCTCACCTGTTGGCCGGTCCCAATCTCAACCCTGATATTCTCAAACTGCTATTCAATTTCCGACTGCGAGCTGTGGCGCTCTCCGCCGATATCGTCCAGGCCTACATGACCATCAATCTCGCTGCTGAGGATCGCTCGTGGTTTCGCTTCCTGTGGCAGGGACCGGGAGACGGGCGAGTCCGTTGTTTCCAGTTCCTAAGGGTCCCTTGGGGCGCTACATCGAGTGGATTTCTGTTGGCTGCGGTTCTCCGAGAGCATTTCGAGCGAGTCGATCCAACGGCAACCTACAAACTAGGGGATTCTTTTTATTTCGATGACATGCTCCGCAGTTTCAACTCGGAAGATGAAGCAATTCAATTCATCGACAAAATTATCCCTTGGATGCTGCAGGCGGGCATGAGCCTCGGCAAATGGAAATCCAGCTCCCCAACCGTCATGGATCACCTCAGCAGTCGTTCGACTTCACCGAAGGCGTCTGCCACCCTAGTCGAAACTGGGATCCTCAAAGTTCTAGGCATCGCTTGGGCGCCGGCCGAGGATCATTTCCGTTTCCAGCTATCTGATATTGACAAAGTATCAGAAGCCGAAAAACCGATCACCAAGCGACAAGTGCTCCGCGTCGTAGCTTCGATATTCGATCCGGTCGGTTGGCTAATCCCTTTCACATTACGAGGGAAGCTATTGATCCAACAGTTGTGGTCACAGACTCTTCGGTGGGATGACCCGCTCTCTGGCCCGGAGCTCGACAGCTTCCGGAGGTGGACACAAGAGATCCCTACCCTTTCTGCTCTTCGAATCCCGCGTTTGTATGGGGATTCTACCAGGAGGATCTCCGGATATCAGTTACACGTTTTTGGCGATGCCAGCGAGAAGGCTTATGCCGGCGCGGCATATCTCCAGACTTTGTACGTCGACGGAGGCAGCAACTGTTCGCTGCTGATGTCAAAATCACGCGTAGCTCCGAGGGAAAAAATTTCCCTACCGCGCCTCGAGTTATTGGCTGCTGTGCTGAGCGCTCGCCTGAGGGCTTTCGTCGTGGAAAGACTGGATGTGAAGCTCGACAAGACGACTCACTACACTGACTCTGCGGTAACTTACTATTGGTGCATCGCTGAGGACCCCACACGATGGAAAACATGGGTCTGCAACAGAGTCATGGAGATTCAGAAGCTCACATCCTCCAACGAGTGGTTCCACGTCGAGGGAAAGCACAACATCGCCGACATCGCATCGCGGGGGGTTTCGGCCGAAGATCTCATCTCAAATTCGGAATGGTTCGGGGCTCCTTCATGGCTTTCGGAGCCTGGGGATCGTCGTCCGGTGAAACGCCTGCGGGCCGGTTGTGACGAAACGGAGTCCATTAGTAAGGAACTTCGACTGGTTGTCACTCCCGCGGTCGTAACACCGGCATTGATTGATCTTCAGCGCTTCAGTGGCTGGGAGAAGGCCATCCGCGTGATGGCGAACGTGCTTCGTTTTGTCCAGGTCTGCCGCCGCCGAGATCCCGTTCCAGATGCCGAGCTTCGAGCACAGTCGGAGTCGCTTATCATCAGGTGGACGCAAGCCGCCCACTTCCGGAATGAGATAAATGCTACCCTGGCCCAAGAGCGCCCAGCGCGAACCTCGAAGCTGAGTTTGTATCGCCTACATCTGGATCAGAGCGGCATCCTCCGCGCTCAGTCTCGACTAAGTGCCTCTGATCAGTTCACCCATGATGAACAGAACCCCATCATAATTCCGGGGGAGAGCCGGCTTGCAACCCTGCTCATACTTCATCACCATCGGCTCAATGCCCATTTAGGTGTGAGCACAATCCTGAATGCTCTGAGACGACGCTTCTGGATTTTGCGCGGCCGGCAAGTCATCAAAAAACTCATTCGGGGATGCGTTGTATGCAACCGAGCACACGGGCCAACTGCTGATCAAGTCCAACCACCCTTACCAGTCGAGAGAGCCTCCATCGTCGCCCCTTTCGCAACTACTGGTGTGGACTTTTGTGGGCCCTTCCATACTCGCTCCCGGGAAGGCACCATCAAAAACTACATTGCGCTTTTCACGTGCACCAGTATCCGAGCAATCCATCTCGAACTGGTCCCCGACTTGACGACAGTTCAGACGCACCTTGCCTTGCGTAGGTTCCTAGCAGAACATCCTGCCTGTCGCAAATTTATATCGGACAACGGCCGATCCTTCGTTCGGGCCGCTGCAGACATTCGTCGTCTGTTCGGTGAGACACGCAACCCTCAAGTCCGTGAGCTGCTCGCTCAGCACCGAATCGAATGGACCTTTGGCTGCGCTCGCGCCAGCTGGCGAGGCGGATTCTTTGAGCGTTTGGTTGGCCTTACCAAGAGATGCCTAACCAAAACTCTCGGCCGATGTCTAATAAGTTCGGAAGAGTTCCGAACCATAATCCGCGAGCTGGCGGCCACCATCAACAATCGACCACTGTCATACGCCAGCAACGATCTCGACGAGGCTCGAGCCCTCACTCCGGCGCAGTTCTTGCAAGGCGGACCACCTGCTTCACCCTTGTGCGCCTCAGTACCGCTGGATGCCCTGGGACCGAATGGATCGATCCCTGACGCACCACCGGGAGAAGAAAAACTCCGTCAAGCTCTATTGGAACGGACAAACTACTTCAAATCTCTTTCGTCGCGTTGGCAGAAAGAATACTTGTTGCTCCTCCGTTCGGCAAATCTCGATCGGAAAGGAAAACCCCGACCGTTGAAGGACGACTCCATCTGTCTACTCAAGGAAGACTCCGTCTCACGATCCAAATGGCATTTGGTTCGCATACTCCGAGGGAAGCCTGGCCGAGATGGCGCTGTGAGGACGTATGCCATTCGCTTCTCGAATGGATTCGAGAGCACCCGGGCTGCTCAGATGCTGATCCCTTTAGAGGTCCCCAATCAAATGGACGATACCCTCGATAACGAGGCTGAAAACTTGTAAAATATCCCCAATATTTGTGCTGGAACCTCCGGTTCCAGGGAGGCAGTGTTAAAAATCATTTGTGATACGAACAGAAACGATATCGAGTCCGGAACTGTTCGAATATTCCCCGCGGTAGACGACCGCTCGTCTTAACCCTTTCCCGGTGACACTGTCGTCGGCATTGTTTTTCAATAAAGACAACTCTCTCGAAAGAGCTCGTACCGAGCATCCGCATCTAAATTGTTCGAGTTTTCGATCAACCGTTCTGGGTCGAACGCAGTACAAATCCGCCCCCTTTCGTTCGTTTCAACAAGAAGAAAGGATCCGTCTGACTGGCAAGGGCCGCGGCTATGTGCAGCCGAAAGACGCAACTGAAAGACGCAGCCAATGAATAGCAGCGGTAGCCACTTCGGCTCCGGACGCGACGCTGAAAGTTATTTTACTTGTGCCCGACTGTGAATTCTGGACTCGAATCTAACTCCGATTAGTGGAAATGTCGTCTACTGCTGTGGCCACACCAGTGCCGGATGAAATCCAGCTGCCGACCGAGGTGAGTCGACTCCGGCGAGAACGACTCGCGCCACTCGTGACCACAGCTGATCTGGGTTAAGCAATGTGGGACTCGATGGAACTTTAACGGGAGCGAATACCTTGGGACCTACATTCATACGGGAGAGCCAGAGCAAAGTCCGAGGCTACAATACGGTGCATTTCTAAGGTTTCGAAGCATTCCTGCTATCATGGTTAAAAGTTCAAGTACATCGTAACCCCTTCACAAGCAACAGCTGATGTATCCGTGATCTTAGTTAATGCGGGGTTTTCACGGTTCATACGTTCCATTCGATTCTCTCTTTTGTCCGAAGTGATCGATTACAAGGCGGAACACATGACGCTCCTGTCGTATGTTGTACTGGAATGATACGAACAATCCGGGAGAAATCCGCCGTGCAGGGAGATCTGTGCCGCGAAAAAAGACTTTTTTTTCAAGTTGTTCTTCAAGTTTTTTTCTCTAAAATTCGTTTGAATGTGAGTCTTGTGTGGAAGCGGATGCGGAAGTCCCGTTGGATGTGCGCCCGAAGTCGTGTCGTGATCTTCGACTCAGAGTATGGCAGTAGCTTCAGACATCCCTGTGAACGAATTCCCTGCGAAAGTACGAGAGTTCGCAGGAACCGGGGGAAAAGAGGCCACCGATATGGAAGGATCAAAAGCGATCATTTCACTGAGCCGGATGTTCGCTGAGGCTCTGGAGATCCAGAGCGCGGTCAACAGCATCCAGAACACTACTGGCGCCACCACTTGCATCGCTCTGACCCACAACATGTTGGAGCATCGGTCATTGCCATGACGTTGCCATGAATTTTTTCTATATTCCCCCTCGTCTTCATCCCGGAAACCTGTTCTCTTTTTGAAAAGCGAAAATCACTTCTCGTGTTTCGGACGGTGCCTCCACTTTCTTGATCTGACGATCTGTCTCGGCTTCGGCGTTTATCTTAGGCGCGATGTCAATTCGCCGGGGCCTATCTATGCTACTATGATGCGTGAATATGAAGCCGTCAATGACCAGGCTGGAGCGTCGACCCGAAGCCAGCGGGTTCGAGAAAATCATAATGAAATCTTCGGCTTTCTCTTTTTTTCGAAACCAAAAGATTTCTCAAGCTCATCGGGACACGTCTGATTCTTGGCGTGGCTAGCGTTGGATCACGCTATTCGGCCGTATTTACCAAAGTGTGTTTATGTCTGACCAAGGAGTTGCGCCGGACGATTTCATCACTGCAGCGAGCATCACCTTCAGTGGCAGTTTTAGTAGTCGCCGCAGCAGCAGCAGCAACGAAAGTGGCGGTACCTGCCTGTTGTTGAAGTAGTAGAAGTTGTAGTCAGGGTTGCAACAATTGCGGCCCGCCGACACAGCATCAACAACCAGAGGTAGCGATAATAATAGAGGTGGAAGTGTTCTTAATATCACCTCTGACGGTTGCTACTGCGTAGCTGCTGGTGCAAGGAAAACGAAGTAGAATAACTCAAGCGCTCAGATCGATCTCATGCTCCCGCGGACTTCATCCGGGCAAGGCCTCCATTTTAGCTCCGAAAAAAGCTGAACAAGCCCCTGGAGGAGCTCGAGGAGATAATTGCTCGAAAACCATCGAGATCCCTCAGTAACCTGAACGTCTAGCCCTATGACGGATCGATTATTTGGGTAATCTGTCGACAGAATGATGAATGCTCGGGATTATCGTCCTATAGAAGGCTGAAGTCGCACCGTGCGACTCCTGATCCCCTGAAGTAAGGATCAGAAGTTTCGCAAGACAAGCGACGGCCATGTCGAATGTTCTAGTTCAAGCTTGTCAGCTTTTCTGTACGATGACGTCTGATCCCCGCGCTTCGTGTCAAGTACGTACGACGACGGCAGCAGACGCGATCGCAAGCTTCCTTCCAACTCGGATGAACGAGTAGAACCATACGAGCGTAATGTCGCACTCGAGGCGCGGATTCGGAAGCTTCGACGAAGAAGGGGAAGCGCACTCACCGGCTGGGACCGCCATTCCTCGACGGTCGCCGTCAGATCGAGGCAGAACGGTCGGGCTAGACATAAGCACGCGTTTCTTCGATATGCGGAACTAGAAAATAGCCTTCAGCCTTCTTGTCCATCCCGATGACCCGCTCGCTCCCCGACTGGTTATCCGGGTGTCTGGCCGCCAGTCAGTCAGCCAGCCAGCCAGGCAGCCGATGCATTCACTTGCAAGCCGGTTCAAAAACGGCTCGATTAATCCGACCGTACAATGCACAGCCGTTCGCCTGGCGGTTCCGATGCGATGGGGCAATCGGAGGCGATTCGCGCGTTGTTGCTGAAACTGAATTTCAAAAACAGCGTCGACGGAGACAGCCGCGGTAATATTCCGCGCTGGGAACTTTAGAAAGCCGATATTGCCGGATAGCTGAAATGTTCCGCTTTGTAATGAGAAGTGGCGCGACTCAGCACGGTTGTAGTCGTGTGGTGTCCCGACTCAGCAACATCACCTGGATTGTCGCTACTCCCTTGGATAAACTTCATACTTCATCATGTTGTATATCGAAGTCTTCGCACGTGTACACACCGTCCTCGCGGATTTCTGCTTCACGGTCGTAGACGGCAGGGAGCGGCTTAACAGAACGTCCCCAAACCCTTGACGTACGTTTTCTTCTGGATTACGCAATCAGGTCATCGGTGGCGGTGCCCAGATAAGATAAACTTTCACCACGTCACCCACCAAACGGCAATGACAGCCGCCGTCGCCGCAACCGTCTGACTGACAGTCATCATCGACAACAAAATCTAAGCCAAAACGATGGGACCATCATCAAGTGTAAACATATCATAATTGATGAACTGCGGCATCTCTCAAAGTCGTCGCTAAGCGAGGTAGCGGAACTGAATCCTGATCGATCAATCGCTCGCTCCACTAGATGTTCGTACATACGATACGCGAAGCTTCCGATGAGCATTCGCATCGCTGCAGCCTGGCGACCAACTCTGCCGCCCCGTCTGGAGGAATTGGGTGGGGGACCCTCGTGAGAGTCACGCTACGTTTTGTGGAGTGGTCGAAGACGACATCGTCTGGTCCCTATGTGTCTGCCTGCGATGCCATGACGGCAGCGCGGCTCCGACGACGACTAGCGAACCAATTGGCCTACATTTAGATGATGCCGATTGCGGTATCGCCGGCCTCGTCGTCGTCGTCGTCATCATCATCATCGTCGTCCGTCGTTTGAATCGATGCCATGAAGCCTCATGGAATACTTTCCCTCTCTTGCCAAATTCATGACGTGGCGTAATATGGTTGCAGTCGCTAATCCTTTACAGGTGAACTCCCGAAAGGGAGCCGACGAGGGGGGAGCCGGTGGGAAATCGGGTGGGATACGAAAAGCTCGGAAACTGTTGCCGCGGGTTTCAAGAGCAGCGAGCCGCTCTGGTCAGCACGGCGGAAAGCGGCCCCGGCATCAACACAAGCAACGGCGGTAGTGCGTAGCGTCTATCGAAGATGATCATCTTTTTCCCTTCTTCTGCGTTCGTCGACTTCGGCGTGGAGCACCGACGAAACAGTAACCACGAAAGAAACCGTTACGCGGAGACGCCAGCGAAGCAGCGAGCGAGCCAGTCAGCCAACCAGCCAGCCGAGCGACCGAAAGATGTTGCCGTGTGCCACCGGTCGCTCGCTTTCTCGGCTAACGGAGACAGTCGTGGTTTCGCTTTTACCGATTAGCCAACCGGCCGGCCGACTGACTGACTGACTGGCTGGCTGACGAGCGGCAAACAAAACAAGGAACAAGAAACGCAAAAACCTAGTGCCGTTGGAAAAAAACGGGAGCCCGCTCCCCCTCACTCCACCATAGTGATAGATCGGATGATGAATCCCACGGTGGAAGGAGGCGAGGGTCGAGCCATGATTTGAAAATTACTCCGAGGTAGGGATCTGTCTCCGCGCGCAGCGAGGAATGGAAGAAGTCTCACGATTCAAGTGCGATGTCTTCGCGAGAGTCGTACCGATCAACTTCGCACGGTTCTGTCGCGAATCCGTCGGAATCCCTGACGAGGGTCCCTCGATCGAAAGGTATCGAGCCATCGGAAGCATGATCGGGATCACTGAGGGCACTCTCCAACGACGTCCAGAGAGGTATCCTCGGCGTTCCAGACGAGCAGATGCGAACTCCTCTATTCGGTCGCAGGAGAGCCGACATCGGAGGTCTGCATGAAGAGCATCCTGGTCTAGTTCTTAAACTTGGCCTCAATGCCGTTTCTCTGGGCAAGGTCGCTCAGAACACTGTTGCACAAGCCATGAGCATAGAGATCGATCAGAAACATCGATGAGGCAGATGGAAATCGGAAAAATCTTGAAACACTCGAACTTAACGGAGCGACCAGTCTTCCGCTTGTCAAGGCTGCCTTCGATCAAAATTTTATTCAATAATTCCTTCTGTGTGGACTGCCCCCGCTCAATCGACTCCGGATAGAGATTTGAGTGACCGGGCACTGACGATTGTGAATGGTGTCTCCGCAGCGAAGTTCATGGTCTCGAACCATCACCGGATGGAGTTCTGATGGGGCTCTTGGCTCGGATCGATGTGACTTCTCCCCGGCGCACCCGGGAATCCCGCTAGGCATGGTCTGGGGCGATATTCATGAAGGACGTTTTCACGCAAAAAATTCCGAGTACAAGCGACGAGTGTAATACGAGAAGGTGATTAATTTCTGGAGGAAGAGTCTCGCTCATGGTGTGAGCGGCTAATTTGCAGAAGAAGCTTTCCTCAAACAGAAAGGGAGACGCTATCATGGCTGAGCACGCTTTGAGTGGCCAGTTATAGAAATCTCGACAGTCTGCGGAGTAGCGACAACGAGCTCTCTTCACCGGGAAATGCATTTTTAAGAAAACGGATGTGAACGAGCGGACACCTTCTACTTCAAACGCCGTCAGCTCGCCAGAGAGAAATGGTCGACAGATTAAAACGAGAGAACGACTAACAGAGAGACGACCAAGGCGTCGACGTCGTTGCCAGCGCGGCTGCCACGACGGAAGAGTTGAGGCTGCGAGAAATTATTACGAAGCTCTCAGATTAACGACGTGCGAAGTTCTCGGCACGTGGCAGGCCATAAGTAAAGGAACATCAGGACGCATTCCTCTACCGAGAAACGATTCAATTGGGACGCCCGAGCTGGATGATGATGACGATGAATCACTTGCCCAATGGATAGGGTGGAGGAAAAAATCAGTTCAATCCAGAGACTCTCAAAGTTACTTCTTTCGGTCCTGGATTTCAAATCACACCCACATCTTTCGCACGGCGATGGGAATGAACACCGGGAAGCGAAACCAACTTCTCCGCTCGAGTTTGCTCTGAGCCTGAATACGGATAGGAGTCGCGTGGTTTCTCGTTAGCAGACCATGAATCTCAATCGAACGTGACGGAGATTCACCTCTGAGCTCTCCGCGGACCGTGCAAGTTCCTGGAGCCCTCGTTGGAGCCGAAAATTCTAAATGCCGATTGGAGGAAGCGGAACGGATGAAAATCGTCCAGAACAGTTTTACATAATCGCGCAACGAGCAGTGGTCTAGAGATAGGAGAATTGGTGGAAGCAAGAAAATCGATTACGTCAACAGCGAGAAGAGTTCCGGCTCGGAACCTCGTCACACGTGGATGCCCCTCAGAAAATCCATACGCGCTGGGATTTCCACAGCGACACTCTCGTTGATTCACTCAAGCATGGATCGATCTCCGAGCGTTCGCTAGCGGTCTTGATCGTGACCCCAATCCCAGTCTTCGGGAACGATTCTTGGCCGAGCGGAGCGTCCATTCGTGGGCATGGCAGAACGAGGGTTTGAGGCTCTCCCGGGGGATTCATCCGCTGATGCTCGGAGAGAGAGAGATCCTTGCCGTTCCAACTCCCGCAAATTCGAGGGTCAGTCGCTCTTGGTGTATTCGAATCTCGGCGAGGAGCTGCCGTCGTCGAGTCCCACGGCACCGATCACACCCACGATGGCGGTGTGACGTATGGATATCGGCTTCATTGCTCGAACATCCGTCATAGAAGAGCTCCATCGCCTCCCACACAGACAGTTTTTTTTTTCTACCTGGGTCCGACCTCCGATATTTGCACAAACGCTCATCGGCGGGGCTGTGCGTCGCCGGTTTAGTTCCGGCGACTAAATAAGGATCCCCCGGTTCAGATGTCGCGCAGACCTCTGATAATCATCGATACTCGTAATCAGAACTATTGGGTCGGTAAGACGTTTTTTCGCAACCATCATTGTCGACGTCCTTCGCAGCTTAACGCAACGTGAGGGAAGGCAATCGATGGATCTGACGCACTGTTTCGGTCAATGAGGCGTGTCACGCGACGAGAAACACCCGACGATTTCATCCGCGCAACGAAATCCATCCCGCTCGTTGCTATTCAACTAGTCGAGGGAAAGTTTTAGGGGCAACGATCGCTGTGGAAATAAACCGGTGAACAGAAAAAGTCAACAGCACGGAACGATCTGCGGCGACGGATTCCGTAGCTTTGGAGGGGGATGGGGGGAAGCGGCAGGAGAAGTTTCGACAAGCCGAGGCGGCAGGGGATCCCTTCCCGCTCCTGCGATCTGACGATGAAAGAACTGGACGTATCTATCAGAATGTGATCCGAGCAGTGAGGAGCTCAAAGAACTCCTCCGAATCGGACGGAAAGATTCCCTCTGCCAGATAGTCGATCAGAAACTCTTTTTTGACCCGGAGGTCTACTGCTATGCGAGAATGAGCCCGGTCGAGTCCACGTGACTCTGGCCGAAACTCTGTGTCACTCATTCTTTCTCTTCAGATAAATTGACTCTTAATGAAAGAAAGAGGATGGGATCTATTAACCCGAAGCTTCGGCGTGCTCGAGCCTAAAGAAGACGCGTCGCTCAGGAATGATGTCGAGAACTTCCATTTCGATCCCGGAGCTGGCACTTCGATCGCGTCCGCTGAGATCAGTAGAGCCCCAGCCCACCGAGGCTCGAGGATCTCGGCAAGGACTTGATCTATCGCTCGACAGAATGACGATCCCAGGGAAAAAAGAGACTCCCATCTCACTCCTCGATCGTAATAAGGGCATCTCGAAAACCATCTAAGATGAGTCCCGCTACGCTCCGAGTATCGATGTGAGTCACAGTGTCCATTCGACCGGAACGGAAGCTTGAATCGTCGCTGCCTTGCTCGAGTAGGATTTGCTTATTCGCTATGCTATCTTCGCACCTTACTATCCGTTCGGTATCGATAGCAGATCGGACAAGCCGCCATGCATGCGGGGACGAGCGGAAAGAAAGACGAGTTCTTTCCCCCTACTGGCCTGCTTGTCTATCGGCAGACAGCTGAAATTCGGAAGGAAAAACCCACGAAAAAGCAGCGGGAGCTCCGCGGAAATTGAAGGAGCTCCGTTGGGACAACTCCGTTGTCAGCTGTGTCAAATTACTGCTCTCTCGTCCCGCGGATAATTGACTGAGAGGGTCGGAATGGAGCAGCTCATCGGACTATTTTTCCTTCCATCGATAATGGTCTACCCGGTTTTTGTCCAGAGCTCCAAGGTCTGCGAGCACGGTGATTGACGGAATTCGCTCGTTATCAAGCAGGGAGGCCATCGCCGGATTGGTTCCTCGGTCGATTGGAAGATCCATTCGCTCGGACATCAAGCTTCCCGTCCCTGTCGCTTCGCGGTCCACATCTTGGGAGACTCGGGAACGAGGCTCGAGGTTTTGACTTCTCATCAGAAGTAAGAGCATCTGAATGAGCCGTGATAGTTTATGTACACAGCGGGCGAAAACACTCAATTGAGCCCTCGTGCGGAGCTTAAAGCAAACGGTCGAGGGCGTCAGAACAGCGAACGAGGATAGAGGCGCACGATATCCAATACTCGCCGCTTCGCGGATCAGCTGAGGAACGACGTCCACGACCGCGTACTCTGCTTGCGTCGGGAGGAGGCGCCGCTACATTGGTTTTCCCTGGAGAAACAAGGGCATTTGTTTTCCGGCCGTTCGGTTGCTGTTCAGCCTTGTAGCGGGCTGCCGGGCTCATTCGCTCGCGCCAACACACGAGCAATAAAGATTCCTCCAGAACTTCCTACGAACAACATCGCCTCGTCGATTTCTTCCAGGCAGGGGAAAATCGACCGAGTCGGCCGGACCTTCTAGTCTTGGTTGCTACAACGTCCTTATAATCCGGAGGGTTGCGGGACACATTCAGTGTCGAATGTGTTTTCGGTCTTGCAAAGCGAGGGGATGCTTCTCATATCGTGGAAAAATCGCACGAGTCCAGCGATTACACTTCGGCCTAAGTTCGCCTCGACCGATCCCCGCTCCCATCGCGAGGGCGAAATTTAGAAAAGTCGTTCCAGCAGAGGCTTGTCACCGACTGATAGCTGGGAATGAATCCTGGCATCCCACCTCACGGTGCAGTTTAAGGACTGGAAAAGTCCTTGTGACTCACCTCGGGTAAACTGGACGAACACTTCGCTTCGGTATCCGCTCAAAACGCAAAGGACCGTTTCGCCGACGCCACGGCAAACGGCACCGAGGACTGCATGACGGTAATGCATACGTACCACGGAAGGTTCTCGCGCAAGTGGGTGAATATGTCGTCCAGACAGCGGAGGAAATCTCCAGCGTGCCACGCGTCCGCTGCTTTCAGGATCCGCGACTTTCCCCGCACTTTGATGTATTTGGAATTCACGTCCTATGCGACGCGTCTCTTCGAAAATCGTATTATGTTATTAGACGAGACAGCAGTACGGTTTGTCACTGTTTCTAAAATACTTCGTCGGACTGCCTGCGCAGGACGAGCATCGGCGACCCGAAGATTTACGATCATTCAATGTACTTTGGTTTTGTAATCGGGAAGGAGAAATTCGCTTCAAATTCCTTGAACGCTACGATAAATGGCATAAATATCGAGGCATTCCTCGATGACCCAAATCCGATGCGGAACGAGAAGCGAATCGTACAGGTGTCATTCGAGACAAAGAGTCATGCAGCGCTCCGGTTCATCCCGATTCATAGCAATGATGCGACACGTTCCGCAGAGCTTGTCGCGATAGAATTCCCGCCGCCAGTCGAATAGCGGTGGTTCCCGAGAGGCTTCGATGGACACTGATTGCGGTCTGGAGGGGTCGCTACTATACATCGGGGTCCAGGCGCTGTGTGAGAGAACTTGGGCGCAGTGTCATTAGCTGGCAACATAGCTGTTCATTTATGGCGGTACGTTACGGTCGCCGCTAATTGAAACAGCCATATCATTACACCGGGGTTGGGACCGATGATCGAGCAGAAAAACACGACACGTAATAAGAACTGTCTCCCGATTCTTACGCGAGTCGAACCGAAAAAAATGCTGCGGCGGTGTGTGCCCGAGTCGCGAATATCAGTTCGTCGGGTTGTTTCTTCTAAGCTCCCCGAATTTCCCATTGATTCCGTTCGCATCAAGATTTATATCGAAGACCCTAGATTCGATTTAGAATGTTCCTACTGCAACTTTGTTCGGTGGGCGCGCTTACTGCAATATGTCGGTCGGATTTTGGATCACTTCCCCTCATTATACGGCGGCGTCGACGCTTTATCTTTCCTGCTTCTAACGGCCAGAAGTCGGTCCCCACCTGTTTCCGATTCCTCCTCAATCCCGCCTGCGCCTCAAGCGCGGGCTTATTTACGTGACGGGATCGCATGGTCCGTCGTCCGTGATTCACGTGCTCAGCGAATTCGAAAACTCTGAGTGTGGATCTCACAGTCCGGATCGATGGTCCTCCCCGCGCTGAGAAAGGGCTTCGTATGTTGGGTGCTTGATCTCAGCACATGGAGCTCATGCCCTCGGTCGACGGAGCTCATGCCCTCGGTCGAAAGCGAAGTGACTTCAGCTGGCTGCAAGCACTGCATGGAACTGCCCGACTATTTCCAAATCTTCCTCGATTGCGCACCCTTGAATCATCTCATTTCCTTGTGGAGCTCGAAGAAAATCGAACCCAATCGGTCGGAGAATCTCTTCGCCGGTCGGGGCTAATCGGAATCGTTGTATTCGTAGCGTTCCGGTGTTGTCGGCAAAGAGTTTCCCGATATACTATGTACTCTCATCCGGGAACGAGCTCGACTAACGCAGCGCATCCCAGATTCGGCTAAGATTTCCGTCCATGTCAATTTCCTGTCTGACGCTTAGGTTCCCCCGGCGCCTCGAAACTTTCCCAGAGATTTATCAGCCCGAATGATTTGGGAAGAGAAGCAACATCCGATTCAAAGAGGATCAGAGTGCAGTGCGTGGGTGCGCCTTCGCAGGTGCGCTCGGTACAGATTCGAGAATGAGGGAGGACCTATTCCGATATGTTGACTTGTTGAGCAGAGCCCGACTCTCAGTGTCACAACCTTCTTGTTTGTGTATCGGGTAACGCCTTCCCCAAGGAGTACAGCTCGGAAAGAAAGTTATTCTTTGTCGCTTCTCCTCATGTTGTCGGGACCCTTACGCTGCTCGCAGACAGAATCCGTTGGGGAACATCCCGACGGCAACCAATTCCAACTCGTTGTGGGACGTCACGCACCGAGTGAATGCTGTTGTTCTTATTTCGCCTGTCATTTCTCTCGGGTTCTTCCGTAGAAGCCTCCACGGGGAATCTCTAAGGTTCAAGAATTCGTTCCTGACAGAACCCCCGCGATTCCTTGTTCCCCCGAACGTCATAGAAACCGCTTGAGGGCGTCCGCCGGAATGAACGGTCTTCCCAGTGCCCACCCTAGAAAAAGTTCGGCTGGGTATACTATCGGAGCTATGAACCAGGAGTTCCTCCTGAAAGCCGGGTCCTTGACATCGACCGCTATGCATAATGAATTAATTACGGACTCGGCATGAATCAAGCTGCATCAGGAATGTTCATATTCTGCATCCGTGAATTTCCCGATGTGGATCCCCGCCGGACCAACAGCCCTTGCGACGCCTCCGTGGTCTGGGACATAGCTCCAGCGCGTCCCGAGATTGCCGAGCGAATGAGCGGCCGCCCAACAAACGGAGCTGCACTCGGATGGAAGTTCTCGATCTTGACCGAGACAGCGGACGCGACTGACGTTCCGTTAAGGCAAGTTGTCGGGTGTTCTGGCCAAAAAAAAGAAAGTTCAAGACGAGAGATGGGCATTTCCCTGGAGGGAAGCGAATGCCTGTCGCTTCGTACATCCGTCTGAGCATTCATCTGTCTCCCCATCCATTCATCGGTCTGTCCATGAAATGTCTATCTGCCGTTCTCGCAGGCAGGCAGACGGGATGTTCGCTGCCGATTCTACCCACCCAGCTGTCGGTCTTTGCGTCGTTTCGCGTTGGCTATTTCGAGGAGTTGCTGTATTTCTTCCCTCCAGGGCATTACTCTGTTTTTGTCTGCAGCCAACTAGTGGGAGAGCTGCCGGTCAGCTGGAGCAATCAGGACCCGTTTAACCCGATGTCCTGTTCTCCTCACCCACAACAATTTCCTTCCGAGTACTCTTGAGAAACCCGACCAGCAACGGAGGAAAACTTCTGTTGTTCGGGTGTCCAACGAGATTGCATTGTGTATTCTGTGCCAATCAGTTGTCCGCGTCTGCAATTTCTTTTCGGGGGGGGGACACCATCACACCGGACGCAGCTTCTCGCGGCGGCTACAGAGAGGAATTTTCCGCAAAGGTTGCATTGAGGGAATATCTTCGGAGACTTTGAGATACGACCTGAATGTGGATCGGCTATGTCGGAACGCCTTCGGCGACTTGTCCGATCTAAGCTCCGATTGAATATTCTCCCCAAGAACCCAAGAGTTCGAGGAAGAATCGCGGGGCAGTGTCGGACGTGGGAGTATTTCCCGGGGAGAAGGCGGTAGGGGGTAGGTCAAATTATTCTCGGGTGGGTGGTTCGGAGTCCCCGCGCTGCTTCAACATGGAAGGAGCGGAAAAATTTCGTCGGGGCGATCGCGTCAGGATCAATGAAGCGTCAGGACCCGGGGCGCAAGTGCGACCCAGGACGGATTTTGAATGTAAACGAAATAGGAAGATCGTCCCGAGGGCAAAGTTCAAGCCAGTCATTCACGTTTCCGTTCGGTTTGTCACGAGTGTTCCGTCAGCGAATATTCGGATGTTTCCCATCGTTTTCCGCAGCTGAAGAAAAGAAGCACTTAGCTCTCGCTATGAACATGACGGGTTCTGGCGACCTCCTGCCGATAGCCCAAGCGGGGTCCCTACTGCTCGGCGATTCCGATGTTCAGGCAAAATAATTTCATGAACCTAGATTAATATCCTCTCCTTTCCCCTTGCAGGTAAGCACTATAAGCGTATTTTCGCTCCTGGATGAGGACGCCTGAGGTACCATCGATCGCTGACCGAGAAGATCCCTATGAGTGGCCCCAGCGGCTCCATTGAAGCGACTGTCGGTTTTGTCATTCCCAAGCTGGGACGCTCTCGGCACAGCGCGGCAGAAATCGACTGGCTAACAGACTGAGACCCAAGTCGAGTGGTTGGTAAAAAAAACATTTGATGCCGGGAAAATAATATCTCAGCACACCTTCCGGGCTCCTTCCTTTCCCAGTTTTGAAAAAAAAATAGCACACAGATTGTCCGGGACCAAAATCTTTCCTCGCATAGGGCGGCTCGCGGTCGAATATCTGGTACCGAAGAGACTTAGGAACTGAGGATGCGAACACGCCCGGATCCGAAACTGAGACAGACAAGAACCGTGGACAGGGTACGAGAAAGAATAATTACTGAGGACTCCCGTGCTCTGAGCCTAGCATCGTGCTCGATTTGTCGCACGATTCATACGCCAACACCACCCCGATTCGAATCCGTAAGCCGTCTGCTTCGAAGCTTCCATGATACTACATGAGGCGACGATCGTCCCAATGGGTTTCAAATATGTGCACCGCTGCGATAGCTTAAGCGATTGTGCTCGCTCGAGCTCGGCGGTATCAGTGTTCATAGAGATCGTTCATTTCATACGATTCGATGAATATTGGGAGAACTCGAACGAGACTCGTACCAACCATGGAGAAAGCCGAAGGACTCTGCTGCTCGCGCGGAGTTCTCCGGCTTCCTCCGCTTGTATGGAAGGTCGGATCGCTCGTTTTCTCTCACGTCTGGCGATATCCGCAGCTGTCCTTGTTCGTAGTCTGGCGTGAACCACGCAAAACCTCCGCTGGGAATTCCACCCCCTCCCCTCTCCTCTCCCTCTACGGATGACCGATGCCTCGTTCAATGAATCGCTTCTGACAGCAAAGAGAGGATCTGGAATGCCAGCGGATTCCGGAGCCCTCTCGAACACTCCCACGGTGTTTCCCAATTAGTTCGTGGCCTGTGAGGCCGACCAATACCGGTAGTGTTGCATTAGCATAGAAATTGCCGAATACAAGCTTTGGAAAGCGGAGTACGGGAACGTCTTCTCAGCCGTTCCTGCTGGCCCTGCACAGAATCCATGGTGCAAATAATTTCTAGCCCATTTGTCTGGGCAGGGGACTCCTGCCGTCGACTAATGCACTCGATCAATAATCTCGTCAATAATCACGTTCAACACATTCGGAACCCCTACTTCTCTGGGATCATCGAGAATCGTCCCGAGGCTCCGAAGGAATCGGTAGCAAACCTCGACGCTCGTCGGTGCCATGGAGAGCGGCGCTTCGCTTTTACCGCGGAGACTGACGTCTCTGGAATATCCGTGTTCAGAACGACGCTCTTGAAGACAAGCTGGGCTCCTTACATTGCCGTCCACCGACGCTCAATTTTAAGGTGGACGATTTATCTTGCCTACGTACCACCCTTACGTCTATCCGCGAGCTAATGCAACGCCTGCACGTGGACGAGGACGTCGTTCACTCAGAAGCGGACGCTGACGCGTTTTCGCCGTAGCCACGCTCGGCTACTTGGCTCTCCTCCGATACAGTGTAGGTTGGAGATCTGCAGGGGACATTTTGGCCCAGATTCGCCTCCGGAACGGCATAGCAGGAGTTGACTGCGTCTTGATTGCCGCTCAAACAATCTCTGATAGTAAGCGGCCAAAAGCCAATCAGACCGCTGGATTACGGGCGCGCCGAACGAGCTACGGCTCTCAATGACTTAATCGACGAAATTCGACATGAATAAAGAGAAAGTACAGGCTCCCCCAGCCCCCTCGAGGACTTAATCCCAACAGTTCCCAGTTTGTGCTTACCTATTCATTTCGCCCGCCCACCTAGTACGTATTCACCTCAGCCTGCTAGGCTGAAGGATAGGCACAGCAACGAGTCCGAGACCGGAGTTGACCGAGAGGGATTTAGCCCCTCCGAGGGTAAGTGCTGCCGGAGGAAGGGTCAGTGCTTATACGGACTTCTTACGCTCCTACGCCCCGTATCCGACTTCCGAGTACCTAATTTCTACTGAAGCCTTTTTGACGAAGGAGATCAGGACTCGTTTTTGGATCCTCGCTCGCGCAGTTTTTTGTTCCGCCAGCCGGACCTAGGCAGACGAGGAACTAAGAACTAAGGAACCAGGTCATTAACTTGATCAGGGACCTCGCCGATTGTCTCAGGAAGTCGAATGGTCGGAGGTCCCCGGACCAGACGGGGAATATTGGAAGGGGTCCACTCGATCGCGTCATCCGGGAACCGTTCACAGATTGAGTTTTCGATGAGAGGTTCTTTGGATGTAGCGTGTAAAATATGATTTAGGAAAAGAGTCGAAGCATTCCTCTTGCGGGAACATGTACAAGTTCGCGCAGAAATGTATATCACATCGCGAAACGGTCGGCTGTGGAGTAGAGCGACGAGTCGTGATCGCTCGACCTCGGCTTGATGGAAGGAGGATCAAGACAGCGGACACTTGCAAGGCGACTCGGTGCCGGGCTCATTCGGGCTATGCGTAGCTTTTTTTCGCGAACGACAGTGCTGACGCGCAACGGCCGCCGTACACAGATCGTGTCTCCTCTCAGCCGGCAACTCGAGCCCAGCTAACGACAGTAGTCGTCTTGCAGCTTGGAAAAGTTCCCATCGCTCTAAGATTATACTATATCGTGAAAGAAACTCCGCGAAGATTCCCCACCTCTGGGATATGCTCCCTGTGCGTAAGTGCGTGCGTGCAAGGGACAAAGCGTCCTCGTGGTGTCCTGTATAGCGAGCGCTCATCCATATCCAATTGCATGGAAATGAGAGTCTGAGCATCTCTTCAGGAGAAACCAGTTGGGTACTCTACTCTTCGAGTCGGAGAACTTGCACCGCTGAATTGCCAGCCAACAGCGTATTCAGCATCGACAGCTTCGTCCCTGTTTATTGCGTCCAGCTCCGCGGCAGACCCGATGGATTCCTGCCCCACAGTCGAGGCGCTGGCGAGGAGCGAGCGAAACAGGATATGGTCTCGTGAATCGGGGAGAGGAATGAAATCGGAGACGCTCTCCTTCCGACCTCCAACCACGTTCGTCGGCACAACGGCGATTCCGTGGGGCATCTCTGGGATTTCCCGCGTCGGCTACACGGACTTTGACAGAAGACAGAATTGAACTGAATTCCTCCCTCGATAACGCTCAATCCGATGTAGCCAACGCGTTATTGTAAACGAGAGTCGGCGGAACGAAGTTCGGTGGGAGGGAAGCCGGTCGACGATCCTCGCTCCGTGGTCACGATTCCGACGTGACGGTGATCATTTTTCGCCTATTCTTTCCTCAGGGCCATTGGCTCTTATATGTAGAAGCACACTTGTCAAGAATTGCATCCGAGTGGTCAGAACACTGCGGGGGAGACCTCGCCCACATCCATCTCCGCAACTTCGAGCGAGGAGCTTCCGTACGGGAGAACTCCTTGTGGGGGTGTCATGCGAAGGAGCTGGATGGAGGTGATGCTCATCTTGATCTCCCAGGATGAGGATCGGTGTGCTGAGACAAGGAACTAGGATAAGCTAATGAGGGGCTGATACAACGATGAGTTAATCGATGGAGTAGCGTCTATTCCTCTAGACATCGGGAAACGGCTCTCCTGGCAGCGGAATGTACGATTTCGTCTCGTTGGTCTACTGACTGACTGAGTGACATCTAATCCAGGCTCCGCGTTCCGCACCACTCGATGGAGGAGCCCTCATTCTCGGTCCCGACTCATACATAGACGTACGAGAACGGCGAGCCTTCCTCGAACATCAGAAACAACTATCGACTCCAGATACTGATTGTCCGACGGCTTTTCTCCATCGATCTCGTAAGAGCCTCGGGTTCGCATACAAGTGCCCCAAGCTCTCTTGGCATCGATCGTCGGCTTCGTTCCGTAGCTTTTCTCCGCTTGCGATATGTGGTGTTATCTGGGAGTTCGTAGGCAACTGTCAATTATGTGCGAATGATCTCCGCTGTGATCGAAGGTGCTCATTTCCGCGGTCGTTATCCCAATGGATGGTCTCATTCGGCCTCGGCTCGAGTCCGGGCCTGGGCTCGAGCCAAGCCTCCTTCGCAGCCCGAGCACTCGATCAACTCATGGCAACGAGGCGATAGGGCATGAGACCAAACGAGACCGTTTCCATGTTTCGTTTTTGACTCTGTGGAATGGGGATCCCCAGAGAGTGTTCCGGACTCCGGCGACGTCTCTTTCATTTATTCTCCCTTCCTCGGATGGTTCGTCCGTCCGTCCATTCAGTCGTCTCTCAATCCCGAGCTGTCTGAGTTCGAACGTTTTTGCGTCATCGGTTATTTCATGCACCTCTTTCAAGGTCGCGACTTCCGACGTCGACAAGCGCCCCCAGAGGAGAGTGAGAGACTGAGCATTTGGTAGTTCATCGAGCGGGCAAGCGCTGACGATCGGTTCGTCTGCGACATCCAAAACGCGGATGAACAAATCGAATCCTTCTCCCGAGCTGCGAGCTGAAAATTCTCGAATGACTCCTCCGGGTCGACAGGAATCCAGCTGTTCAGGGCTCCGCGGGTGCCGGCGGGCCGAGAACGATCCCCCCGCTGAAGAATTTGTCACGGAACTTAACTAGGTATTCCGAAGAAGGCTTCCGACAGAAAACTGCAGGAGGGAATGTTTCGGAACCAGCCTCATGGCGGGCGAGTCGACAAACAAGCCGACAGCAGCAGGCACTCCTCGCCTGTTGCGAGCATTAGCCGAACGAGAGTGCCACGAGTGGAGTGGGGAGCGGTGAGAGACATCATCGAGGATGCGGAAATTCACGCCAGTCGACGAGGATTGCGAATTGCAACTTCTTGATGCACGAGTAGATTACGATTGTTCCCGGGCGGGGAAATCTCCTGTCTGCTCGTACGAAACGTGGAAGACATAGACGGGAAGACATCTGTTCTCGACATTGGATGTTGTCGACGCTCTCTGTAGGCTGAGCTGTAATTACACCATGTCGCCGAAAGCCAGCAGGCCCCGGTGGCGGTAACGGCGGCGGTAACAGCGGCGAATTTCCCGTCGCTGCACCGCGGACGAAGCAGTGAGCGGGAAGCGATGGCCTTCGGAGGACCACAGCAGCTCCCAACCCGATTCGGGTCACGGCGATTTCATTATTTTGAAAAGCAGATACTAGAAATGGGGGCCTCGATCGAGCAAGCCACCCAGGGCACTCTAACCAAAGGCTCCGGCAGCGAATGCTACGACGTAGGCGGCATAATTGGAACATCTACAGCCGCCTGTGAGCAATCGCCGAAAGCGTCGTCAACACCGAGAACGCTACCGTCAACTAGGGTCCAATCGAATTTGGAAGTTTGTTTCGGAGCGACCCTTCATTGGGAAGGCCTATCGTCCCGCGTCATTCTGAGAACTTGTGCTCTCGGTTCGCTCCAACACGACGCGATCGTCGGCGAATGAACTTCCGAATAGTCTAGCCTGACAGCTCTGGATATAATGCCCGGCTCTCCGGTTCAGAACCCCAGGGAGAAAGAAGAGGGAGATTCCATCAATTCGACTCCCACACGGCCTGTCCCTGTCAGGAAGTCATTCATTGTTATCAGCCGTGTTCTCGAGTCGTGCGGATTCGGCGGACGAATGCGGACTTCTTTTTCCATGCAGGATCCCGGGCTCACGTTCACTTATGCCGCTCTCCTCCGGTGAGCAGCTGCTTTCCCGAAACGACAAGGCAAAGCCATTGCTGGTCAATGAGAATATCGACATTCGAAAGTGGCGAGCTCGCGTCGCCATTCCGCGGCTGAGTCTGCTATTGTGTCGGGAACTCTAGACGAGCGAGCGATGGTGTACGGGCTCCGGCCCGCTCCTCGAGAAGAGCAGGAGCAACTTTTTTGCGTCATATATATGGTAACTTCGCTCCATAAATCGGAGTCAATCGGGAAGGAGAGGAGGGGGAACGGAAGGATGACGAGAGCTTCAGTCAACAGCTGTTCGGCATCTGCCGTCTTTCTCGGGTCACTGAGAGTCTCTCGATCGTGTTACCAGGCGGAGGAACAAACTTTTACTTTGGTGACGGGTGACGGTACGCTTGGAGTCGTGGGTACCGTATACCTCCCGGGTGGAAAAGAAAACGAGTTTCTCGGCAGCAGTCGAATCCGTCTATCCCGCGGCGGAACGACACCATCGCTGGCCGCTAGATTGCTTGCAACGTCCAGACGAATCTGTTCGACCCCGTTCGAGAATATAGGATGAGCTTCCAGATGCTCCAGCGAAGGATATTCGGGGTTGCTGATAACCGCGTCGGCATACGCCTCACTCTGGATCAGGCGAGAATTGACGGGGCTGAGATCCGAGCCAGCGAGGATGTGAAGGGCATTCCGTGGACCTGGATCATCGGTTTCACGGAGCTCTCGTCCTATGGGAGAATTCGAAAAGGTGTCTTTCCTCGTCGAATCAGCAAAATATCAGCATTTCATAGACCCATCGAGTTCCCATTTCGGAGAATTCCTGAACAAGGCGAATGAAGCTGGGCCGAGGAGGCACGGGGCTGGAAAGCCCGAATTCGTGACAGGTCGGTCAAGGGTCAGCTCTCTCCTAGAAACTCCCTCGAATCGATTCTATGGATCATCCAGCAACGGTGCATCTAGGGACGATGAGGAACAAGCCTTTGCGAACCAGCCGCTTTCGATCCCCGAAGAATCGTCGTCTCTTGATCGCAGACGCATGAAAACATCTGTGTCAATATTGGTTGCGCGTTTCGATATCCATCGATGAAGGCTCGCCAGGTTGACAATGTGACGATTTCTCACCGTCGTCGCGTCGGCAACTTTCGACATCGCGAATCCAATGACACGAATTCTGTCCTCCCCTTATTATTGCGTCGACCGGACTGAATCCTCCGAGATGAGCCCGACTGCTTGGATTTCCGGAGGAGGAGCTTGGAGCCTTGCCTTTTTAAGGCGACTATGCCAGCGGATCGCAAGCTGCCATTTTGACGCCTCGGGAACACCGAACGGGAGCCGTGATTCTGTCCGTTGGCGTTCCGAAGCGGAGCTCATCGCAATGCTGCTGACGACACTGTTTCCCTCCGTGATACACAGCCTGGAGAAACTCAGACCTATTCTTAGCAATACGATTCTCAGAGCCAGTATCAGAAAAGGGCTGCACTACCGAGTCTCAAATTCGGGGAAAGGAGTCGAATCGATGAGATCCGAGGAACGTATCCTAAAGGAGTTCCCGACTGCTGGCGGGAATTTTTTCTTCGCGAACGAAGAATCAAGTATTTTTTTCCGAGTCTCCCATCTAAATGGATCCCCAACGTCATTCAATGGACCACCCGGCGCCCGGAACTGTTCCCATACGAACGGCCGCTCCGTCGAGAAATTCGTCGTCCTCTTATGGATCATCTGATTAGGGGGTCGAGCGACCGACGCCGACGTAGTAATTATATTCATTGTGTGTCATTCTTTCGGCACCGAGTCCTCTTGGCTTCCGTTCGGTCCGCTCTCCTATTGCGATCTGATGGATGACGGCAGCCGGGTGAGCGGGCTGGCTGGGCTGGCTGCCGACCGCCTTAACTCGATCGATTCATATTCTTCCGGCATGATGTCTGGCGAGCTCGCTGACTCGCCTGTCTGCTTGCCTGTCTTGTCTTCCTTTGTTCCGTCGGGCCGGAGCTTCTCCGGGGCGTGGCCTGAGCGACAGTCGGCCTGCGTGCCATCCAGCACGAGTGTCTTGGGGGTGCCTGAGTCAGGCGGCCCGACCAAGGGCTCACCGTGTTCTCCAGAGCCGCCTCCTCGCATCATTGGTATCGTCGTCGTCCTCGTCTCTGACGTCTAGGGTGACGGTCAGTTTGCTCTCATAAGGATGAGCGAGCGGGAAGGTCAGAGACGCGGATCTGTCATTGCTGCTCGTAAGGAAGCGGTGGCTGAGGAAATGATGAAGCGTTCCAACTGAGCACACATGCTCCATACGGGTTTGCACATTCACCCGGTATTAGGACGTCGGAATTATTAGATCAGGAGCTGCTTTTCTGTCGAGGACCGTGGCGACGACTATCTACTGACGAGTAAAACAGATCGAGATCCAGCTCGATGCTATTCTCGTGGCGAACCCTCACGCTCCGACTCAGACAAATACAGGGCCCATTATCACTGAATCTGTGTGCCCCTCATGATATGGGTTTTGATTCGGAGAGCGACCTCTTATTCGGAGTGTTTCCATCTTCGTTTCATATCAGGGAAGATCACCAATCGGATCGGGTTTCTGACCATAGGGACTCTCAAGCCAGACCGGAGTCCCGGGGTCTTTCCCATCCAACATCGTAGACAGGCTTCAAGACATTGACTCACCGAGCATGCTCGAGTTCTTGAGAGGATTCATGTTTTGAATCTTCGATCCCCAGATGATACGGAAAACTGACAGGGATCGGGCCGGGAAACGGAGCAATGGTAGTTCGAACTGAAGTTTCGGAACAGTCGCAGATATTTATGATCCTTGGACCATTCGCAAAAACGGCGCGTATGTGTCTGCAAAAGGCTGACGGCCCATCTGCTCGAAGATAACGATAATGGTCATAGCTCACTCGACCCGCAGTTTTTCTCTTCACGAATGTTTTCCAAGGCTTGAGCTCAGTGCTCATTTGAAACGCTTGTTCCGCTTGTCGTTGAGAAGGTCGAGCGAGGAAGATTACGACATCGGGCGCGCTTCGGCTCAGACTGAAAACCAGGCGCGAGTCGAAAGCATTCTCGGAACCGAATTTCTTACCCATATCGATGTGATCGGTCGAGTTCTGGAGTCGAACACGGTCATGGGAACGAAAAAAATTTCGAAGCAGAAAACGGAGGGCGCGTGTACATCGTTCTGAGCTCCGACATCTTGCCCCCGAGGAGCCACAGAGGTCGTGCTCCCGTGCAGCACTTTATTACGGGGTCGTTCGCCGTTCCAGAAATACGGCAAGACTCCTTTCCTGTCTCGTTAATTGAGCGATTTGACTGACTTCGTCCCGGCCGAACCTCAGAACGGGACTCCGCGGCTGATGAATGTGGCCGCACTCTGAGTGCTCGGCGACGAGAGTCCCCGCCCGGATAGAACAAGGCTAAACGAGACAGAGAAGATCGTCCAAAAAATCCTATGTGCGCTGAACCGGGGCGGGAAGCCGCGACCGTCAAAAGGAATACGGTGCATGACGTCGTCGTCTTGGGACGAAGAACATCCACGGCGAGGACGGACGAACACCGTCATTGGCTGCCATTCTTCGATACGACAGACGAAATGGAATACTCGGATCCAGAGTAGGGTCCAGCTGTTCCTCGGAAGCAATTAAGTGTCATTCCTTCGAATTGAGGAACGAACTTAATTCCACAGATCGATACAGCGGTCTCACTCGCAGTCGAAAAAACTCTCTCGGAGAACCGTATGGGGAGCTGCCGTCCTAAGTAGGGCCTCCCAACTCGCCTCATCCGGAACAAACCACGTGACCATCTTCTTCCTCCGATCGATATCTGTCTGTGACACTTTGGGCCTTTCGAGTGTGTCTCGACTACTAGTTTGGTTCGGTCAACCGAATTCGCTCACCGTCGACAAAGCCCCGGAAACCCACCTACGAACGAAATTCCTCGAGCTATGGATTTCCCCAGAAATTCGAGAGGATCGAAAAAGTTGCGTCGAACTTTACCGATCTGTGAGAACCCGTGTGGTTGACGCAATCTCCTCGTCCTTCCTACCGGGGGAAGGTCGGTATTGGGCTATGGTTAGACCAGGTTCCCCTGGTTCCCGCAACGAGAAGGAGGCTCCCTGAGGATGCCCTCTCGTGGAAGTTCGAATTATCTCCGATTTCCATCGATCTCCTTGAGACGAGGTCATCGGAAGGCGCGGGGATTCCCCACTCGTGAGAAAACAACAACAGTGTGCGTACCTACTTACGATCAATGAGCTTCCGGTAACCCGCGGAGACGGAACGCAAGGTCGGGACAAATATAGCTGCCGCGTGGTATGCACGCCGCAGCGTAAACATGCCGCTAATAGGCCAATGATTTCGTCTCCATTAATTTTACGGGGCACGTTCTGCGTGATGCCTGCCACCAGCAATGCTTGAGCAAACAAAAGGAATAGTTTCGGGCATGAATCCAGCTAAGAAGAAGCTCAATTATCATTCCGCCAAAAAGTACCCCGCGAGGGGCTTGATGAAAATCCGGGCTCGGAATTCGAGGGTGGAGCCGGGTTTTGACCCCCGATATTTCGGAATTAAGTGGAACCCGCAGCCGATGCCGGAACTCTTTGCCATGGGAACTTCCCGTCTTGCCAAGGAGCCTCGATGCCGAATCGACCATAGGGTCGCTGCGACTTGGCATCTGAATCTAGAGAAAAGGCTGCGATTCTGCATGTTTCTCGATTCCCACGCGGGCAACCCGAGTTCTCGCACGATCATTGTATCCGAAGAATGAAACAGAGTCTCGGCGTCCGCTATCTTTGACGGATCTACCGAACATGATAGCCATTCTGCCTTAGGGAAGAGAGCCGCTCTGGAGGAGATGGCTCTCATTCTGAAATCCTGAGGGAAGGAATCTCCTTTTCTTAGTGCCATCCCGGTCACCCGAGACGGCGAACATCGAGTATCGCGAATGCTCGGCTGGAGAAAACGCTCAAACGCTCAAATGACCATCAGATCGTATTTTATCGACTAACCCGATACGTCCGGTGCGACGTTTGGTATACTGTCGCTCTAGCGCCGCATTCGGAACCCGATACGATTCATGGCCACTTTCCGCGGACACCTTGGTATCCTTCCAACGAAGCCTCCCGTTGGAATCGGAGTATGTAGCGGAGATACCTTCCGAAGAGAAGGGGCGCTCGGTGTGATTCGAGCTCCAGGAGCCATGGCCGAACGCCGGGACGGAATTCCGAAAATACCATTCGAAACTGAAATCGAAACGCGGCCCCGATCAGTGAGCGGTAGGACGTCGACCTGCAAGAGGGTGCTCCCGAGAACGGATAGGTTTGAACACACGCTAAAAAGTCGACTTGCGGAACGAAACATTGGGACAGGCGCGGGATCCAATCGAGACGCTCTCTTGGAAATCATCACATCCGGCGTCTGCTGCTCCTAGTTCATCTTGCCTCGTTCCCCGTCCATTGTTGCGTCGCTCCGCGTACCATTATCGTTGAAGGGGCTTGCAGATTGCACCCGTCGCGTCGCGCCGCTGACTTGACGTATCCGCGCTGAATCTTCGCAGAACCAGTACCGAGGCTTCGTTTGGAGATTTATTGAGCTAGCGCTAGCCCTAGCGGTATTTGAGAAGAAGGTCCGTCGCAGACTGCACCCGTAGGCCCACTGGACCCTCCGTCTGTCTTCCTCACGCTTTGAGTCGCCCGGAACAATGTGGTGATCAGACCATATATCATGTGGGCTCGCTTGGGACGGGATACCGACTTAATTGTAGTCCCGTATTACGTAACGCTTCAGCAAGACTAGAATCCTACAAGCCCAGCGAATCGCTCGTGGAACGAAAATCAGGCGTCATCATCGAGTACAGTTTCTCAAAGTTCAAATTTCTCCAGCCATAGCGCCGATTTGGCCTGGACAGCCTCCTGCGAATCCTCGTCGATTTCTCGGAGGGGCCTATACTCTTTGCATCCAGCTATCCGGCCCGGCCACATCTGCTGAGAATCATCATCATCTCATGTATAATGAATGGATAGATCTCGCTTGCAACCGGTCGCAACTAAATAAGTCAACAGTCTTACGAATCTGTATTAGTTGTGGCTAGTCATGATCAAGTCAATATCGTTCGTTGCGAAACAGGTGCGAATAATTCCGATACATCGCTCTCTTCCCAATCGGAGAGCATGTTGGATTATTCCCCGCTCTACGAGGAGGTGTCGGTCGATCAGGTGCCGAACCCTGGGGGCCAGAGGGGGCTCTCGGCCTAAGCGCAGCCTCTGGGAGTCGCGATTTCCGACTCACGCTTTCGAAAAATAAAAGAGAAAAGTTCTCGATGGAAGTGCCAGGGAGTTCTATTACATCGGAGGGAATATAATATAATAAAGAAAATCTGAATATCTCCTTCTCTCCGAGAGGTACCAACCTGTCCGGGAGCTCCCGCCGGGGAGAGCGAGATCTCCGCAAGGAGGATTTGCTACCATATTCGCGGCTAAATTATAAAAAAAAATTATAGGCTAAATACTCCGCGAGGCACATGAATTTTCGGTGCTCAATATTGCGGGAGCGCTCTCTAAGGAACTTCCTCTTTCTTGCAGGTGAGACATCAAGCTCTTCCCCGTCCCCATGATATATTCCCGAGGACCCGGGCATCAACAGAATTTGGAAACCTCCGTGTCCGGAGCCGCACGGCTATCCTGATCGATGCTTGAAGGATAGGGTCCCAGATCGGTCATTGATGCTGTGAAGATTTGTTTATTTTCTATCGGAGAACTATTGGGCTCTCTCGGATACTCGTTCAGAAGAGAAACTCTTCTCGGCTAGATGCGGATTGAAGCTCCGAACGCCTGGCTATTTTCGGGTTCCCGGGGCTGGGGAAGAATCTGACTCGCGGGGACAGACTGTCAGCAGACTTCCTTGAAATTCGAACTGCGCTTGACGTTTCAGTCCGAGTCTGGCCGATGTGCCATTCCGATGCCACTTTGGGGTCGGATCTCAGAGTGTGGATGAGGAGGGGACGCAAGACTTGGGAAAAGAGAAAAATGGTGCCACGGTTCAGGAAGAGTGAATGGAGCTTTCGGGGACGGGGAAGAAAGCTGTAATCCTCTTAGCGAGTGAGTGAAGCGGGAGGGAGCGCCCATAGCGAATTGGAATTCAATTCGTTGTGATCGACTCGACAACTTCACGGATCGCAGCTTTTCAAAGGCGCCGGCGTCATTCGATGTGTCCAAGACGTGAACGGCTTCGGTGAGGAGGGATAATTCGGTCAATTCCTCGGGATCGACATCGAAGGGACGGTCGCGAACGAATGGTGCGGACTCGAGTCGGAATATCCCTGCTCAATCTCTCAGGAGGCGTCACTGTACGGAAAATCGAGGAAGACCGGTGCGCGAGGGAACCCCTCCCAGAGCTTCTGGCCCACGCACTTCGACGTTCGACCGTATCCTCGACTCTGACCTGCTCGCCGCAGCCTCATTCTACTCATGTTTCATGTTCCCGGTCCTCCGTTCGAGTCAGCGCGGTCCAAGAGGAAGCGACGCTTCGAATAGGGCTTCTTAGGATTCAGAACTCGAGTATAGGTCGCAATCGTCGTTCCAGTCGCCTGCTATGATTCCCGGCTTCTGGTGTTCCTCCTTTCCCTGAGACCCCATAGGTAGATTATGCCTGCGTCTAAAAGGTTTCGCCGCTTTGAGGGGGAAAGGCGACCGCGATTTCTCATTCACGAACTGTCAATCGCGGATAGGACAGCGACACTCCGGAGAATAATGAAGCGCTCCTCTTTTATTCCTCCTCCCAGAAGTCGGAGCCGATCCTCGTTCAGACAAAGTTCATTAAATGGACGACGAAGAGGCTATTTAAAACGCTCTCGACAGCGGAGTGACGAGATTAAACGGCTCTCCCATGCGAGCCTATTTAGGAGCCGGAGGGAGTCCATGGAGGGGCCATGGATTGCTCCTGGCGGTCCGATGGTTTTGCTGCAGTTCGCTCCGCCTAAGGAGATCCAACGCACTCACGCCTTCGCATCGTCTATCGAATACTATGCTAAATAGGAAGAGCTCCAAAGACTTGACATGGGACCCATTAATGCAAGATCTAGCATTCCGAGGTCAGCGAAAGTTTCCCGCTCCATGCGTTCGCTTTCCTCGCTCGGAGCCGTAAAATCATGGGCGACGGCGGGAAGGAGAACGCTCGGGACGCACGCCCCCGGACCACGTCTTCGAGCCCCAGAAGCTAGGTCAGTCGATATCAGGCGCCGGAAGGGCTACAGCGCTCGAGTCTGGTGAAAATGCACAAAACAGGGAACGAGGAATCGGTGCACAAATGAGCAATACTCATCATCAGCAGGGAAGCCGGGCGGAGGTTCAGCGCACGTGATGTGGCTCAGGGGAACCGAGCCAATTATTGTTTTGCCGTCGTTATCGCTGTCGCGGGAACCCCGACTGGCAATGAGCGAAATTCCTCACTGATGGAGAAAACGCCGAGGAAAGGAAAAATGCCTACTCGGTCGAAGCCTATCAGCGACGCGCACATATTGTGCTGACGAAGAATCGGCCCCGAGCGCCGCACGGAGACTTGGTTGCCTTTTGTGCGACGAGGTCCCTTTCCGTGCCGAGCACTTTCTTGACCAAGACGGGGGAATATATGAGCCGAATGAGCTCGATCGGGGGACTCGCTAGAGAGATCGAATTCGCTCCGTCGACGACGTGTGTGCGTACGAAATCCCCCCCTAGTAATCGGTATGCGGAAACCTGAGCGTCTGCCCGCGAGGGCAACGGAGTATGCCAGGCCCGAAGGCCACGTGAGGAATACTTACGAGGCTCAGGAACGGGATCGATGCAACTCTATGCAACTCGTCTCGATCGCGATCCGATGTCAGAGAGGAATATCTGAAATTCTCCGAGGTCGATGCCGGAGGCGTTTATCAGAAAGTTGGACTGTCGGTAGGGCAAGGGAACGGGGAAGGCGGAGTGCGGGAAGGTCCCGCAAAACAGCCGAGGGGCGAACATTTCTCAGAGCTCGAGGCTGAATCTCAAGGTCTCTGGCGTGCCATTGACCGAAGGGAAAGCGGACCGAATTGCTCGCTTTCTCGCGGACCATTCGTGACAAACGCGTCTACTGTTCTCTTCGTTGTTTCTGTGGTTTCCATCGGCACCGTCTCGGTCACGCAGGCCAACCGTCTGGCCCTAATGATTGAATGAGGCTCCAAAACAGCTGATATGAGGGAGGAAACCCCGTCCACTAATCGCGACTCTTCTCTCACGGACGAGAAGATGAAGACATCGGACCTTCTTTCGACAGAGGATGTCATATGCCGTATACGGACCGCGGGCCAGTGCCTTATCTTCGTGTCATCTCCGGACTGCCGAAGTGATTCGCCGCAGTGAGTCCCGTCACGCCGACGATACCTGAGAGCAAGATAGCGAGAAGATCGGACGCGTTGAAGCTTCCACGCGTTCATCGCGGGATGAGCTCCGACCCTCGATGAGCGTGTGAAAGCTTTTAGGGACCTCAGCGGACAAAGAGGGTGCCACTAATGAAATAAGGCTCCAATATACTTCAGTACAAGGCCAGCCAGCGCTCGCCAGACGACATATATTCCTATCAGATTCTCAGTGCCTTAGCTGAGCGCGTAGTCTCCTTCGCTCGATGCTGCAGATGAGTAAGCCGGCGACGGCCGTCATCCTCGACGGTGATGTTGTCGTCCGGAGAGACTGGCTAACTTCATATTGGGAGAATGACTTGTCCTCCCAAATAACCTAAATGATGTCAGACATATCAAAACTATAACGAACGGAGCTACCGCGCCGATGACAGGCCGGGAAGATGAGCCCGACGATCGTTCGCTCGAAGACTTTGGAGCTCCTACCCTGGCCGAGGATTTATCAGGATGCTAGCGGTCAAGCCGGCCGCAAGGCGCAATGCGGAGGGCGGAATCAGACGCAGAGATCTTCCCGAGGTCAGGTTTTCCTTCCCGAATCGCACGCAGGACACGATTCAAAATCGGTGGCGGCTCGTGAGAACTTATTCGACTGCATCGTCTTCCTCTCACCATCTCCCGGGCGCCCGGACCCAATGACTTAAACTTATCGCTGTCGACGCAAGGGCTCCTCCTCGCAGGTAGGGAGTCGTCCATAAATGCTTGAGTCATGCCGAATTTTTTCCTGCTCTCGCGTCGTTATTCCTCTCTCTTCCGCCTCACCGTCTTCCCGTCGGTTCGGCAGCAGAGGCGCGACCTCAGACGGAAAATCGATCACAGCTTGCGGACTCGATGAGGGATGCTGCTGTAAGTCAATGACTTCATCCTCTCTCCGAAAGTTGAGGCGGTATCACAATTAGAGCAACCCAGAAATCGCGGCCCGGGACTCGACCGAGGCATTCGACGGCGAAAAAATACAATGACCTTCGCAGCTTCCACTCAGGACGACGCGAGGTCTCAACCTCGATGTCTTCCCTCGCCTGACGGATTTAATCATTCCGAACCTCGACCACAGCGGTATGAAATGTACACATAAGGTATGAGCATATTGTTCGCTGCCGTCGGGAGAGAACCGCTCACCGGAAGTTTTCGAGTGTTACTATTATCGCATGGATTACACACGACGCCAACGCGAGGGAAAGTTCCGCAGAATCCCTCACAACTTCTCCGACGCGATGAATTATTCGTGCGACGGAAAATCTCTCAGACGCTGTAAAACGAGCTTCTTGGCTTGCTTGGGCGGAGCTAGTCGCAGTAAGCAGGACTGTTCGTCCGGAACCGGCCGTGGCCCGACTTCACTCGACGAACGCATACTTTGCTATCACTTCAAGCGACGCCAGCGATCCTTATCGTCATGAGAGGCCACCATTTCTATCCATGGCGCTTGTATTATTTTTTGTGGGTACCCAATTAATCGTCGTGATAGCAAACGGAACTCAAATCGGCAATCCAAGTGTACGTTCCAACATGTGATCCGCCTTCGTCCCGCTATCAATCTTGCCCGAACATTTATATTAACGGACCGCAAGCTCACAATCCCTCGATCGAGGCGCTTCTTTTTCTCGCAGCCCCGCTCGAAGTCGGCGCGCATCATCAAAGCTCTTCTCTCTGGCCGCTGTGCATATAAACGGCGAGAAAGCCCATAGCATCAGTATTTTGCTAATGGATTTTCGTCTACGCTTTGGCCTTATTTATAACGATAAGAGCTTCGAGGCGGACGCGCCGGAGTCAACGATCGGTCCGTGAAGTCGCCGTAGCTGTTATGAGCCCTCCTTCCAGGGTCCGAATACAGAGGAAAAACTGTGAGTGCCTCCGGAGCGGGATCTGACTCTCTATTGAATAGATACAAAAGCTGTTTCCCCGAATTCCTCGGATATAAGCTCACGTCCGATAGGAACGCCCTTGGTCGCCAGATTTCTCCGGGTCTTTCACGAGGAGTGCAGTCTCGTTAGACAACATATGTTCGATATCGGAAACAAGGCGTGCTCCGTCCTTCCAGGAGCTGAGAGGGTGTTCGGTATCGGTCATTGTTCCCCGGCGGCCTCAATCTTGAGCGTAATTTTTTCATTTGGAGTTTCTTTTGTTGGAAGATAGTGCGAGCGCATTCTGCGATGTGATAATGAATTTCCCACTCAAAGGCTCTCAGCGTTTGCTCCTTGAGTTCGTTGAGTGACACGCCCCTTACGACAGAATGGTGCCACGTCGGCGCCCCGACCGCAATGCGAAAGTGCGGGAGCGCAGATAAGCTTAGCGAGAAAATCGCCGCCCAACTAGAAATGTCGTTCGTTTCCGGAGCCTGAGACTGCCCCAGGACCGTGTCTCGGCTCCTAGAAACCGATTCCGAAAGCATGGGACCGCCGCGACCGAGGATGAGATAAAAATATCCCAGATCCTGCAACGAAAACCAAACTTCCAACCCTCTGGTGCGAGCGGAATTTTACGGCCTCCCGGTATGGGATACTCCCATCGTGCCATCGCGATTCTGCAATGATGAAGTGGACTGGCCAGAGCTCGTTTCCCCGCGGAGGTATAGTCCCGCGTCAGCTCATAAACGAGTTCGACCGGGAGCGTCACCGGGACGTCGGGCAGAATCCGTCGCGGAACGCGCTCGATTTCAAGCATATTGAAGCATCTTTACGGTTTACGCCCGTACGCGGGTGCATGCGGGATATACGGCCGACTCGCGTTGTCTCGCTCTCTGTTTCACGACGCGCATACCCAGGTGCTACATAGGTTGTAGAGGGGCGGTCGTTCCGGAAATGGAATTATGATCGACTGCTTTTTAGAGATGTCGAGCCCGTAGTCCTGGTCAGTCAGACCTCGTGGTGCCGTACAAGCAACCGCTCCGCCAATACGCATTGATTAAGAGAATCGGAGGGGCTGGGGATCGGGCACGACTTTCGGAAGAGTCTTCTGTCGAGGCCACGGAGGGCGCTCCAGCTGCAAGCACCGAGTTGCGGGGGCTTGCGAGCAGGCCGCTTGCTGGCTGGATGGCGGCGGGCGAGTTGACAAGAGGCTCCCTGGCGGGGTATAAAAGGCCGGCGGCTTGCTTGATTCTGGGAGATCGAGAGCGCTTCTCATACAGGAGTTGCGCTACAGCTGGTCTCCGGCCCTTCACGCGGCATGCTGCTTGCGGATTCGTCCGCTGTGTATAGTGTTGATTCCGTCTTGGAATCCTTGTTATTCAGAAGTTGTATCCTTCAGTTTTAGAGGTGGTTGTTACGCAAATCGTGCTCGTGTTCGTTCGTTCTCCGTTGTCGAGCTGGGCCGCCCGCGACTGGAATGCGCCCTCGTCCGAGAGATATTTTATTGCACTCGATCTGAGACGTTCTTCCAGTCGTCACTCGCATCCCAACCCTGTATGTTAAAGTTTACGAACAACACCTGTATATGTTTATGAAACTTCTCTGGGAGCGTGCTCCTATTATTCTTATACCGGAGTGAGGGAACACTTGCTCGATTCGTATGTATTCTTGTTCTATCGGACGTCTCAAGACATATATCGTGAGCGGCTGAGCTTCGAAAAGAGCTGGTGGACTTCAGTGACGTTCAAATCTGCTATTGCAAGTTGAGAGCGACTCGTTCGGTGCTGCCACGTGTCGAATCTCCCGGGCAGAAGGAGACGAACACCTGATTTGACAGTGAATCCTGATGTCAAGTGTACAAACCCCTCGAGACTTTTGGTGATAAACCTCGTCGGAGAGATTGGATTGGTAAGTCACGGGGAAGGGAAGTACGGAACTCTGTCGAAGCTCTCTCGCGTGCTTCAACATCTGTCGGAGATTCCTCAGGTGTCTGGCACGTCGTCGGGCGCCGACTCTCTGAGGCTACGGATTACGTATGTGCATAGATTGGTCGGCTGGCGGAGCGCGTTGTCTGCTCTCGCACTTGCCTACGTTCAATTTTTCCGCTGCTTTCGGGCTCTTCAAAGTTCCACCCGACACATGACTTTCGACCCGGGATCGTCAGATGAAATGTCGGTGATTTGAGAGCCTCGTTCGATGTACTCGGGAGAATCGAAGGCGAATGCATCGGCATGTTCGTTCGGGCACGAAAGTCCTCCGAATCTGCTAGTTCGAGTGGACTTCTAGCCAGTGGCGTAGCGAGCCGGAGTGCCGCCCGGGGCGGTGATTCGAAATTTTCCGTTTTTTCACCGTGCTCGACGAAAATGCCGCCCCCGCCAGATATTTTTCCTCGAAAACAGTCCGTTTTCTGATGCAAAACCCCGAAATGCCGCCCCTAAAAGCTCCCTAGGAAGTGCCGCCCGGGGCGGGCCGCCCCCCCCCCCGCCCCCGCCTTACTACGGTACTGCTTCTAGCTCTCGGTGACCACCGAGCGCGCGACGGCGATGAGCCCCGGGGCGCCACCCCGGGAACGACATTTGACCATATTTATGGTATGTGATGGTCACGATGCGCCCGCGCTGGTGCTTCCTCCATGTACTCGCAATTACTTTCTTCGTCTGGAATGAAAATCTTCATTCTTCATCACCGTTCGTATCCCCTTCTGTTGCTCTTTCTACCGAAGCTGCTGTTTCTGTTTCCGTGCATACTTGACGTCGTCTTTTTGCTCCGCTAATGGTGAAGCGACCGCTGTGTTCCGGCTTCGCTCCATCGTTTACGGAGACGGTGATCCCAAGAACGACGTCCTCGCGGAAGATATTTCTGTTTCGGCCAAAGGAGTCTCCGTGACCTCCGTTCGCCACACCGAGGTACGCTCGGAAGAACGTTGTGTTGCTGTGAACAGACCAGTTCCGAGCTCTTGCCAACGCAGATGATCCCAACGAGGCGTCCGAGCGCCTGGTTCAGGTTATGGAGAAGTCAGTCCGATTGAGAACGGAGCAAAACAAGCCTCGCTTCGACAGAGAATGCGCTAACATCAAACAGCTCTGTATCCGAATTTTTCTATGCCCTCGGACCGTAGAATAATGCTCCTACGATTATTCGCACGCACGAACGCGTATGGAGGAAAGGGATCCTCCCGAGGTTTTTTTAATTTCTCTGTACCCTTGAAGGAATCAAGGAGGTCCTGAATTTAATGATGCTGTTCCAGAGTGGGTCAAATGCGGCTTCAGGTAGGAAGGAGCCGTCTAACTCTACGAAACGGCGTCACAGGAGGCAAAGGAGGATCGTCGCTTTTCTCCCGGGAAGGGGCACATTCTTGCCTTCGGGACAGCGGAGGGCATCGCAGCGACACTCTTATTCCCCGCAGCAGTTGACGGTTCTTGAGCGTTTCGACTATCGGGAGTGTCGTACTCCTATTTTACTGATGACATCTCCATTCCTTGTCCCCTCCATGATGAGCCATATTTTCTTATGGGCCGCAAGTGCGCTATTCGGCCAATGCTGGCGGGGGGAGCGGATTTTTCCAAGAGCCGCGACGCGTCGTTCGCAGTAAGCCGACTCAGAGAGAGCACGAGATTCATAAACTTCAGGCATAGAGCTACTCGAAGGTATCGATTGCTCGTTTCCGCTGAAATGCGTTCCAAGTATTAGTCGCCGTTCCGCCTTACTCCACCACAATAAAAACGATGATGGTATGCCAGCGGAAGCAAATATTTGCATGAGCTCCTCCTAAGGGTGCCTTAAACGTTCGACATGGGGAAGGCTCTTTTGACAACTAATTTGTCGACAGACCGGACGCTACTCCGATTGGATCTGGCTAGGTCTACCCGTAGAGCGATCATGGAGACGAAGCGCATACTGCAGAAAAACCTGAGGCAACTACTCCCCGTCGGGGCGTATCGAGCACGAGCCTCGGGGAAGAGAAATGTACTCGCCCAATAGAGTTTTGCGGAGATTCGAATCCTCAGTACGAGTTACGAAATCTCGATCATTGATTCTGACGCCCCCGAGGAATCGAAATCAATGGATGGAATTGATTACAGAAGAGACATCGCCGTGTCACTCGCTCCCATTCAAATAATCGTGCGGGAAGGAATTCGACCCTTCCGACGTCGAACCTCGCAGTCTCATGGCTTCCGAGCGGGGATCTGGCTCTCCGAGCAGAGGGATGGTATCAAAAGAGAATGGTTTTTGGGAAACGCTCGAAAGCGCGCTCCTCGAGTTGCTCGCTAGCTCGAGGAAGCTGCGAGTGGAGTTTGGCTTGTCGTATGTCCGGAACACTCACACCCGCATAACAGGCTCCGAATGCGCCCCCGACTTTGGAGGCAATCTCATGGCTGGCAAGAGCGTGTCGAGCAGACTTACTCGAGGGAAACGCATTGCGTTGATTAAGCTTCCCTCGCCTGCTCGAAATTTCGCGAATAGAGATGAATCTTCAACGAAGGAACAGGGATTCAAGAAGCAAGAGTCAACTGAGCGTAGCGCACAGATTGGCCTATCTACATACATTCGTCGACGGCATTCAAGCGTCACGTCGGAGAGGCCCGTTCTGCCAACCAACCGAGAAACCGGTCCGCCGAGTTTTGAACCTTGAGTTTGCTGTTCCGAGAGCCAACCTCTAAATGAGGCGAAATTTTCGCCCCGAGGCAGAACGAGGGGAAAAAAGACCGTACGTTGGAGATAGCGGGGTTTAACCCCCACCCCTCTACTCCTTCACGAGTCGCACGCGGCGTCACCCGCCGGGCTGTCTGGTCCTGTGGCCGAATAGTGTGGAGTAGAGCCGCGCGAATGGGGCCGCCGTACGGTGGAAACCTCGGATCCCGTCGCATATGGTGATCGACGAGCTCACCACGAAGCGTCTGATTGAGAACGATGGAGCAATTTTGGACCCGTCACCGCCTTACTCCCCCGCAGCGCTGCAAGCGCGCGAGCCGCAAACGCTATCGGAATGTGCACGTGCTCGTCGTTCGCGGCGCGACCAACATTCGAGCTCATCCGGGAGAATACAACTAAAGGGAGAGAGCGAGAGCCCTGGATACGGTATACATTCATAGACAATGCGCACGGGTATCCTAATCCGCGTCATTTCCGGAATCCGGAAGCTGACATTCATTGAGGATTTTGTCGAGAGTGGGCAATATTCGCGACTGGAGAAATTTGAATCTGAGCCGAACAGCCTCTCTCAGCGGAGCAAGATCGAGAGTCCGCCTCGGAAGGATTTCGCCCCCCCCTTCACATCCTTTGTCCCGGAGCTACATGCATGGAAATGGAAAGTGGAGGGAAAAATAGAGGGTGAGAGTGAGAGCCAACAGGTCTTAATTCGTGACGCTGGACGCCTCTTCGAATCTCGATTGACCCACCTGGGGGCGCAGAGCTTGACCCAGGTCGACGTGATCACGGAAACAATCGGGTTCGTGCTTCGGGACAGAGAACTTGTCGGCGAATGTGCAATAGCTGGGCAAAGGTCTTGGGTACTGGCCCCGATTCACAGGATCAGGAGGCCAAGTTTTTCGGGTGGGATAACTGGCTGAGACAGACTGAGCCGCTCGACTGACACCCGGCACAACGAGGTAGGGAACAAGCAGCCCACGCGAAAACATCCGACAATCAGCCGACGGACATGCCGCAATCTCGTTTTTGTGGAAAAGATCACGTTCAAGCAATCAGCATTGACCCCTCCGATACGGGGCCGAAGCGGGTGAAACCTCCCGGGAAATTCCTGTCAGAGCGACTCATTGTCTCTTCCTATCGGAACTTATCCGACCTCGCTTCCTGTTCCTCTCGACCTTTCCCTCCGTCAAGGAACCGCGGGTCGAGCAAACAGTACGGCGATCAATATCAAAAAGCCGCCGGATGCTCAATAAGTTTCGGAAAAGCGGGAGAACTTCCTCTGGGACACTCAGGACCCCCGTCCGAGATGCCAGATAGCGAACCAGAGCGCCAATAGTCCCCCGACCCCCGACGTGTCTGAAGATGCAAATCCATGTCGCGCCGCACGTCCGGTCGGCGGCGTTCGCTGCAGAAGCCTCTATCGTTGTCGCCCTCTGATGCGGACGCTCATTGCTGGGTATAGAACGCGGGAATCGGCGAGGACAGAGTTCCTCAGTGGGAAGAGCTCATTTCGCATGCAGCACTGACCCGGAGACGCCATTGAGACATCGACCGCCGCGTTTCCGTCCCAACAGCCTCTCGTTGTTGTCATCGCCGTTCTTGTCACTATGTGCAATCGATACAATGGATGAATGAACGAGTTCACGTACGCGTACAATGTCAGCGAGGCAAGCTACGGAAGCATGTCGGCATGCGTAAAGCATTGCAACTCGATGTCAGCGCCATTGTCCACCTGGCGAGAGAGGACCGAAAACCCGTGAATAGTCTGGTCCAGTTGACAGGCGACGCGGCATTGCCCGGAGGCGATTAAGGGCTTTGCATTCCTCATGATTTCGTGGTTCGGTAACCGCTTCAGCCTCGATGACGATTGATTTAGACAAAGTCCTTGGTTTGGCTCATGGGACTTGACGGGATTGTGTGCTCCAAGATCGATTGATCGCTCCGCGTTGACGGTTCGCGAGACGTGGCCTTCGATCAGTGACCTTCTCCTCCCCAGCCTGGTCTTGAATCGAATCTCGAGTTGTCCGAGATTTTGTGATTGATTGACTGATTGGTTCACGGCTTCACGGGCGCGAGTGGAGGGGCAGGAAACCTTCCTGATCGTGGCACAGTCTACACAATCACAGCTTGCGTTCCGTCAGCCTTCCGCACTGATGCCGCATTCGATACGGCTCCCAGCCCCTCCCTCCTCCCGATTGTTGCAAACGGATTCGATCAGCGCTAGACGTTGATACGGAATGTCACCTCAGCGCAGACTGCAGACTGTCCTCGGCTGACTGCCTCTCACGAACAGATCACCCTAGTCGTGACCGTGACTGTTTGACTCCTGTCGCCGAATAATTTCACAGCCGACCACAGCTCACAAGTGTCTGTCTAAAGCCCAGACCCTCCTCTATGGTACTCGTCTACTGAGATCGTCGCTAGCTCGCTCTATACGGAGCGAGCCTTATCCTTATCATCATCAGTGTAATCTTAGTTCGAATCGATAGAACATTGTAAGGAGTTAAGGAATGGATACTCGCCTAGACTCTTCCAAGAATTCTTTCACACGATTTTCAGACTTTCGAAGCTGTCGAGATCAAAGGGGACATGGGTAGCAAGGAGGATACGCCGAGCCCCTCTTCGATGGTCCTCGAAGCCGCTGATGAAACATGCGACGGACTACATCTTCTCCTGACGAACCAGTTCACCGCGGCCTTGGATAAAATGCGCCCTAAGTAAGTGTCTCTGCTCAAGCTTTGTTCAAGGAGTTTCGAGAAGCCCTGAAGAGAGCTCGTCAACCCATCAGCCGCCATGCAGGCTGTAATGTACATAGGCGAATTTCGCCCAAGTGAAGCCCATTCGTCGGAAGATCGCGTTGAACCATGCTGTCGACGCCATCGAGCCGCGGGCTCGTTCCCAAGATGTCGAGCGAGCCCTCGATTCTACGAGCTGTTCGACACTCATGTACGGCGGCACCCAGGCCGCTTTGTCGCGAGATTCTCACGCTTGTCGGTGTTGAAACTGACTCAAGTCATAGATTTCAACGTAGAGCGGCAGTTGTCTCGCACGCTTTCGCAACGATTCATCTGGAATTGTCCGACGTCAATATTCGCGCTGTCTTGCAACCACTCGGCTTCGAATTGTGTGCGCAAGCTCCGATCGCAATCGGATCCTATGTGCGAACTCTGCTCGAAATGTGGGCTCCAGCTGACATTGAGAACCTGGTCGATTTTTGCTGCGCCTCGAGACAGGGAGCGGAAACTTTGCGTGACTCGAGCGCCGGTATCTGAGCGAGCTCACCTGAGGGGCTGATTCGCGTTGTCTATATCGACAAGGAACAGAGCTGCGGTCTGCAGATGTTGAAGAATAGCCCAAGCATGGTTCATTCACCCCGATCCCACTCTTTCCTCCCTGCCAATAGTCGAACGCCTCTCGGACCAAATTTTGTCTTCGACTATAATTCGATCCACACGGGCGAGGTCGCATCAATGTGTGCGATCTCGCTCATATGGACTGAAAGATTTAATCGAGCATCCTGAAGTTTTGACCTCGCCGTGGCAGAGTCAAGGAGGTCGTGCTCTTCAAAGTGCCCAAATAGCAAGAATGACTCGTTTCCCTAAGAATACGACGCAGTATTCAGCAGAGGGGACAGATGGAGCTCGACAGGGGGAGAGACAGAGGTCGCTTTCGAAGAGGGCAGACCTCATCACTAGCAGATAGGTTGCTCCCAAGTCAGTTGCCACGAGTACGGACGAGGCGGGCGCACGAAGAAAAGACGATGGGGGTCTCTCGAGTCTGTGGTCTGCATGCATCTCCTGAAGGCAAGCGACGCAACAATAGGGGGAAGCTTTCGCCAGACTGGAGGGAGGAGGAACCGACGAAATTCCTGAATGAACTCTCCGGAGGGACCTGCAGTAATTTCCCCTAGACATGTGAGGATTTTTTCCCTCGAAACTGTTCTCCGCTCCACAGGCAAGGGCCCTGTTAGCCCTGCTCTCATTCTGTTCCACTAGCCGCAGCTGGAAGCTTGAATGGGTTGAAGACGGGTTCAGTTGTCTTATGTAGGCGGGCCGACTAGGCAGTTTTGCGAAAAGGTTTCCTTTGCTTCCGTTCCCCTCTAGCGAAGCGGAACCCTTGACGACACGTAAGCAGCAATTACGCCCAACAGCTGCGACACTCCGGTGTTACCCTTCGGCGACTCGCAGCGGAGCTTACCTTCATTCATTTACCGATCAATCACCGTTTTCCCAGGAGAAAATCGGCATGAACTCATCCCTCAGACGATTTTTCATCGATAAGTGCTCCCGCCAGTCTTGCTGACTGCGAACTTCCGCTCTCCTCGATGAGGAACGCATAACATGGGATTTTCGATCTGTCAGGACTGATTGCTTTCCTTAAGGGCGGGCTTCGCTGTGCGTGAGTTGTGTGATGGTGATGTGCTCACCGAGAAGCACAGGACGGAAAAACTAAAACATTAGTGAGGAAGGCTCCTCCTCGAGGCTTCGGGAAATACCGTGATTGAGCGAGATCTGCGTGCCTTGCCGAATGGAGGCACGCATGCATGTGTAGTTCGGGACGAATGTATGCGCATGCATACGAACTAGGTATTCGACGATGAAGCGCTCCAGGCTTGCAGATAAGAGCAATGGGGGGCGGGGCCAGCAGAGAAGCAAAGGAACTGTCAAGCGTCAATGCTCAGCGGGCGGCAGTTTCCCCGCTAGGACGTGGGGACCTAAGACGAATGCTGATTTTTCTCGCTTGCATTTTCCAGGGCGCACGACAGCATTTACCATGCCTTAGGCCAATCTACCATAATGTTCATGCAGGCCGTCCTCACGCTCGACATGGTAAGTCCGGATTCTCAAGTCTCCTATCTCTCGGCTCTATGTTCGGCAATCTCGGTGCGACCGCGTGTGGTGAAACTCTAGATCGAGGATCGAGTCCTTCATTAGAGCTCATGTTAAGCCTTGCTGATACATATAGTCAGCCGACATCATCAAGTCCGGCCTGTCCGATAGGGACACGGCAGCTGGCAAGTCTTCCTGAGCTTGCCCCCACAATTATGAACCTTGATCTTTCCCTCGGACGACGCGGGAAGGCTCATCACAACATACTTGACGTTCGAGCGAATGTCATGCATTAGAAGTATAAGAGACAGAGAATCTGGCTAGAGAACATGATCCCGATCAAACCATCTTGTCTCGCTTCGAGGTCTAAAGTGCTGCGATTCTCCCTTTGCGACCGAATCCCGAGTCTGAAGCCCATCCTTGGTCGAGACGCATTTCCCAAGAGTCTCTGCCTGCTTGTTCCCCACAACAGAACTCCTATCTTTTCAACGGAGCTATAAAGATCGGCGATAGGGCAAATGCTTGTTCTGAAACGGGAAACGTCATGATCTCTAAAATAAACTCGAGCGCGATTTTTTGCGAAATGCGTTGTTCTTCTAGACATGAGTCTTCTCAGATCAAAACTCGCTTCCAGGTCGACATCAAAGCGGCACAAGAAGCTATCCGCCAGGGCGTTGAGGTCTGTCAGCGCTATCGACGTCGCACGAGTGCTGTCTACAGAATGCTCATTCGACCCGACTATAATACGTACACGATCGAAGAGCTGCATGCTGAGCTCTGCTATGCCGAGTGTCTTCTCGAAAACGCAGTTTTGACTTTCGTAGAAGATCAATCGCTTGTCACCTTTATAAAGGGAGGTCTCAAAATCCGTTCGTGCTACCAGTCATACAAGTAAGTTCATTTTCATTGGCTGCTGCAGATAATTTTTTTATGGGATTTGTCCAGGGGAGCTTAAAATCTCCAATATTCGCTCGGCAAACACCCTCTAAAGATGTCTGCGCTCCTCTATATCTCTTTACCGAGTGAAACGATCGGTGTTCCGAAGTTCGCTCGAGGAACGCAATCCCTTGATCCTCCCGACTCCGTCCCTGCTGCATATGTTTACCGACGAAGAATTGGAACTCGGTACTCGCAGAAAAGTCAGTCGGGACCGGAAGAGTATCTCGACGATTCATATGAACATAGATCCGCCATAGAACGTCCGGCACTCTGGGATCGGAGTGAATATGGATCGTATATTTTCGGAGCGTCTACATCGTGTCTCGATGCGAGATCTCGACAGAGAACTTCCTCCGATCGATTCGACTTCCCTTGCGTCCGAGTTTCCTTCCCCGAGCCGCTCTTGGAGGAGAAAATCGTAGGCTGCGCCGACCCGCTCAACGGAGGCAATAGTTCACGAATGCTTTCGATTGGAGCTCTGGCGAATTCCTCGGATCCACAAAGACGCCGGCGTCGATAGTCGCATTGACGAGAATTCGGAGAAAGCGTTCGATTCGAATCTCTCTCGCTCTCTCCCGCCTTTGTGTGAACAGAGCGCGGGAAAACTGCAATCAGATTCCCGCGAGCAGCTTCCGCGGTAGTTTTCCATTTCCTCTTCTCCTACAGCGTTCAGGTTATACGGTCCTTATACTTCTTATTACAGAGAATGTATGCAGATGCTGGCAACGCGCAACTGGGAAGACTCCCGAGAGAAGAAGCACTTCGAAAGCGGCGTCCACATGGGAGTCGGAGCATTCAACTTGGTAAGCGCCACGAACGTGATAGAAACCAGTCCTGGTCTCGGAAAAAAGATCCGATTCGGAGGGGATTCGTTGGGAAAGCGGACAAGAAGGAGAAATCTCTCCCATTCACGCGTCGTTATCGGCGAGGAAATCGGATAGCCTTACATGTCAGGAATTTGTAGCGGTTCGTGTACACAAACCTCTCAAGTTCCCGGCATTCCACCGAGGAAAATGCGGCACCCCTGATCGTCGTACAGCGGATGATATCAATTGTCCGCTGCTGTCTGGCGGTATCTGTCTCGACTGCCGTCAACCGAAGGTATCGTACGCTGCCGGCTGGTACAGGGTTCTGAACGAGTCGTAAGACCCGGGGATGGATGGTCGCGACCCGTACCCACGCGACTGTCCGAAGAAACATTATCTCTGTGACTGTATACTAGGTGCAATCAGTGATGCCAATAGGGGCTTGATCTACCTCCTGTGCGGGGAAGAAGTCGATTGGAAAAATATTGCCAATTGGTTCGGAATATTCTCCAATGTACTGGAATATCCATGGGTGCCGGAGACAGCTGGGGGCCGAAGAAATGAGTTTTTCGGGCTCATGAATGAATTGGGGATCCCTCCCTGGAAGCTTAGAGGAGGGTCTGGCTGACGCAGGGCAGACCATCGAAAAAATCGATGCCTGGGGAGTTCAGCGGTCCAGCGTTAGGAAGCAGACTTTGAAGAACTTCCTCGGTGGTCGAAGTTTCCGCCCCGAAACCTAGGCAGCTGTTGACCAGATGATTGATCCGATTTCCTAACACCTGTTACAGATGATCTCTCAACTCCCGACTCGAATTCTGAAGCTTCTTGAGTTCATTGGCTTTTCGGGCAACAAACAATTGGGCCTCAAAGAACTCGAGATCGGCTGTCGTCAATGGGACACCCTCCGAGGACCGCTGTGTAGCATCGTGCTGATAACGTACCATACCTTCATTCTCTTCATACTCGGTGAGTGTTGAGCCCTGACTTCGAGGTAGAGCTTGGGATACTCGCGATATCATGAGCATATGCAACACGAACCACGCCCGGGGTTTCCATCGGGAAAAGTTTCCGTAGTCGAATCAGATTCGCCAATCCGAGACAGTGTAAGCAGAGACTTCCATCCGACCTGCGCTAAATATTCCCCCGTCGAGTTGACGGAGCTCTTCAGGCCTCCCGAAGCGAATTGCATCTGGAATAAAAGGGGGAGGGAGAGTGGGCATGGTACTCGTGTATCGGCTGATTCTACTCGAAACTCCCGCTAGAGGAGCTATCCATTTTGAGAAAGAATAAATCTGTCTGCGAGAGAGCGAGAAAGACAAGGGATCCGATAAGAAGAACACTTCGATCAAGAGATGTCTTGTGGGGAGCGAGCGTTTTGATGGGTAGAATCAAACAAGGCCGTGGGAAACATATTGGAGCCCGAGATTCGAATCAGAAATCCATTAGGTTGACGTTTCTCGCCATGACGGGTGCAGAAACGTTTGTTGATGTTAGATATTAGATGTGGATTCAAAGTCTTGGGAGCCTAGCAGGATGGATCAGCATGCGCTTCCAAATGTCAAAGTGAATTGATTCGATGAAATACGACTCTAGCGACGTGATGTTGTTCTATGTCCTCTCCCCCTCTCAGCGCCAACGACGGCGCTCACAAGTGGGCTCGAGCCTCGAAAATCCAGGAAAGAGACAAGGCTACCCCCGAGTCGAATTCAATGCTTCGTTCTCCCGAGGAACTCCGAGGAGATGGAAATTCATGAGTCTAGTTCACGGTCATCGTGCATGGAGGAGAACGAGAACGCGACGCGCTCCCGAGAGCAAAGTTCAGAGGAGCATAAAGTACAATGAATGGGCCTCATTGCTACACGAAAATGTCCTTAAGGGTATTCTCGCGGCTCGCATGAATATTGTTTTCGAGATCAGTGAATTTTCGACGTTGTGACAGTTTCTTCCGGGCCTGGATTCCACCATCTCGCTATAACTCGAAGATCGACTCCGCGGCGAACCCTCACGGGAACCTCAAGGGGGGCTTCACGGTAGTCCTTTCGCAGACCCGTTCCGGAACTATGGAGCGGGAGGCCGCCTCCTGTTTCCTCCAAGTCTCTCATCCAGCAACGATGTGCGTCCTGCTCATGTGATGGCATCAAATCATCATAGCCTTCTTTGTTCTCTTTTCTACTCTTGCGAGCAAACTAGACCTTGTTTAATACGCTCTCCTGCGACCTATTTGGGCTTCGTAGGCTCGTTCTATGGATCTCTGAGTCGGATTTGGGTCGTGACTCTCCTAATGTTCCGGTCAAGGAGTAGACCGATTGACAGGCTCAAAATTCTGACTTGTAGTATGTATGAGGTCCTGGAGCCGAACCATCGTGTACGCGGTGATTCGCGAGTGGCTTCGTGCCTGCGGTGGCAGAGCCCCCGCAGTTTCAATAATTGCTCTACGATGTTCGCTACACCAATCGGTCGCATTTCTCACGGCGAGGTGGGCTGGGAATGCTGCTAATTTGCTCGAGGTCGAGGTCGACCTCAAGGGCGGCTGAAACGGATGACAGCGTTCGCCTAAGGGACGTGATGACGGAAGTCTTGGTCGCCCCTTGTCCGGAAATGACACTCGCGTGAGTGCTATGCGAGCAGCACTCGGACAGCTGCGTGCCTCGAAAATACCCCTTCCTCCATCCCGCTCCTCAGGGTTGGGATGGGCTGGTTGCCGTCTTCTCACTAATTGTTCCATCCAATCCCGATTTTGCGCCACATTGCAACGTTCGAGCAACGACAGGATGATATGCCATAGTCCGTCGGCTTTCTCCTCGGCTCGATCTCAGCTACGGGTTGAAATGGCTACAATTCCTGCACGTTACCTTTGTACCTTCGGATCTCTCAGCAGCTGCCTCTTCATTGGCCACGGAATGAATGATTGTGCCTCTTCGACTGGAGATATAATGTTTGACGGTCTTGCGGTGAGCTGTGGGCTTTCGAGGAGGCACCGACCGAGTGCAGAGCTGGCTGGTATGGATATCGCCACAATACGCAGCTGACCGAGGATGGATCGGATTCTTCCCGATGGCTTCTGGATTCTACTGGGTACGGTGTGTCTCATCCATTGGAACGATGTTCGTCATGTCTGTGTGTGAAGCCGCTGACTGCCTAACGGGGAACCCCACTCGCTACTCCGGGAGAGAAAGCGTGTCACGTCACGCGTTTCGTAATTCTCAAATGATTTCCAAAAATGCGACTCGACCGATATCGGGCACAAACGTAGCTCGAGCTTCCGACCGAATGGGATCTCGACGACGATTGTCAATTGAACCTGAAGCTCTTGGAACGGATCCAGATGATGGGTGACGATCTGTCTTGCTTTGCCTGTTTGCTGATACGCTCGCGTTCCCCTATCGCTTCCAATTTTCACTCTCCTCCTACGGAGGGGACGTTGTGCAAAGCTTCGGAGTTTGCTCAAGTCGATCCTTTGCTGACGTCAGTCATGCCCCGAATCCGACCCCACTCGAAGTAATCTGGATGATATTCGCGTCAGTCTGCTCCATGTTTCTCGGAGGGCAATCTGATGTGCATTCGAGAATAGAAAAACTCAACTCTGACCATGGATTCTATTTGCAGGGTTGGGCGACGGAGACCTCGACCTCTCCCAGGAGCTCGTTACGGGACTGTTGAAGAAATACCCGAACGGAGTGCTGTCCATGTTCTTCCAGGCTAGACAATATCAGGTCCGCGGGTTGATCGACAAGGCGATTACGCAGTATTCGGAGGCCATATCCGCCCAGAATGAGTGGGTTCCTTTTCACTACATTTGCTACTGGGAACAACTCTGGTGCTACACGTAAGTTTCGCGCAGCGTATAGCTCGAAGCAGTCTGGTGGGCGGCGAGCGAACGGATACACGTCTAGAGAAGAGAGTATGTTCTTGCCATACGCATGGACATTCAAAGGGGAGAGAAGAAAAATACACGATAAAAATTGCGGGAAAACTCCCCGGCACGGTACTTCATGATTCTGGTATGCTCACGACTCATTCGGTCGCCACTCGTCCGGAAACGACCTTCTCTTCAAACCCCTGGGCTCCAGGGCGAGTGTGCCATCGAGTCTCCCCGCTCGGAGCATTGCCCCCTCGGGGGGGGGGAATCCCCGATCCCAAGAGATCTAGGAAGGAATCATCTTGACGCCGAGCATGAAGCGTGCATCTACTCAACTCCGAATGACCTTCAATCATTGCAGGTACAAGGGCGCGTGGGACGATGCCATCAGGACGGCCGATGTGCTACTCGAGGGCTGCCGCTGGTCGAAAGCATGCTATCAGTACATTCGCGCCTGTTGCCTCTATTCGAAAATGCTCGAGGAAAATCGACCGGAACTCATGGACGAAGTTATCGCTAACATGCGGAACGTACCCGGCTTGAAGCAGAGGATCGCCGGCAAATCGATTCCCATCGAAAAATTCGTATGCAAGAAGTCTGAAAAATTCTTGGCACAAGGCAACCGTCTCCTGTTGCCGGCCGTGGTAAGCAATTCATGCAAACGTCAAGCTTGACAACAATGACCGCACAAAGTTTCAATGACATTGTCTGAGGCTCAGCGAGAGGCAAACAGGGCCCTCTACGCCGCAGGACTCTCATCTCTTGCCATGAACTTGTCCAAGCGGATTGTTCTGGCTTCTGGATGAGAAGACCCGCAAAGCCATACCTACGAGCGAAGCGGCGGCGGTACCCACACGTGTGAGTGAGACGCCTCGCACGGAACGAGAACGGGGAATGGCCCCGTTTTCGAGTCGCAGAGAGAGTTCTCGTCGCTCTGTCAGAGCTATGTACACGCGCTCCGAGAGCTCCATTGAAGTTTATTTCGAACGTGGAACTACGCGCTACACACACTTTCTGCGCAACAACCGAGCGGTCGCGTCGTTGCCAGAGAAGGAGCACAAAATCCGGATCGATAGGGATCCTAAATGGGTGCTCGAGCTGTTTCGGATTGGATTTGCGCTTGGACGGTCGGCCGCAAGACTGTCGCTTGCCCAGAACGATGGGATGGATGAATGTTGTCAAGCCTCCACGGCTGGACCGATATACACGATCGGTCATTTACCGATCAAAATCTCGAGGGGAGACGTAGCAGAGTCTTGTCTAAAGCATTTCCACCTTACAGGAGGTTATGTACATGTGGAACAGTTTCCCCATGATCGGAAAGAACCAGGAACTCTTGCTCATGATCCGCGCTCAGATCGAGGCTGAACTTCCAAGACTCAAGCAGCTGAAAGGTGAGTGATCACTTGATTAGTGATTACGAAGTTTCATTCCGATCTCGCTCACCAATACACTCGAGCCGCCCGCTTGCCTTGCTCGTTCCCGGAGCTCTCCCCTGAGGAATGCTCACCGGGTCGATCTCAAACCTTGTTCGGGCATCAACCAGAAAACCGCTCTGACCAGGTCTCATTGCTTTACGTATCGGTTTCTACGGAAACGATAGAGAGCGGCGGCAACCCAAGTGAGGGGTTTCTGAAACTGGCGCTTATCTTTCTGTGCCTCTTTTTTGCAGAAACTGAAGAAGGTTGGGCTGACGATTACTGTCTGATCATTTTCTTGAGGGGAGTCTGCATGCGCTATAATGGAGCTTTCCAGCAGGCAGAAGAGTGCTTCAAGGAAGTTCTCGCGAAGTGAGTATCAAAGTTCGTCACTTGGATATGCCCACACGGCTCTTTCCGAGTAGGAGGAAGCGCTGATTGATGGTACTTTGAAGCTTGCGAATAATTTTACCTTCCCCCCTTCCAGTCAAGCTCTCATCAAGGACGACACCTATCTGCCTCCCTTCGCAGCCGCCGAATTGGGATTCTTGTACCTTCTGCAGAATCAGTTCGAGAGATCGCGGGAATACCTCGACATATCACGGAACAACTATCACGACTATCTTTTAGAATCGCTCGTTCACTTCCGCATCCACTCGGCAATCAAGTCGATGAAGTCTTCCGGGTTCTCGTCAACTCCCACAACACCATCTCCGAGCTCATCCCCCTTCCCGTCACCTATATCAACGCCCGTCCACCCGTCAGGTCAGGTCATCGGAAAGTTCCCGTACCTGAGCACGAGCCCCGGCGTGGTTTCGGTGGCTGACAAGTGTCCACTAGCCGCCGCTAAAGCCGTCAACAATAATGGCAACGTACAAACCACCGTTAGCGAATAGTCTGCTCAAGGACACTGCACGCGCTCACCGATCGATGGATTGATTCTATGATTGAGCGAAGCTCATCTGGTTCCTAAATTCATGCATTTCATCAGAGAACAGTCATCATGTAGTCAACGAGAACGGCCGAAAAAAATATTAAAAAAACACCGGGAATCATTAGCCACCTCTCCTCCGCGGGGAGGAGGAGCAGATAGAGAGAGAGGAAAACTCACTCAGCAATCCATGGATCTATTCCGTGCTAGGCGGGCATGAGCTGGTGGGCGGATTGACGCAAGTTGTATGTAGGAGCTCGAGATCTGACGTCAGCGTAATCGATTTCTCATTCGAAGATAGGAGTCAGACAATGTTTGAAGCCACCAAGGTGCCTTTTCCTCGATATGACTTGCATACCTATGGACACGTCGGTGGCCATATATTCCATTATTCGGTTCGAGGAGAAGCCGACAGACATCCGGGGACCTGTGGGGAAATAGAAAGAATTAATCTGTCGGAATGGAAATTTCATAGCGGCTTGTGAACTCCGGATGGAGATCCGAACAAGTGCAACTCCTGATCCATCGATTGATGTAGAGAGGGGTTTTGCGATTCTTCGAGTCGCACAGCAATCTCGGTAGAGTGCTCCCTCCGAGCCCGGTTTCGACATCGTACTCTTCTGATTGGGATTGGCCTTTATTCCTTTGATCTTCCTCGAAAAAGCAAAAAAAATTGCTGCGAATGCGGTCATATCTCTCGCGAATCGCATTCAGTCTTCGATCCGGGGCTGGCTCAGAGCGGGCACGCCGTCCTCTCTCTAATCGGGAGAGGAAGTACAGTATCGAACGGATTCTCTGGCGCATACGTAATCATACCCAAACACACACATCCTTCCAAGATCATTGTCTCACAAATAATCATTGAAAAATATCTTTTCTCGGAGTAATTTTTCCACGAAACAAACAGTATAAGGATTTCTCGGAACGGAGCTGTGGGCTTCAGGGAAGGCGGAAGCCAATCTGAACAAATATCTCCATCCTTTAGCGGAGCAGCAACGCTCCCAGATCAAGGAGACTCCTCACAGAACCTAGACCGCGCAATCGAGTCGATTAGCCGAGTGGATGCCTCCGGGCTCCCCTGGAGAGCCCGTGCAGTGAAACCAAAACATATGAAATCCGTCACGAGGCGAAGAATCTTAGCAACGCGACGCTCAAAAAGCTCGATCGATGGTGTTATTCCCGACCGGTCGCCGCAGCGAAGAGCTCCTGAGAGCAAGTGAACACCAAGTGAGCTTGAGAACACGCAACGCGAAACCGCGTGCTCCGGCTTAGCTTAGATGCTGGTCCGATGGTCGACACCAGTTTTAGATGAGAACTTCTGGTTTGAAGCTTCCGGTCGCCTAGAACGTCTGTGGGGGTTGCAGTAAATCTGTTTCTCCTGATTTTCTGCTTTCAAGCGACAGATGTTTGATGAAAGCCGCTTGTACCCCACGTCAGAATACTTACGAGTTTTTAGAGTGACGATTTCCTTTTTTTGCCGATTCGGTGCTGATAAGAACTTTTTCCGGTCGAGTCTCGCTCTCGCGAATTTCACCCGGAAATCGCGTCAGACGGACAACATTCGATCACTTCTTGTACAAATGATTTCTCTAATTCTGCGATGGTGCGACACGAGACGAAAATCAGCAGAAAGACGTGATCTTCATCAATCAGTATCGCGGAAAGTTTAGACGAGCCTCTGGCAATTGTGAGCCGTGGGGGTGATTGAACGTCCCGTTTGTTGGGGATCGAATTTGTGAGTGTTTTCCAGTTTTGTCGCTCGTATCACCGTTCTGTGACGTGAGGAATTCTCTCGACGAGTTACCCCCGCGAACTAAATCGGGAGTTGTTCTCAAGTCGCATGGACTTTGACGACTGTCTGTTGGAGGAAGCGTCGAGCTCCTTATCGTTCCGTTGATGCGTTTTATTATGTTTGTCAATTCACTCAATCGAAGACGACTACGATATATCGAAATATAAATAATAAATATATAAATACGTAGATACCGACTGAGATATGCTGATTTGTTCATTGTTGGTAACTCCCTAGGAGATACAGGGGATGGACGCGTCCATTAGGGTGGGATAAACGTTCCGAGCCTCGATGGCTAGAGTTTTCGGAGTTGAGGCGAAGAAGCTCACACAATTAGTGACGGAACAGACATCGAGGTTTTTGTGATTCTATGGGGACAGGATGAACCCCGAAGTGCTTCTTGCGGGAAGGAGTCCAAGCGATCAGGGAGAAGCCGACCAGAATCGAGCGTTGCGATCAAACTAAGGGATAGACTATACGGAAATATATCTATCTAGCGAAAGAATGAACCGATTTGTCGGGGTGTTGCCCGTGCGTTGGACGAGGACATCAATAAACACCCTTCCCGCCTTCGTGCAATTGTCTCAGAAAAGGAATGCGAAGTCTTGATTTCATCTTTTCCACAGCAATCATTGATGATGAACTCGTCGCCAGCTCCTAGCTATGGAAATGGGTGAAAACTCCCGGGAGTTATGACCAGCGTCCCGGATGCATGACTCCACAATATAGATATCGTACATCGGAGTCACCAAGTGACGATACGACATATTGATTGATTCGAATCACCTCTATGGAAATCATTCCCTCGAAAGTTCGCATCGACTCCGTATCGATACTTTTTCTCCTCTAACCTCTGCTGGCCTCCTGAGATGGATACTATGGCGAAAGTATTGGCGGAAAATTGTATCTCGAATAGTTCTAACTTCCGGCTATCTATTCGGCTTCTGCTTGAAGAGGACGGGAGTCATAGCAACCGCCCGCCTAGGGGCTGTCTACCGGTATCGAGCTTGCGAGACGTTGCGAGAGACAACGTGCACGTCGCGAAGGAGATCTGTACGTCACGTTTGGAGCGCTCGAACCGCACGGCTATCTCGCCAGACTGTGGATACTTATAAGTGTATTTCTTCATAGGATGGATGAATATTCGAAGGCTTCGAAAATTTCCCTCTAGTAGATCAACAGCCGTCGGGTGGCTCTTCATTATAAGAGGCATAGGCATAGATATGGGCAGACACGGAAAGCCGAATTTCCTTTTGTTCCAAGGATTCATCAAGGCATTCAGCAGACAAGCGAACTCAGTTCGGATGTCGCCGATGTTGAATACGGTTTCGGAACCTCGCTGGGGATAGAGGATTCTCCTGTTTGCGTAGATGACGCTGTGGGGAGCGGAAGCTACGGATGTTCCAAGGAGAAACAAGTCTAGACCTCCGACCGATCCATTCAGAACATGATTCGAACAGCCTGCCCGGCGGGGATCCAGGTGCTCTCAGTAAAATACCCAATTTTCTGTACTTCACAGCTTGGGGGACTCGCTACCTCTCGTGGTCTATGTAAACTCGACGAGCTACACTACGGGAAGGACGCAGTGTCGCGGGGAATCGTTCCCTTTCGCGTAGAACGTCGATCTTCTCGGTCACTTTCGCTCCTAGACCGCCTGCCGAGCCATATCCAACAAACGAAACCGCTCCGTAGAAAGACTCGACGGCCATCGAAATAGAGCAGACAGGATAAATAGCATGAGCGACTACACACATACTCGGGACCGCCAAGCGGGTCGAGTTATCGGAGCAGACGTGGATCGCGAAAATAGTCAATACGAAAGCATCACGAATACCGTGACCCATCACTAAACGTTCCGAACGAATAAAATCTGTTGAAATAGCTCCCGAGAACATCAACGACTTCCAAGCGCTTATCGAGACCTAGTGAGCGTAAGGTCGCTCATCGCTAGACTGACTCGACATAAATCCAGGAAACCACGAAAATCGCACTCGGACACATCAGTGCTCCGTCTTAATGACAGCGGAGACATGCCGCCAGTTGCTGGAGCGGATCCTCCCGCGGGGTGACCCCTGTCATCCATGCTCAATGCTCGGCCGCAGAAAAGCTCCCAGCTATATACGAGTGGACTCTAGAAGACTGGCAGGAAAGACGCTGACGATATATTTCTGTCTCCATCGGGAATCATTCCAGCGCCTAATCCAGAAGGTCTGAAGAAGAATTCGCTCCCCCCGCTCCTCCCCGAAAAAAGGAAGATGAATCGCCTCAGAAGGGTCAATCCGCGAGCTTATTGGAACGCTTCGATCCCACTCACCTACGTGGGGTCATCTGGTGATGTTGTGATCGATGAAGACTTCAGTGACTATCAACGGGAAGAGTAGCGTGGGTGGTCGGCGATCCATCGGCGTGAATATCGATAGGTCGGAAGAAAGGAGAAAGTTCCCGGGCCTCTCACTCGAGGGTTAGGGAGAGCAGAAAAAAGCCGCAAGGAAGAGCTGTCGGATCCCAACAAGTTGAAGGGAAGCTTTTCCAGAGCGGTGGCTCATCTCGAAACATACACCCCAGATCGTTCCCCGGTAGGAATCCGCGAGCGATTGAAGCGGCTGACGTCGACTCGGGGTCTATGACGTGTGTGGAGGCCAATGAGCGATCTATGATTCGTTCTCCTGCCGAAGAGCGGATCAGGAGACTCAACGATTGCGTTCAGAGGAACGTCCTTCCGAACACGATGATGAAGCTTTCACGCCGATTCCGAATCGATGGGATGGAGAAGGAACGAGTCCGGGATGCGGGAGTCGCGAAAACTCGATCCGAGAAGTTGTCGTTTAGATCGGGTCTTGAGTCATGAGTGCCGATCCCGGGGTTTCGAGAGCCCATGATGTCTCTGACTATTCCTCGGTGGCATGTCACGGCCCGTGAGGTATCCCCGAAGGCTTCGGGAGATCCCGGGGGGCTCGTTCCCTCCGTAGTTCGATGGATTCCGGCAATCACCGCTCACCCGCGCGCACCAGAGAGCGCTTCATCGAATATTCTACCCTCTCGGCGGGGATTGAACACAAGGCTGATTACTAGTTCATACCCTGATCGAGCTGGGAACTTTATCCTGGACGGTGATATCCATATTCGATGTCAACGTCGCTGATTGAAATTCCCCGAACTTGCGTCTCGTAGGATGGCAAGCTCAGCGAGGCTGAAGATTCGCAACTCGGCGAGACTCCCTGAAAGTTCCCTTTACGACGAACAATGCCCATAGCGGACCCCATGTAAGATGCGAACTCATGTTTGAGGTCCGCTCGAATTCAATTATTGGAGAAATGCTTCGGGATGCTGGAGTCTTGCGAAAATTCTTGATCTGTTGGAGAATGGTGGGAAAGGATAATAATTCTGCCGCCCGGGAGACGGGCGGCTGCAAAGGAAGAAATATATTGATGGCGGGGCCCGACGGAAGGGAGCCATCGGATGAAGACATTTGAATTGCGGGAAATCCAAGAGCCATGATAACTGATGCGAACAAAGGGGAGAAATAGGGTTGACCCGAGAGAAATTCCTCCAGCAAGCTGTCAGAATGGTCTGGAATCCGGAGAAGATGGGGCAAACCGGAATACTCTCCAACAGCTGGTCGTGGCGTGTGGTGGCGTCGATTCAAGTAACGTTCAGAGCGGCGGACTTCACAGGGGAAAGAATTCGAATTCCGAGTCCTGTCATCCGAGTAAAGGCGAATCCTGGACCGAATGAGAAGCGGGATGAGCCGCGGACGAACGAGATTTCGTCGGGAGTGTTTGCTTTTAACAATGGAAGGAGGGAGCTACTCCCCCTCGCTGTATTTTCCGCAAATAGCAAATTCCGTAACGCTTGTGACAGAAATTGGGAAAATGGGGCTGATCGCCACCTTTGCTCTGCCTTTGATGAGCTGTTTCTTACACAAGGAAGTCCATACATACGAACCTGACCTTCCAGTTTATGGGGACTCCAGAGCTCAGCCTCACTCGGCTCATATGGTTATCGTCGTTATCGTCACGACGGGAGATTACGTCCCTCCGAAAGCGTCGTTTCCCCAGGTCTGGCCGAATCCGCGCCCGACCAACCTTGCTCTATATTCCACGATTTGACTTTCACCGTTTTTATTCAATTGGAAAACCCGTTTCGAGCTTATGATTCGCTTATTCATAGGGAAATGCACGGGAGCTATATGATGTCAAAAAGGACGAATGAATTCGGGAGTACTTCAACTCTCCCCCGAATCCCGCATTCGGCCCTATGCCCGACCCCTCATGTGTACAGTGCATTTTCAACTGGTATGAGCATGTACTGCGCCGAAGTGAACATCCTTTCCGGAGGGAAAGCACATCATATCCTTCGAGTGTATCCATAACGTTGGCAGGGAAAGTTGCGCTCTATCGAAGAGTCCGCATCTTGAATTCGTGGTATCTGCCCTTTCAGTTAGACACGAGAAGTTCGAAAATCACAGAAAACAGTCAGCTCCACCGTGAATCGCGTGATTCCGGCATCGCTCGCGCCAACATAGCCTACATATGCTCGGAGCTCTCGGTGTGCGGGCCGTAAGAGCGGAACTTCCATTTTGTTCTATTCCGTAGGTGTAACCAAGAGGTTAGATCCTCATCGGGGATACACCGCAACTCCTCATGTCCGCCTGAGTCCGTCGAATCGCTTCCCTTGCATGTCATACCGACCCATTTAATCGGTCCACACATATCGTTCACTTGAACTCCGGTCAGAACCGGGGGTATCCTGGACATGCAGATCATCCTTGTGAAGATGCAAAAAACGGTTCAACGTTCGCCTCGTATTCGAGCTGATGACTTCCTCTATGCCTTCCATTTATCGGCGAAAGAGCACATGTCTCCTGAGAACTCTCCCTGCCTGACAGCTCGGTTGGGTTATCCGCGAATGACCCCATTGCATTCATTGATCAATAAACTCATCGTTCATCATTCATGCAATGCACCGGCTACGATGGGAAAAAGAAGTTGGCCACGGCGCCGGCGGGTTCAATGAATGATAGCGCGGGCTGTGAGTTCCCGATCACCTCCACCGACGGCGACGTATCCTACGGAACTACTTCTGTAGCAGCGGCGAATCCTATTTTTTCGATTCTGCGAGATCAAACAGAGGCGGGGGCAGTCGATTCCAGGAATTCGGAGTCGGATTCGAGCAGCTGTCGATAGTTTGAACTGCGTCATGTCTGAGACCGGTCGCTTCGGGAGGGCTGCGAAATCTCCTCTACTGATCCCACCAAGCGAGAACCGCGTGATGGCAGGCATCACGTCCGCTTACGAAATTCCTCGGTTACCGCCCAGTCTGTATCCAAGGCGGCGCGGAGGGGAGTTTCACGGCTTAGTTACATCTCCCTCTGTACGCGACTCCGAGCGTTCCGCTTCTGCCAAGAGTCCGCGATGCTTCTGGAAAGCGAAGTGAATATTCGGAGGCCTTTCTCGATTCCGTATTCACTTCGTGAAGGCAGTCTCAAACGCTAAATTAATATTACCCCACGCAGGTTCCACGAGTTTCTTACCCGAAGCCAACGATGGAGTTCTGCACCGTCGCCGTAGTTCTTCCCGGAGTACGGGAGACCGAGCGTCCCGGCACCTCACATCCATCGAATTGAATATCACTGCGAGATAGAGCGACACCACGATATCCATCGCCGTGTTGGAGGGAGGCTCGATGAGCGGGATACTGCTCACGAGCTAGCATGATGGTCTAGCCGCGTCGACCAGGGGCCCGAATTTCACAAAAGAGCATTCAATGAGATGCTAGAGCGCTCCTAGCTTCGCAAGTTCGCAATTTTCGAGTGTACTCATACACCATCAAAATTTTTAGGTGGATCTCTACGCCTTTTCCTCCCTGCAGGCCTTTGTTGTGTTCGACCCGGCTCGCGCGGGTAATGGCGTCGGCACACTTCAAAATAGCGCACTCCCGATTCATTCGAGTCGCATTGTTGATGTAACAGCCATTCAAGCTCCCGAGACGTCCCACGCAGGAATAAACCTCGCTCAGAATTTAACGAAGTCCGCTCGGGGATTGGCGAACGTTCAAGACTAGTCACCAATCAGCAACCTTCGTGACGATATTCTCTTGAAGAAGTCGATGCTTCCGAGAAAGCGTCCGTATATCCGAAGGCATCTTTGGATGTCATCGAACAAAGCCTTATTCATTGTTCATCGCATAGATGGTAAGTCGAGTTTCCTCTCGAAGGGATCTCCTTCGAGGTGGACTGGATCTCGAGCGAGAGTCCAACGCTGGAGGATCTTGTGTGCATAGGCGCCCTTTCCCTACCGGGAATCAAGACGAATAACAACGAATTTCCGTCTACAGCCTCGTGGACACGCAGGGTATCCGTTGCGATGCATACTAATTAGGTGTGTGATTGGAGCACAATCTGTATCTTTCTATTGCCCTAACGATATTGGAAGGAGGCAGCCTCGTTGGGAGGAATAAGAACTTCCATGCGAGGGCACTCGTGCCTTTGAGAGTGGAAGTACGCACGAGCGAGCGAGCACGCGGCCGAACGACCGACCGTTCAACCCCGACTCGGAAAAGACTCCGAGACAGCTTGCCGGAGCAGTTTGTCCTTTTGAAAGCAAGCGGCTTGTAATTAATCAGCTGCCGCCAAAGCTGAGGGCAAGCGATATTGAGTTAGTTTAAAGCGCTCTAGCTTGTGAGCACGCGATGCTTCGATTGCTCGTGGATTATGCGATTACCTGATAGCGAGGGTCCTTGTACGAATCTGTCCGACATCAGCGATAATGGAGTACCCGCGATCATGAACCGCTCGAACAGGAGAACTATGGCAAAAAAGAGAACTACGGCTCCGACCAAAAAACCATTCCTTACGCAACAAAAAGAGCATGAGCCTGCGATTTTTCCGTGAGATTCTTGAGATTGTCGATCAGCCAATTTTCGTAGGGAATGCCTACGCGATCAACTCATTCGAAACTCACACCTCCCCGTTTAGACGAGACCAAGGGACTGGGAATAGCCACCGCTGTATGCTCTCGAAGTGCTGATAGGTTCCGGTTTCCTAGATCCGAGTTTGGTGAGCTCGTCTCACAAGCGTAATCCTCGCCGGGCAGCTGCCCAGAGGGAGGTCGGAGGCGAATCGCACCGGTACGACAGCGGCTGTTAGTCGAGGTAGCGAATAGCTTTAAAGAATTTCTCCTTGGAATTCCTTGCCACATTTTCTGCCTTTCCACACGCCGTGTAGAGGTCGGGACCGTGACATCGAGAATCCATTCCCTTCTCCGCAAGTCACTTTATTATCTCGACCTCGCTGCTGCGAGCGAGATTGCGAGAAAAAAAACTCAATCTAGCGCTGGTGACCGAATGCTTGCGAACTCGGGACTGGTATTCCTTGTCCTCCCAGGTTTCGATTACTCGAGACGTGGGAGAATTTACTCTTGCGTCACCGTCACGAGTTGATGTTCGCGAATGATGGTGTAGAAAAAATTCCTCATAGGATTCCACCGTCGTTCCGACCGGCGACTCTCCACGACGAACGAGCCCGAAGATCACGAGAGACAACCGGAATCGGAAGGGATCCGCTTTCCGCGCACTAACAGCTAGGAGCGCTAATATATCGAAAGTGTCTTCCGTTAGGCTTTGTTAGCGAGAATCCAATTGAAATTGAGCTCGCTACTCCCGGAGAAACTCGGGCATGTAAACGACATGAGGAGTCCTCCGAGTCAATGGAACAAAAACAAAACGAGAGCGAGAACCGACAGGCTGACGATATCGGATAAGTTGTCAGCTTCGAACGAATGCCGCTGTCGAGAGGACTGTTTTTGTTTCTTCTATCGGCGTCGCTGATGGTTCCGCCGCTTCGGCTTGAATTGCTACCCACGAGGAACGACGAGTACACATGGAGCGAAGATTTGCTCAGTTGCGAGGACCGAGAGGGGAATGGTCGAGGAGAGCGAAGAGAGACTGCGGCTGGAATGGAAGCTATTGGACCTGAAATGATAGGATCATCGAATGCCGAGGATTTCCTCTCCCGTCCCGTTGTCCTCCCGGGATCTCTCGTGCAATTGACGTCGACCCGCTGCGCGGTCGCGTGTGGGTGTTCGCAAAGCGATCTGCTGTCGTCGTCGGCGATACATTCTAGAGCAAGGGGATCCATCGGAACATTTCATGACTGGATGCCGTTGCGCCGAAACAAGTTCCGTTTCTCCCCTCTTTCGAATCGGATATGACCGAATACTCCAAGAACCGTCGTCGAGAGCTCCCCTCATTGAGTGGATAGGTATGCGCGGGCTGACACGGCGATTCTTCAATAAGCTCGACAAATTCGATTCCTGAATTGGTTAATTGATCTCGGGATCAAGCGCCATACCGCATCCCGCCAAGTGACGATCGGGTCGCGGGCATCTAATGTTGGGTCAGCCCCCAGCGGCTGACGGTATCGGTTGTCATTCTTGATCCAGGGGTGACACGCTCAGACTGTGAGGCTCAGTTAGCAGACTCAAGAGCTCCCGATCAACAGCCCATATGATGAGTTCGGAGTCGCGGTGCGTTCAGGGTGGGAGAATGAAGCCTCAAGGACAAGCCGCAGACGAGCTAGGCTTGGGAACCTCCGGAACTCGTAGGATACTGAATGGGAAACGACGACGATGCGCCGATCTTCTGCATCCGGGGCGTGAAGGGAAGCCGATTGGTCGCTGCTGCGAAGAGGAAGCAAACATCCTATAGCTCTCGAACTCATTCAATCTCACACATACGAGCCCGGACATGTACATATATCTATGATACCGAAGGACACTTCGCACATGCCTTCCAGTTCCGCTCTTATTGTTGCAGCAGGAGGGAATCCTTTGTCTCACGACGTGGCCTGCGGCTTCGACGATCGCTCAGAACATCGACGGAACAATTCCTCGGACACCGAGTGACGAGAGCGGATGTGTCGGCGAGCCGCTATGCGCGACGCCGGCGATTGCTGGTGTTCTTGTACGTTGGTATGAATGCACGTCGATGAGGAACATCTCTCCGGGGAACGGCAGAACAAAACGTGTCCCGTGCAAGAGTCTCCAGTATCTCACGTCTCGTGTCCGTTCGCTCGGTTCGGGACCGAATACCGAGAGTTGGCGGTCTCAATTGTATTCCCCGCCCCCTCCCCTCACTCCCATGATCTCTCACACATTGCCCAGCCTCCTTTGTTCCTTGGTGGTGAATTGATGTGGTGGGGGTAAGCCAAAGACCCCTGGGAGGAAAGACTTGTGGGCTCCAAGGACGCGTTTGGTAGAGCAGAATATAGTTTTCCAGAATCGCATGAGCTCTGCTAGATTTCCCCCACGACCCATGAAGACTCCGAGTCGGAGTGGGCTTGGACGGAAGCGCCACCGCGCCACGTCGAATTCTTACCAGAATCTGCCTGGGGAATCGCATTGTCCATACCCACCGGCAAGCTGTAAGGAAAACAAGGGAAAGGGAATAAATTCGCGCGTCGCGGATTTTTATCGGTGCGAGTGAAGTCGACACCGCGCAAACCACCGAGGCACACAGTTTTGGGAGCATTGTCATCGAAGGTGGTGGCATCGAGGAATACAACCGATACAGGAATACAAAATGGAACACTTACATGGAATACAAATCGAATACCGGAGCCGGCATCCGTAGGTGGCATTCCCCTCAGACCCACCGAGAGGAGGGAAGAAGGAAGTCGAGGGGCCGAGGAGCGGCTGAGGCGCCCTGGGGCTTGAGGTGTGAATTTCGAATGAGTTTCCTCTCCTTTCGTCCGAGTTGACGCAGCAGTCACGTCGGGTCCCCCCGGTGCCGCTCCCCATCACCGATGTATGACTATATACGTTCACTACGTTTCTTTTACGGTTTCCGTGGTTACGTGCGCGAACTGCACCCAAAGCGCCCGTCCATACGTTGTTCGGGTGTTACTCGTACGTGACGTCGAGCATGCCGAATCGAGCGGGCGGATTGTTGTCCTCGATCAGGTGGCGGACAGGGGAGAACTCGGACTCGCGAGCAGGGGAGCTCTTCTTCCGTGGAATTCCCGAATGGTCGGACTCGTCCACGGTCATGGCTTCTCAGCAGCAGGACTTCTCACCGGCAGAACGCGCTCTCCTTACCTTGTGCAGTGCTTCTTCGATCGGAGAAAGGAGCCGAACTCCCTAAGGAGAAAGTATATTTAGAGCATGATGAGCACGAATCCTGCAGCCTACGCCCAATTACACGCATTCGGAAAAGACATCGAGACACGCGCGACTTCATGAGCCGTTCAACGGAACGACCCACCTGATCCCGCGACCCACCAATCGCGCGATGCCTCCCATCTTAGGACGGCGCTCATGGGAATTCGACGCAACCCGTTAAGTCGAGGGACGGATTCAGGCTCTTAAGGGACCACCGACAAGGCCACAAAGCTACGTACCTGATCCCACTCGAGGCTCCGGCGGCGAAGTTGCTCACGTAGGTCGAGGATCAGGCATGCCAGCATTCTGGGAGTTGAGAAAAGACATCATCTTATGGATGAAGTGATTAAAATTGTTGCGATAGTGCTCGACTACGAGTCCCAAGATTTGCGATGGTGTTCTGACCCTTCCCGGAAATCTGACAAAGTCAGGTGTGCTTTGCAAAAGCACATTCAGCCCGCCAGCGATTCGTCAATCATCTCCGGCACGGAGTCGAGCGGGATCCTATCCCGAGTTCTGGGCCATCAGCTCGACTCTAGGGTGATCGCTTCCGCCAGAAAGCCTATGGCTATAATTCGGATGTAGGGAACCGCACGCGACAAAAGTGAGAGCTGTCCGATACCATGGTCTACTTTTGGTCACGGGTCCCCTCCCACGAATGTTCCCCACTCTCGAGTCTTTATAGGAATTGTCGGAAGCTCCCAGGAAGGGGAAGACGAATTTCGATATTCATTTCCTGATTCTAGTACATTGGAATGAATCGAGGTCACGCTCGGCAGTAGCGCGAATCCTAGCGAGGCAAACCATCACCGAGAATGGGTGTACATGATCAGCGATTCCAACAAACGGTAACAACTGGAAAACTGGTTGACACTGTCAACGTGATCTCTGACGTCGCGTCGGCGACGCAACGCTTGCATAATTCATTTGGGCTCACGAGTGGGCCAACCGGTCGGGGGCGATTCAGCAGATCTTTGACGTATATCCTTGTCTGCTCATCTCTCTCAGTCAGACAGACTATCAGATGTGCATATTACTCGGTCAGTCAGTCACTTAGTCTTGCCGTCCGTGCGCCGGACAGCTTCACATGGAATCTTCGAATCAATCCACGTATGCAAGTCACATTTATCCCTCTTCCTCGACATTCGCCTCCGTCGAGAGCCTATCCCACATGCTGAATAATGTATGCCCCGAAGCTCGGGATAAAAAATCGAGTCGTGATTCGACTTTAGCGATTCTGAATCAGTTTGCCAATCGTTAGAGAGGAGCTGTTTGCACGTCTCGTTCTGTTTACTCGGATTCTTACCGGAGGCTCCAACTTTCGCTCTCAGGGACTTTTTGTCCACCCTCCTCTGGGCTCCTTGATCCTGTCTCTCCCGTCTGAGTTTGGTCTCTCGTTGACCGAAGTAGTACTTTGTTGGCTCAGATTCCGCTCCGTGAAGCAGCGGAGGCTGCTTTTGAATTCAATGGCGGCAACGGATTCGAGGGGGGAGCTCTCGTACTTCCCGACCCTCAATCATTTCTAGAAATGATGATCTCGAATCACAGCCAATCAGAACAGACCCTCCGACAGTCGAGCACCAGATCTTGAAAGCGTGTAGAAAGACGACAGAAGTTCTTCTCTCTTCGATTGTACGTCGTTCCTCTAGTCTGGTCTGCCCTGTTCCTTTCTCAGTTGCTCCCCGAAGGCTTCTGCTTCCCGCCTATTTTCACTTTGAGTCACATCCCTCTCACGTGCCTAGCCATTCCCTCGAAAGTTTTCACAATCATTTCCAAGCCCCATGTCTTCCCTCTCTCACGAGACTTCCCCGATTCTGTTCACTCTAGAACTTCGGCTAGATTTTCTGTAGATCCTGATCTTTGATTCCCGCGCTCGTTCAGCCACTGTCTGATCTGGATATCTCCCGTTTTCCCATCGTCACTCAGCCTCCTTGTCGTATTTCCGAGTTGTCACCTCACTCAGTTGTGCTCAGTTTCCACACCAACGCTCGCGTTTTCCGTGCATAAAAATCTTCAGACTCCGTACCTCTTTCCACGGTCCATTCACTTCCGATGAGTCGTCACTTCCCATCACCTTGAGTGGAGTCGGAGTCACAGATCGCTGACTTGAGAGCGGGTCACGACTTCCCTCCGATCTCGGGGATTTTCGAGCTCCGATCCGGAGGTCCCCAGACGTCCCGATCAGGTACCCTCTCTCGAGATCCTCATGAGCTTTCCTGAGCCCATGCCCATGAATTCCCAGCCATACCTACATTCCGGAAGTCGTCACCCATAGATGACCCCGCCCGGTCGTCAATTATCAGGGTAATTCGCGGAAAAAAAGTTCCGAGCCTCGCCGTTTTGTCCCTTGCACCCGTCGAGGGTCGATGCACCGCGAAGTTTGGAGCGCATGAACAGATTCCAACATTCGGCTCCGTGTTGCTCGCGGTCAGTGAAAATCGAAATGACAAGTGAAAGCTTGAAACGTTCCCTTCGGACCTCGGGAAGGAGAGAGAGCTCTGAAATAAACTCGGTCCCAGCATCGGCGGACCCTAGTCAAGCTGAAAGTGACTGTGGTGCACTGCGGGCCCATACAACTCGATGCCGACGAGTGACAGATTTTCATTTAGTAAAGTGCGAAGTTCTCGCTATCAGCCTCGCTCCCAGGTAAATTCATACGAGACCTTCTGCGGCAAATGTTCCTCCGGTGATTGTTCGCTTTATTGACGGCAGTCGCGAGCTCGTCCCATTGAGTTAATGAGGTATCGCAACAAACCACAACCAGGAATCTCGACCTTCTGCCGTCTATCCCGTCACCGAAGCGAGGAGAGCGATTCGCTACGGAGAATGAAGAGATTATAGGTAAGGACTTGGACGCGCTGCCCAAGAGCGGATAGCTCCCGCTCGTTGGCAGCTCCTAGGGAATCTTTCTATCCACAAAGCGAGCGACGAAGTTTCACGTTCCAGATCAGCGTCATCATGGAATCATGGCCAACCGATCGATTCCATACATTGTTTGGGGTTTGTAGGATTTGAAGAAGTTCCCGTTCGCAACAATCGAAGAAGACTCCACAGGAGTTCGCAGAGGAGCGGAAGAATATTTCCAGCAATGAGATGACAGCTCGAGTACTCTTGGCAGCTTCGCAGCATGCAGCAGTTTGCGATTCGCATATCAGCAGGATAAGCTTAATGCTTATTCTCATTATCGTTCAAGTCATTGGAAACCGACACACCTTGGGACCGGGTAATCGTGCACCCACCAAATCGAAATCCAGCGTTCTTCGGCGCTGAGATGATCTCCAGCACATGGAAGTCTCGGCCTTTCTGTTTTTGCGTCCTCCGGCTCCTTCAAGAGGGCTTCTAGACTCCTCTCCGGAGCGAAATTGCTCTTGATGAACTCCTCTGACCGCAACGTACCCAAAAGAGCGAGCCTTTTTCCCGCGTCAAGTCTTGCACGACCTTGAATGTGTGGCGAGCTCGTCCGGTCGGCAGCTTCTTGGTTGACCGCTCAGTCGGCTAGCTTGTGGTCTGTTGACTTCACTCCGATGGTTTTCCTTTTTTTCCACCGGATATCCGCGGCTGCGGTGACGGGAGCACAAGAATCACTCGGAGGAAGCTTCTCATAATGAGCATGATGGATAACTGGCAGTTTCTCTCGTCGCAGAGACGATCAATTCGAGTGGCCCGACATCTCGTTGTATATAAGGGAAGTGAGACACTGCTCGGGGCCATAGTTGCGGATATGCCAGACCAATGGAATGTTTTTCTCTTCTTGCACATTGTGCGACCGGACAATAAGTCAAGGGCAAGACGGGGTGCGACAAACAAACTTCTCATCTCGATAGCCCGCGGTCTGAGAGAGATGAAAGGCAAGACTGGTCATGGGACCTTCGAAGGCCTGCAACGTGTGTCCGGAGAAGCAATCGGCCCACCATGAGAACTAATGAGCTCATGGTCCTGCTCAAAGATCGAGTCGAGCCTTTTAATTTTGGCAAGATCGGCGAGACTCTGACGGGCGTTCTCTCCCTCACAGGCTGGTAGAGACCCAGCTCCGCGGCTCTTCCCTCGGAGCCTGATCCAACCTCTGGCTGGAAGCTAGTTCTTGGGTTCAATTCAAACGATTTGGTGTGATTTTCCCCCCCCCTATGTATAGGAATCCGTGTGCCAACACTTAATCCTATTGAGAGTTCTCAAAGTCCCTCGAGCGAAAGACTGTGAAATATGAAAGGGGGTCCGGCGCGGCGTTCTCGGAAGAAACGCGACGGCACAACCGAGCGGGGGTCTCAGTCGATCTACGGACAGCCGTCATAACCTAGTATCGAGGGGGATGCGGGTCGATGAGATTCGGGACAAATGTCGAAGAGTTCGTCGCGAGACGGATCCGACGGATGATTTTTGATGAACCGAGACCGGCGCCCGAATCGGAGAGCCGGGAGGAAGCACCTGCTCCTGTTCTGGACTTCTCTGACAACGTTGAACGAATCAGATCCCGTACAGGGACAGGGCCGACCACATTGCCCCTCGAATCATAAAAATTCCCTTGCGGGAAACGAAAATGTCCGGAAGAAGAAAAGCTGTGGGGCGACAAAGGTCAATCGGAGCGGAGCCCAGATGATCTTTCCCGCTGAGAAGTATTGCTGCGGGCGGCGGATAATCGGGTGCCTTCCTAGAGTAGGTATTAGTTTTTCTCGCTCCGTTCCCGTCCGCGGAGTCCTCTGGGTAGCGACACAAGACGCTGCCTCGATTGCGTTGCAGTCGTTTTCATTTCAGGTCTTTCCTCATGCCGCAACTCAGTCGCCCTTGACAATTCCACAACGGAGCGGGCAGCGGACGCGCACAATCCATGGTCACCATGACTTTGCTCTGCCCTCCTCTGAATTAATAAGCAGACTGTGATAATGAAGGTTTTTCTATTGTCCATGTATTGCGTGGAGTCGAGGGGGGTTTCGATTAGAAGATCAGAATCGGTACCGAGAACCAGCTCTGGATGCATGCTGGAAGTTGCAAGGAGACACGGGAGGATTAGCTCTCTCCTACCAACATACGAGCAAGGAGTACCCTTGGGGGACGAGGGAAATTTCCACCCTGCAACGATTTCAGCCGCTCGCCATCGAACGCGCTCCAGGAATCAATGAACCCGCCAGTGGGAGGTCTAGATTTATCGTCGCTTTCTAGCAGGAAGACGCATACCACACTCCGTTTAGTGCTGACGAGACTCCGTGGAAGTTGCGACAGGTTTGGAAACTTTTAAACTAATAGCGCTACGCTCTACGTAGGATGTTTGTTTGTTACGAGCGTTAGGGTAGCTCATTATCTCTTCAAGAACAGAACAGGCCGCTGACAGGGAATCTCGTGCGGCTCAGATGTAAGCGTTAAGGCTCGCGGACGCTTTAATGCCGCAGAGAGACAGTCTACAGAGTTGAACTTGTGGAAATACTATCCCTCCGATAATAATCAAAAGAAATGCCCGAACAGATTCTCTAATGAACTCGCGTCGGCGTCGGTCAGATTCTCCCTCCCCGACTTCCGTGCCGGGCAATATGAGAGAAGACCCGGGGATCGGCTACACCCGAAGAAGTTCCAAGAAGTGAAACACTCCGCGGCATTACCGAATACGTTCATGTCTTCGATTATAAGATCGTTCATCCTCCCTCATGAATCATGACTCAGGGAGATCATTGCGCGAAACTCCCGGTCTCCCGTGGCAGAGTTACTTCGCGTGCAATACAATGAGGATTCCGGAGCGATCCTTGTTCTCGAGCTGCGAAAAGATTCGTGTAGCTCGTTCGTTCGAAAAGGACAATCATCTGATGACCCAATGCTTTCCGAGGGTAGACGAGGAAGCGAGAGATTCTGTCTGTGGAGTAAAAATTTCCGCATCATCGGGAGTCGTTGGGGATTTTGCATCGAACGTCACGTCGCTCGAAAGCTCAGGAGGAAAGTAAACTTTGAGACAAGCTCAAGCCTTCGATCTTTCCACGCTCGCTCGTTCGTTCCACTCAGGTGGGGGCGAACTCATCAACCTCTAGAATCATCCCTAGCGACAAGGCAGCCAAAATGACGCCAGTAGCCTACAACATACTCCGATATTGATTGCTTTCCGAACTTTTTCGTCTTGTACCGTGTCCCGAATCCTCGGATTTCTACTCGAAGATGATCGAATAATCTTCTCGATTGGAAGCGAGATTCTGAGGCAGCCTAGAGCGAAACGTTCACGGCTCATTCAGAATTCACAGAGGTCCAGATTCTAAATCGAGGTCATCATACCATCGGAGCCTGACTCGGCTCCTTGTCCGGAGGAATACAGTTCAGAAGCTCGAAACTCGAGCCTCGGCTTTGCGAGTCTCCACCAGGAGCATCCCCTCCAAGCTTCTAGCTCTTATTTTCTCCTGTTGGTTGGTATAGTGATCAGCTGAGACTGATGAGAAGCAGCTGTCCGGCACTTCCGATCAGTGTCTGCTCGTCTCCGGTATATTGCGGAGGAAATTCAACTGCTGCGAGTACGTCACCCAGCTGACCGTTTTTGTTGCATGCCGAGCGCATCCCGCTCTCGAATCAAACGATTCAATGTTTAGGAATTTTCTCCGACGATGTCGAATGAATCCATGCCGTCGACATGTCTATTCTGGCGGTACTGCCCCCCTACTCCCGAATCATCACTGATCGATCCTCTCGGAGTTAATTCTCTCCTGACGAATGTTCCAGAGTCGACCTCCATCTCGCCCAGACAGCTGCTGAGATCGTTACTGTATCGAACCTCTTGCTTCTGCGAGTACTGGTGGTGAACTGCGAGCCGTGTCATAGAGCTCTTGATCCGCGAATGAAGCGCGAGCCCGTTTCGTACGGATGACTCCCAAGCGAGACGAACGTCGCTGTCGAGTCAAATGTCTTGCGTCCGGGAACTCCTTGAAAATCGGGAAGTCTCGTTCATACGCCGTATCGGGCGTCCGGATTTTTTCCCCTGGAGCGGCATTGACTCCCCATAGCAAAAACGCCGCGTTCTGCTCTCCACGATACCGTGTTTCCCTTGTGCATCTCTCGTGAATGTCGTCTGTATAGCCCAACCGTCCAGAACGTCAAGGTCCAACCGCGACCGGATCCTCGTTGTGCCGTTCTGCGTTCCCCCATCTAGCGTCTGCGTATGTACAAGTTCCGGTCGGTGTCGCGCTGCCCCCGAGCTTTCTGTTGGTGTCCTTATCAAGTGCACCGTTTCGGGCACGGCTGCCAGTAGTATGCGTTTCCGTTTCCGGAGCTGGCCATTCGAATCTTTGCGACCGAATTGAAATATCTTTATGCAAGGCCTCGCGGAGCAAGAGATCCTCCCTTTTCTTATCCTCCGTCGACGGTTGGGGATTCGTTTGCGTTTCCGTCGTATTCGTCTATCTCCCGATTCACCGCTTCGCTACTCGGCTCTGATGTCTTTCGAGCACACCTGCTAGCTTCGGAGACGACTCCGGGAGCTCCTAGTTCTCCTAACACGACGCGAGGAATAATTCTCCTTCACGGAGCTGTCAGATTCTTCCATGTTTCGCGGTATTCCCAATGTGGAAGATGGCTGCGCGGGTAGAGACATGCCTGCCAAATAAACTTCCCGAGTGCAGCGTCCCATCATTAGCTCGAGCAGGAACAATGCGCTCACATAATTCCGATAACTTGCCGGCTTTCGACCGATCGATGGCACAGCTACGTCGGCGTCGGTCGAATTTCTCTCTTCTATGCGGCTCGCCCCATGTCAGTTGACTCCGCGCCAGAAAACCGCCTGCGCGCTTCTCCGCATCGTCGAGAAACGTCGAATATCCGATATGGGGAAGAATATTAGTAGACACTTCGGGTAAATCCTCCGACGTCGCTGCAAACTCATTTCCTCGACGCGAGTCCAAACCGATGATAAACTCGGAGGTTGAGCCCGAACGTTGTGGGGCACAACGTTCCGGCCTAGGTTCTAAACTCTGGTAAGCTGCCACACTAGGACCGGGATAAGAATAGAGATCGGAGGCAGGCGCAAACTGTAAAAATGGTTGGACGGACTCCATGCGATGGAGGCGGAAGATCCACTTGAATGGGACCGAGGGAGTTCCGAGGCATTCGGAGACGGCAACATGGAACGTGTGGACGTAGCGGTCGGCAACGGCCTTTTAGACGAAACTTGGTTTTTATTCTGCGCCGCATAATAATCTTCTTCTCTTTCCTCCTTTTCATCACCGACAATGCGCTTGTTTGTGGAAGGCAAGCCGCAAGCCAGTGAACGCCACCGAATCCGTTATGCCACCCATCTCTCTCCGAGTTTATTCCTCGGCTGCGACGTCGCGGCCGCTCTCTGCCGCCGATAACAAGCTGTGCGGCCAGACCAGAGCGGAGAGGATGAAGACGACTAAATTGTCCATGTCATTCATAGGCGGTCGGCTCGTCTTCCGAATGCGGTGTTTTCCACCTGGCGAAAATCTGCCGCGGAACCTCAGACGTCGTGATCGGTGACTTGTCGATCCTAGAGGGCGATAATTTGAGCTTGAGCCTTGGGACGAAGATGAGATCGGCAAAGATGTCGTTTAGATTCCCGTTGTCCATGACGAATATCGTCCCGGTTCGATGAGCTCCGCTTGCAGAATACATTGGAATAGGCTTGTGTTGATTGTGCTCACGGGCGTCATTGTAGGCGACTTGATCGCATGCGTGATTCATGAGAAGCTGAATAACAATGCCGATCTCGAGCCCGTAGATACGCGCATTATCTCACCCCTGCGATAAGCGGCGACGTAGATACGGCCGAGATTCCTCTCGTTATACTCTCAGCCTCTCGGAGCGGCGATCGGCCAAGATTTTCCGTAGAGCTCCCCAAGTTTCCTCGGATGCGTGCGAATAGTAAGCATGGACCATCGGAGCGAGGGATCCCTATCCAGCCAGGAGCTCCCGGAACTGATCGAACTCGAATAGAAGAGGTATCACGAATCATCATCGGGGCACGCAGTTATCCACATCGAACAATGAATACCTCTCGGGAATCAATTCCGGCATGTTGTCGGATGAGCCCGGTGAGCTGAGCCTCGTCAAAAGGGAACACAGTCGATTTCCGAAAGTCATAAGTGATTCTCTCGAGTTCAGAGCTGAACCCGATTTCGCTTAATGCGATGCGACGGTCGTCGTCGGAGGCGCCCCCAGCGACGCCGTACTTCACCCCCGTCCGTCGTCGACCTCCGGGTGGATGTGAGCGATAATTTACTTGTGGTTGAATTCGAATCTGCGGATTTTTCCTTTTCATCGAGAATTCTACCTATTCTGGACAGAATCCCCGACGTCTAGGTCCACGGTATGAGCTTTGAGCCGGCTCCGCCCGGGAGTCCGCTGTCTTTTCGACCCCGAAAAAATTGAAAGAGCGATTTGATCGTTAAAAAACGAGCTCATTCTTCCAAAGATGGGCGAACCGGGAGAAATTCGCTCCACTTGCCGCTCATTTGTGGGCCGATCCGTTGGGCGGTTCCTCCGGAAATCCACAGCTTAGGCGTTGTGCGATGGTAACAGTACGTTTTGAATCGGGATCACCGGATTTCCGACATCGGAGCTTCCGCTGCTCCCGCCATCTCCGGCTCCGACATCGGTGAGCACAAGGTCGTTGCGATAGGAACGACTCGAAATTCGGAGGCGGGAATAGCAGAGTTGGGAAGCGTTCGACTGTTTCCCTCTCGGCCATCCTTCTCATCGTCGTCTGCCGCCGTGCTCTGGGCTGCAATAGCATCGTTCTTTTATTGAGATCATAAATTATTCGAATCGAAATTGTCATTATCGTCCATCGACAGGCATCGAGAACAAGAGAAACTAATCCCCGCGTCCGAGAATCCTTCACGACTTCAGGAAGGCAGCAGGAACAGCAGCAGCATCGAATTCGAGAGGGGGACCAGAGCGGGATTTAATGGCTGTGGGGCGCACAGCTGAGCTGCGTGGCCGAAAAACACTCTGTTATCCGGGATTTCGTGCGGCAATCCATCCCCTGGCCAGACGGGTCAGCTCCTTCGCACCGAGAGCGTCATTCTATCTCCCTCTGGCTCGCAGCCCCTCGCAATTTGGAAGAGCCTTGAGGCTTCGAGCGTCTCCCTCGAAGTTCGCGATCGTTCACCAAGCTTCGTAGCTCCCGTACGCTATGCCATATCCTCCCAAGCTGGGAATCGTGAGATCTCCGCACGGGTCTTCATCTAGATGGAATTTCCGCTAATTGGGATGCCGTTGACGTATCGACGTGACGTACGCGAACGATCTCGACGGGAAATTTTAGGAGGTTCCGCTGGGACACCCTCGCCTCGGACTCCACACGCAGCCTATTCTATTATGAGCTTCCGTCCACCACATTCAGCAGTACGATGCAGAGTCCACGACCCGTCGGAGGCATCAGGCGCAGCTCGGGAAGCTTGCCACAGTAGGCGAGGCTGAAGTCCCATTGAGCCGGTCCGATTCCACCCTCATGCTCCGAGTACAGACCGATGGGTTCAATCAGAGCTTCCGAAAGATTCATTTTTTTGAAATTGAAAGTACTACCCTGATTCGTGGAAGGAGTGTATCGATGGCGGGAGAATCATTGGGTCATCGATAGACTATATCAGCCCTCATTCTTTACACTCAATACCGTGCGTACATGAAAGTAATTCTGCCGCATTCGAGCAACAGTCGAGCGCGCTTTCGGCGGAGTGAGTCTAGTAGAGGCCTTCAGAGAATAGATATGTAGATTGATATATGTATGATCACAATATTTCCATCAGGAGGAAAGTACTGACTTGATTAAAACAGGAGTGAGTTTCTCTCTTATGGTAAATCAACATACTCTACGCGATTGGGATATCATCGCGTCTTTCACTCATGTCGACAAGCACGCGCAATACCGAATATGAAGCGGTCTCCATGAAGAACTGGTTCGAGTTTCGAATATGATGTCTGAATGTCTTTATCCTGGCCCGTTAATGGCCTTCCGCTGCATGACGCTAACATGCTGTGGGACTTTGTCTCCCGAGATTCACTTAACGACGCGGAAGACCTGCTGTCCCTGTTCATCTGCTTCGGCTCCCTCGCATGGCTGCCCTTTATATATGTACTTCGATCAGGGTTTCCGAAAGTTTCTTGTCCCGAGCTCCGGTGACAGCCTCCGATCTTCGCGACACCGACGCTCGCGCTGGCGCCGCGGCTGGCCTGAGAGGACGATTCTTTGGGCTCGATCGAAATTCTTTCGACCCGAGCCTCATGACACCGAGGCGAGGAAGACGGAAAATGAGCTATGAATGAACTAACCACGAGCCGCTCCGGCAGTATCTCGTATCGTGGAGCAAATCCGCGGAAAAACCAAGAGCGTATGGGGGAACGGTGGGTGGATGGTCAGCGACGACGATTCATGTGGCGCTCCTGAAGGTCACGATATGTACTCCGAAATCATGGGGACAGCGAAGGAAAGACTGACTAGATATTGGAGGATACATTGTAATCCTGGGCCTCGACTGGAATCGAACGTCATTCATCATTGTCGGTTTCGATCCGCCCCGAGTAAAACGGGAAACGCTGGGCACGGCCGCTCCTCTCAGCAGATTTGCCGTTTTGAAGATTCGATACGAGGAGAGAATCTCGATCAACCGACGAAGATGGGGATTAGATGAGATCGAAGAGGCTCATTTCTTCTCACCCAGACATGGCTTGGTCGGGCAAGCAGTGAAGTTTCCTGAGAACGCCTCAAGAAGAATCTCTCGAAAGACTCACATCAGACGGTAAAACTTCGTCGATTGACGGCAGCAGCGAGTCGATGTTTTCTGAACGCTCCGGGATGCGCTCCCAATCGCCGCATGGTCTGGTTAGCTGTGAAGCTGGAGACTCGGTCCCTGGAGTCGATTCGCCGTATGAATTCGCTGCATTCTCTCCGCCCACTCCCTCCTTCCCCTTTGATGATTGTGAAATTTCAATTGCTTGACACCAATAATACGGCATCGGTCTTGCGACCTCGACTTTGGCTATTCAATGCTTCCAACATCCGAATTCTAGCATTCGAATCGAGGGTTCAAAATGTTTATATACTCATGGAGTCCGAGACACGAGCTAAACGGACTGAACCGCTTAGATTCATCGAGATACGTTGAGCGAAGGATGGAACGATAATTTACTTGGAGGAGCGCTAATGAAACAAGGCAGCGTGCTTCTGGTATTCATGCCGCACTCGTCGCTATCATCAGAGAAACGTTCTCGTGATGAAGATGCGCTCGTCGATCATCCGAGAGGTTACTGGCTGAAAGAAACAGCAGCGTCATTCTCGAAACTTCCAGTAGAGTACATTGTCCCCTCGGTCGGCTTCAGAGATCTGATCGTGAGGTGCTAAGCATACGGTGGGGAAGGGGCCAGAAGATCCGGAAGACGCCGGATGATTGTCCCACGCATTCCTGACATAAGATCAAGGACTCCGAAAAGTGACGAAAGAGTGTGAATGGCAACATTCATCTTTGATCATGACTGAAATATCAGTACCGTATATCCCCCAAGAAAAGCACCCCCCCAAATGTTAACTCGGGGATACACTAAAACATTTCCTTCATTTTCCGGCGATACCTTCACGAACTCCATCTCAGGGGCGCGGGCGCAAGAGAGAGCTCCAGGTTGGATTCGGAATGACCCTTCTATGTATTGTAGGGAATACGTTAATTAATCGTTAGTCACAGTAGAGAACCGTTATGCCTGTATTTATGGCGTTTTTTTTCCGAAACTTCATCGGAGGAGGCCCGAAGTCTGTCTCATGCTCAAGAGAGAGTCTCGAGGGGCGAAAAAGTTGTGAGCCGCTGCGATAAACGAACATTCGAGTTCCGGGCACTCGTCGGCCGATTCGACTCGGTCGTATCGGTAAAGAACTAAGCTCGTGAAACTCCAGAGGATAGTCGAATCAACAGTAAAGGAAATTCATTCTTCCCTGCAAACCTCCCAACAATATACGTGACTATTCGACTAGATCGATTTTGGCGCCAATGTCGGCGGTAACAGGCCCTCCCGAGCATTTACAAGTCCGTGCTCCTTCCGCGGCCGCTGCAAACCACATCACTTCTTCAAGCAAAAAAGCACGGCTCGCTCACTCAGTCTAATCGGTCGCATTCAGCGGGTTGTCGAGTTCGCAAGACAGGATTCTCATTCAGCGGGCTCAGGGAGCGCGCCCTCCATAAGGAGCTCCACGGTGGGATGAAAACTTCTCGGGGGGTCTCTGGGGGGTTCTCTGAGGGGGTTCTCTGAAAGGGGGTCGGTGACATTTGAAGTAAGTATCTAAGAGACGCAGCTGTTGACTTCGGAATACATATTCAGTCCGTGTCTTGTCATGACAAAGAGAGCTGAACGACTAGTAGCTGGAGATCGTTCCCAGATCCCATCGACGGCTCTTAGAACCGGGAATCGTACCAGAGCAACTCCGCCGATGCTAATTATGTTGCTCACACACATGAATTGCTGACGGTGAGTTCATTACATCCGTCAGATCTTGGTGGAGCTACCTAATCAGACTCGCGATTGGCTTGGAGCGCTCTCTAATTTAAAGTCCTCTTATGCAGATGATGAACACTGGCGATTACAAGAGTGCGACTGTGTTTTTGACGGCTACCACTCCACCTTAGACGGTTTTTCTTTTTTTTCTTCGCTTTCTCCTTTCCTCTCCAGCATGCTGTGTCGGATGGGACACTTCGAACACCGGGGACAAGGAAGGAAGTAAGAGCGGTCTGAAAGAGCCACATGTAGAAAAAACTGTCGACTTTGGATTTTGCGGGGATGCGCTGACAGGAGACTATCTCACCCACGGCGAGACGGTTGCCAGTACACATTGAGACATGTCAACTGCATTCCTCCGCTACACCGACAGGGAGAGGCGAGCGAACAACAATCCGCTAGTGAGCACGAACACCGGCCGACAGGCGAAAGTTGGTACTTGTTGGGTTCGGTTTATGTGCTGTGTCTGACTAGGTCTTTATGAGGATGTCAGCCTCGCAGCTTCTATGCCATCCTCGAACACGTATCGACTCGTTGCACTTTCAATGTCGTGTCTGAGGTATCTGCAACAGTGACATGAGAACGAAACGGGTGGATCGATCGCGAGCCCATCCAGCTGTGCATAAATGCAGAGCTCCGAGCAGCCAAGCGTTGAAATAGCGCACGTGCATAAAACATGCGACTCCGTCAATGCAGCGAGCTCAATTTCTTCCGAGTTTCGTCATGACTCGTACCGGAGAGCACGTCTTTGTTGGACTGCTCTCCATCGACGGAGTCAAGGGCTATCTTCGGCGACTCAATTTGGAATTTTTAGTGTAGCGATGAAGCCCTCGATGCGGCGATTTCTGTGGCGGAGGAGAGAAGTTCATGCGGCTGCAGCGGCTCCCTCGAGCTCGTGAGCAATCGATTGTCGGTAGCTTTCCTCTCCCCCGAGAAACCCGATCTCCGGAAGCCGAACGCCGCGCAAACCCATTGAGCCTTCATTCGCCGCGGAAACTTAGCTTTCATGTCGAGCTTGCCATGTTTGACGTTGCGCTCCGATTCTAATCCCCTCGCCTTCCATGACAGACGGTGGCGCGAACTCTGTGGATTGACGAGTCGGAAAGCGTGATTTCACGTCAGCCAAAGCTGGCGCTCCCGCCCGGTTCCCATATTCACTCACAGGCTCGGCTTAGATTTCAGCTGCTAAAAGTCTATCGCTCTAGGGCTCCGCGGCGATACCTCCTCCGTCGGAGGGTGAGCACGACGATGACGTCGACAATGTCAAAGGAGATTTCTGCAGAAGAAAGCGTAATGCCCGATGTGGACTGTCAGCTTCCCGGATCGAAGCGCGTGACGCGAAAAAAATTCGGAGATTCTGTCCCGCCGCCATTTCGGGATCTCCAGAAGTTCGTTCTAGTTTGACTTTCTCAGAGGGCAGCGGCAGATCCCGCCGAAAGCAGTCGATGACCCTGTCACGATCCGGCGCGTGCGGGCTCGTAACTTATTGACGAGCATACTGCCGGCATTGTCGCCGTTCGCTCAAACAGCCGCTCCAGCGAAGTACAAGGAAGCATGAAGTTTGTGACCGTGGAGTTCAGATGGCTGCTTCGACATCATCCGTGTGATGGAGTTTCCCATCGTCTCGCCGCTCCGGTAGGATGAAGAGAGGATTGATTTAGATTCGACTTGAGACGACGGAGTAAGAATGATATCCGAGGAGCGCGATGCTCCATAACTCAACACGCTTGCCGTCTTCCTGCTTTGCTTCTCTATCTATTCTGTCGCTGAAATTTCCTTATCTCGAACAGTTGTACTTATAGTCTCGCGCTCTCAAGGCAGGGTTATCCATCATCGAAATCTTCCCCCGTGTAGGTCTGTCTCATTCTGGAAAGCTCTCATATTCTTATTTCTCATCGGAGGCTCATCGAATATTCTGCCCAATTTAGAATCCCTCCTTTGAATCGACCATCAGAAGCGCGGCGCGAGCTAGGGCTCGGCCTGGGTGCAGGCGTTCAAGGGATTCCTCGCGTCAGCTTGAGCTCGGTTCATGAAAAAGGATCGGCGAATCTACTGAAGCGAAAAGTCTCCTCCGATGGCGTGATGCGACCCTGATTAATGGCGGGCTCTGTATACCCGTAGCGCTCTGGGAGAACTCGTCAGTTCCTCCCAGGATTCGATCGAATCATAGGTATACATGGACTCGGCTAGGGAGGAACGCGTGGGAATATTCTACATGCAGGAGCGGCGCAAGTTATTTGTTCCCGACGGTATCCCGAGAAGTCGCAGATTCCGATTCTATCGATCGATTTCATCGGTCAGAGTTCTTCAGAATGATACTCGGTAACTCTGTGTCACAGTTCGGCTGCGAGTTCTGCAATCGAGAACGCGGCATGCAGAGGCAGCCACGATCAAGCGAAGTTCCCCGCCGACCAAGGCTGGTCCTATCCGAGAGAGAATTGCTCACGAAGGACGAACGGCTCTAGGGAGCAGGATAGGTTTTATTTCTCGCATAATTTTATCCGCTCCGGAACCGTGCCGACACCACGTCTGTGTCTCCACGATTTGAGCGTTTGAAGATTGTGCTTGAGCTACAGACGGTACGTCGCCGTCCTGGAATTTCCTGAAAACTTCATTCGGAGCACAATATCAGGGCCCTGTAGAGTGCAATCATAGAATTTGAGGCTCTGAGCAACGATCATCATCTTTGTCCGCATGGATCAGTCCCGTTCGATAGGATATACGAAGCTTCATTCCTTCTCTCCAGTGCACATGGCCTTCTCTTTCGCATCACCGAGTTCAATAACTTTGAAGTCATGTTCGGATTCCTGCTCCACCGTGACGATACGCGTTTTGTTCTCCGATTCGAAAATAAGCTTGAATTTGTGTTTTTCGTTTCCCATCTGTTCCCGGATAAAGAGAGCTGCGTTAGAGGGAATACACGCCTATGACTCCCGCGAGCTGGGAGGCTCTGAGCTTCCTCGATAATTTCTAGAAGCCAACTGACCAGGTCGTCGGTGAGCCCCGCGACTCGAAACTCCGTCTCTGGATCGACTTCCAACAAGATTTTACGAGATATCTCGATGACGAGAGCCCACTCTCTCAATCCTCCTAGTTGGGCGACTCTCTCGTAAGCCTTGGGATGGATGGACTAAGTAGTCACCTCTCGGAAAGCGTAGGTACTCCGGAGGTTTCCAGTTATAATCTATATCACGGGGTATAGGCTTTGAAAGTGCGAAGGAGCGTAGACATTACCTCCCCCTCAGAATCGCCCGAGCTCGGTAGATGTGAAGACTTCCCCGAGACCGCCGGGCTAGTCGAAGCCCCTTCTCCATCCGCAGCGACATCGCCGGCACCGAGGGCTACGGATCCCAGAATCACGGCAAGCGCAAGGAGCCTGATTCGTGATGACGCCATCCTTCCGCCTAAGAAGTCGTCCGGAACAAGAGCGTCGATAATAATTGAACTATACCTATGTACTTGCGCTTGGATAGCCGACCGGGTAGCCGTTTGGGGCGCCATCTCAATCAGCGTCAGTCGAATCACATCGAAATTCACTAACCTTGTCAGGGTTGAAATCGAGGAGCCGCGAGGTTCACCCACTTCCTGCGAGCAGGCAAAAGAGTCACAGCCAATGCCCACGGAAATTTTTATAGGTGTCGGTTCTCACCGATTTATCTACATGTGGCTTCTCTCGACAAAGGCAGGCATAGTTCGAACCAATGGACATCCTGCTCTCTGAGCATGCACAGTCATGGCGACGACGACCAGATGTAATTGGGATGTTTTTGCCGTAGGAGTTTCTGGTGCGTAATAATGGCGTGGGCGACAATAAGTTCCGGATTGCAGCCCTGTGATTTCCGTTCTCCGGAATCTATTCGATTCCAAAGACTGTTTCAGACGATCGAGCGAAAGCATTCCGGTATTGAAAAGGCTCAAGATATAATTACCCTACCCAACGATCCCTGTGCCAGCGCGAGTGGTCTGAATCTATGAGGAAGCTCTCTCGCATTCCGTCAATGACTGTTATAAAAGACTGCGGTCACGGAAGACAGTATCCCGCAGAGTTCGGCGGACGATTCTGGTGGGATCGAAATCTTCCTCTCAAGAAGCGACACGATGACCGTTTTTTGTCACCACAGCATCAGTCTTTTCTGGGGCGTCCTATTCAATGCCGTGGGCAGCTGCAAACGAAGCGGACTATCGTTACCCGTCCTTCAAACGATTAGGAAGATCGGACTGGATGTCGTGAACGCGACGCCTTTCCGAGTTTCTTGCGAGAATTTGTACGGCCACCGATCTGATTATGGGGTTCGGTTAGGTTAGGTTAGGGGGGTCGATTATGGGGTTCGTGGTTTTCCGAGCGTGCGATCGATCTGAGCGCAAAATAGATCCGCGCGCAGAAGCAATTTCAGCGCAGAATTGATTTGCGCGTTTTTGATTCGAGCGAAATCGATTAGAGCGAAATCAATTTGAGCTCACGATCGATTCGAGCGCATGATCGATTTGAGCGCACAGTTGATCTGAGCGCTTGATGGAATTGAGCGCAGACTCCCGGGGCGCTGCCTGGAGAGTGTGGTTCGGCTATAAACCTCAGTTCGGGCGGTGGGTGGAAAACTTGAGGTTAGGCTTCGCTTGAGGGGAAAGCTTCGTGGTCTAACCTTAAGTTTTCCCCCCACCGCCTCGAACTAAGGTTTAGTCCGCCTCACAATGCCAGAGCTCCGAATTGCGGGGATCTAACCCAACCCCACTCACTATGTGGCCTTCGTTAAAGAGACATTCGTTGCCAATATTCGATATACCTGGAGCCGACTCCTTATATGGGTCAGAGGAGCATTCTCGAATGCGCGCATTTGGAATCATAATCATCATATTTATTGAGCGTATCTCTCGAGCGCTCAAATTTACTATGCGCTCAAGCGCGTTCAAATCAATTGCGCGCTCAGATCGATCATGCGCTCAGATCAATCATGGGCTCAAGTCGATTTCGCTCCAATCAATTTCGCTCTAATCAACTCCGCTCGGATATAGATCGCACAGATCTGTTTTGCTCAAATCGATATCGCGCAAATCGATTATGCGCTCAGATCGATTTTGCGCTCAAATCGATCATGCGCTCAGATCAATCCACGCTCAAACCACCCTTTACCGATTATGGATAGCCAGACCGAGACGGAAACTCCGGCTTCCTCCACCTGTTCAGGAATCTAGGATGCAAGATTTGGGAACGTGTCCGGGAGTATTCAAATGTATCGCAAAGAATATGTTTCACCGCATCGATTGCGAGGAGCATTTATTCGTCGCCCCGCCTAATGCATATATTTATGCCTAGGCGCGACTTTGGACTTCCATCCGATCCTGCGGTTGACGACCGAACAATCAATTCGGATATTTAATCATTAATATTCCTCTGAGTGGGTCCGAATCGCCTCCTTGAGCTGAAGATTGTCCGCGGGCCTGCAACCGAAAGGATTCCAGCGGGAACATCGACTTCACTGATGTCGGCTTCAAGCGGATCTGTCGCGTTGGAAGACTGGAAGCGCATTCTGTGAATACGGCAGTGATGGCGGGAAGAAGTCATCGGCGTAGTTCCGGATCGAGCATTTCCGCGTACTGGCACCAGTTGCTCGAGCGGTTTCCTCCAGCAGAGCGTCGCGTGAGTTCCTCCGGTCGAACCGCATCGTAATAGGGGCGTTTGGTCCCCGATGAGATCCGTGCCCCGCGTTTCGAGGGGGCAGTTACGGAGATGTTCAGCGCAAGTTCAGAAAACATTCGTGGCCCTCGCGCATGATGCCCCGGGCTCTATTTATTTGAGAGAATCAGGCATTATTTGAGCATGGATTTTGATAGAATCCCACTCGAAGGCATCGTTGGGGCACTTCATCGTTCGCCTCTCGACAAGTCAAGAGGACTTACTCTTCTTCGGCAGGGGCAGGTCCTCGTCTCCTCCTTCTTCATCATCGTCGGCAAGCTCATCATCGACTTCTTTGACCATTTCGGCTAGAGCGTCATGTCCAGTGACGAAGGATGGAACTAGCGCTTCCGGGAGCATCTTTCTCTGCGAGAGCTTCAGCATCTCTTCGCGGAGGAAATCGGCTTCCCCCTCTTCGAATTTTTCAGCAGTATTCTCCGGCGCACCTCCTCTGGCCCGCCATCTGCCCGCGTCGAGGGGGACGTTTTTCAGAGGGAATAACGTCTCCGGACTCTTCTCCCACCTCTCCGCACACGACCACAACCACTGGGCCGAGACCACCTGGAATACAGAATAGGAAATAAAGCTACGAAGTCGACAGATGAAGTCTAGAGATAGGAATCAATCATAATTCATAAGGTCCCCCCTGATCGGTGAACATAGCGTCGAAGTCTCACCTTTATAGAGCGAAACTTTCTAGCCTGCTGGACTTTCGCGGTCCCAGGTCGAGCGGCGACCAGGTGGGTGACTTCCTTGCTCAACTCTTTCTGAACCTTTGCGCCGAGCGCGATCGCAACCAAGTAGATCTTGGCACTCTCCTGTCGTTGATTGATGGGGAAGCACCCGGTGAACACTATGACCACGTCCTTCAGAACCTTCTGCCGAACGTACGGGATGACCGTCTTTAAGTCCGGGATGGAAACAGCTTCACTGTGTTTCTTAAGCTGCATCTGCTCGTATAGCTCGAAGTAGGCCCGATGGATCTGCGGGACAGGGGACGTAAGATTTCGTCGAATACATCGAGGTGCAACAGATTATCTACGTTACAGGATGAGCTGGGTGCCTTTGTCCCAAGTATGGATGAGGATCTCACCGTTCGGAGAGTCTCTTCGAGATAAAAGAGGTAGTCATCTCCGTCTTCATAGTCAATGAAGCCATCTGTCGCACCACACGTGTGTTCTATGAGACTCTGAAGACATGCCAACACTTCTCGATCCGCGCGGAGAGCTTCGGGATTTTTATGGGACAGGACTGAGCTACATGTGCCGCCTTCGGATGCGGGCAGCGCATGACAGTCCGCGAGCAAGCCCGCCGGCGCGTTTATGTCGCCGGCCCCGCGGAAGAAAACATAGGGCTTCACAGCGACAAGGTTCGAAGCGAAATTCCAAACGTCCTCGCGGTCGTCAATGATGCAGACCATTTGATCACCGCACGGGAATAATGATTTGAGATTCGCTGTCTTCGATTGAGGGTGGAAACATTCATCACGAGTCAAAATTCGATATTGAAAGTATTTCTTCCCCGGATCCAGCAAGGAAACGATGTGGTTCGCATATGGACGAGCCCCGAACGTGACTATGTGCAGTTCGAACAGTTGAGAGATCTGTAACGGGAAACTTTCAGTCAACTGGCAGCGGTTTCTGTGCTTAAGGAAGCTTCGATGGAGTCACATTGTTCCGCAGCTTCGGTTTTCGAGCGTGCACAACAGTCCATACCTTTCTCAGGAAGTCCTCCGTTCCTGGGCGAATGCGGGTGTGATACCAAGCATTACTACTGCCGGGTAAACGGAAATGATGAACACCTTTGATTTTGTCGTATACAGGTTCGCTTGTTGTATGAATCAAGGTTTGGTCGAGATCAACGAGTAGCACCAGCTTCTTCAGCGCCAACAAACGGAGCTCATCATCCTGGAAGAAGGGACCGTCGAATTGATGATTTTCCACAACGCGATAATAAAAGCTTTAAGGGTATCCTCAGTTTTCCCACCAGATCCCGATCGAGCTTACCCTTCCGATGGACCGAGAGAGTTCTTCACTAACTCGTAACTGTGGCTTATCGTGAATCATCGACACGGAAGCTGTATTTGCACCGGAGCCGCTGGCTGGCCTGATCGAGAAGAAGAGATCTGATGATATTTTATCTTTGAGGTGAGAGCGATCCCTCGCTGCGAGGAACGGATTTTTTCTGTCTAGTCTAAATCACGATATTACGCACTCCTGTAAGTGGGCTCCGCAATCAGCGCAGACGTCCTTGTCCCTGATCGAGTGGGAACATATACTGAGTTGCATCAAAGTGTCTCTGGGGAGGGAAGAATCGTATGAAATCATCGAGTCCCGCGAACGAGAGCAGGCGTCAGTGCTTGAGCGGGGATCTCGCCCCGGAATCATCTTAGGAGACGAGACTCACCCGTCATTTACAGTTGTATTTGTCTCGACGAACACCTCGCCCACAGTACCGCCGAAGGGACATTTCAAATTTGCGCTCTTGATCCGGCCGATCTCATTTGCACTTTCATAGGTGAGTACCACTGAATTGACGTACAGCGGAAACTTTGTTTTTACCTGGAAAGGGGAGCGAGTGAACTCGGATCTGAGCTACTCAATTCATCACGAACCGCATAATCATTACTGGAGTTCTGGCAGAAGAACTGAATGGTATCGGGTATCGAAGGAATGGTATCCGAGAAAATTCGAATGCAATACCAAAAATAAAATACCTTCACGCGGGCAACTTTTATGGGGACCGGTGTCTTGAGCTTGAGTCGGTCTCCGTCGAGCTCCACCGATACTTTCAAAGCCATCTTCATAAAAACCGGGAGGAATATAGCTCCATTTCAGTAAACACAGAAGCAAAACACCGTAGACTCTGGGCCACAAGGCAGATTCAAGATGGCCGCTGGCGGAATTATTGGGAAGAGAGCGACAAGCGCGCAACTTGGAGAAGGGCGAGCTTTTATGAGTGGATCGCTCCGGAAGTTGGAAATACGAGCTCCGGGGGGAGGGGGGGGAAAATGGAGCTGGCTGTGAAGTATCTTTGGAACAGCTCCATGAAGCCGCTCTTGGCGGCCTCCACGGAGCTTCGTCCGAGTTTCCGAACGGAACCAATTGTTCCGTCCATGTGTCCCGAGTTTCGACTCTATTTGAGGAAAAAGCGTCTTTGAATCTTCGGGACTAGGGAAGACCTCCGGTCGAGATCTTGAGCCTCAGAGTCTTTTTTTCGATACCTCGCCCTATGCGGAAGAGAAACGCTGCTCTTGAGTGAATCTGTGTCTGATCTGCCGCTCGCGCTCGATCGGTCGCTGTATCCTGATCCTTCCCAGGGAATCAGTGATACAGCGCGCCCGAGAAATCCAAGTTGGAGGAGCTGAGAGTCTTCGACTTTCTCTCGCTACCACCAATGGACGCAATGCGTAACAGAACCCTCCGCACGATGTTGATGCTACGATTCTCCGTTCCAGTCCCATGCACGAAGGAAGAGTCTCGATAGAAGCGAATTCCTGCTCTTTTATTTGTCTGTTTCGCTCGTCGGATCATCTGAATTTCGGGAGCATACGCGGAGTCCATGTCCTCTGGAGTTTCCATGTGGGGATGATTATTTCTTGGACGAGGAGGACGTCGAAGAAGATTTAGAAGAGGATGGCGAATAATTTGACCACTTGCTGATGTAGAGCGGGGCTTTGAAGGCGTTCATCGGCCTTATTTTCCCTGTCACAGGCCTTTCTTTGAACCCTTGGTCCATTGAACCGCATATGGACCACATCGGACCGAGGAAACCATTCGGACAATTGCCATCGATGGCAAAGGTATCGTTCAGATAGCACGCTGTCTTGATCGCTTCCTCGGGAGTTTTCGTCCACTTGAGCAGCTGCTTCGCCCAGTACATTCTGCAGTAGCCGTGCAATTTGCCTTCGGCCAACAGCTGTCTCTGTGCGGCATTCCAAGCTTGATCCTTTGTCTTACCCATCTCCAGGGTCTCTAAATCATAGATGCGCTCACGTTTATCGTTACGGTGCAGGTTAAGCGAATCTTTCGCCCATTGGAGCGCTCCGTCTATGTTATCATAGTTTTTCTCATGGAGACAGAAGTGTTCGGAATTCTCTTTCACAGCGAAGATCTCGTTGATGAATGAGATGTAGTTCTCATTCTTCTTGCCGAAGCGTTTAGTGGCGAGATAAATTACTTTCTGGCTACTGATTTGACCGCTCGATATCCATGGCGACAAGTTGCTGAGCGCATCGACATCGGGGTTGTTCCGGTTCTTGGCGTAGATTGCGAACTTTTTGTCGAAGAAATGTTCAACTGTGTCCATGCCGTGTGAATATCCGCCTTTGAATATGTTCTTCACTGATTTCTTGGGGAAGTCGTTGCTCTGTGTTGAGGTCTCTGATTTCTTGTTGTACAAGTGTTTCTCAAGTGGTTTGAAGTCTGACAGGTAGTCGTCCCAATGGTTGAAGAGTTGTATCTTGACGGCCTTGCTCGTTCTCTTATAGACGTCCAGTAGCTTGCAGGGGACCATATTATGAGCATCGACAACGTACAGAGAGAGCTCTTTATCCGAACACATCTCCTCGACTTCATTCCTGTAAGCCTCACACTCTCTCAGAGGAGAGAAGTCCATGATTATACAGTCGATATCCCTTTTCTCAACGAATTTCTCGAGGTTGTCGATGAGGTCGAAGTATATATTGTGCTCTCGACAAGCTTCTTCCATCTCTTGGAGTCCCTCTATGACGAAAGTTTTCTGTCTCTCATTGATCTTCAACTTTGAAAATTCAACGCCAGTGTAAAATTTAGTCTTGGACTTATATGACAGCTTGAATCCAAGCTCGACACAATGATTGTCGAAGATTCTCTTGTCTCGTCTCATGAGATAGAGTATGTTTTTTTCATGTTCGAAGTGATTGACTGCTGTCACTCGCTCATCCGTTTTCGGCATCTTTGAGCTGTATAACCTTATTCTGAGATATAACGCACTTATGCTAAGCCGCATGAAGCATTTCCGAGGAAGATGGGCAAAGAGCGGGGCGACGATTCTGACACCGGGTTCAAGTCCCGCAACCGTGATAATCAGCGTCGGAATCGCTGGTGGTCGTCCTCTCTTACACCAAGCTGAAGCAGTCCGAATTCTAGGCGACTATCTGGGCAGAAGTATGTTGCCTGTAATTCACAACTTCAATCGCGGTACACACAGTGAACTAACTGAACTGAAACTTCGCTTCCCAGGGTAACCGCTAGGCCTCAGAGAGAGCTTTGCGCCTCCTCACTCCTCATACAACAACAAGCCGATGTCTCTCCTGCCAAAAGCCGCCCGCGACCCGCGACGCCGGGAGAGGGAGAGAGCCGCTGTTTACTAACAGGCCTTGCGAATGAATGCATCTCAATCGCGTCTTCATGGACCGTGCGGTAGAGGCTCGCGAACCGGAACGAATCCCATCGTAGGGAAGTACGAAGCGGGAACGCTGCTTCATTTAGCGATTCGTTGTCCGGGAGATGACAGGCTGAGCGGGTCACGGAAGAAAGGAAAAAAAGGTGCGAATCGAAAGGACTCCGTTCCGAGGCGAGCGTGAATCCATGCCCGTCACCGGTGGAACGACTCACCAACATGGAGTCGTTTTGGGCTGGCCTGTCGTCTTGTTCTGAATATGAATCTTCGACCAATCCGTCCCCCCCCCTTTCGGTCACCGCATTCGATATAAAGTTTTCCGATATACAGTGAACTTCCCGTGAAACAGATTCCCCTCAATCAGAAAAATCCGTTAGCTCAGAACTCAGCCAGCTCTAAGATCATGCCCCGTAAATCAGACCATAGAGTCAATTTTAATCTAACTCCACAATCCAGAAACATCCCTGCAACTCAGGAGTCAGACTCCGATTCGAACGCCTAAACAGAATGTTCCCGCGCCTCGTTGAAGTCAACTTCCGCGGGTTCAATCTCAGATCGTAGCATATTGGACCATTCTTAGTGGCTTCGTAGCTCCTGACCATTGGTTGCTAAGGTTGCTCAAGGAACGATCGTCGTCTTGACAAGATGCTTCCGAGTCGCACGCTCTATTTCGAAGGTGGAATGTGCAGAGCAGAGAAGGCTTCAAAGTCCTTCTCTGTGCAAATTGGAGCGGCTCGGAAATGTGACGCCCTAAGTCATCGGTCCCAGGGAGAGTCCAAATAAATCTAGAAACCTGGAACATCATTCGCCCGATGCCTGGGGCTGTGCCCCCTTGATGCGAAGGAATATCCCCTTCCCGGATTATTAAGATAGTGTTTTAGCGATTCTGCATGATATTGAGCTTCCAGAAAGAACGCCTTGAGATCTCACTTCATAACTCAGAACTCAGATTTTTCTCGAAAGTCAGTACAATGCTTTTCTATTTTACGGGAAGTTCATTGTATCCTCGTTCGCGACGTCAACCGACTGAAAATTCCTTAATTTTCGCCTCAATTTCAGCCGCGGTCTCTCCGAGGACTTCTTGGAGCTAACCCTCGGCGCGATTCCCCGCGCTCATACGAACGCATTCGAATCATATACCGCTCGACCCAGACACCTCTTAGTTGGGAGCTGACTAGAGCTCTGCAGACCTATGTATATTCGGTAATCAGTGATCAGTGATGCCTTAGAGGTAAACCCGATGCCAGGCGTCGATGAGAGAATTTATCCGATTCCCTTTGCCGGGCAGCTAGCCCACTGAGATCATGAAAATATCACAGAAGGAGCGATCCCCAGCGCGGAGCGTATGACTATAGCTGAAACTGTGACATCGCCATAATCGCGGCAGAATCGCGATGAGAGTACGGAATATCGCGGGAAATTGCCTGATCTACTCGGAACAACCGCACTTCGCCAACTTTCCCCGCGTAGCATATCCTGACTCTCAATCAGCTGTATTCAAAAACTCGGGGCCGGGCACTGGCTGGGAGCTCTCCGAGCCCCCTCCGCTCGAAGTTCGGTAGATTGCCTGATTTCACTTCCATGATCAGGATACGTCTTCTCTGCTTTTTTGAAGGAAATCAGATGAATGTTTTTTTGGGAGCAACGAAGATAGCGGAAACCGCTGAGAACTGTCCAAAATCTCGGCTTCAGCGATTCCCGCATTTTTCTCAACGCCCTGTTGAGAGCACATGATGCTCGATTCTCCTGCTGCTCCGAGAAAATTCCAGAAGCGTATAGTATTTGATTTTCTCCTTCCCCCTTGCGAGACTTGAGGGATAAGAATTTCCCCCTCCGAGCGTGAATCCTATGAAGCATGAGGTTCGCTCAATTCGGCCGCGAATTCAGCGTCTGCCGCGCGCTAGGCTAGAGGTTGAAGTACCCTCGAAGCTTCCCGACGCGGGCACGGCAAAAGCCCGGAGCTTTCTGGTCCGCGGATGGAGTTACTTCTCCATTTCTGATATGAATCATCTCGGTTCCCCAAACTTGGGGTTGGGGTTGACTCGCAGCAGGTAGGGCCTCGTTCCATGATTCGAAAGGGGCCTGACCGGGCTTTAATGACTCAAAATCAGTAGTACGAAGAACGCGCCTTGACTTTTCGAATCATACAGATTTGATACTTATTCGGGCGGAATTCGTTCGGACGTTCGAGTCAAGACAGTACACGCAGCATGCGAGGGTGATGTGTCCACAGGGCCAATATTTCTCGCAGGCTCGGAGTCTTCTTCAGCCCTGAGCGAGATCTCGAACTTCACGCTATCACAGTCGTGAAGTCTGCCTCCATTCCCATCAATTCCATCATCCGATGCCCGCTGATCTTTACACGGAAGTCTACATCGGTCTCTGCAATTCTCTTTTCTCCCCAAGCCCCTATGGTTTGGGCCCCTCCCAATCTCTGCTCAGAGAGCTCATCACCATCATCAGTAGCGTCCTGCGCAGACTCCATCACCGCTGGAGCCTTGAGCGGCATCGTATTGTTCTTGGGGATACATTGTCTGTTCTCGATGCTGGCCTTCATACGATGTCCATCCTCAAGAAGGCTCATCCGATCACGAAGATTTTTTTCAAATCCTCCTGAGAATCTACGGAAAATCCCACGACCCGAAACCCGGTGATCGCGAGAGGTCGCCCCAGAGCTCGGGCCATCGAAGTCCTCGTGTCCCGTTTCAGCGCCGGACGCCAGAGGAGGGGGCTTGTACAGGGTGAGCAAGGGGGACATGCCCCCCTCCCGAAATTTTCCGGTCATAAAGATAAAGTATGGTCCTTGAGGAGGCGCGACATCATCCCCCCTCTTCACCAACTAGAAGCAGGTACTTCTCGTGCGATAGAGGTGCTTCAGACGGAGCTTTCCTCGGCCGCTACCCAGGATACGTCCTCGGGAACGATACCCGAGAGACTCGGGACCTCAAGGTTTTGCTGTGTAAGTGAAATCCTCGTTTGACGTGGAAATGCCCGACGATCGAGCTGCGCTTCCGGAATTTCGTCTCTCATCACCACCGATGTGTCTCCGGTGAAGTCATGCTATGTAGAGACCTCCGTGCGAATCGTACGGTGGGGATCAAATGCTTCGGATCGTTTCTCTGCATTCGTCGCCACCTGGACCCGTACTTCCTACTCGGGAAAAAGAAGAGGTCCAGAATCGAAGCGAAGGTCTTCATCGATCGGGGAAATGATCTGAAAGACTAATTAATTCACTCAATTTTTTTTCTTGGTTTCAGCTTGTCTCGCACCGGGTATATTTTTGTCCACCGGATGCTGTTGCAGTATATACAGAAATCAGGTTTCGTATGAATGCTGAGCCATCTTCATACGAGAGAAATTCCAGCTCGAGAAGGGTTGATTCGCAGATTGTACGCGAGCCTGGAACAGAAATTCGGGAATCGATTAAGACACTCATGTGTTGACAGAATCACAGATTAATTACCCGCTCCAGCTTCTCAATGGAGGGCCTTTCTGCTGGGACGGCCTTCCCCCGGGTTAAAGTATCGGGATCACAAATCAGCTTTGTTATTACAACATGGAAGACAGAAGACTGAATGACTGACCGCGTCACTCTTTGACACACGGACGGGGCGACCGTCGTTGTATTTTGTTTTATAGGAGAATTATAGAACGAATCATTGCACAACATTATCATCACCGCCACCATCACCGTAGCGACATGCGTCCTTGCAAGGACACGACGAAAAGACGCTCGCTTTCACGAAGGCGCGGCTGTCGGGGTCAGTTGAAAACCAGCTTCCCTTCTCGTATCAGTGGTTGCGATCCAGTGAAAGTGTCCGTTCTTCTGTAGCTCCGACTCGCGCCGTGACAAGCACTCGGAATGTTTCGATTATATAATTTCGGTCCGTCAGATTTCAACAGATTCAATCCACAGCACTGTTTCGAGCCGCATCGCATGACGACCACAAGGCACATAGAAAGCTTTTCCGAAACCCCGTGCAACATCGAAATCTTCGTGAATGGGCAGTGACTCACCTGTGATCATGAATTATTGGGCTTGCTCCATTTACACAGAACTTGCTTCGGAGAAACGTAATTCTTCGAAATACCTACCTAATTTCTAGACTATATAGGGGGGTTATCGCGTCGATTTTTTTCTCGGACGTGACAGCGCAAACCATATCCGTCCGAAATATGGACTCTAGCCCCCGGGATATCGTGTATCGACTTACTTGACAAGATTGTTGAATCTTCTGTACCTTCCGGGAACTCGAAGGATAGCTGCACCACTGCTGGAGGCTTCTCGAACCACTGGACAGACGCATGCGCTTGACTATAAGGCTTACACGAGGGAGAATATTGGCACTGTGACATTGGCGATCATTTCTCGACCGAAAGTAATCATCTGGGCCTCGGCGATCGGTATTACGTTCCAAGGGTCGTCGTTGATGACTCGACTCATCAACATCGAAAGTGCCGACGTCACACCTCCAAGACCCCTGAGTCTTATGTGCATCTGGAAGGGCAGAAAAAAATTATTATTGAGTTCTGAGCAGTATCCTCCTGATGAGACATGCCTCGACGTTCCTCAAGAAAAGTAATCGAGGAAGTCTTTCGTAGTGAGTCGAAAGCTAACATCGGAAGAAGATCAATACGCATCTGACTATCCGCGTTGGGACGGATTGTGGCGACTGGGAAGGGGGGGGACGGGTACGAATCCTCGCGTTTGTCTATCTAATGCCCTGGCCTGAAGCTTTTCCCCTTCGTAATTTTTTCGCGAAAATGGTCCCAACGACGAACCATCAGTCAGATCACGAGCAACCCTCTGAAAACTTCCAGCCAATCCCAGTTTCTCATCAATCGAGTTGGTTTCCTCATGAACCAAATGGTCGTTCGACGCTCATTAGCTGCATGTCATCGTTGATGGAGCCTACCCGACCAAGTTCGGGTCTTCCGACTTCCGAGTCACGAGACAGGTCAACGCAAATACGTTCCGAACACATCTTCACACGAGGTTACGTAAGCAAGGAATCTAAATCGGCGTCTGACTGCCAGAGGGAGGTGGGGAAGACCTTGTGATCCTCGAATTTCGATTACGATGATTTTCATCGGGGGTCCCGTTCATGCGACATGCTTTCTGACCAGTCGGCATATTCTTGAAAGTAGCGAAATCTTCCATCGATTCGGTAGGGTCGGAATCTTATTTTGGCAAAGCGCTATCGCATTGGTTGTTGCCAGGTCGACTGCCGATTTACCAGCTGACTGCTTGACTGACTCTTTGACTGCTGCTGCTGCTGCTGCTTGGCGGAAATAACAGATCCGAGAAAAACTGCTTTCGACTTCAGCCCGGCTGCCGTAGCCGTGTAGCGCGGGCTTACGCAACAGGCCGACGCGCCACAACGCAAATATTCTCGTTCAAAACATCTGCTAATAAGTAGCAACCGTTCCTGCCGCAGTGATGTCCACGACGCGCGCTCCACTCCCTGTAACTGTATCCCGAGGTGAAAATGCCCTGGTAATTGCAGTGTTTTTTATCCGGATTTCTGCCACCTCAATTTAAGCGTAGACGCTCTCGAAAAGAGCTCCGGTCAAAGTGGACTCCTTCTGCTGAGACCAGTGCATGAAGGGACCCTCCGCTCGGACCAGAATTCGCATCCTCGAATCACGCCCATCTCGGAACTTGAATGGGGGCTCAGAGAGCGAAGTTTTCCATCTCTATATCCGCGATGTGCCTGCTGAACAATATCCGTCGAATCGTTTCGTGAGGGATCTTGATCCACCGGGGATCGACAGTGAACTTCCCTCGTCCGCTCTGTTCGTTCGGGTACCGTTTTCGTTAGTTTCGTGTGGTGCTTATCTTCGGCTCGGTGACTACGAACGCTCCTGCACCCCTGTGGTTAAGGCTTTGGTCCGGGAAGCCAGTATGGTCCCGCATCTCGTCTTTGTAGTCAACGCGCTTCGGCATGTAGAGGAAAAAACGCATTTATGCAGCCCGCGCCGCCCCGCCAATGCAAGCGTCGAGCAAATCGAGACTTCCGGGACGACGACATAAATCTGCCCGAAGGAAACTATTTTCAGCGAACTCTGAAGCCTTTCACGAGTACCTCCGAGAAATCCCTGTGATTCTGCTCAGCAGTGCACAAGAGGAATTCCCCGTCTTTTTTCAGACTCTCTCCGAAGCTTTCGGAGAAGTATTCCCAGACACGTTTCCGAGAACTTCTTCAAAACATCCTCGCTCGTTAGGAATTCGTGAAACGTTTGCCGGCTGCGCTCGACCCGAATTTAGCAAACTCATCCCAGGAGGGATACATATTAGTTGAGAGACGGCGAGAGGACAAAAAGGGGCACGGAGACAAAAATACGAGGCTAGTGTATCAACGAGAATTCAACGGAGCTTCGCGTTGGGCTGGTTGGGCACGTCCGCTCCACGCATGTCCAATATCATGGTCTCCCGCCTGTCGATGGATTACACTTCTATCGGTCCAGCTGTTAAATTCGGTTTCTCTTCAGAATCCCGGTCTTTTTCACCACGCTCAACACACGATAATGTATTTGTTCGGGTTTTCCGCTCGGCGAGCTCATCCAAATTGGAGGAGGACAGGCAAAACGCTGTCCAGTCGATTGGGTGCGATTGAATTATTCGCTCCCGACAGCTCCTGCCGCGCTGAAGCAGAGCAGGATATTGAAACTACGACGTTCGGGCGAATTTCCGAAGTTGACCGAATTGGATTTTCGGACTCTCCGTCGGTTCTCGCCAAAAGAGTGAGCTCGATGCGACCTTCCTCGCCTGCGGATTTCCTCCTCGTTCCCATAGGGGAGGAGGGAGAGGGGGGCGGCACGAGGTAATGTTGGAAACCTCGACCATTCATTGGGAGAAACAAGCCAGCCTTGGGAGTGGCGCATGGTCTCGTTTGTGTCATTTACGGTCTGACCCTCAAGAATGATGAGAAATATGGCGTTCGGAAAGATTCAAACGGATCGCCAACGCGAACTTAGCGACGAGAAATCGGGCGATCCGGTACCATCGGCGGCAAGCAGCAGAATCCCCGAGGTCAGAGAGTGGACACGGGACGCTGTGAGATATGGCACCGGCTGAGGGAAGTGCTTACCTTGCCGAGTTTCCAAATTCTGAACACATCCAACCTGTTGTTACCGTTCCCGAGCTGCGAGATTTGTACCCAAACGACGGTGTTCTTGAGTTTGAAGTCAGCGTCTCCTTGGAAGAGTAGGTGCCGATAGTCGTGAATAACTCTATACTTCGCTGTTCCGGTAATCTTCTCGATCTTGACCACCAGCCCGACCGTCACGTCGCCTTGTTTGTTACATTTCACGTAAGCCGGTTTCTCCCGGCTCAAGGTGTGAACTCCGCGAACTTCCAGATCGTGGAGGAAAACCTGGATTGAGTCCTCAATGCAAACGGTCAAATTCGGTCCGGGAATCGGCTCCATGACTCGGATCAATCTTCGGGCGAACCGGAACAAATAGTCGACGTAGTCGTCCAGTTCCGTTCCGTTATTGCACGGGACTTGTCTTCGCGACCTGTGATGGTGTTGCAGTTGATGAGCACCGACGCTTGCGGCGGCATTGTCGTCGTAATCACTACTGTTGTCGTAACGCTGAGCGAGTTTCTCGCTCTGTATTCTCGCTTTCTCCATCAAGTCACACTTTCCCCTGCAGTGGGAGCCCACCCCGAAGGTTTGGGGGACGTCATCCTCGAGTAGGAGCTCCTCAAGAATCCTGGTGACGTCGGGTTGAGCGCGCCGCATAGCCTTGTTAATGGAATGGCTGAGAGCACGTTCGAGCCGCAGTCGGCTCTCGTCCACCAGAGCCATACCGAGCGTCTCCATGATCTCTGGAGACAAATCGTGCTTGCTGCTAGTGGTGAAGGCGAAGTCAACTTCGCTCATATGGGTCCGGACACCGGATTGGGTGACAGCGAGCTGCTCGTTGCTCTCGCCAACCAAACGCGCGAACCAAGATATTGCGGGCCGGTCGATGTCTACCTCGAACGTACCAGCGTCGTAGATCGTGCTCGAGTTGAAGCTGTTACTTAGGAACGCCTTCATCTTGAATGTCGAGCTCAATTTCATTTGTGCCGCACGGAGGAGCACGGATGCTCGCAAGTGCTGGGTGCTGGTGGCCACGTCGAGCACTCGAAGACTGTCGAGGCCTTCAATTTTGACTTTTGATAGAGTGACGTTGATGTAGGTATTCTCGTCCCGTACGAGTACGCTGATCCCTCCGAGCTCGAGAGGTGTTGCGTCCCGGACGGCGGCCGCGACTCTTTTTGCTATGAGCCCATGGAAAGCAATCAGATCTGTTTCGTTGAAGGCTCCGAGTCTCGTGACGAATTTCGACAGTTCCAATTCGGGAACAGCCGTTTCTCCAATGCTACCGAGCAGCACTAAGCATCCAACGACTAGACTCCATTCGATTTTCATGCTCATGTCGAAGACGATGACGACCGTGACGAACAAATGGAATTCACACTCTGCACACGAGATCACCTATTCGCACTGCGTTGCAGATCGGAGCAGAGATCGGATGACCGTTGTTGGAATCACAAGGCGACTCGATCACCTCGATTTCTCGAACACGAAATCACCGATCGCATCACAATAAATTACGCGGAACGGTTCGGTCCTGAAGCGTCCGGATGAGACTTATCAGCAGCGGGTAGGTACTTTGGTTTGACGGCTCTACTCACGGCGGCACTTGCGATGATCGCTCTTGATGAGCGTTTTTCTCGAAATTCTTGTTTTTCCGCGGTGCGGCTGTCTTCAGACGGACCCCGACACGGGATGCATCGGGGATCGGGAGCTGCGGCGCGGCGCCACTTCCGGGCCGACGACAAGCTCAGGTGAAACACGGAGAAGCTGCGCGGATGATTGCGCGGACAGCTGATCGTCAAAGCGCCGTCTCTGGCAGTCGCCTCAGTGGCCGAGATAGGTGAGGGGATGCCCCTACCGGGGAGTTCTGGCGCCTTTCACACGGAACGTCGATGTCGACTCCTTGTGCTCAGCACGGCACTACCGCACGAACAGTCAGTCAAACAGTCGGTCGGTCGGTCACCCTTAGACGATGCCCCCTTCCCTTAACCGGCGACGGTGAGGGCAACGGGCGAACAAGGGATGCCCCATCGACAAAGCGAGTGAGAAGGAGGTCTTCGGCCCGCCGCGTAGTCAACCTGACTCGAATAATCGCCATGTCCTGAACGAACGACATCAGATTGAAGCGTCGCGTGTGGACAACGACGACATCAAGGTCGTGAGCGTAACGGGAAATTTTCGCTTTGTAGATTAAAGCAAAATCATTCCCGATTCCGATCTTTCCGATCGGCGCGTCGACATTTTGAAATATAATTTTCCGAACGCAGTATTGGGTCTGTCGTTGCACCATAGGAATCCAGCTGGATGACAACTCCTCCGGAGCAAAGAGCTCTGAACTCTTCTTGTTCCCGCTCCCGAGGGAGTTTCGAGCGCAATACTCGACGACCTGGGATCGTAGACTGATCTACGGTCAGTCGACGCATCGTGATAAATTGAGGGCTAGCCCAGCGACAAATCAATCAAGATTTTTCAGAATACCCGCTTTCAAAGAAGTAAAGAAGTACGGACGGGCACCGTACACTTGTTTAGAGAAAAATCGAATCGACCGCCAACGGAATCCACCCCGTAACGGCAACGTGACATAATTCTGGACAAAGGGTCCTTGAATTCTTTATCGTTCTTTTCTTCTTTCGTTTAACGTCAAGACGTCGCGCTTTCTCCCGCAGCGAAAGCGACTCGGTCGATATCCTATCGAGCGCAAACGTCTTCTCGCATCCGTCGTTCCTCATTCTTTCTTGATGGTTGCATTTTAACGACAACTAACGAAAACATACGGTCAAAGACACTCCCAACGTCAAATTGAGTCAGCCGCAGTCGTTCCGCCGTTTTTTCGCCGCTTATTTCGTAAATGAACTGGGCTGTACAATCAAGCGGAGGTAATCCTATTATGGGATGGTTGCCTCGAGTGGGGAAGCGCGTTTCCTGGCGGGTCGGGGCACCCGTCTGGAGACTTGAGCTAGAATTTGGTCCCAGCTTCAAATGTCGAAGAGGGAGCTCGAGCCGTCCGCGTCCGCAATAGCCCGGACCCTGAGATTGTCCGACAGTGTTCTGCGTAAATCGCCAAAGAGCCGGAATAGTTCAGCCTTTCTACTGATTGATTCCTCCAGCGCTGGCAGAATCGTTTTATACATTACAGACGGAAACTGTCCCTTGAACGGATAATCTCTGAAGCATTACTCTAAGAGAAGAAGACACTGGAGGAGGGAAAATCGAAAAGAAAAAGGTGGATCAGTCCAGATGACTCGGAGCTGGGAAAGACGGGGGACTCTGGGAGGTTTCAGCGATACTTGGATCAGAAATCGCTTGGACTCGTTCCTCGCCTTGTCACTCTAAGCTCGAGCGTTTGGATCACTCGGGACATGATTTTCCATGCGAATCTTTCGATGCCGCCCCCTCCTCCGGGATAACCGGAGTCGAACTCCCGGATGATGGTGAAAGTTGAGACGGAATTGGGTCGACTTTAACGCTGATGAATCAAATTTTCCAATAGAGCGAGGAGCTGAGCCAAAACAGGTTAGGATCTCCGTGATTTTGTTCAGATCCAAAATCGAGATCTGGTCCTCCTACAGCTCTATTGTGTGGCGCATCCGATGTCCCGGAGTGAGTCACCTCGAGCGCCCCAATAGATTACAAATTCCGAATTGCACATGATCCCAGAGTTCAGGAAACGAATCGCGCATCCGTAGGGTGAATCCGTCTGAGAAACGTGACAGGGGAGCGTCGGCAGAGGGCACGACGGTCTCGTGAGAGGAGAGGATTTCAAATCAAGCTCGAGTTACCTTAAATGTCCTCATTATCCGGAAGCTTTCGAGATTCCGCATGATGTGAAGACGTCTTTCTCGTCAAATTATTGCGGACGACGAAGGGCAGTACGCGAAGAAAGCAGAGGGCATCAGGTTTCAAAACAATTCCCCGACCTCTAGAAAATAAACTTCGCCTAATTCCGACCACGAGCTTCAAACGTTATGTGCTTTCACCGATCCCACCCAGCTCCGTCCGATTCTCGTCGGGAGCCAACGCTCTCGACTGTGGCCGAGGAGCCGACGGTGACCAAGAGCCCAGAGAGGAAACACCGATACGAAATCTCCTAGGAACCCCGAATACAAATTCAAATGCGAATAGCCAACACAACAGCTCAGAATGCTTTGCTGCGTCTTCCCCAGCGATAGCGCTCCGACGATATTGCTGTTGTCGCAGCATGCTTCAGTCACAAAGGACACTGCGTCATTCGGACTGGCGGGGAGGGGGAGCATTGGTTATTAGGACGAGGCTCACAGCGTCTTCGGGATGTCCTGGACGCACGGACGGAAACTCTCGAGCAAACTTCATCAATTTGCTCCACTCATCTCGGTAGGTATCCTTTCTTATTCTGATGCGGCGTCAGAAAGCCGCTTTACCACGAGGCTGGCCGAAAAGCTGCCTCGTCAAGTGACCGCCCAATCGGTCGGAGCTCAGACCCTGCGCTCCGGACGGTGAAACCCACTACCACCGTAGGAACGGTACCCATATGAGAAATATAACGGTCCCGACGACGACGCCTATCGCCGGCCGACCGTTTCAGCAACGAAAGTGAAAGCAAAATTTTCAGAGTGGAGAAGGGATGGATGAAGTTGGGGGAGGGTGCTGTGTTTGAAATTGGCGCGAGCTCTCGACTCCAGGGACTCCGTGGAGTAGTGGAGGGGCTCTGAGAGAGTGTTGTCATAGAGGGTGGGAGCGAGAGGACGGCCCCCAAGATGGTAGCCGTCTATGGCAGCAGGAGCATTGTGCCAACCATGGCCCCCGTGTTTCGATTCCCAACCCAAGGTCCAGAAAATCAAAGTGAGCAAGCCCGCCCGGCCGTTCGTGGACGTCTCTAGGAGCATCCCGGCCGCGGCTACCGTTCTCTCAGAAATTCCAAAATCCAAATCAGCACCATCGACAAAACTGCCACTACCATCCCCAATTCTACTACTACCATCACAACCACCATCACCATCATCACCACCACCGAGAACGACGACGACGACTACGGCTTCCGAGTTGACGAAATATCCATAAACCCTTCATCTACCTGCCAATCAGTGAACCTGCCCGAGTGTTCGAAGCTTTACAATATCGACCTAGTGTTGGAAAATTCACGGCGCCTACTCCAAAGGTCTAAAGGTCTTCCCTCGTCCATTAGCGTATGAAACTGTGTATGTAGTCGTCGATTGGATAAATCGCTCCTCCTGGATATCTGGGAAGCCGTCGCTCGGATGGTTGTGCTCACTAATGTGGTGGCCTGATGCTCGATGTTCAGCCGTTGTGAATGGTGGAAGGTTGAGGATGCTTTGCTTTGCTTGAGTGTCTTTTGTCCGAGAGTCCTACAGCAAGCAGATCGCTGCTGGACGTTTCGGACCGAATCTGTGAGGTGCTGTGGAAAATCCGTGCTCCGCGCAAAGTAATCTGTGTCCAACGGAAAGATGTCCAACAAGGATCAGGCAAGCTCGACCCGCCACGCGTTCCAGTACGTGGGACCCTACCGGCTGGAAAAGACCCTCGGCAAGGGTCAAACAGGTACGTGATCAAGCTTCCAGAACATGTCGCCAAGATAGCAAACAAGCGGCCAATCGAACAACTAGCCAATTGACCGAATCAGCGTCGAACCTATGGTCTGTGAGGGACGGGGAACTGATTCGACGGCCAATCGGCTAGTCGGACGACGTCAGAGGAGACGTACTATGCCCTCTGAGCGAGAGCTTCGCTCAATAATGTCGGAAGTTTCGTCGAGGAGACTTTCCTGCTCGATTACACGCGGACGCGCTGATGTACCGTCTGCGCGTAGTTTACGGAATCTCTTGCTCGGCAACACTGATTATCTTTTGGCACGTTACGCGGTCGAGACGTTGTCGGATCCGAGGGAAGTCTTCTATTTGGAGGGGTTTTGCGGAGAAACTTCGGCAGCAAACTTCGGTGGAAGTTCAAACGGAAGGATGCCTTCGGGAGGATAATTACGACGAAATTACGAAATGGTCGAAGAAAAGATCCCTCTGAACGACCTGCTGGAATTGACTGATGGTCGCAGGTGGGGAGCTGAAAGCTCACGACGATGCGTACCAGGGTGATGTAAGGTTCAGTGAGACTTTGGGCGTTACGGTACCACCGACAATGATCCTCATCTGATAAGATCCGCTGTCCTTGAAGGCCGGAAGATAAATAATGTCTCGGACTCACTGGAACAACTAATGAAAGCCCCTCTTTTCTCCCATCGTGACGTGACAGCTCTTTACCATTCGAAAAGCTTGACGTCTACAGATGAGATGAACTTTTGTTTTATTCTTTTTTTTTGATATGGTAATCTTGAGATTCTCGGCCTTCCGTCGAGTCGCTTGCCATCGCAGACTGCGACACTCGGTCGGTTCGTCGGTCCGTCGTGGACCGAAATGCCGCAATACCGGCCCCATGCATATACTGCCATCATTTCGTTTGTGCGGGCCAACTGAAAGCCTATTGGACGGGCTAATAGAAAACCAAGGGCGAGCGACCGCTGAGGAAGAAGGAGAGAAGATTTGAGTTCAGCGAAAGTATTTCATAGCGTGACAAAATCCTCGGAAGGGAAATCCTTCCCGGCGAGTCCACCGGTGTGTGAGCGCAGTCGCCGACTGAGAATCCACCTCGTCGACGTTGATCTCCTATAGAGCTTCAGCAACAATTTTAGAGCTGAATGTCTATCATATCCCAGCCTGGCTCTCGGACTCCGTGTTCCTCCCAATGAGCTCGAATTTGTCTTCTTCGGAACATCCGGTCTAACGATTTTGATCTCATACGCCGAACTGAGAAAGATCGAAGAAGGCGCCCGAAGCTCAACCACAGGCCAATGAATAGCGAACCCGATATCTTCTCGTGGCGTGGTAGCAGCGTTCATTGTATATATCTCGCGACGGGGAGTGGTCGATCGGGGGTCAACGTTTGGCCAGCGCTTAGCGCCGTTGGGAGAGAAAACGTGATGACTCGGTCGGGGCAAAAACTGAGGTAATAAAACCATTGAAGAGGACTTACGCGCAGACATACATACAGACGATCGGTCGGTAAGAGACACAGCGAGGCAGACAGTGAGACACATCAATATCGTTGCAGAGACAGACAATTAGCTTCGGAAGCCACCCATCCCGTGTCTCTCGGTGAGCTGAACTCAATTCCGTCAGTTGATCCCTCAATTAATTTGTGCGAACGATGAGGATTCACAAAAACGAAATGCGACAAACGTACACGGATGCTGAATCGCCAGGAATGAGAATGTTCGGCGCAGTTGCGAGACTTTTGCGGGAACCGCCCCGAGACAAAATTTCGAGGGTGTGCCTTCTCGAGCCGAGATGTTCCGGGTTGGATGAGGGTGGAAAAATGTCAGGACGGGCTCCGGCTCTTCTCACGAGGATCCGGAGCCGCAGGACTCTCCAAGGGCTTATCTCGGAATGCAGCTCTTGACGCATGCAAGAGATTTGGTTTTATCGTGGTTAGTAGGTCTGAATGAGATTCTAAAGGCTATTTTCGCTATCTGGGCTCTAGAGTCCGCTAATTCAGCGCTCGAATCGAGGTTCGCCAGGATGAGAAAACAAACGGCTCCGCAGGCGTACGCCGATATATCGTTTCCAAAAATCGCGTTCAGGAGAAAAAGCATCGAATCAAATATTCACAGATGAATGAATACCTGAAATTGAGAGGGATTCGCTGTACATCGCGAGAAAACCACCTCGCCGAAATTTCAAGGCGAGACGACAGCACGCGATCCTTGCCAAATTTAGAACATGAGTTTCTAATAATATTTGTCGGTTTCCTGAAACAACACACAGCACAATGACTTACGACGAGCGAACTTTCGTAAAAATCTGAAAACGGTGGAGGAAATTACGGGACCGATGATGATTGCCTGGGGAAGCTCAAGGAGCTCGTTAATTATTAATGGGATTAATGCGGATATTTTCGGGGGTTCGAGCCGAGGAGCATGAGCGAGAGACGAGTCGTTCCCTCGGGGAAGAAGTTGTGATGTGCATTCTTGGCCAGACTTCTCAGGAGGTGAAGGAGGCTGAGGACTTGGACCGATAGGATCCTCCTTCACTACTACAACTACAACAACGACGACCACTACCACTTAGCCGGGCGCCGCTCGCAGTTAAAGCAGTACACAGATGGTCTCGTTGTCATCGTCGTCCTGCTCACCATCCTCGTCGCTGTCGTTCCCGTCGTAGTTGTACTTTAGACGTGACCCAACGAGTGCCCGGGCAGACTCCGGGGACATAAATCCCCGCTGACAGTTCAGGATATAAACAGGCAGGCGGAAATTTCTTGAACGTGGAGCCGGCATTCGTCAGTCAGCCTGCGGGTCGTGGTAGGTTCCAACCTTCGAGTCGAACGATGACGCTCGGACACGTTCGCAGCTGCCGCCTCGACGCCGAGTCGTCGTCATTGCTCGATGCAGCCTGTGTCACCGCCGCCGGTGTCGTTGAAATATTATTGATTGAATATAAATAATTCATAGACAAATCCTCTGGGTCGGGTGGCCACACTCGGTCGTTTCCCCACAAATCTCACCCGATAGTGATGCCTATAAGTGATCTTCACAGTCGTCGCGACCCGCACATCGGTCGAGAGCGTCGGGCGACCCGGCAACGAGGGGGCGGGGGGATGGAGGGTATCTCCGGCATTTAGTTCTACCTCGGTCTTCTTCCTCTTCGTTTTCGGACTATCCTTCCCTCCGTTGCAAATGAACGTTCAGAACACTCCGTATGGAAACCATAATCGCCAGACGTGCGTTTCCCGGTCGATTTTCCCCGCAAATCCCATCGCGTCGACCGGATTCGAATGTATTCTTTCTTATGGATTTCGATCGCTTGAGCTAGATGACCCCAACTCCTGGTCCGCATTGTGCGGGACCATGGCTCGTGGGCAGTCAGATCAATTTCAAAGAAGAAGCAGATGGATGAACGGATGCAACGACGGAGGCGCGAGGATCGCACGAATTCGACGACGGCTGCCATATCAATCGGTTTGTGGGCCGGAATTTCGCTTCGGATGGACGCGTGGACCGTCTTCGACACTACGTGACCGAATTTTCTTGAAAGACTCATTTCTCATATCTAGATGTCAATGGCAATCATAGGGATGTTCATCCCCATACGTTCATATTATTCGATCATCTGTCAATAATTGTCGGTCCCCAGATCGATTTATGCAGATGAGGATTGATGTTTGATGTCGTATGAACTTGCAGATGGATTACACTGCAGCCGAGAGAGGGCGAGTTTCGCCTTTCCCGTAATCCCGGGCATTCTCAGGGATTCTCTCCTTCTCTCCCGGAAGGTATCGCCAATGACGGAACAGATCCGGGTTCTGAGAGCAGATCTAGTTCGCATGACGTCACGGCGGTCGCCTGTAATTAAGGCAAAGCAGCAGCGACGCGACTGTCACTGATTGTCATACGATCGGAGTCTTAGAACGAACCTATGTGATGGTGCAAGCGATGTCCTGACGTGGTGCCTGATTCGAACGAGGCTTTGACCCCCGTTTCATTCCGGCGACCTCCACGTGCTCCGTAGGCATTCAATCTGATGGGAGCGCCAGTCTGGAGTTTCTCAATCATGGACAATGGATCATCGGGAGAAATCGCCTTTGAAGTCGCCAGGTCATCATAAGACATTTCGTTTGGTATTCCGAGGTTCGAGTCTGGTAGCCATAGTTCTATGTTCTACGGCTTCAATGTCCATCATTGAATGGTTATACTTCGAGCGATTGGTCTCAAGATTCTGCGTCGACGCAAGCGCCGAGAGATCCTATTATTATCGTCTCAACTTCTCATTCAGTGCTGCTCTTGAGAGAAGAAAATCGGGAAGGACGTCGATCGAAGGCACGGAATTCCACCCGGTGATAGCTTGACAATTAGCTGCAATGCGGATGTTGACGCGGAACTTGACCTTCCAAAGTCTCGAAATCGGGGTCGAACACGACGCTGATCGCTTAGTTTAGCCGTTGGCGAAGCATCGCGATTATGGTGCTTCGCGGTCGATATGAAGAAAAGAGCCTTGCCAGTCGATGATTCACAAAAAAAATTCAAGGATCGCGCGGGAATCGCTGCCCCCGAGTTTCTTGTCTCCGGAATTGGCACAGATCGGACGAGCTAACTTATGCCAACCTTTACTGAAGGAAGCTCATCGATCTTCCTCCCTAAACCATTCGCTTGGTCGCTTACGCGTCCAGACGCCGCGCTGCCGCTCGTTTTTTTCTGTGTCATTCCGTATTTGCATTCCGCACGGGAGAAGTAAGGCTAACGTTCGGAAGGCTCTGCGCTCAATCTGGGCTGAATCAGTATGCATGATACACACGTCTGAGGACGGAAAGAGGCCAACTCACTAATCGGATCACAGCGCTCAATTTTTCCTTTGAACGAGATTTCGGGAAAATCACCTCTGTCCGCACGACGAGGATGGCCACATAATGAATTGCAGCTCGCTCGCGACACCTCCAGAGTCCTCCGCAAAGTCGACATCTGGGAGCTAAATTACGAGCATCAATAATTAATTGTTGCTCGAATTTGAAGAGAGACTCGAGTGAATTCCTGCTTTCGAGTCTTCTCCTCGCGCCTCCTCCTCCCCCTCTTGTGTGGCAGCAAGAGAGACTCGGAATACCCCCGGCACGCAATGCCGGGCATCATCAGGATTGATCGGTGCCGCATCCATCAGCGGCAAACATATTGGCCGAGAAAATCTGGAGGTAGCTCTGATTTGTCATCCAGTAGGGGAAAAGTCAGGCGAAGAATATTCGCGACTTTCGATCATGCCCTCCCTCCGTATACCTGCGTGTGTCTCGGCTGGAGTACCCCCATTTCCTAAGCTTCCCACCTCCGAGCCACGGGAAGACGCGACGGAAGACGGGACCGGGGGGAACTCAGAGAAGAGAACGAAGACAGGAAAAAAACGGATGAGTTGCGAGATATCTCCTCCCCGCTCGAGCTCAAGAGAGGTAGCGGGCCGACTGGCTATCGAACCAAATTACTTTGGATTTGGAAGAGCGCTTTTCCCGGCGGAGAGAGAACAGCCACGACCACCATTTCTCCCGCCATCAGGAACATCGGAAACGATTCGATAGCTCGAGTCGTATAGGTGACGGCGCACAGACGTAGGGTTGGAATGAACGGATCTATCCACTTTGAAACTGCCCAAGCTTTCGGAATTGACAGGGTACAACGAGAAAATGGGCTGCGACATCTGCGAGGGGAAGCTCAGGGAAAAACTCGCAGAGGGTTTAGAGGAGCCGAGGGAGCCCCACAATCTCTAGATACCGAGCTCATTGTACTGTGTTCTTCTGATGTGACCTATACGTCATCAATGTTAGGTCCCAATGGGATAGATTTCAGAACAACTCGGTCGTCATCTGTCTCGTTGACAATACATAGATAGCATCGTTTTCGACGGCTCTCACAAGATCGACTGGCAGCGCAACTGCCACCCAACCGAGTGGCGTTCGATGCACCGCGGCAACTCACTCCCTGGCATACTCATAACAGCTCTCCAGAGGAAACCCGCAAAGATACGCTGGGGGGATCCGAAGGGATCAGGCGGCTTCGAGTACGTCACGGATATGAGCTGGAGGAAGATTCGAGGGGATTCTGGCGCCTTGAAGGAAGTCGTACACCTCATACTGTGCTCGTGTTTAAGACTCCTTTTATTCCCTTCCGTGCGACGAGTCCCCGAGTCTGCTCTTTTTCTCGCGTATCCGTCGACGGGCTCCAACTCTGCTCCCTTTCGAGCCTCTGGGAAACGTTCGCGTAAAATTGATAGTCCTTCCTCCGCTCGTCTGTGACTCGGAGCTTTGCCAAGCGAAGAAGCTTTTCCCCTACGCTTCTCCCCGCCTTTGCTCGTGCAAGGGGTCCGATGTACGCCATGGCTATCACGTGGCGGAGCTTAAGCGTAGCGAGAGACCGATCGTCTGTCCGTCCGTCCCGGCAGCAATAGGCCGTCGATGATGGAAGTTGGGTGAAATTAGGCAGCTCCGGCTCATCTTTCGGCAGCCAATAGGCGCAGCCGTGCGCGCCGATTTTCCTTGTTCTGATCCGGTAGATCCTCACCCGGCTCGAAGCACTCAATAAGGGGACGGGGGCGTCTCCGAGAGAAGGAGAACACAAAGGCCTGACAAAGGAAGAGTGGAGAAAAAAAGAGCTGAAAGCTGCGGGAGGAGAGGAAATGGCGACTCCCAGGGACAACATCTGACAAAAGGACAATTGGCTCGAAGCGCCAGTGTTTAACCGGAATCCGAAGAGAGACAACCTCGGGGATTCCCGAGGATGGTTCCGGCTCTATGAGGTTGTTTCTTTGTTTTTTCCTTGTGTACATCATGTCGAACTCATTCTTGATCCCTTGTGGTACAGAATGTCATCATTGGCTGCTCCATGACTCCCCGGCTTGTCCCTCGACTCCACCGTCCGCCCTCCGGTCCCTGTAGGACGAAAGCGGGACGGTCCGCGGAACGCGGTCTGAATTCACTGAATTTAAGCTGTCCCAGGACACATCCTCGAACGCTCGGTGAACGCGGCGTGAGCTCCGACGGTAGGGAACTCGGAAATAGGAAAGGAGGGGAAGGGGGTTGAGATCGAGCTCAGCTCGGAGTTCATCGCTGCTAAGTTCCGTATGGCAATCCGATCGACTTACTCAGTTTGGGATAATTACCTACGTGCGGGATTGCCGAGAAGTCGGTTCTATTCATCCGACCTAGAGATCTGCGAGAGACACGAATGATATTCATATTCCACTTACTACAAGCTCGGAGAGCAAGCTTGCTTAAACGAATACCGATTATTCAAATGAGGTCGTTGCTATCCAGAGTGTCTCGATCGTTGCGGACTCGAGCTTGGAGCCGGCGCGGCGCACTATGGCAAAGTACATCAAGCCTGAGGGTAAGAGTCCATGCTTGTCGTTGGTCATGTGGATTTATCCGGGAATGCATTGAAGCGGGCGAGGGGCGGAAATGAAGAAATCGAGATAATAATATGCTCGTCATTCAGCGTCGGATTTGCGGAATTTTTCGCCCGCTGTTGTTGCGGTACCATTGAGAGAAAAATCGAGAGGGAGAGAGGGGGAACGAGAAGGGGACGCAGCGGCAAGGAAAATAAAACTTCTCGATGTCTGGAGTCAGGGCCCGTCGCACGCCACCACCGTTGAGGCTGCTGCCGTCTCTTCCCGGAGGATAGCCGCGGGCTCTGGGGAGATTTCACCCTCGAAAAATGTACCCATCGAGCTGTCTCGGGCTGGCTGGCTGGCTAGCTAGCTAGCAGCGAGTTCGCTCCGTCTTTTCTTCTGCTTCTTTTCCTGCTCGTTCTTTCGTTACCCACACGCTTCCGCACTGGCTTTCCATCCACCCGCATGGAGACCCACAAAGCGAGTCGGTCGTTCTTCCTGCTCTGTTCACCCTATTCCTTATTTTTACTTACTCACTCACTTTCGTACTCGCTCGCTCGACAAGATAGGGAAATTCCCTCCCGGTCATTGAGCGAGCTGATGTTTCATTTCGCATCCTCTCGAGACTTACCAACAACAGCAATTCTGAGCGGGAAGCAAACTCCGTCGGCACTCCATCTGAAATGCGGACGAACGGATGTCTCACCTGAGTGTTCGGAGCAGCTGGGAGCACTTTATCGAGTCCCATGTTACGGGGAATCGAGGAACTCACGGACGACAGCCATATCCTCGAGCGAATTGGGAAAAACTCCGAATTTTTTCTCGGAATAAAAATCGAATGAGTACGATCAAGCGTCAAGCAATGAATTGAGTCAACCGAAAAAACTTGAACCGCGATTTTGTGACCATTGCACGCCCCGTACCTTGAAGGGCTCCCAGCCCTGCCCTTAATCAAAATTAACGCCCGGAGAGAATTTCTCATTAGTTCACCAGTCGTCGCCCCTGCTGGTGTGTTGATGAAGATTTGATTGAAGACTCGGTGTTCGTTGAGTACGCTCCGGCCCATACCACACTTGTTTCTGGCCGGGTGCTCTTCCTTCGTATCAACGACATATCAACACGAGGGTCGGAGCGTGCCGAGAGAGCGAGCAAGTGAGGGGGCATTGCCTCCACCGCCGCCAACAACATCACCAGCACCTTTACAGAGAGCACCCAGTTTTTCTCACACTCCGATGGGTTTGCATAAAAAAAGAAGCTGTTTAGCTCGCTCCACCCAGCTTTCAACGACACACCCAGGCCCGACAGTATTTCACAGGCGAGCCCATGAGTTTGTTCCTACAAGTCGTTGCAGGGGCTTCTGTAAGTCCGTTGGGTCCGTCCGCGACTCCGAGCGCTATGCAAAATTCGATCGGCCGATTCTTACAGCGGCGAATTCTACGCGCAGGTGAGCACACTCCTCGCGGCTCCCTATTAGGCGTCGCTCGATGGGCTACGGCTCCCTCGGCGAAGTTTTGCTGGCGATTATGAACGTACCGCGTCACGATTGGCTTCCCCGGGAGACCGAATCCTGCGCCAGCTCCCTCTCGATTAAAACGGAACATCCGATCCCGGCGTTTCTGCGACCGATCTGCTTCATCGAACGCGCGATCTGATCTGCTCATCAGCTGTGGCCCCGGGATTCGGACTGGGCTCCTCTAGAAAAGCGAACTTTATGCTCGGTGCATAAAAACATGAACTCGCTGAATGAGATCGTGGATCGGGTTTCCCGTCGTGCCTGGCGCCGCGCCGTCTTCGAATAGGGATCGTCGCTACGCAAATACGTCTGTATGCATGAGCGTGTATGGAGCGTACACATGGTTCTGTGAGGTCTCGCAACACGAGTTCTTCCGCTCATGCTCGCACATGCTTACCAGTGTTATTTCGAGCGAACATTCAGTCGTGTTCCGATGCGACGCAGAAGGCAAGCATTCATGCTCCGGAGATTCCACGAAATGGAGCGAAGAGATCAGAAAACTGTGGACGGGACGATGACTGGGAAGCTTCCGTGGATCTGGAAATACATAATTGCTCCAACTCTGTAGCTACGAGGGGCTGTCGACGTCGAACGAAAAATAAAAACCAAGTGCCTCATTGAGCGTTCGAGCTTGTCCGCAGTCTGGCCTCGCCAGGGACTGTCTCAAATAATTCGATTTTGCTCCTCCGGCCCATAAGCCAGTCTGACGGGAGACTTCTCCACTCGTGATTCGAGCAGTCTAGGCGGGTCCCACCGGAAGCGGAATCTTGTCGCTTGGGAGGATTCGGACGGAACTTTCCTGCACGATAAAGGGTCTGCAGCAAACTCATCGGCTCGCTCGAAGAGAGGTTCGTAAGATCCTGTTCCCCCTCCGGCTCATCCAATCCGAATCACGACGCGGCCCTAACACCAATTCAGATCATCTGTTTTCTCTTCCACTCGTCTCCGATTGGGACCCCTGCCCCCTCCCACCCAAGAGTCACCACGATCAAAGCGATTGGCCAAATACGGACCATTCAGCTCGGTTCAGTATCGATGACGATGCCTTGCGGTGGGGAGAATTTCCAAAGCCGCGTGTTTGACTGAGTGACTGCCTGCGTTCCCGCCCGCCCGCCTGCCCACAGCGGTGCTCGAAGTGGGGCGTGCTTGACATTTTGAGAAAGCCATCGGCGACTCGCCTGGTCTCTGAGCTCGTCGCCGTGCGCTTTGAATGTTTCCCTCTCGTTCGTCGATCGCTCTGTATCTCCTGTAGATTCTGTCTTTTTCATGGGATCCCACAGTCGTATCGTTGGCACCCGCAAGACGGCCGAGCGAGCGGGTCGGCAGCCCGCCCGCCCGCCTGCCGGACCAACCAACCGAGCAAGCAAGCAGACGAGTGAGTTCCATGAGGAAGAGGGAGAACGGAGAAAAAACCGACACAGCTGTCTCCCTCATTCCTAAACGACGGGGCGTTTCTTCTATTCAAATGCGCGCAACCTGCTTGTACGCTCCATCAGCTCAGGTCTGAGGTCTTCTTCTCCCCGCTTTCGTTCAATTCTCTCGTACCGTCTTCTCGTTGTTCTTGTAGTACTAAGCATCCACGAGGTAAATCCTCTAGCAGGTCCGTTTGTCGGTCGGTCGGTCGGTCGCTACTACCTCTCTGCTCCGTGGTGTGAATCGACATTAATCGAAAGCAATGAAGATTGGTCTCCCATCGCTCCCATCGGCGCGACGATGCCATTGAGACTCTCGCGGAGTTGGAAACCGACAGGAGCTTCTCTCTCAAGAGTCGCCGGGATTCATCGTTGCGGATGACCGGGATAGAAGGAAAAAAAATACCATCAGTCTTGAATGGATTGTTTTTCTATTCCTGCAGGATTATTCTTTCAACGTCCGCTCAGTGTCAGGAATGATGGCGCTTTCTCGGACTTGGGGTTCCTAATTCCACCGCTTTCGAGGCCGTCAATGCCACTCAAAGTCCCGTCGTCTATTCCGTCACTTCAGTTAAACACGTCAACGAAACAACGGCGAGGTCCTATCTTCTGCTCGTGTTGCCTCAAAGCCATGTACCTGCTCGATACTGAGAGGAGCCGAGGCGCGAATCGTTGCATGCCCGTAGACAGACTACAGAGGCCTCTGACCGTGAGATACGCATCCGACGTCGGAGAACGTTCACCTGGGACTTACCTAGTTCGAACGACTACACGTACACTGTGATGACTCATCACGGGTAGTCATTGATCGTTTACGACAGCTCGAGCTGCAGGCCACTCCCTCTGAACGATCTGATCCCTTCAGATAGGCCGGGGAGCTTCATGCCGCTACTCATTGTTTGAAGAAAACGAACAGCTGATTGAAGTGCACCTGAGCGACGGAATTGGCAGACCGAACCGCCTGCACGAACCACGTGATGGTTTCCCCAAAGGCCCCGCCTGCTTGCTACTCCCATTTCTCCCATGCAGAGTGATCTCTCTCTGCGTGGGAGCGCCTCTGGGAGCACGGAATTCGGGAGCAAATCCCCCCGCAAGTTGCCGCGGCTCCCGCAACACCACCGTAAACGCTCCGACCGAGGGTAGTGTTGTTTTCGGTGGACTCACTCAGGAGAGAGGGTGACGTGGGGGAGGATTAGCGTCCGACCTAACTCAACGCGTTCATCCCTAATGGTTCTGCTGAATAGCGGTTCGACGGGCCGACACTCCGACCGACAATCTACGTCAATCGTTTAGCTTTAGGTGCTCACAATAGTCACCCGACCCTACCCTCAGCTAACCCCGGAAAAAAGAAAACGGCAACAGAACTGACATGGGAAGAATTTGTCGAACTTACCTCCAAGGGGCTCAAGTCCGTCAGCTGTGGGTCCGATGGGACGAAACGAGATGAGTAGTATCCGAAGCGATCGATCGGGTCAGCTGTCTGTCGCTGGTCTGGAGGCATGGCGTCCTCTTCGCCCCCGCCCGCTCTGTGGATAGACCGGTATCGCTCACCAGCGTGCTTGTTCCTGGATCAACACCTAGCATGTGTCCCGTATTCCGTCGCTAAATTGTGTTTCTACCGCTGCTTGCAGTGACAGCCAATCCATCTCAGAGCGGACGTGTCGCTGTTCCTGAGTCCTGAGTAGCCAAAGAATCGTCCAGGCAAGCGGTTCGAGAACTAAACGAACCAGGATGCCGAGCGAGCGAGGATCCTCGAACGAGGTGGTGGATCGACTGCCTGCGAGAAGTGAGCGAGTCCAGAGAATCCGACGGAACGATACGCGGACGGAAAAGGGCCCAGGGAAGATGGGACTGGGACTATCCCGGCGTTTGATGAAGGTCTTCCGGTGCCGGCGATCACCTCGCCCGACTGAATCCAGCGGCGACCGCCTACTCGGACCCTCGCTCGGGCGGTCAGTGGGCCTACCAAGCGGTCGGCTGGCTCGCTAAGTAGGGGATATGAGAAAACGGAAGAATAGCTGGCCGACTGACTGACTGGCTACCGGCCGCTCTAATTGGCCAACGGCCCGGTGGTGTATGCGGTCCTTTGTCGATCTGCCAGAAACCAGTGAGCTCCCCGACTCGCCCCCGCTGCGTAGCAATAACGAAATCGGTAGCCCCGGATCCTGATCCCTGATTGCTTACTCCGGCTGCTTCGGCGACGGCCTCAAATCGATCAGATTTCCGCGGGACGCTCGCATGCTCCCCATGCGTGAGGACAGGACGCGACCACTGCTTCCGAACTTTTGTATGCGGGACGAATTTTCCGTGAAATTCGGAGCTCGGCGGGAAAACCATCAGGAGCGGGGAGTTGCTCGTTGTCGAGAACTTGGGAGCGAACGAGGGGAAAAACATGAATTCGGCGACACTTCAGACGACCGCACTCCGCAGCTGTAACTGACAAGTCGACAATTTGGCGACACACGTCCTCCCGGCGATTCCTTTCCAGGGGCGCGAGAGGGATCCGACTCTTTTTCTTTCTCAAATGACATGTCATACTTACGAGTCGTGTGACAACGAGTTGAATGAAGTAGACTTCAACGTGTAGCGCTCGTCGTCATTCTCTCGCGTTTTCGTCCTGAGCGCCCCTCGTCGCGACGTCGCTCCTTCGCTCGCTCGCTCAGATCGACGAAGAACGAGGAAGTTACACATTCAGGGACAGGGAGACCGATACGGGACAGGAAGACACATATCCGGAGACAACCTAGAGAGCTCTCCGCTTATCGCCTCAGCTTCGAGGAGAATAATGCTTGCGCAGAAACTTCCTCTGTAGCCGTCATCATTCTTCGTAGAGTTGCGAATGAGATGCTCGTTGTTCCTGCTTCGCTCGGCTTTCGGTGCCATCGAGGGGTTTCGAGAGAGGATTCTCCGACTAGGTCAGGAGAAGACCTCGCCCAGACGTTATTCTGTCGATGGCGATGATCACGATGATACGCATCGGGTATAATCATCTTCCTTGTCGTCGTCTTCGACGTAATCATCATCGTCGTTGACTTTCCGCTAGAGTTGGTATCCGGTCCGAAGGTTTGCAAACTTGATTAAGGGGTATTTTTATCCTCGAAGAGCGCCTCCATCAAGTCCTTTGACGCTCCTTCGCTTGTGAGCCGACTGTACAAACAGACGCTCTCCGACTCCTTGGTGATACTCCAGCCCGAGCGAGCTGCCAGCCCGAGTGATTCAATGTCCCCCTACTGCGCTCCGAGGTATCCCGAAGCCTTGACCCTTGTCCGGTCCTTTCTGATGGGACAGTTTCGTCGTCACTGCTTGCCCCAGTGATGAAGCGGACTCTGGCACGAGAACAAAAAGGGAACATCGTCATTGACCTCCGAGCATATGGGAATAAAACTGAGGGCCGAACGAGGATCTCACAAAAAGGAGGCTCTTTCTTGAGACGGGGAAACCGTTCCAAAAGATCTTCACTCACAAGCAGCGAGCCCGAAATTCTGAATTTGATCCTCTTGCCTCGTTTCGAGTCCCTCCCAAGCGAGAGAGAGGAGCGCTGTTGCGGGCGATTAGATACCGCATGCGGCAGATCTCGCACGCCTCGCGTCGTCCAGGGAGCACAACTGAGTTCGCGAAAATCATTATCTAGATCTCGACCGAAGACCGAACTGCGGCGTAACCAGAACGGAGATTGCGCTACCCATCTTCAGGCCATCGGTATCTACAGGTGACTCTTCGACCTCGGCCTCATCGCGATACACGAATTAGCAGATGGTCTATCTGAGCGCGGAAGGTTCCAATCGCGACTCGCGCCGGGAGCGAAGGTCCCCACATCCGAGCGAGCTCGGTAACTAGAATGATAATTCCGTTCGCTTTGCACTCGTATTGTCAAACAACACATTCAAACGGACTCGTCCTCCCGCCTCCCGCTTTTCATGAATAACACGAGCAAGCTGTCGCCTCCTTTGTCGGAGCAGCGCTCAGCGGACTGTGGAAAACAACCCGCTCATGGGGCGCCCGACAGTAAACCTCAACACCTAATCTCTCGGTTCGAGAAACTGTATATTTCTGGAGGCATGACGTTCCTCTGACCTTTCCGAATGCTTGCGCTGCTGCCGCGTAAGCCGAGCCTCATTAATAGCTTCGGGAAAGATAATGACGATGGTGATACTAATAATGAGTCGCGAAGAACGGCGCGAGTTATCGCCGAGCGTGGCGCATTGCTCGATAAGATTGCTCCTACGCGTTCGGAATGCCACACGTTCGCTACAACGGCTCCAATTTTCCGGCCAACGGATCTCTTCATGAGATCCGCGCACATTGAGACGCGGCCACAAATGGCCACGAGCCGGACTTATCGATCGGCCGGCCGACCATCCGTTCGTCCCGCCCGCCCGTCCGACACCCTCCCGGTAGGGCAGCGTGGACTGCGATCGAGAGGGCAATCCCAGTGGTGTATTAGCTTGAATGTACCAGCATCCCATCGTACACGTACCCACCCCTCGAGCAACGCGCCGCTGCGATGACGTAATTTGTCGCCATCTGATTTATTTTCTCCGCGTTCTCCGTTAATCAATGGACTCCCCAGACTCCTCCGACAGCATGAACTATGACGACGATGGCGACCGACGGCTCATCTCGCATTCGAGGCAGAGCCCTATGCGGAGGCGACCCTTACAACCCTAATGTACGTACATACTGATGCTTAGGAATCTTCCGTCGTCCCGGGAAAGCCATCGTTCTTCAGGCTTTTCGAGTTCGTTGACTCTCTAATCGCAGAATGATCTCCTTGTGAATATCCACATTCAGCCTCGATCGTTTTTCTTTGATGATGCCCGTGACGAAGATCAGTCAAAGTGATCCTGTGCTCATTCGAGTCAATCAGAGTGAATATAGCGTCCCCGTCAGAGGTTTTTCGCCGCCTCGGTCTCACCCCATACTCCGATTCACATTAACATAGGATATAATCGCGAAATTTCTAAGAGACGCGGTGGCCTTGTCGGCGTTCGCATCGAAGAGCCTTGCGGATCGTGAGCAAGGTGGCTCCAGAGTTTCAACTTCCGCCGACTGATTGCCGCGGCCGAGAGCAGCATCGACATCGAAGCGCTAGCTCGACTCGACGGATCGAAAAATCGAAAAGCTGGCGAAAAATCGAAAACAAGACGCATCTCCGCGTTAGCATGATTCATGTAGTGTCCAGATCACTCGTCGTTCTGCTGCATTCGCCAGCAGAAACGGGTGCAACAATTGGAATGAGATTCGTTGGCTCGCGCTACAGACGTAGCTGGTGGATTCGAAGAATTCTATTTCCACACGCGCAGAGTCGACAAGTGTCGAAGCCTCCAGAGGACCGCATTTTTAAGTAGAGTCGATCGCGGTTTATGGGGCTAGGCAGCGTTCCTCCGGGATTGGAGGCATGTGTCTCTATGACGAATTCCAGACCCTACGGCTTTCCTTTTCGCTCATGCGGACGGCATTGTCCGGATCCTGCACGGTCGTGAGATCATGCGGAGGGACCGTCCGAAGGGGGTAGGGCACCCTTCAGCTGTGTGAGTCAGTTCTCGATAGACGTATTGAAACGTGCAGGTCGCTTGTATGCGCAGTTGCGACCGTGCGGCAGATGGGTGTGCCACTTGACTTGTCAGTTGAGAGCTTACAATAATCCGAAGCGAATCCTTGCGTTAGTGTCTCGCCTCACTGCCTCCGCCGGCCGAACGAGCGGGCAACCAACCAACCGACCGACCAACCAAGCAACCGACCGAGCGTCTTGACCGAGTAGCAATAGCGTTGGCGCTTGTGACCGCACTCGGAAACGCTCCTCTCTTACGGCCCGCTCGGTCTTACCCCAGGTCGTCGAATCGACAAAACTCTTCCCGTCTTTCGTCCGAAGAGAAAGAAACCGCTCTAATTCCGCTTTTGAAAATCCCGCCAGAGATGGTGGGGAGTGAATTGGAGGGAGCCATCCGAACCGATGGCTTCCTCGAGAATCACTTACTCGGATGATGAGCGGCTTCACCGACACCATCTCACCTCGAGGATCATGAATTTGGGGACGCCCATCGATTTCTCGCTGAGAACGCTCTCGATACCCGCGCACGCCGATGTTGGAACAGCTGTTCTATCAATTCGGAAGCATAGTGACTCTAACGTACGGTCTTTTGCGTCTCGTATCCGACGACTTTTATACACACGAGAAGATAGCCTTTGTCAGAGTTCCTCCCTGAGTACAGCGTACCGATTTGTTCCGTGTCGGCGCTTATTTTTCCACCTGCAGCGTGCACTCCCGGAGGAATGATTCGATTCGTGGGATAGCGGAGCGAGGCCGGGAATCGACGCCAATTTTTCACGCAATATCAATTTGGGATTGAGTGATTGAGCGAAAAGCTTCGCTTCTGGCTGCCGTTGCTATTATCAGCTGATTTATTGCATAATATCGGCTGAGAAAAGTTGCAAAATCAATGGGTAACAAGGCTTATATCATACAGTGAAAGCTTGCAGGCGACTCCGCTCGGAGCCAGACGAGTACGCGAGCTCACAGGAGGCTGGAATCAGGGAGAACGTTGGCTGACGTCCGCCATCTGTCGAGGGAAACTCCCTCTTTTTTCTGCCCCGAAAGTTTCCTACCCCGTTTTACAAAAACTGCACGTGTTACTGCGTATGGTAGAGGAGCAGTGACGTCGCGAGATTTCCAGCGCGGAGAGAATGCATCCGGAGAGAAACGATTGAAGCGCAGATCCGTTTGGGAGAATCAATACTCAAAAGACTTGTTCGTTCGTTCTTTCATCCACCCTCTCGAACGGAGAGCGCTCCCTGCGGTTCTGGTCTTCCATGATGATAAATAAACCCTCTTGGATTGATATCGCTCTTGGGTGTCTCGAGATTTCTCGTTCGATCGCTGAGTGGAGTCAATTTCAGAGCCCACCAAATTTGCGACCACAACCAGCAGGGGCACCAACAAAAGCCTCTGAATTTTTCGGTTGGTGAGCGACTTGCGGTCTTTTCCTTCTCTACAGCAGATAAAGCTACATCCGGTTCCGAGTCCCGAACACCGAGCCCTCCGCTGCTCACTCCACCCGGCGGGGTTGGGGGCTCGGTAGCGAGACGGGTAGCCCGTTTTGGTCCCTTTGTCCCAATTTTGATTCCCTCGCCCTTCTCCTGAGCGCAAGCGAGCCACATTTTGTTGCCTCAACACCCCATCGGCTGCTCCCGCCGCCGCCGCTGCTGCCGCCTCCACCGTCCGCCCGCTCGACCGTTCGTCCGTCTGGGTACGGGTACTGTATATGGGCTCGGCTGAAGCAAGCAGAGCTGGGTAAGTTGGCCGCTCCGTGGATCGGTCGCCTCGCCGCCACGATGGGGGTCTCCACGCTCTGCTCCGTCTGCGCAGGCGCGAGTCAACTCGGGCTCGGGGCTTTCGCTCCCTCCGCACGCAGCTACGTCAAGGCTATGTCAATGCGATGACTCGTATCACGATAAGTGAACACGTGAAGTGTACCAAGCGAAATTTCGACGCCGACGAGCGCTGAACGCGTCTGGTGATAGAATGCCCGCCACTAAATTCAAGCGTGGCGTCTCCGAAACAGCGTTCCGAGCTTTAATAATCGACAGAACGCTGCTGTTTGAGGAGACAAAATGTCGCAAAAAGCACAGCATCGAAGATCAGCTGATTGAGTTTGAGTAAAGTTGGAGCACGTTTCCTCACTAATAGTGCTCAAGTGTTGGACAAATCGGTCGCTTGACAATCGGAGCAAGTTCAGCGAAGTTCCGTTGGTCCTTGCATATCCGCATCGGGGAAACTCTGCGTCCAAACCGTGCTTGCATTCCTGTCTGTCTGATCGACTGGCTGACTGACCGACTGACGGACTGACTGACCGGCTGTCTACTGTCTGGCGAATCGTCTGACTGAGGGGCTGGCCGAGAGCTACCCTGTTCGCCTGTCTGCCGTCCCGTCTTGAATCCGCTCTTCCCCCATCGTGACGTCGTGCATTCCTCCGTACGACATCGTTATTGCTATTCGACTCGAGACAACGTACAACGAAGAGAGACAAAAACACGTAATGGAAATCGACGACGCCACGGCTCCTACGTCGACCACGACGAATTCGGGAGACGTCGATTCAGACTGCAACAACCTCCTACAGGAGTTCTCCCGATTGGGAACAACCGATCGCGATGTACTCATTTCGAAGATGCAGCAGCTCACCAACGGACTGTCCACCATGGAGAGCACCTTTTTCCTCGACATGAACAATTGGAACCTCGAGGCTGCCGTTTGGACGTACTACGATCTCGCAAGTCAAGTTGCTGGCAACCAAGCCCAACAACAACAACAGCAGGAGCAGCAGCAGCAGCAACAACAACAACAGTCAGAGCCGCAGCAGCTACCAGAAATGCAGGGGCAACTCAATCAGCTACAAAATTCACAAGCTTTACAAAATACCTTCGTCGGATGCATCTCACAACCTGACGGCACCAACCAGTCGTGGGAGGTCAACCTTCCTGCGCGCTTCATGACCCTTGTCGAGGACAGAACCGTCGGGAATGGAGAAGCCGTGACGCCGGACACGCCGTTCATAAAGACGTGGCGGTTACGGAATACCGGGTTGCACGCATGGCCCGAGGGCGTCGTGCTCAAATATGTCGAAGGCTACAATATACAGGGTGAAGACGTCCGTATAAATCAGATGGTATCGCCCAATGAAGAAATCGACGTTTCTGTTCGACTACGCTCCCCCTCCGACCCTGGTTGCTACTTCAGCAATTGGAGACTCCACGATGCGCAAGGACCTTTCGGGGACTCAATTCTCATTTTGGTACAGGTGCAAGAAGGAGGAGTGATGGCTGTTACACAACAAATGGACGCGTGTCACGCTTGTGAATGAAAAAACAAACGTGTTAAGTAGACTCGATCGGTCAGCTAGTTGGTCGCTCGGCTACTTGGTCGATTGGCTCGGCTTGGAAAAAATTCAGTGGAGATGAGAAAAAAACGAAACAACAAAAAGATTGAAAGCTGACGAACACTTGGGCTGAGCGAATGCATCGAGGACGCTGTGTACAGTATTGGAGACGATACAAATATATATATATATATATGAATACATTTATTTAAATATATATATGATGAACATACACCTACGCTAAGTGATCGTGGTTCTCCGATGAAGGATCGCTGCAAAGAGTACTCAGGAGCGCTTGTTAGTGGAGACCTTCGAAGCCATCCTTCCATCTTTTAGGCTTGGTCGTTGCTGCATACAATTCGTTCTCAACTTGTGCCACCTCAGAGACCTCATCAGGAGCGAGCCAGGCACTCGATCAGCCAAATAAAAATCGATGTTGAATTTACCTATATGGAGCCAATTTTTCCCCGATTGCTACTCGCTGGTGCCGGATATCTTATATTATCTTTTCTGATTCCATCCTGAATAGACAGAGTGAGATAAGATTCGAGGCATGATTCCTTGGATGATCTCGTGGCGCTCAACTCGGTACAATCGAACCATCGCATCCATCAATTGATTGGTCCTGCATTGCCGTGACGATCGCTCGTCACCCTTCTTCGTATTCGTCACGATGCGACCATGTAGACTGACGGCCGGGAATTTTTAGGAAAACCACGGATACCATGCGGAGAACATTCGGGAGCTGGCCGTCTTTCTCGGAAACTCTCCGAAACTACGCGCTTACCGACAAATTGTGGTTTTCGACCTGCTGCAAGCATGGTTGAACGGCCAAACTCCATTGAGTCGATTGCTTGTCTTCTTGTCTTATCTATTCAAAGAGATTAGTCACCGGCGAGTATACCTAATTACGGAGACAACGCGTCCATTCCACACAGTTTGAGCGGTCAGGCGAATTACGCATTATTATTTTCCTCGTCGCCGCCGGAATGTATAAATACGACTGCGGTTCACCCCTCAAGATCAATGATCGATCCTCATCAGCAAGAGCTATCGTCCATACTGTGTTCCACTAATTGGGAAGTCTCTTGATCACTGTCGACGACTCCTGAAGAAACGAGGAGCTCTCGAGCTTCGCAACGATGTTCCCGGATCGGGCTCAGGGGTCCGCTCGGAAAGAGCCGCGAAGAGATGTGAGCTCATTGCTGTAATCAAGCTCTGGCATGCTCCAACTCGGCAGCGTCTGTGTCGACGACGAGAGCAGCACGGGCTATTTTTAAATTGTCAACTCTGGAGGCTCCTCGAGAAACTCTCATCACATTTTATGACCCAGTAACGGGACTTCCTTCTCGGGGCAGACGTGGGAGCAGCCTCAGCGACGGTAATGGCGGCGCTTGGCACGACGACGATGAGGCTGGCTTAGCCAGCTGATTGGAGCTGCGGTCTGGAGGCGAAACTGTAGACAACGACCTCATGCACTTCAACCAACGACGGGCGGCCAAGTGGTCTCGCATCCATCGCGGGACGCATATCGACGCAAAATCTATGTGACTGTTTCCCAGTTCGTGAGGAACAGTCCGCGGATGGACTCGACTACGTGCTGTCTCTTTTTATTTCTTGCCCGCCGGGGCTCATCGCGTCCCGTCTGTCGGAGGGGACGGGTCTTCGCTTTGACATACACGCCCTGCTTCGTAGAAGCGCAGCTTTCGCAGCTTCCGACGCGGTCTTCGGTGGGCCTGGCGCAGTATATGAACATAGATTCCGGAACAGGTGGCTACGCTGTTCCGGAGGCGCGGATCCATCTCGCGCGACGACTCCGCTGAAGAATGCGAATCGTAACGACAGACAACAACCGATTCGAAGAGCGAATGGTAGTTCGCTAGGGTTGTTGTAAGCAGATTTTCGCCATGAAGGAATCGTGACTTGAAACCATAATTCCTACGCACGGCGAAACATTCGTTCCCCGCCAGGAGAGGAAAAGACTCGACGAACAAGCGCTTGCATTATGTACATTGCAATCCACAAGCATCGGCAAGACTGAGTGTGTACAGAGTACACTATTTTAGGAGCGAAAGCCTTCTCGGAACGGGAAAAAAACGGAAGGTAATTTTTCTTCCCGATCGACATCATATGAAGCACTCAGCTCATTCCTGAGTCGCTCCGAGTCGTACGTCAGTTTCTCGTCGGCCGCACAGGCGGCTTCTGATCAGGACGGAGTCCCCGACCGAGCGGATGATTCCACCGATGCCACCGAAGCGGCTCGTCGCAGTTTACATGTGTGAGATCTTGAAATGCCGGAGTCGCGCTCGAACCGAGCTCCCCGATCGGCCCAAGAAATATTCCGATCAAGATCGGATAGAATTCCGATTGTTGCCTCTCGGTATGCGGTTCGGCGAGAAGAATTTGGTTTCGTACTCTACTCCACTCGCTCTTTGCTCGGCTGGCACGTTTCCAGTTGGAGTGGCGGACTCGTCGCCTCCATCGTGGGATCGCCAAGAGCATCGCGAAACGCCGGAACGAGCGAAAATCCTGTCGTCACATGCGTTCTCCCCGCGGTCTCTCGATGAAAATCCTGAAATTGTAATTCAAATGAAGATGTGAATTCTGAATTGGGTTGGGAGCTTTTTCGGAGGGAGACGCTCACAGGAAACTCCTCCGCGTCCCAGGGAGCGGGGAGTCTGAGTGTTCTCTGATGGAGTTTTTCATGCGGCAGCTCACTCGTCTCGGACGGATACGCATGTAGAATATCCCAATAGATCCCCGGATACATGATTGGAATTGATACTATTCTCTAAATCTTCCGTCACAAAATATACAATAATTAGGCACATGATATTCAAAATCTTTGCTAAATTGGAAGCGCACTGTAAAGTTCTCTGACGGGATCGCCCCAACTCTCATGACTCTCGGCGTGGCACGCACCATCGTGTGCCGAATACTGACGACGCGAACTCGCGAATGAGCTCGCAGTGAAGCGAAGACGAGCTCAGAGAAAGTACACAAAGACTCATAAAAGGGGTGAGCCCGTCTCGAGGCTCGCCCCGGTGGTCAGCGGGAGCGCGTTTTCCTGCTGCTGGCCGGAGTGATGCTGGCGGTGCTATTTCCTTCCTGTAGACTATCCCTCGCCGCTGCTGCTGTTGTTCGAAATGTGACTCACATCCTCACACTCGGCGTTCGGACAGGCTAACCATCGAGGGAGGAGGACATCACCTGGGGCATTCCCAGCCGACCGAGTGACCGATGAAGCACACGGCCGGCCGAGCCAGCGAGCAAACTGGATCGTTGTTGGCCAGCTAACCGGTCAGCGGCTCGATGAGCTCTAATTGAATTGTCCATAGGAATCCCATTCTTGCTTTCCTTCCTTCCTTTCCTCCGAGGAAACGCGCAATGCCTATCAACTAGACCACTATCTTTCGCTCGCGAGATAACGAGTCGTCCACTGAACAAAGTTTGCTGCCACAATGTGGCGACCCTACGAGCCACCAATCTAGATACCTGTTTTGGGTATATCCGACCGCTAACGAGAGCCATGCCAAACTCATGACTTCGTCCGACACTCAAAGCGATACAGATCCGTCGATCTCGAACCCCCGCGGACCTTCCTTAAGCTGGAGCGACAGTCATGCATCTATCTAGAATCGGTTTAAGGATGATAACCAATACGATTCGCGTCTTTTCAGGTCTCGTTAAAACGGGCGTACACTGCGTTTCCGGCAAAAAGGTGGCGATAAAGATCATCAATCGTGAGAAGCTTTCGGAAAGTGTTTTACAAAAGGTAGAACGCGAAATCGCCATTATGAAGCTCATCGAACATCCTCACGTTCTCGGTCTCTACGACGTCTACGAGAATTCCAAGTATCTGTAAGTAACCACGAGAGCAGAACCGTATACACGTCGAAGTGCATGAAAGGGAGCGCGAATGAGCTCCAAGTCCGACACACGACTAACATAACTATTGGTCCGAATGCAACTGTCCAACCAAGTGGAGTATTCACTATGCGGAAAAACTCCTTCTCGCTCACTTATTCACGACGGCGACGGTAGACCAATGAGTGATCCCGATGGTTCGAGAGTCCTGCGTATCGGATGTAATTCGTACCATGGAATCGTTCACGAATTCTTCTTTTGAATTTCCGCTCCCAACCGAATCACAGTGAACCAACCCGTTCCCGGGGACGTTGGAACAGCTTCCCTCTTACCTCGAAAAAAAGGGCGTGGAGTGAAGGATCACGCTCACGAACCTTAAGGACTGATTCGTGTTGACTTTTTCGCTACCTGAAGCGGGTTAAGCGGGAGAATGGCTCCTAGGTCTGCGATCGGAATAAAGCAGAGCGATCGCCGATGATAGAGATTAGCGGCTGAAGTAGCTCAAGAGGAGTGGGAAGTTCTCGATCCTCAAAGAGAGTCTTTCAAGTTTTTCGCCGTGTCGCCCGAAGAGACGGCTGGAGAAGAAGAAGCATGCGAGGGGAAGTAAGAGGATTATGCATTAGTTCGTGCATATTACCTCAACGTCGGACAACGAGATTGAAGAAGGGCTCGACCGTCCTTATCCGGAGACGAAAAGTCGCGGATCAAAACCTTCGGAGCATCCATTCGCCATCGGACGCCCCGCTTACACCTCCTCCATTCTACTGAAATACCGCTCTCTGTCTTTTTTCCTTCTTACGAGGATGGCTGCTCGCCCGTGTCGTTGTTAATGCATCAGATTTTGGGTCGGCGAGGAAGTTCCGCGTTTGGGAAGATTAGCTGATTTGAATTGTCAGCAGCCGTGCCGGAGCGAGGCAGGACAAGGGCTGCTTCAGAGAATTCGCCGCTGGGAGTCATCTGGGTCCTCCCTGTCGAGAGTCAATGAAGCACCTGCTCCAAATAGTAGCATGAGCTTTGCCCCAAGAAGATCGACTTCTTCGATTCGAAGTAGTGTAGAACATGGGAGGAACAGTCGAATCAAGTCAATTTCCTTATGTTTCCCTTTTCTTATTCCAGATACCTTATCTTGGAACATGTTTCTGGGGGAGAGCTTTTCGACTACTTGGTGAAAAAGGGCCGCCTCACGCCGAAGGAAGCCAGGCGCTTCTTTCGGCAGATCATCTCCGCTTTGGATTTCTGCCATTCGCATTCTATTTGGTGAGTTTTTCAAGGTTTGCACTTTGGGAAGATAGCATCGTTCGTTGCCGACCACAGACCGCTGACTCCGTCTTGTTCCCCAAGCCATCGAGACTTGAAACCCGAAAACCTATTGCTGGACGAGAAGAACAATATCAAAATTGCCGATTTCGGTATGGCATCGTTGCAAATGGATGGTTCCATGCTGGAAACGTCCTGCGGTTCGCCTCACTACGCATGTCCTGAAGTTATCAGGGTAAGTCGCTCTCTCCTCAGGAAATTCTTCCGTTGTTGAGGAGCTCCGGGGCCCGCCATGAGCTATGGAGAAGCGGAAGGTATCGACGTTCACATGCGTCCGAGTTCCCTAGTCGGAGGAACCCTTCCAAGAATTTCTAACGCAGTGCGCTTACTAATACAATCTGACAAGAATGTGATAGTAATGTCTCCCCAGGGCTACGAGAGATGCTTTCGTAGACGAGGGGTTCCCTCCGAACGGGAGGGAGGCGGGAGCTCTCACGAGAGGAGCATGGAAGGGCGTTCGAGTTGGAATATTCATGACTTGTTAGGAATGCAACTTCAAAATTGAAACTCCCTCCCAGTCTAATGTAATCCTCCTTTCCTAATGGGGTCGACTGTTCAGTCTCTTGTTGAATCGTGTGAAAACGGGTTCCACCGAAAGCCGACACATCTTTCTCTCACCCATCTCCGTGCTTAGCCCACGGGCCTAATTGACTAGCGCGCGTTCATCAGGGTATTGGTATAAGCGCCACGCGACCCTAGCTCCCAGAATAGATGGCCGAGATGCGGGATTCAATCACGCGGGACACCGTTGTGATATCGATACAATCGATGTCCCTGAGATCACCATATGATGTCTCCTGTTACCGTCCTGTTATGTCCTCGCGGATTCAGGTGAAAACCTTTTTCTAATCAATGCCCCCTCCATTCTAGGGGGATAAATACGACGGTCGGAAAGCCGATGTTTGGAGTTGCGGAGTTATCCTCTACGCCCTGCTGGTGGTGAGTGAAGGCGAAACAATTATAAAAGCGCTCATATTACTCCTCGTAGGCATCTCAGCTGTTTCCCGACTTACTAGCTCTCCCCACCAGGGTGCTTGCCCCTCGTTCTCCTCCTCTCCCTCACTCTCTTGCCCATCCTCTGACTGCCACATCCTGCGGCTGCTTTTCTCTGAGGGAAATACCGTCAGACAGACAGACAGACGGGGAAAGGAGCTCGCCGAACAGAATCTCCCTATTCAGCTAATTACACGCTCCTGCCGCTATCAGGCATCAGGGCTCTCATCAAGCACCCCATCAAGCGAACTCTTGCTCGTCCGTTTTCCCACTCGGCCGCGTGCCTGCCTGACGGCGGAGCGCCTCTCGTGCTATTTGCTCCCCGGCTGGTCACTAGCATCGAACCGAAAAAGATCTACCTCCCGATGCTCGCGGTGTTACGATTCGAGTCTATGCGAGTGCTCGACAGACACCGTGTGCTCGATCCCATTGATTGCCGCTATCAGCCACGACTTGAACATCATTAGCGAATTGATAGAATTGAGTTTGTTTACACTGCTCTTGTCCCCGTTCACAGGGTGCCCTGCCGTTCGACGATGACAACCTTCGTCAGCTGCTCGAGAAGGTAAAGCGGGGTGTTTTTCACATCCCGCACTTCGTGTCGCCCGACTGCCAGGATCTGCTCCGTTCTATGATTCACGTGAGCCCTGAGAAGCGATTCTCACTCGCTCAAATCATGCGACACCCGTGGGTCACAGCGTAAGTCTCGTGGACAACGGACGGAACTAATTTCCTCCCCTCGATATCGATTCTGATCAACTTACGTTGAATATGCCTGCCGGGAGACGACTGTCCGTCGGAGACCCTTCTCAAATTCGAGCGAGCTCCAGCTAAGCCCCGTTCGTTCCTCCGCAGAGGCAGCAAGGTGGAGTTGGAGAACGAGCTGCCAATGAAAGAAATGGTGCAAACGCATATTGTGCCTTCATCCGAGGATCTCGACCCCGACGTCCTCGGATGTATGTCCTCCTTAGGCTGCTTCAAAGACCGTAATAAACTCGTCAACGAGTTGCTCTCCCCGTGGTGAGTGGATAAATAGGATTCAGTCACTCTGCGATTCCAGCACAGAGAATACCGCACCGACCTTCAACGATGTTCCCCCATCCTGCGAGATGCGACCATACCTGTCGAAGGGAGGGGAGATATGGATAAATGCTCGGCAAACCCGGATTATCCGAATGCCCCGGAATCGGGGAACATCGTCGTCGAGCGTCGTCGCCGGGTAATACTATTGAGTTCCTCTTGGGTCGTGCGCGAGGGCTATGGGCTTCGACAACCTTCCTCGCTGAGGTTCAGAAACGTCATTGTCAAATACAGTCGCCGTCGAAATCGTTGTCGGTCACAATGGCTGGTGTCGCAGTTGCACTGATTCGTTCACAAATGGATTTCCCCTCGTTTACAAGCTGCATCGACCGAAGGGGTCTTATCCGATAATCCTCGGGACACAATCAGCACATTGGACATATGTGTGTGTGTGTGTCTGTGCAGCATGTTTACTGAGTCCCTGGTGTCGAATGCGACAACAAGTAATGCTTGCAAGCTCTTTATAACTCTCGTGCTTCGCATCGGAGCTCGTTCATTCTCGTATTCTTGGTCGATCGGAGACTCCCTCCGATCCCTGTCGTCGTCCTCTCGCTCTGCGTCCCGCAACTTCTTGCAGCAGATGTTGGTGTGCAGTTGGTCCGACGAAATCCAATTGTACCTAGCCCCTTTTCGGGCCTGTTGTTCAGTTCATAGTGGGGTAACATAGAAGCGTAATAAGAGAAGGTGTTATTTGGAGGGTAACACCGTATACCGACGCTTAGTTATCGTCGAACGCTATCTTGAGCGGTCGACAGACTCTCGCGCTCTCTCCTTCTGCCCCTTAAGGATAGTAGCCGTCAGTTCGCGCCGGTGGGTGGTGGTGGTAGTCGGTGGTGGGTGGGTGTGTCAAGAGGGCACAACAGGCCAGCGTTTTATTTGCGGACCGAGTAAATAGCCAGACCGACATTAATAAACGCGTTTCCCTTGCAGTCACAACAACGAAAAAGTTATATATTTTCTGCTACTAGATCGGAAAAACCGACGGCCGGCGTACGAAGACGAAACAGAAGTTATTATACGGAATCGATCTGAATCAGGTGAGGATCGTGTTTTCATTTCCGAGCCTCAGCCGACCGTGTGTTCCCAACGAGGATCGGGGGACGACGCGTTCCTGCGGGAGCTCCCTCCCCAGAGATGAGCCCGCCACCGATATTTGCCAATGATTCCTGTGTAAACATTGTGGAGTGCTTGACGGCGGCATCATCTGAGAGCCATCCCTCTTGTTCTTTTTTGCAGCAGATCCCCCTCGGAAACGCGTCGACCAGGCGCCCGCATACTCGCGAATAAACGGCTGTTACGAGAACATGCTGCTCAGTGAAGGGTCTCCTGTCACAGGCAGAAGATATTTCCCAGCCGCCATGTAAGACTCCATCGACCGAAGATCGCATAAGCGACCATCGTTACGGACATCTATCCCGCCCTCATCCAATTACAAGTTATTGCCTGATCGACAGGCGCCCCTCCCGCTTATCAGGCCCCATAGATAACTGGTCGTCCATGTGTTTTACCTATCCGTCCGTCTGATTGTCCATCTCTGTGCCTGTCTCTTCCCCCATAAGCTTTCAGCGATGCGGAAGGGAACGATATTGGGGCTGACCTGGTGATCTGGCGTTTCAGGGGATCACGGCGAAGCTCAACGACGTCGCTGACGGGGATGTCACCTCAGCTCTCACCTTCGAACCGATGCAATTCTCCGCGAATTCTCCACGATCAACAGAACAATGGACATGCTCATTCGCCTCTACTGGGCCATGCGTCTCTGGGTCATCCGCACGAGCTCAACAAGGGCGCAACGCCACCCGGTTCACCCGGTACACCGTACTGGCGGAACCGAATCCATAACACAATCAAAAACTCGTTCCTTATGGGATCCCCTAGGTGAGCTCGAGCGAGAGCATTCCGCGATTTCTTCGATCAACGATCCCAATATACTCATTCGTTCCGAAAAACGTGGTGGACGCTCTTCGAACTTCATTCCCGTCTCTAGGTTCCATCGGAGAAGTAAAATAGCACAACCACCCTCTGGAGGTTTGACGCCAGAATCCTCTCCCGAACTCTCGAAGAGGTCGTGGTTTGGTGGCTTCCTGACCCCAATGACTGCAGGCTCCCCGCTTATGGGAGAGCGGAAGAGGAGCGCCACTTCAGCGGAGGACAGTCGGACCACAATCGTTATCCAGAACCGTCAGCTCAGCTCGCTCAAAGGTGAGCGATAGTTTTGACCGATGATTCCCCCACGCTGGACACTGCTTTGTGATCTTGAGCAAGGAATAATAATTCCAATAATTATTTTCCACGGGACGATTATTCCTCCGAAAGGGCATGTTTTCCGAATTCGCCGACTGCTCTTCCTTTCTAGCCGACCTGATTCACGCGTTCCTTTCGGTGTCGGACCTCTCGCACAGCGTTGTGTCGCCGACTTCGTTCCGCGTGGAGTACAAACGCGGCCACTCCTCCTCCCGTTCGAGTCCTGCCTCGCACTTCCAGAGGAACGTTCGCTTCAACGTTGATCTCCTGCCGCAAGAGACGGAATCCGTCGTCGGAGGCCACTCGACAGACGTGGAGCCGACGAGTTTCGTCATCACTTTCACCCTCGTCTCCGGATCTGTGCGGCGTTTCAAGAGAATCACGGAGCACATTCAAGGCCTCATAACCGGAGGTCATCCCGTAACGTCTGGAGCGACGCCCATTCACCTTAACCGTGCCAGCAACAACTCATCTGATCTCAGCGACAGTTCATCGTATACAGAAGACATCGGTCAGTACCGTTCGACGCCTCCCCCCCCTCTTCCTGACCTGCAACCTCTGCAGAATCTAGGCAGGATGCTTTTTCTTAAGGGGAGTGGTTCCCATTGCAGGTCCGCCGTCATGCGATCCTCTAGGAGTATCTGTCCCTGTCGAGAGTTGTGTCTCGAAGTACACCCTCCCTGTGGGCAGTCCGTCGGGGGCTTCACCCCGACACCTGTCCCGCTGCAAGTCCGACCAGGAGCCCGTTGTACATATTCCGCCACTCAACACTCGTCGTTCGAGCTACAGTTCCCGCGATGACGTGTGACACAGCCAAAGGAACCACAGACTCTGCAGTGGGCCAGTCAGAGATTCCCCCGCGGAATCAGAGAGAAGCCAATGTGAAGCCAAGGTCAACGAAACGAGACAGCGCGAACTGTGAGGACCGCCTGACAGTGCCTGTGGTTTCTGGGAGATCCCCCCCCCATTCCCCCTATGCTCAGAAAGTATCGATCGGCCGAGCAAGCCACTGATTGATTTGATGCCTAGGAGAAATGTAATTCTCGGACACGAGGAGGCAAACCGAAAGGAGCAACAAGAAGGAAGCAGCCAGTGAAAGTCGGTGAATCTTATCTCACGGAAACTCACAAATGGACAAGTCGTAGATTACGCGATCGAGACTCGTATGCTCAGAAGCAAGACGACACTAACCGTTGTACATATTAGGGGAACGGAAGGATGAAACTAAGTTTCCAGCTCCTCTCTCCGCACTAGAGGATTTCGTGGCCTTAATGGCTGATTCTGTTCATAAAAAGTATATAACAGACATATCCACTAGAAGCAGAGCGAAGAGAAGACGATTACGAATTGGGATTCTCACACGGAAATGCAGCGACAAGAGAGCACACGGCTTCTATTCAACATCCCCACGTACCCTCCATGCGCAAGAAAATGCAGGAGTCATAAAATGCGACTCGCAGCTAAGGAAAAGTCTTACCAAGAATCCGGTCGTAGATCTCGAAGGGAATAGGTCTCGTTCATACGTCTAGAGATTGATTGGTTGAGAAGAAAAACGGTCGGCAACCGCCACAGAAGCGAGAGTGACCTTCGGCCGGGAAATAAATTACCTAGTCTCTCCAAGGATCAGAGCCGCCCTCGGCTGATGGGTGAGATTTTCCACTTCGGACTGATGACAGAAGTTTCGGCTCTCATCCTGAGTACCGTGTCTGGGGACACATTGTAGAGTGGGCGTGTTCGACGACGCGCAAAGAGAATCCGGGAGTTTGGAGCCTCAGCTTCATCCATCCAGCCAGCCAGCCGGCCTCATTCGGGACATACGAGGAATCACGGAGGATACTCCTGCGGCTGAGCGTCCGCGGCGTCGCCGAATGCACATCTGACATTGATGACCTACTCCGTGTGAAGTTCTCTTGCTCGTAGGTTCGCTGATACGAAAATTACGCGAGCAATCGATTGGCCCCGGGCGGCTCTCGTGAGGAAAAATATCTGAGGACGGGACGACTCCGCAATGAAGAGAGTGTTTTCAAAGTCCAAGCAAATCTCAAGCCCCCATCATGGAGGTGAACTCTATTCCACAGCGAAGCGAGTGCTGGGGGCCCTCTGCGGGAAACAGAGGGACCTGGATCGCAGGGGCTGGATCTGATTTTGTTGAGGCCGAGAACGTGGGGAAGGTACATCAGGACGGGCTCGGTCACATTGTGTAATTCTATGCACCAAGACAAGCCCTGAAAATGATGAGTGGAACCCATCCAATGATAACTGAACGCAATCAGCTCTACGTGACCACAGAAAATGACAGAGTTCAATCAACTCGAGAACCAGGCTACACACCTTCAAAATTGACATGGAAATAAACTCACACATTCGGTTGAGATCGTCGATCGCTTAAATAGTCCAAAGACGATTTTGATGTCCTCTCGCCCCATACGGACGGCGGCTGGAAAGTTTTGGTATCGTTCTGCTCTGGAAACTTGTAAATAACACAACTTATTAAACGACGGACGTACAGGCGAGATTTAGTGGAGAAGCAGCAAATCTGCACACGATACCTCCGGAGACTGACGGCAGACGGGGTAATTTTTCTTTCGGAACTGATTCGAGCATCCTGCAAACCCCACCGAATCGTAAAATTCTTCAAAAATTTCGGGACGAGTGTCTGGAGCTCGAGAATCCGAGCCCTTGGTATCGTCTCTCACTACCGTGATGATCAGCCAATGTAACGAACGAGGGCATCCATTGTATGCAAGGAGGGAATGGGAAGTCCACGAGAGGCGGAGCCGGGAAATCGTTCCAGAGATAAGATTCGACTTGATGAAAATCAAACCCCTGTTATAGGGGAAATCCTAATTTTGAAGCATGATAGATCAGCATTCTGAGCGTGAAATTTCGGAATCCATGGATAATTCAGCTTGTAGGGAGAAAACCTTTGGGATCGAACAGTAAGTCAATGCAATGAGTCTTTACGCGGCGGTAAGTCCATGGAATCCTTTTCGATGGTGACGTGGAACGCCAGGGCTTGGACGCGCGTACCTATGACGATGGAATAACGTCGGCTCCCTCAAAACAGACCGACCTATTATGTTCTCGATAAACATTGATTCCGAGGATGAGCCGTAGAAACCAATTGTGATTCAGGAGCAAAGGAAGATGGTGATCGAGAATTGAGGGAAATCAAAGCAAATCGAAGTCCACGTAATGGAGAGGCCTATGGAGATTACATCAACAAACTGCAGAGAGACGAATAAAGCCGCTAATCGCTCGATTATGTTCTCATTCCTGCTTTTAGTATACTCCATATAAAATCACTGCCCAGGGCTTCTTGTAGAACTTTATTTCTTTCCATAAGCTCGTCCGATGACCCAGAGACATCTCTTCGGGCATGAATCCCTCGAACGAGTTCAGGCTAGGGGACGCTTTCTCGCTGGACCTGCGTCTGACACGAAGGTGGATTAATCCTATATCCACATTCGGTCCTTTATACATGGGATTTGACTAATAACAAAACATTCCCAGCGCCTCCCATAATGACGCCCTCTACCTCCCCTCATCATGAGTCGTGAGATCCGGATCATAAAGTAAATCCCTCTTTCCGAGAACAAGAGAGAGTTTTGTCGAATCATGAGAGGCTTCGCTAGAGTGAGGCGAGAAGGTTGTCGTATGAAGACTGATTCACTCCAGTTCTCTCTCGCCCGCGATTCTCCTCGGTGCACTTTCTTTTCCAGGATTGAGCAGATTTCCGGAGGAATCGAATTTATCTAGCAGCTGGCTCGACGAGCACTAATCGGGAAAACACAACGATCGATCCAACGAAATCCTCATGAGCTACTGTCAGCCAAGAGAAATCTCTAAAAGCGCATCGCTTTTCCAGTCTATTAGGAGAAAAATATTCAATTCCCGTAATTCCCCCTAACGAAGTCAGCATCTCATCGGGACCCCCCAGAGAGACTTGATGTCCGCGCCATAAGAGGGCTGTGGTCTTGCTATGCTTGACAGGTTCCGGAAGTGCGCCTCGTTCACTTTGAATTTGGGAAAGATTGCTCGGATCTCTTCGACATAGCGTTCTTCGGGGAATCCGTAACATGACAGATGTCTGTAAAGTAAGGCGACGTGAGGACATTGTGCCACTGAGAAGAACCTTGACGGGATGTGATCAACTCGGATCAGAGCCGCTGCCGCTGGAGCGGTTGCGAAGTCCTCCGCCTGATACGGAGAGCAGAAAGTGACACCGAATGAATTCGTCGACAGGCTTACTCGAATTTCGTCAACTTCTTCAACGGGAAGACGAACTCCGGCCAAAACAACTGGTGGCATCTCGACAGGTCAAGGTGGCGTAAATTGTGCAGCTTCTCAGATATTGTGATAACCGTTTTGGGCGACAGCGTCCGATTATCCGAGATGCAGAGCAACTCCAACTGTCGGAGAGAAGAGGAACGCTTGAGGATCGTGCCGTAGCGGATGATATCAGGGGAGATCGATTGAAAGAACAGACGATTGTGAATAAAATGAGCTTTCATGCTTGCAAAAATGACACGGGGTATGTCCAGGTAAGGATTTCCGGGCCGCAGCTGCTCCACTCACATCGGGAGAGCTGTCACATAACTTCGCGACGTGATTGTCCTGTAGATAATCAGTATATCCAGCTATATTCAGCTCCTTGAGAGTGACCGGTAGGGCGCCTACCAATTGCGCCAGACTTTCTTTCTCCATTGTTGACCAGGCTACATTGAAACTGTTGAGACGACGGCAGCCCTGGAGGCGATTGCGAAAGGAGTTAATCGATGCACAGCGAAAGCAGTCTGATCCTTCATGGTCCTGAACTCGAATGCATTGTACATATGCTCCCCGATATGCTCATGGCACAGATTCAACGTCCACTAACCTTCAGGATGTGATTCACGCCCTCCAAGGTCAATCCCGACACCATGCACAAATTCAGAGTGACTAAGTTCTTGTTTCGACCTATGGCTTCACACACCTCATCGCTCAAGGCTTGATTCTCTAACGATAGGCCTTTTAGCTGATCGCAAGCTTGGAGGAGGCCCGTCAAGAGGTAGTGGGAAACTACGGCATTTGTGAGATCAACAAATTGCAATTGTAGTCGAGGGAGTTGCACAGGCTTCGTCAGGTGGAAGCGGGACGAAGCACAAGCACTGCAGAGCATTTTCGTGCCCCGCATGACTTCGAGGAGTAAAGCCTTCTCTGCAAACTTCCCCCGGTTGTAACCAACACTGTGCCATAATTCGGAGTCGCATCTGAAATCATAGCGAGCTCAGAAATCCGAGGCCGAACACTCAGCTATAAGATAAACCGACGGTTTCTGCGACGAATATATAATAATACCGAGCTAGCGTTCGTCGTCTCTGGCTCTGCTCTTCTCCTTGGTACATATTGATGCCGGGTGAAAGAACTTACGCCACTCGTTTGAAGCGTCTGCTGACCAGCATACATGCTCTCAGATCTTTCCGGCTCAGGTACCCGAAAATCTTGAGCAAAACCTCGTCCGGCAAGATCTTGAAATTATTGTGCTTCGAAGTCGCACGGGGCTCATCGTGGGGAGAGCTGAACGTCAAGTTGAACTTGCGTTTGCGGGAGAGCAGCTGACGCGTCGGGGCCAATGCAGGACGTTTCTCCTGAGGGGGAAAGACTATTTAGAGCTCGATCTACGACCAGGGCTCGAGTCAGGGTCGGGCGGGGGTGGCGGACGTTGCGAATTGAACCACGGGAAGCGGCTGAGCGGTCTTGAGAGGTGCTGGTGTTGTTTCGAATGATAGAAACAACAGAAAACGGCGAAGAGTAAAACAGAGAGCTCTGCATGTTATTCGATGAGGCTCCGATCATGCGAGCATAATGAGATAATCCCGGTAGTTGACCACCTGGAAGATTCTCGATGCCCTCTGTCGGATGGGTCGCTGCCCGAGATGGCGCCACATTTTGCCGCCTAACTGACACCTTCGAGATCTCTCGGAGTATCGCTGCCGTTTTCGTGCGGTTTTCCATGCAAGGATACTGGATACGGGAATAGGCTCCATGAATTCCGTGCCGCCAGTCCGGTCTGAGCTAGGGAAGGGGCGCCGGGCTGCGAAGTTCCGACTTACCGCGGGTTCGGAAAAGAGGTCTGATATGGCGTATCGAAGGTTGTTCTCGGAGGTTAACATTGGCGGACAGTGAACCATGGAAACGCAGGTTGAAATGAAGCTTCTCGCAGCAACTCCTCGCAGATCCACCACGATCCGGAGTCAGAACTCCATCGAAGTTTTCCCGGAAAACTTGGAACTCCAGCGCTATCGAGTTCTTGTCGAAACCCTGATCCGGCAAGCCCTACGTTTGGTCAGTTAGACAAGTCCACAAACACGATTATGTCTCAATGTAAGCACAGAAGCTCCTCTTCCCTGGAGTGGGCACGAGAGCAAGGTATCTCCACAACCGTCTCGAAGTAAAACCTGCTTCACAACGGCTTTGAGCGCCAAGGCTCTTCCCGCCTCTGACGAGAGCGAGCAGCAGTAAATCGAGCAGGCGAACTTTGGCTCACAAAACACACAATCAAATTCCCCCGAATTCCACCCGGTTCGGATATATCGCGCCACGGTGACGTTCTCAGAATCCTGACCAACTCCGAGAGTATGGGACATCATTCTCTCATGACATTTCTACTTTTTCCAGGGAGACGGAACTTGTTTGCCGCCATTCATTCAAACCGTTAGCCCGCCTCGCCCTCTACTCAGATCGATCAGCTGGTCCACCCGCTGAAGTCATCTGGGCTGCTACAGGGGTTTGGAATTCGGCTAATGCGGTCGACGTCTCGAGCGGCGGCCTCAATTACTGGAGGACGAATGGGGCGACGACAAATGGTATATGAAGGCGGTTCTCATTCGAACGCTCTGGAAATCATTCGTGATTCAACTAGAATAACCTGATGTCGCTGATCTTGGCCTGCTAGTCGATGCGGATCGGGCGATCCCTCGGTCACACCTGCGCTCTCCAGTACCGTGAGCGCGAACGGAATGCGGGACAGGAGCACCGCTCAGAAGTCACGGCGGTTGCCTCCAAATGAACAGAATACCCGATATAAACTACCCGTATGCCCTCAGGGTCCAGTCGGAACCTCATCCCTCAATAAGCTCACTCCGTCTTCGCAATCATATGGGATAGATCAGGGGTGTCAAAGAGGTGGCCCGCGGGCCACTAGTGGCCCACAAAGAGTTTATTCGTGGCCCACAAAGAGTTTATTCGTGGCCCACAAAGAGTTTATTCGTGGCCCGCGGCCGGGAATTCCATCGGCATAGGATAATATCCTTGTAGTTTTCGAATCGCGAATAGAACGAGTCGACCCTGAAGAATCGAGAATCGATTGTGACCCATCATGCACATACATATGTGTTTTCCTCCAGCTTTCCGCTCTTCGCTCAAACAACGTGAATTAAGATAAATGTCGAAAAATCTCAGGATGTGGCCCGCCGGCTACTCCCAGTGCTCCTTCGTGGCCCGCCGAAGATTTGACTTCGACACCCCTGGGATAGATCTTCGCAAACGCTGTACGTCGCTCTTTTCCATTCAGATTGTCTCCGTCCTGCCTGATGCCAGTGACGATCTACCCGGGAGCTAATTTTCAACCATTGTCTGAAGGTGAATTTATATCTCAAGGATCGCCGAATGATCGCAAACATCCCAATCACGAACGGTTCCGCGATGTCTGAACGTTCGGATGGTTTATTCAAGACAGCGTCAGATCATCCGTATGATTGTCGATACCTCTCGATACGTACAAAGTTTTTTACAGTTGGCAGCGGATCCCAGAGCGTCTATTCAGCTCATGCATTCCAGTACATGAGTTCGGTCCCATTCGTCCATAGGAGAGCAATCAGAGGACCGACGGTCAAGAGCAATCCGGCGATATAAGCGCCAAGCATCATGCGTCGGAACTTGGTGCCCGGCGTATCTCGCTCGCTGATCTCTTCCATCTGTTCAGGTGACTTCCGCTCGACGGCCCATCGCACAGCTGGAAGATGCAGCATATCCATATAGGGAAATATTGCGATTATGATTGCATTCATTCGGCAGCGTAAGCTTGTTAGAGGTTCGACTTCAGGCAAAAGCGAACGTAGGGGGCGGGAGGGCCGAGCACTAGAGAAAGGGGATGGAGGAAGCCTGTATGCATGTTCTTTGCGTCCTCTCCGCGTGTGAGATCTCACCTTTCACATCTTCAGCGCTCTCGTAGATCAGAAGAATCACGTGGCAGAAGACGTTGACGATTATGAAAGCGATGAGAAGGTAGATGAACCAGCAAATGTCGTGAATATCAGCTTTGGCTATTGCGAAGACAATCGCAGCAACTGCAAATCGCGGATGGATCAGATCAGAACGGTCCTGTACAGGTTTCCGAAGGAATAGTTTCCTGAGTGCTGATCGGCCAAGTGCTGATCAGGCTGATTGGCAACGTACATCCGAAAACGTATGCGGTGTTCCCGACGAACCAATGGATACAATTGAAGATCGAACGTATCGGTGTGCCTGGCTTGGATCTGAAGAAAGCCATGATCGGCTGGAGGATTCCAAAGAGAAGGGAGGTCATTCCGAGGATCGGGTGCCAGCCAGCCCGCGGAAAGAGGTTCCCGAAACGGTAGAACATCGTGAGCACACCGCCGATCGCGAACGTCAGAGTCAAGCCCATGAGGAGTTGATGACACTGGAATACAGGAACGGGATCTGCAATCCCCCGATGGGGCTTATCTTGAATGGTACCCCGAACGGCCTGCTTGGCAGGCCTAATAATAATTAGCCGGGATCTACGCCGGTATCATATGCCCACTACGATTCGGTCTCCCTATGAACTTCTCAAACCCAAAGCACGCTCACAGCGAACCACGTCTCTACGCCGAAAGGCGTTCCGTCCTCCCAGACATTCTTGTAATGTCTCGCAAGCATGATGCCGATCGAGGCGGTGAAAAGCCACGCCACGGTCATCAGAGTTGCATGAGTCTGAATCCAAAGATGCGAATCGTCGACCCTCTCGACTCGCGCAGCACTCAGGTCCACAGGGCGATCTGAAGCAACTACCTCGTCGTGCTTGCTCTTGCCTGGAATACAGAACACGGTCCCATCCAACGCTGCGCGCTTCGGGTAATTCCGCGTCGACGCAGAGTCAGTCGCCGATCATCACCGCCGGCACCGCCGGACAGGATTCTCTCACCTCCGCCCTGGTCGGAGACGTCTCCTGAGGCCAGGAAGATGTAGTTCCTTCCTTTCAAATCAAAATTCAAACCCCCGACTTCTGTAGAATACGGTCGCCTCCATACGCAGCTTTTCACGCCACCTTCCGACTTTTGAGAGACCTTCTGTATGTTCGACGTAGGTAGCACTTCATTGACTCGCTCGTTCGCTTTGTTCCATGATTCTCTGTCGCGAATAGGAAAACTTGAGGATGCTTCATATTTGATTCGTACGGCCCATCCGAGACTGCGGAAGCGCCTTGAGTTTCGAATGGATCACCTTCTCACCTGATTTCGATGTTCCCGTTGGTATCCACGCACTCGACAACGGCATCGTTACCCATCCGATCGTCATCCGAAAACGCTGCGGCCGCGTAATGATTTTCCCCCGCCGTCGTCGCCAGTTCGAATCGATACCTGCAAGGCGATCCGGAGACCGATTTTCGAGACGACCCTCTTCGAATGGTTTGCGTGGACATGACTGTCCGTGAATTTCCCGTCTTGATAATGAAATAGATCGACTCGCCCGAAGCCTGGCTCCTCGGTGTAGGTGAGAAGGACTTCACAGTCCTTCGTATCGATGCAGTCTCGAGGAAGCCCGGTACACCCTGCAGTGACTCCGCACTTGTCGTACACATCATCTTCGATCTCGGGCTTGTACGGTTCTGTAGCGCTCTTTCCTTTGACCGCGATCACGGGAGATGTGATGTTGGACCAGAACTCATCGAAGGCTTTCACCACGGCACCTCTGTCAATCGGGAAAGATTCGAGATTTCGTACAGATTTTTTTTGTGAGACCGGTCATTCGGTATCCGGGTTGTGCTAATACAAGCTTGAGGATTTTTCTCTGCAGCTCACTTGAAGACGATTTTGTCGTCGAATCCATCGGGTGCGTTCCACACCGCTCGGATGGCAGTCTTGTTGCTCGGATCCGTATGCGTGAGTCCCGACTGGGGAGTGAGAGCATTGGGGACGGATGGAAGGACGGAAGAATCATCATGTGTTCCTCGCAAGTTTCCACCTCTGCTCATACCATGAAACAAAGACGTACGCAACTGGGGAACTCACATATCTCACATTCGAACAGTCGATTGCTTGGGCGTTGGGGTAGAGATCAGCCGAAAAGGTCCCCGGGACGATTTGCCCCGGATCAGAAGCCAAACGGGCGTTTATCAAGAATCCTTTGAAAGTTTCGCTTCCGACGAGATCGACTGAGGGCGAAATTGTTCTCTCATCTCAAATAATCGTAAGAATGTGCATCTCTACGAGGTATCAGGCGAAAACGCTGAAACTCACGCTGGACTTCATTGCAGCGCGAGCTCACCTCGAGACGGAACGGGGCATCCGTCGTCTGTGGCTCTTCGTCGTGTCCCGGCAAGAGCGTAAGACAAGCTTCTGCCGGAGCTCCCACGGAATTCGCCCATGCAGGAACTGAGGCTGCTAGCAGGATCACAACAGGCTGAAGCATCAGATTCTGCTAGGGGGGTCAAAGCTCTCTGTGGCTCAGGGAAGATTAATTTGCTAGCAAATTCCACTCGCTCGTCATTCCCCGCTCTGTCAGTACATTCTTGTGCGTTCACCATCAGTTGCTCTGGTGGGAGCAGGGAACGCTTTCCCCGAGCGTCAGATGTCATTAGCGGACCAGTCGTCATTGCATGATGATTTATCACTAATGATTTATTATCGCACGATGTTTTCACTTGCGATGGAGGGATGTAAATCATGGCGGTATGAAGCGGCGCAAGGAGCCACTGGCCGCGATACCAAAACTCTCCTGAACGCCAATCGCTATCTCTTCGATACCACGCTATCACCGAGCACACCTGAAGCTGCACTCCGCACGTGTGCTGTTCAGGCGATGAATGAGAGCAAGGGCAGCCGATTTCATCGGGGAAGGGATAATTCGCGTCTCCGCGGTGCAATCGAAAAAACCGGAGACCCCGTAGCTGTTACGACACGATGTTGTCAGTATATTTTTTGAATGATCCGTCGACGACATCCGACTCCGATAATGGTGATCCAGACGGAATCTCCGGGCATTGTTTGCCACTACGGACTCCCAAACTTTATCAGTCGCCTGATTGCAGTCTACCGAGGTCATTTCCAAGCGCATTCCGCAGCGCATCCCCGATGACTCTCCGGTGACTTGAGAATGATCGTACACTATAAACTGGATTTTCCGCTAGCCGGAAGGGTCCAGGTAGTGCGATCGATTGAGGAAAGCCCTCCACTATCGCGATTAGGATGCTAAGGAGGTTCGACTAGGGGAAAACTCCGCTTGAGCCAGTTTATCAGCATCCTGATTTATTTACACAGATCGACTCCATAAAAATGATATGTGAGTCAACAGCCATCATCTTTCGGCGATCTCGCACGATCCGGTCTGACAAGACCGAATCCAATCTCAAACATTCCGAAGGCACCAATCCGACGCGAATAAAAGTCATAAGAACAACTGTTCCATTGGTCCACAATAAATACGATTTATATTTACAGATCCTTCACGATAGGAGCAGCAGTCGTGTATCAGCGATCTCAGCTCCGGGGACCTGATTGGGCCGGAGCGTTTTCTGCAAGCTCATCAGATAAGCTCGGTTCGACTCAGCCAGATGACCGCAACCATGGCACCGACGATGAAGAGTAATCCGACGATATAGAGTCCGAGCATGAAGCGTCGGAACTCACTGCCGGGCGAGTCCTTAGTCTCGATCATTTGCACAGGACTCATCTGGGAACCGTTCGAGCCCATAGCTTGAAGGTGGATGTCCGGTGTGTTGGAAACTATAATTGGATAAGGAATCAATATTTAGACTCATCGCGGATCGTCAAACCGTAACGGTCCGTCAAGTCCATCAGCATGAACTTCCGTCGAGAGGAACGGCTGCCCCCGAGGACTGCATTCAGCCGGAATATTCACCTTTTTTGTCGACGGAAAAGCCATGACATTGGAGAATCAGATGGGATAGGACGTTGAAGACTACGAAGGCCATGATGAGGTAGATGAACCAGTAAATTTCATGGAGGCCTGCCTTCGGTAGATCTACCGCAAGGAAGATCGCGATCACTGCAAAACAAATTAAATTAATCCCCATCTATGAGCTTTCCGAGGGAAACCTTCTCTGATATTGTGCTCGAATGCCTGTGTGCTGGACTCCGACCGAAACTCACCTCCGAAAATCTGTGCGGTGTTCCCCACGAACCAGTGAGCCCAATTGAATAATGGGCGCTTCTTGGTCCCTGGATGACACCTGAAAAGCGCCATGATCGGCTGGCAAATGCATAAGGTGACGCAGGCCATACCGAAAATCGGGTGGAGGCCGGCCTGAGGCGTGAAGATACCGAAACGGTAGAACATTATGACCACCCCGACTATCGATAGAACCAGGGTCGAGACCATCAGCAATCGGTGGCACTGGAATAATTTCGTAATCTTGAGTCCGCGATATACAACATCAAATCTGAGCATGAGACGAGCTCTTCCGTGCGTCAATGCCGTCCCTGTCCTCGCGGACCAATGACGGTGAACTTCTTGGAATGGAATAGAGTTTAAAGGACTCAGGAGGCTAGAACAATATGCTCACCGCAAACCACATCTTCACACCGCATGGCATCTTATCCTCCCAAACATTTTTGAAATGTCTCGCCAACATCATTCCGAGCGACGCCGTGAAGAGCCACGCTACGGTCATCAGGGTGGCATGTGCCTGTACCCACACGTGGGAGTTGTCCCCCTTCTCAACTCGAAGAGCACTGAAGTCTACGACGCTCGCCGAAGAGACGGCTTGATCGTGGTACCGTTTGCCTGGAACGAGTCACCGATCGTCAACCCTCGTCTCATGATTGAGGATTGTGAGTTGGATGCATCGTGGGGTCGTCATCAACAAGGTGGCTGCGCGAAATCTTGCTCACTTCCGTTCAAAGGGGAAACATTCCCTGTGGCCAGGAGGATATATTTTCTGTCACGAAGGTCGAAGGTGGATCCCCTCACCACCGTGGAATACGGGCGTCTCCACTGGCAGCTGTGTACGCCATCGTTCGCATTCTGAGCCACTTTTTGGATGTTCGACGAGGGAATCGGTTCGTTGGCTCGTCCATTGGCCACGTTCCATGATTCTCTGGAGGTTTTAGTCAACGATATATTCGTATTGAACTTCGCTTCCGAAATCCGATCGAGAGCTTGAGAGGGCGGCCCGACGTTCTACTGTACGTTCGCTTGCCTTATATCGAGGTCGCCATCGACGTCCACGCACTCGACGACGGCGTCGTTGCCCATGAGACTGTCGTGCGAAATTCCGGTGGCGACGTACTTATTCGTACCCGCCGTTGTCACCATTTGGAAGAAATATCTGAGGATTGAATTGAGCGTCGAATATCAGATGCACTCGAAAGGTCTTCGATGATCGCTCTTCCCCGTCGTTCTCATCTCTATCGAGAAGACGAACTTACCCGTATCCTGGCTCCTCATGATAGCCTAGGAGAAGTTCACATTTCCTTGAAGCGATGCAGTTCAGGGGAAGGCCGAAACATCCATCAGAGACGCCACAGTTGTCGTAGACTCTTTCCGGGATTTGTGCTTTCACTAATGCGGCACCAGTTCCTCTGACCTGTACCTCGCCCGATCTGATATCAGACCAGAACTGGTCGAACGACTTGACTACGGCTCCCCTGTAATGGGCGATCCGAGGTAAGCTTTAGTGTGGAACTCGATGGAGAGTTGGCCGAAAGACAATGACAATATTTTGCAGAATGTTTCTTGGAATCGTCCTTGGAAGTCTGCCCTTGGGCATGAATCGACCCATGTTATATTACTCACACGAAGATGACTCTATCGTCAAAGCCTGCTGGTGCGGTCCACAGAGCTCGAATGGCGGATTTGTCGTTCGCATCCACATGCGTGATTCCTGACTGGAAGGACCAATACGAAAAAAATGGGTGCTTCGCTCGTAACGAACAAGAACCGTGGCCTCGTTGTATAATGGCTGCTTTGTACGGTCACCAAGATCGTCAACGTTACGCTCCGTACAACGACTCACGTCTTTCTCGCTCAGGCAGTCGAGCGTTTGCGCGTTTGGATCAACACGAGGTGAGAAGAAGCCCGGGACTATCCTCTGGGGATCCGACGCCAATCGAGCATTGATCAGGAAGCCTCGGAATGGCTCGTTCCCGACGAGATCAACTAGAGAATGTTCGTGTTAGTAGTGGTCTTGCTCGGTGGAACCCCTCTCGGTGCTGTATCTCGAGCGATTTATCACTCGGTCGACTTACTTTGAATTTCGTTTCCCCGCGAATTGACTTCGATGCGGAAAGGTGAAGGCGTCGATTGCGGCTCCGTGTCGTGTCTCGGAAAAAGCGTGAGGCACGTTCCTGCTGGGGCTCCTGAGGGATAGGCCCACGAAGGAACCGTGGCTGCCAGGAGAATCAGCAACCGCTGAAGGACTCGACTCTGCAGAGACGCAGGACTCAAGTGAATCGGAGTAATTATCGAAGGCGATCTGTATATCGAGCTCCCAAGTTCTCTCATTGGTGTCCACTTCTGAGCAAATTCATTTCCCTCCCTCTGGCAATTTGCGTTCGACTAATTCCCCGATGACTGCCTCCGATGCAGTTTTATCCTGTCGAGTTTTCGGCACACAGAGGGTCGAACTTTCGAACTTGTTTGCGCGGTGAACCTGAATTGCGAACAAACCCTCGAGTGGCCTCTAAAGGTCACGTCTCGATAAACTCAGCCATGCATCTCATGCTCATCTCATCTCAGAGTCTCCACAGGGCGGCCAATGTAATGAATGGTCCCTGAGCGCTTATACTATTTCGTTCGGCGAATTTCAATATTTGGTGATTTCTGACACTCGGTAGAGCTTTTTCGGGGCCTTTCTTTGAGGTATCTAGCTCTTCCTTTTTCTATTTGGAATTCGTGTTCAGAACGGTCCGCCGAAAAAGAAACCGACCGCTTGGACGACATCATCCAACTCTCGGTCGCAGAAAGAAACTCCTTCCATAATCGTCCATAAGCAAAACGAGATTCGAATCAAGATAGATTTCCGCATAGTGCCGCGACCGAGTGTACAGACGCATTTCCAACGATTTCCCAAGAACTCGCAGATAGGGAGGAGTTTTCTGTGGATTGCTTGGTTGAGGTTTCTTTGCATTTTCTGTCAGCGCCAGGAATAAATTGAATCACCGATTTCGGAAGCGGACCGGGTTGTTGGAAATGTTAGAGCACATTCATGAATTTTAAGACTATTGCATCGACATGAATCGACGACGCGACCAGGAATATTCTCTCCAATGTCGTCGATACACGCTTCGAGTGAACTTGTACCGAGATCTCTTAAAGATACTGTATCGCTCTCCGAAAACCTAAAAGGTCTCGATGAGGGAGTCCTGTCTGCTCCCGCGTGGGCACTGACGAAGGCTAAGGTCACGGGGGTCGCACAGCCGTGGAACCAGCGCGCCGTTCTGAGCAATTGAGCTCAAAGTTGTGCATATTGAACAAGCAGCTGCTAATTCACGGAGTGCGCGAATCCGTCGAAGCGTAGACAGACTCGTGCTCGTCGGTCGCTACCATTGGATCTGGAACTATGATGGTCCGAAGGATCCGGATGCTTATTTTGACTCGACCCCGGCGGTATTCTAGAGCCGCGAGGGAATCCTTGGCTCACGCGGGGTTCGTTCGAATCTAGACAAGGCTTTCCTCACGAGGCGGCATTGTGATTATCTTTATTTTTACCGAAGACAGAAACTTCGAACACTGGCCGGATGTTCTCGAAGAAGAAGAGAAGGTTTTCGCACAAGACTATCCGTTGTTTCTTCTGACGAAAACACTGGATTTAATTCAGGAAGGTTGCAGAATTCTTGCTCCGTCCGGAAATTCAAACGATAGCTGGCATTTGTGACAACGCGATTCGCAGCGCTCATTCCCAAATGGCTCGCGACGCCGCACAAGAGATCAGCAGCGGGGAAATCGGGGAACAATGAGGACTCCTCGATCGAATTTCTTTTCCACTTAAGTCCGACTCACGAGGTCTATTTATATTTCTGTGCCTAATTTCACATGAACGACTTTCCGATTTTACTTCACAGATGAAATATCGAAGAAAATGTGCCAACGAATAGCAGCACGGCCGTAGCGTATCGAGCTGATATAGCGGCGGCGATGTGTCCAACAGTGTGAGCCATCTCCCATTCATCGACGGCTGATTGGTGCCGGAAGAAGCCCAGCAACGGACGAATCATGAGGTTTTCTGCTTGAATTGGGCCAAACGCAGAAACCGACAAGCTAACGAAGGGACCAGCCGGTGTACGTGGCGATGCCGGAAATCGCGGCGAGCAAACAAGAAGAGCATTCGGGGAGTTTGCTGGAGCATTATTATCGAGTCTCGAGTGAGGGTTTCTGGGTATCCTGCGAGGACATCGGCTTCATCAGAAACTGGCTCGCATCTTAAACTCAAGTCAACATTGACAAAGGGATTTCCGGAGATTCATTGCCGAAGGGAATATTCGATTTCCCATTCGAATGGCTCTCCCATCCCAACCTCGCTGCCTACTTGATCTTTCGCCTAACATCGACTCAAGGGTGATCGACACAGATCAGGACATTCTCCATCAGCTCTGTCGTTTCCGACTCCGAGGGCCGCTCCCGATCTTGAGTTTATCGCATTTCGAAACGGCGCAGCCAAGAGTCGCGACCGTACTCCGATCCTTGCGAAACTGATTCTACCCCTCTTGGCAGGGGCGTGCGCAGGTATTACTGGGCTTTCAGCTCCATGCGGAGACCCGATCTAGCCCCCCCCCACACAAGAAATGTCCTGTGTACGCCACTACCTCTTGGGACCGGCGATTGGAGGAGCGGAGTCCCTGAGCGAACGTTCTTGTTTTAAATTCTATTTCTGAATATTTAATTATTTCAGCATTCCTACGAGGCTAAGGCTGCAAGCCATGTCCCGGCGGATGGAATCGACGAAAGAGTCCGGCCTAGGAGAGTTCGAGGAATGTTGCTGTGGCTACGGCAGGAGAACTCCAGCATAGAAAGCCAATTCATCGCAAATCACCGGCTTCGACCGTCAACAAGATCCAGAAAAAGGAACGCACTTTTCTCAAAATGCTGCGTTTTCGGTGAGCGGAACGTTCACCCCCGACATCGACTGTTCCGCCCGCGTAACGTGACTCGCGTCGCTCGATCGACGACACGAGCCGTCGAGCGGAGCTGCTCTTTTGTACCGACTTCAGAGTTCCAGTGATTCGAACTCATGTATCCAGGGTCATGAGAGCGTGTTGTCAGAGTAACATTAACACGATCCTGTTCCTACAAATATCTATCGAATCCGCTTGACTTACCATCGTGTCGAGAGTGATGATCGAAAGTTCGCGTTCAGATTAGGTGGACATTGTGTTGCGGTTTCTGTAAGATGGAAGAGGATTACTTTATTCCCAGCCCTCTTCTCTGGGAGACTTCTGCTTCGCGCCCCTCGACACCTTTCCCAGAAGCGGCTTGAGGTAGACTTAGCGAAGTGAGCGCACTAAGAGCAATAAGACAATGAATTTGCCGGAGCATTAGATTTTCGGCGCAGAAGTTTTCGTGCCGCCCGACCATCGGAGTCCCGATGTCTGTCGTATCGACCTTCGACTCTGTCGACGATCACCCACAGAACTAACACACCGTCAGCTACTTGAGCTAATCGAGCGATTTGTGCCGGAGGCGAAATATCGGCGAGCGATTATTTTGGAGGGGTAAGCCTTCAATGGAATCCCGATTTGGACTAGTCAGACGCAGAGGAGGAGCCGTAGGGGTAAAAGTTCATCATAAAGCGGGAGACTGGGCAGACACTTTCGTGCCACGGCACTTGTTCCGTCTCAAACTTCGCCAAACAGAATTTCAAAGACAGCTCGACTCCGCTCATTCTCGCGGTCATCGTAAGTCTTCGGTCGCGTCGCCATTGACTCTCCAATTCAACGTGAACGATCTCAAGACTCAGCACAGTTTCCTTTGTGCCGAGAAAGTCTCGACGGCGGTTGCGAGGGTCAACGCCGGCCAATCGATGCATTGACCGAAAATATTACAAGCAAGTTCACTTTTATAAACTAACCTCGAAAATGAAGAGCGACTTTCCAGGGATAGGCTGATTTCTCGACGAAAATCCAATAAGTAAAAACACGGCTAGCTCAGTGGTGTGACAATGTTCAGACTGACCACGGCGGCGTCTGATCAGAGCTCCGAGTCGGAATGGTTCAGCACCACGTCTGGCTCAGAGCAGTCGTGGAAACGATTTCCCAGGTACTTTGATTCTCAAATCGTGCCTCAATCACCAAGTCAAAGTTCGCCGCGGATAAAACGAGAGTGATAACGTACATTGCAGTCTCTTATAAATGTGTGCTTCTGAACATTAGGCAGTTTCCGGGATAATGGATCCGAATTCATTTGTGATTTGTTTTTGAGAGAAATTCAGAAAACACCTGCCCCCTCATGGTGCAGCTGACGCCATTCTGAGGAAGACTGAAATCATCTTCGAATTCATTTAAATGCATAACTCAGGCCTCGTCGTCTGGATGATTGCATAGCTCTCGGTTCGGTCGACAAGCTCGTTAGCGTATCGGAAATGAGACCATTGCCATCGTCGGCGTCGCGACCCAATTATAGGAGAAAGTAATGAAACTTCCGAAACAAGTCTCGACAAGTTCACAGAAGATGCATTCGTCACCAGCCGCTCACTCTTTTTCGTATTGGGATGATAAGACAATCTGCCAACTCCAGCAGGTACACATATAAGCGAGCCAACCTTGACGAATGAATAACCCGCTGCAAAGGCTGCCGCAGCAGCGTCAGAAGAATGAAGCTGCCGAATGGATGCGCCGGAAGACATTAGAGCCAGAATCATCCGTTTGTGGCTGTTCTGACTTTTCAGGAAGCAAGCATTAACATTCGGTGTGCGCCGATGGACTCGTGAGCGTTCCCGAATTTCGGAATATCGGGACTCGGCAGTTATGATACGAACTTGAAACCCATCACATGACTCTGGATGATCGACCCCGCGCATAACTCCCTCAGGCCCGGGATCCCAGGCCTCTCAATTCAGATTTCGCTTCAGTCAGTCCATGGAGCGCTGCACAGTGCCCAATTCATATAAAAATAATCCAAAGTTGAACACGGGACTACTTCAATGGTTTGATAAAGGAAGAAAAGCCAAGGTCACTGGACGAATGAGACACGCCTCAGATCGACACTTGTTCCCGCTTCTTAAACCACATACCTGACCGGTTCATGCCAGAAAACCTCCCGAGCTTTTACTTGACTTTGGAGGAGAGCCTAAGGGTCCACAGCGGGACAATCGGGACGACCCCAACGTTTACGTCTGTGATGATTCTGTCTAAATCATCATCGCGATGTGAAATGTTGACGCCGGCCGCGATCCGTCGATGGAATCGGGCCATCGATCCAAGCGCTGAGAAGGCCGCTCAAGGATCCTTCGCCGCAAAATCATCAGCACAGCACTCTCGCTCTCATAGCCCCTACCAGGTGTAGGGGAATTCCTCCTTATATTTTTATCAAAACAATGAGCAGAGGATCTGGCGCCTTGCCTAGATTTTCAAGTAAAAGTGTTTCTGTCTTGTCTGCCGATGATGACGCTTGACGGTGGACGATAGCCCAAGCATTGAGCTGAATGTCTGCCGAAGTCCGCAACCATCCACGGACGAGCACTGGGATGTCACCAGCAATCACCAGAAACGAATTAGCAGCCTCACTGAGAACGACTTCGCCGCCGATTCAGAGGCTCTCAACTGTAAACCGCACGTGTGTCCCGCATTAAGCACAGAGACCGCGGTCACGCTCCGTACAGATAACAATGCTCTCGATGGAGCGGCCTGTCATTGAGACGACATTTTTTTGTGAATGTATCTCTGCGCGACGGTTATAACGCCGGAGGAGCTCCTAGAACCCGGTCGACACGGCATACCCGTGGCAGTCAATTCGTCGTGAGTAGACATCCCGGGATTCTTTCGGCAATGAATCAAATACTTGTTCCGTGTCGGCATTTTAGAAAAGGACTCGGATCAATTCAATCTGAAGATACACCTCTTCCGGCTGCCAATCGAGAGCACAAGTCCGACTTGGAACACTCGGGGTGGAACGTGAGACCCAGCCTCAAATTTCGTCGACATCCCATTCCGTATGCGGCCGAAGTCTGCCTGTCACGGGACCGACAACGGACTCGCGTGCTCGTAGTGCGCAGAATGAGGAAGAAAGCTCAAAATCAAATTCGTGATCGACATCCGTGAACTTGCCGCCACCAAAAAAGCTAATGGCTTGAGGTCGTTCCATCTGAAGCGTTCTAAGAAGCAGGGACGTCACGGGTCGGATGAGTTTCAATCGGGAAACAGAAATTCTCGTAGCGGAACTAGCTCTCGGCCCATGGAAGTGCCGCAAACCTCTCTTCCGGCCAAACAAACTCCGATGAGTTTAATTTATCCGCTGCTCTGATGCTGCGAGATGAGCTCGCTGATGGGAGCAAGTCATCCTCAGGCCCCGAATATCGAATTCGGAGCGTAAACTCGTCCATTTGACGCAGTTTTTCGTGGGGGAGACTCGATTCGTCAATATCCTAGATAGTATCAGGCTGGTCTGGCACATGAAGGTCCGTCAGAATTATTGACAAGTAGATTGTCTGTGCATGCGAATGCATTGTGGTCGACCGTTGCGCTCTCTGTGATCTCAAGGTCGTAGGTCAGTTCTAAATTTAACTCCCACTTGTCCACCTCGAAGGGATGAGCCCCCAAGGTCTGATTATCATAAGCCGCGTTGGGAGCCACAGTGCACTGTTTGCATGCGGAGTGAGAGCGGCTCCCTTCTATTCTCTCCGGAGACTCAGCGATTATAATAACTTTTCGACTAGAAAGCTCCCGAAATTATTCGCGACATGCGCGGAATGAGCGGCTCGAGGTTTCTCTCCGGAATCACATCATTTATTCTAAGGCGACGATCCTGCCGCCCAAGGAATCCAACCGAGTGGAAGGCGGTAGAATTGCAAGAGTCGACAAATCGGTTGAGAAACTCCGACACGACTAGGCTATCCTATCTGATTCTCGCGATTGTACAGGGAATTATCTCCGAGTATTCCTCAAGGACTGGGGAGCGTCTGTCGGCGGGCGCAAGGCTGAAGGATGCAGCCCCTCGACCATGAGCGAACTCGTGACGACGTCGGTCAGCGAGCGACGTCTACGCGCGAAAAGCGCTTTCCAGGACAATTCAAACACCCGGGTCAGCGATGTCCGATTTGTCTAGCTTAGAGATCGGAATGTGCTAGCGCGGCTGTCACTTCAGTGTCGTACGCGCAGCCGAGGTGGAATTTCCGACGTTTGTTCATTCTCGTCAGAATGATGGCTTAGATAATGAAAATATGATGTCGGAACTCTGGACTTTCCATGAGAACGATGAACGCCTAGAGTTTCGAGGCTTTCCCACATGAACGGAAGCGGGAGTGACCTCGAGCCGGACCTGAACTTGATTTTATTCAGCGAATGAATTCTCAACATCATGACGCTCCTCTCTTGAGAAAATTCGTTTCCGCATCCGAGATCGGACGCTCGAGAACTTCCGAATCCAATCTGAGCATATCGATCGTGAATATGCAGGCATTCGATCTCGCCGATAGGCCACGCAAAACAGCAGGGAGTCGTAGCAAATCGACTTCATCCAGCAGACTCTCGGTTCGATTACCGCGGTAACGGATCGGGAATCGCCATGGTCGCGGAGCTTCGCAGAACACGTCTCGTGCTCGGAAAAAGTGAGCGGGAGTCCCATCTAAGATTTAGCCAGGGATAACATTACCTTTGAGACTATATTGGAACAGCTCTCCGCACTCGTGAACTTTGGGGTATCCGAAGGTCGCGGCTATCTAGGCGTAGGATTCACAATTCACTTTTCAGCTCGAAACACTCTTGTGCTTCAGAGCAATTTGTTTGCTCTTGTGCGGATGGTGGGCGCCTTCGGACGGGCAGCATTCCAACAGCCGCATCGTCGCTGTATGAAAGGGCCGTGAAGTGTCTCTTACCGTTTTTTCGGCGAGGGGAGAACGCCACAACATCACTGCACGCCGTCGCCGGCTTATAGTTCTCTAATCATGCTACATGCGTGCATCTCCGGCCTCGGTCTTCTCTGCTTCTGGTATATCCTCTTTGCTGCGAGCACTACATGACTGGAAAAGGCGATATCCAGCGAGAGCATACGCAAATGATCAGGGAATCGCTCTCCACTGCTTGCGTGATGAATTCACGCAATGAGAAAATCAGCCGCAGCGAGTCGGCCGGGCTTAAGTCCGCTGTCTCTGGAGCGTGGGACGGGACGTGCAAGTCAACATCATGCATGCGTTGCTGGAACATCGAGTTTGATTGGACCCCCCGAGACTGGCCTTTGAGTCCCTCCAATAAGCTACTTTGTCTCGTGGGCCTTGGCGTGTGATCAGAATCTATTAAGGCAGCAGGACTTGAGTCCATCTGCGGAACTTACCGCCTTTGACCTCCATAGCCCTAATCGCGATCGAAAGTGTTGTGAGCTCGGGGCTCTCTATTCGAAGACGGTAGATCAGGATCGCTCTCAGCCAGCCGCTCTCCGGGAAGGAGGGGAGTCGGGTGAAACTCGCGAAGACAGAGCTCCATGGCCGGGGAGACTTTGAGAGCTAGTATTCCCCTGATCAAAACTGGGTGGGCGTCTTATAACATCGCGAGGGGCGAAGCCGACGGAGCATCCTCAGTCTTACGTTTCCTGAGAATGGGAACCTGGGTGGGCAGAATCTATACCGTTGCACCAAACGTAACATCCCCATCTCGGCGCAGACCCTTGATAGATACAGCACTGAGGGGTGACCGCCTCTACAATGATTGAATGAGCTCCTTTGAACTCCGTCTCGAAACCGTGTAGCGGGGACGTCCAGCTTCTGTATACCGAATCGGAAGCTGAGAAAGCAGAAATGGGCGAGACTGGTCCGAATGTAGTCGATCCCGGCAAATCGACGATTGTCTTCATCGATGAGCCGACCCTTTTGCAACAGATAGACCCGATATACAGGGAAATTTGAAGCAGGAATCCATCCAGGACGACCGGGGTCAAACATTATAGAAAAAGCCGTTCCTCCGCTTCTAGCAGGTTTCGATTCGGTCCGCCTATCTATAGACCTAAGCAAAGAGTCCCTCCGCTAACTCTCATTGTCGAGTCACGCACCCGTATCGTCGCAAGAAGCGGCGCGGAAGCATCAGGCTCTCAAGCTCACTCTGCCGAAGTTCTGACCCCAGGGAACGGCATTGTCAGCGAGAGCTCACCTTTTCTCCAACCTATTTGCAAAACGTCATGCTCGATACATCTTCCGCAACCCCGTGTAACCCTCAACCCAGCAAGCCTCTCTGCTGAAACTGCGTGAGTCCCGGATACGTGGGATCGTGTAGAACCCAACTATTTTTTTAATTCGGATGTTTCATGCGTCACATTTGGCCGCAGGCAAGTTCTGGCTCTGTGCTCTTCCCGAAACGGTTTCTCTTGCCTCATCGGAGCTGTCGGGGGAGCAAAGGGTCAAATCATCGGGAATCCTGTCCAGATCCAGCATGAACCTCTCGATCGTTTTTGAGTTCGCCCCCTCATACCCGCTCCGACAACCAGGTCTCGCTAACGAGTTTCCCTGACGGGATCGACTCGACTCCGACAATTGGCTCGACCTGCATCTCCAGGAGATACCGATCTCCACTCCAGAGATGCTCAATGTCCCACCCCTCAGGATCGGGGAGAGAGAAATGGCTCCGAATAAAAAAGGGGACGAGCTCCCCTCAATGTCTTGCGAGTCGGGAGACAGAGTAAACTTTCCCTTCTCCCAGTCGGATTCCCTGTGTCTGTAGGCCTGATAAGAACAAAAGTTGAGCATGGAGACTCGCGGAGGATTCAAGGATACCGAAACTGGCAGGAGGAGATAGGAGAGGAACGGAACTCTATTCCCTCTCTATTTCATAAGTCTCTCCGGAACTTAAAACTCGAAGCGACCTCCGGTACGTAATGCATAGTCATTGGAAGAGATCCGCTTCACGTGAGCTACCGCCTACCGCGTGCTCGCAGCGCGATGAAGACATGGGAGATGCGAATGTTGAGAAACAGCGCAAAATCGGTTTTATTCCTGTAGAATCACAGCCGCCTCGGAGGATAGTGTTTCCTATTCTGCAAATCCTCCCGGCTGCCCGCGAATTTCTTTGGAAATTAGCGCAACAAGTGGGATTCAACTTCGATGAGTCTCTTCAATGGTTTCCAACAACACAAGATGTGAGTTCACCGAACGCCTAAAACTAGGAGCTTAGTAATATCAGCCTAGACGACTCGGATACGGGCCATTCAGCCTACGGAGCGTTCCCACGACAACAAGATTGGGATTGGACAAGCCAAGACTGCGTGGGTCCGAATGATGAGCAGGAACTCGATGAATCGCTGACGCGAGCGAGAGATTCGGGGAAGTCTGGGTTCCCTTGGCCGTTGGAAAATATCGGTTCGACCGGGAGCATATTCTCGATTCCATCTGAGTTCTCAAAAATGTATTGTGGTCGATCCGAACGAAGGAGCGGATATTCTCGCGATATATAAGCTTTGGAAATGTCCTTCACTTGACATTATCTACGCGTACAATAACCGCTTGAACCAGGGTGGCACTTTTTTCCTTGGTATGCCATTCTTCGACTTCTGGTTCGCTGATGTCGGCGGGACTCCCCAGGGAGCTTGCGTCAACTCTTCGGAAGATTTTCTGGTATGAGTCTGCGCATATCAGAGCTTGTATGACAACTTTAGCTTGGACTGAGGTATTATCGGCCGTATCATGATCCGCCCTGTGGAGATGGGAGAGATTTTTTCAGTTCTCGCTTGTCCCCGAAATATATGTACATATATAAAGTCTCCAATCACGAAAAAGGGTACAATGGGTCGAGAGGTGAGTCCCTCGACTTACCTCAGGAGCGGGGCGCTATGAAAAGCGTAGCGCAAGCACGGTGTCACTTTGACGATCGGCGATGACGATTTCACGTCGTAGTGCTTCGAGTTCCCGTCAACGACCGGGGAAAGACCCAACTCTTGCTCCGCAAGCAGCTGACCGTGGTCTATGCATTTACGAATAGCTCCGAGCGGAATTCCGATACCGAAGGCGGTGTTCCACGACATTTGATTCTGAGAAAGAGATCCGCAACTTCAGCCAACAGTCCTGAAGAACTCTATGAAAAGACATTCACGAGCGAATTCCAGATAGAAATATCCATGGCTCCAACCTTGCTGCATTTGAGGGAGAAAATCGAACATCTCTTCAACGATTTACTCGTCGAGTATGTCAGGAGAGAGCAAGCATCGCAAGAACACATCTGGTTATCGAAAAGATGCCACGGTAAGCAGAGAACGTTCCGTATTATGTAGGTAGCAATTCGATGATGCTGACAGGGTTGCAGAGTGAGCCGGAGTTTATCGCTTAATAGACATCGTGATTCCTGGAATCCGAGTATGTTGAGAGAATATCGTTGGGAAATAAGCTCGTCCCGGTCCTGATCGTTTTTGCGAATCTCTCCATTGGATTCCTCCCTCCCACCTGAGAGTTTTCTTTGCGGCCTTGGTTGTCGTCGAGGTGAGCTTTCTCGGGAGTTTCAAGAGATAGTTCCTCAGGGCTGAACTCCTCGCCCTCTTGAAGGACATCGATTTTTTCACATTGTCCATATAGATCACAGATAACGAAACATTTCGAAGCAAACACCTGATCACAGGCGACGCCTTGGTCGACACCATTCACGATGAGTCTCATACAATACGACGAATCGAAGTGGATTCCAACCGTCGATTGTTCGTTCAAGAGATCAAGATTCGGACCGTAGTTGTCTTTGACCTGTTCCGAGAAGCGGAGCTTCAGTCTATCGTCCTCTCTATACCCATTCGATTCATGTGGGTTGTCGATCGGAAATCGTCTCGGCTATCAGACCACGAACCTTTCTCCCATCGATGTAAACTGATTTCCCCACTACGAGCCAACAGAGTTTGAGGAGATCCAACACGGAGGACGGCAAACAGGATGGCACTTCACCTAGAATACCGATCGACAACGAAGACTTCCACTTGTTCGTCAAAACACGTGACAGGCGGATGCTGAATGTCTGGCCAGCCTGAAATGTTTGGAAAATGAGGGGCGGTCAGGATCCCTCGAGGAAAAATCTCAGAAGCCGAAACACCGGCGCTCGACAGGAGGACTCGTCGCCAACATCTTGAGTCATTACCGATATCGGCTGCGCAGAGAGGACGATACCGTCATTGAAAGAGTTTATTCGACGAGCAGTCTGATTCGAATTCGATAGTTGAATATTGGCTCCGTGCTTTGTATCGAGGAACTTGTGAATGACTGCTTTCGGAGCAGGATACTGAAACGATGATTCTCGTCAGGAGGAGAATATGTTCAGGGAATGCGCTCTGAAATCCATAAGAGTATGGGCCTTCTCTCGAACGGTCACGAGATTCCCGACAATCCCAAACTAACCTCATAACAATTTGGCGTGTGACGACTAGGTACGGAGGAGCTGCTGCAGAGCAGCACGCTTTCAACCAGACCGAAAAGGTCGAAAACAGCGAATAAATCCCGTGGCAGATTCGACACAGCGACTCCTTGGTCTTCGCCATTCACGTAAATGTGCATCGTGCCTAGAGGAAGAGGGGATCTCATGATTCCATTGCTTCACCTGGAGCGAATCCTGACATAACCTGACCCACAATGATCAATGATTATTATCGATATCGATGCCACTAGGCACGGGCGTTTTTCGTGGCCTCTCCTTCGGAACATCGCAACACTCCTCGGCTTTCGTATTACTCATTCGGAGCACCACTCGATATTCGGCAGAGTCTCGCGCATCCTTTCGCGGCCTTGACGTACGCCTATCTCCAATAAGGACCACTCACCATCAGCACAATGTTCAACGCCGATTCGGTCTCCGGCCGTAGCCCTCAATAAAGCTGTCGAGCCATAATTTTCTTTGACTAGAACTTCATTTCTGTAAACCTGCACGAGAAGAGGAGCTCTCATTTGTCCCGCCATGGAATGCCGAAAAGAATTCCAGGCCAAATGAAGACTGAAAGACTGACGTATGCATGTCGGCGCAGCGACTGAGAACTTACTTTGCGACCAACAACGAGATAGGTTTTGTGAGATTTATCTTCGAGCAGTTTCTTGTACGATCTGTATCGAGCCGCTCCGAGTTTCGGATCCAGCGACGTGAGGCCGATGATCACACTGCCTGTCAGCACCGTGCTATGTACCTGGAGAGCCAATTTTCCTGTCAGTCACGAGCCTTATGGGCAGCTCGGATCAATTCACCGGCTGTCGCAAAGCTAAAAGGGGGAACCGACCGGCTCGATTTGGAGTTCAAAGAGCTCGTCGAGATCGAGACTTCCGTGGCTGAATATCAACCCGTTGTCGTATCCTGAGATTCGGCAGGCTGATCGCGCATCATTCCGGAGCACTACATTGTGGCCTCGTGATTTATTCAATTGATGGTTTGTTGAAGCAGCTGGAAGCGAAGTAGTTCGATTGAGTGCTCCTCTCGGTTCCTGGAATCTTCTCGCCACACGACATGTCATCAGGATGCAGGGCAGCTCTAATTGAAATACCTTGAGGTCCCCCATTAGGGGAGCCAGCGGCTATCTGCTGCGGTGTGTGTACGATGCTGAGCCTCGCACATTGCCCGAACATGTCGATCACGGCCCATACTTTCGAGGGGAGCCCCGAGCAAGCTGCACCCATATCCTTGCCATCTGCGAGGTCAAGGACAGTTTCATTACTCAGAGTTGAGAATTTTCCTTGAGAATTCGGGGATGAGTTCTCATGGGTATGTGAATATATCTTTGTGTATCACGCCGTGCCCAGATCTCCGGGAACGACTTACCGAGGTAAAAGTGCAAGGACGAATCATCTCTTCGCTGAACGCCGACTTTTGTTCCAACACGAATCGAATCAAGATCACAGCCGTAGTCGTTATTTAGGGTTGCGCCACCGAACGTGATGGTCGATCCGGACAGCAAGTACGCTTCCCGTCGAGCTTCACCCGCATTCGATTCGGCTTGCTGTTCCGGAGGCCTGCTCGTCACTCCGATTTCTAGGGATCCTTGGGAAAGATGAGGAGAGGCAAAATTAATTTTGAGACCATGCAGGTTGCGTCAGAGTGATTCTGCGGAGAAGTCTTGCTCGCTTCGAGGACTTCCCGTTATCATAGATTCGTCTCGCTATTCACCCTCGGGGGAGCCATGCGAGGACGCTATTCCGAAACTAACCCGTCCAACGATCTTCAATTTCTTCCACGACGACTTCGAATAGTTCATTATCTTTCAACGGACGGTTCGTCGAAACCGACGCCAGGTTCGGATCCTTCTGTGTTTCCGCACGTACGACTGTTAAGCCGTTGTTGATGACTAAAGCTTTCGAGCCATGACACGAGGTGTGGAACCGGAGGTCGAGCTGAGGGTCTTCGGGAATCGCTGAAGTCGGGAAGGTCGCTTTTAACATTGCAGGTCGTGAGCACTGGAACCGCAATTTCGCTCTCTTGAGCACGCAGAGGATATCGAAGGAAATATTTACGTATTTCTGGTTGAACGAGGCTGACTACGCAAGTCTGAGGAGCAAGTCCCCCCAGCAATACGGCGCCGACACCCCATAGGGGGAGCGGAGCTCCTTTCATCGCGACTCCGAGATCCCGATCATTGTAATAGAAATGAACTCCGGCTTCTCTAGAAATGTAGACGCCTATCCGATCCTCCCTCTGTGGACAGAGAATTCGTAATATCCTTCTTACGTCTTTATGAGTCGGGGAGCGTCCGATGAGCCCACGCCCTGCGTCGGGACGATCGACCTACCTTGACTTGGGTGACGATATTTCTGCCGTAGTTCGAGTCGACCAAGATCCCATCGAGCGATAAACCACGCGAGGGGAAAAACCAAATCCCGTTCTCATGGGAAATGTTCTCGCAAGAACAAGAGACTCCGATAGAAATGTGAGCACCAAGTGGAAGGGCAACTAGTTTCAGATAAAAAGTTTCGCCTATTTGTAAGGGACGTTCGGTGAGCAAAGTCGCTGATTGCACGCTCCCGCTGCTCCTGAAGGGGAACAAAAATGAGTTTGAGCGGCAGGAAGAGCTTCCGGATGCAGTTCCGATTCTAGGACTCGAGGACGACGGGGCAAAAACCACCTGGGCAAATCGACTTCGGTGAAAATCGATCGATCTCGACCGAGTGGCCGGAGTCTGGTGAACGACGGTTTTATGTCGAAGCGAGAGAATCCTACAATCCCTCTTAAACTAAATATGTACGAAGGAAGAGAACGACAGTTGTACGTACGCCGACGACACGGCCAGCCTCGCCTCGCCGCTCTCCGCCCAGGTTTTTGTCGAACGATCCTCAATCAAAGGATTTCTCAGAATCATGCCGCGGCTCCTACGGCAGAATTTGATGATTGTGTTCGTAGGTATATGTTGTTCTCGCTGAGCGGTCGAGGTGCGAAACGTCAGTCGCGTACGCTCTTCTTTCAGTTCGGAGGGAGGAATCGTATACCAGAATACACCAGAATTGTGCATGATATGAAAAAGAATAATTTTCCATCTAGCAAACAACGGAAAGCTCCGCGATGCCCAAGAGGGACTTCGGGTCGATACGGGATGACGATGATTTCCCGCTGAAGACGGCAATGATGGCCGCTCTGGCCTTCGCTGTCCCGGCAGCAATCGATAACGCTGTTTCTGAAGCATCAACTTCCTTGCCCGCCGAGGTAATTTCTGTTCTGAACTTTTCCGAGGATACCTACGCTGGGCGTCTTGGCGAGACTCGGCCAGACGGTTAACCGATCCGGAAAGCACCGCAGTTCACGATCGAGATAAGGTCGATCCCCACAGGACTAACGACGGAAAGGCTCGCACCTACAATTCTGCCGACTGTAGACCCCGTTCGGTGCGCAGCACGGAGCGATCTGGGAGTTTGCGAAGGGACTCGAGAAAGTTCAGAAAGGTCGCGACTTCCAAGAAAAAGGATTCGTCGCCGAAAATCCGGCTCCGAGGACGGAAAGTAAACGCGTGGCGGCTGATGAGAACATACATATGAAAGTGCCAGAAACTTGACGGAATCGGAGTATCTTTGGGGAATCGCTCTTAATTGGATGGATCCGTGATCACTGATTCGCTCGGTTCCCAGCTTTCGGGCGCTGGAATATACCGATAGGGCCATCGGCTCGAAATAGAAAGGGGGATGACCTCAAGTGGAAGAAAAACTGACGGCGATCTCAACACGGAACAGAGTCCGAGCTCAGGTTCTGAATCGCTGGGCGACGTGCCCAGCAAAGGAAACATGATGAAATCTTCAATCTCGAGATGTCTCCCTGTGGAGCTCGGCTTCATCATGTTGCGACGTCTCCCGGAGTATGCCCTCTTCCAGAGTATGGAATTGTGCCCTTCGTCAACATGGTTTTAATCCAGTCTGTATTTGCTGGGACTATTCTCGCCCAGTTAGTTTTTGCCCAGCTGGCTTTTGCCCTCCTGGTCTATTTGCCCAAATAAATTCCGCCCAGTTGTCCTGGACCGAGGACGAAGGCCATGAACTCACACGAAAGTCGCAGTTCTGAGATCGGTCGAGAAAGCGACTGAATCGGTCGCAGCGAAGCACAGTGGGCGTTCGGACCAGCATTCTTGTTCCAGGTTGTGCCAATCGATCAGACCCTCCTCCTGGAATTAGCGGAAATCTGTCGGTTAGACGCTCCATAGGGTCATGGCTTGTGGTACGCGACTAATAGCGCAATCCACTACGTAATAGGCGATCATGAGAACGCGGAGAGAGTCCGCCGTCGATCCGTAAGTATTTGAACGCTTCTCAAGCTTCTTAAGCTTAGAAGCAGCGAGGAGCGCGGATGATCGAAGGTCCCGATTGTTTCTCAGCGAGGGTCTTCGCCTCTGATGCGCCTGACACGGAGCAGGAATATGTAAACCTCGAGTCGGATCGAGGTCGCAAGCGGAAAATTCCCGTCGGGGGCTCGGAGCGGTCCTTTTGGTGGAGCGTCTCCGAGCGCCGGCCTGATTACGCCTACTACTGTATGATTTCGACGGCTATACTAGCATGGCGAGAGAGAGATTAAGCCTACGAACCTCATCAGCATCTTGGGAAACAACGGAGATCTTCGCTGCCCGTCCGTAGAGATCGATCACGGCATAAACATTGCCCGGGACGTCCGTGGCCACCGCCCCCTGGTCAGCGCCGTTGATAACGAGATGGAGGTAACCGTTCGGACGACGTATGATTCCTATCGTGTCACCGGACTGGAATATTTCAAGAGCGATCGAGGTCACGATATGGACGAGTACATCGAAGCTGTACGGATATCATTGCGTAATCATTGGCATAAGTAGAGCGACGCCGACGGAAGGGACAGGCTACGCATTCACCTGGAGGTTTTCAAGGTCTCCCACTGAAGACACCGTTTTCACACGACTCAACGTTTCGGGGAATTCGAAGCTCTCTGGATTCTGGGTTGTGACCCCTATTTCCAACGAACCGCTCCATTTCTGGATGATCATATCAAGACGAATTTCGAAAATTTCATTATCCCTGAAGAGAGAGGAAAAATACCAGAAATCAATACTCTCCGTTGCTTAGCCCGGAACGAGATCCTTCGGGAGGGTGTCGACGACGCCGAATGAATTGCTTCGGTACACACCTCAGAGCTCGGCTGCTCATCACGATACCGTTATTGAACTGTTCCAGGGGATGGATTCTTTCGGCGGACAGTTTATCAGGCGTGAGACTGATGCTGCTGCCGCATTTCTCGTGTAGACGCAGAGGCTCGTCTTCTGAGTCCAGAAGTCCAGATGACGACGAAATTCTACCAGAAGGGAATCTATACCTCATGCATTGGAAATCTCGAAGCCGCGGCGAGGCTCCGTTCTGATAAGCCGCTGGTGGAGAAAGCCCACCAATTATCGATTCTAAGCCTGGAACGATCTGATCCGCCAGAGAGAGGGTGTTCGGGGAAGTCAACGAGAAAAGATCTGCAAGAAAACATATCCCTCGTCTTAAAAAGACACTGTCACGCCCAAAGGTAAATCAGACCATGAACGTAAAGTCGCTGGGTGGCCTCCGACGACGATCCGATCCATAACTCACTCATTGTATCCACCGAGATTGGCTCACTGATTGTGACCTGTGCGCATTTGCCGTAGAGATCGAGGATGACGAAGAGACGCGACGGGGTGTTCACTGCAGCCACTCCTTGGTCAACACCGTTGACAACGAAATGTAGGCTACCGTCAGAGCGCCGAACAACCCCCACGCTGTCGCCGTCACCTAACCTATCGAGGTCTTCACGACCATACTTTTCGATGATTTGACGACCGTTGTAAAACACATGCGACCCCGTGTAGATCCACGTGCAACCTTTGAGATGAGCAGCCGAGGTCGGGAGAACGCCAGGGAAGAGTCGAGGATCGGTTGCGGTCACGCCGATCTGGATGCAACCCGTCCATGTGGGTACCTTGGAAGGGATGGATCGTGACTCTTCACTCCAAGTTTCCTTTCGTTCCCCGTACGAATACCGTCGGACGTATAGCATTGAGATCATTGCTCATGATGAGGGGCGCTCTCACCATTGCATCGATGGTCGCGCACAGGATGACGTTGTCCTCGAGGCTCTGAGCAGTGAACACGATCCCGTTGTCAAACTTTTCCCGGGCCTTACGTCTCGTTGCCGTTCGCCTGTCCTGTAGGTCAGAGTCGAGTTTCGAATACCGCCATAGTCATGTATTTGACAATCGTTCACCTTGTTGAGTTGTGACGAGCGCATACTCACTGGTGACAGTTTGACGAGAACGCCGCAGGGCTCGTCCAAAAGAGTCAGCTGAGGCATTTGCGAATATGATTCAGGTTCTGACTGCTCCCGATCAAGAAACATTTGTTTCTTCAAACTTTGCCGACGGTCTCCCTCACACCGCCACGGAAGACCATCCCGGGAACTCCTAGTAGACGCTAAGGATATAGCTCAGGAGTCCCGATCCCGCTTGTGTGAAAGGCATCTGCTGAGGTAGGAGACTATCAAGGGAGCAGTCGAGCCAGACATATGATCGCGGAGATCAGTGGGGGCGATTTCATTGGAGTTCTCCGGAAGGAACTTACGATTTCACGTCATTATGCCCCTACGAAGGACCATGACAGCTCCTCGGCCATTCGTTCAACTTTCTTTTCTCTCGGTGCAGACCGAGGACTCAAGACTGGAAATTTATTTTCAAGTGCTCTCTTCTTTGACCCACTGTGTAGGCTCACTTCGTGCGGAGTGCCAACATCAAGCGCCATAGAAAACATCACCATCGAGAATCATCGACAAGTGGTGAGAGAGCGAAAGGTGAAAATCCTAGACACGGCCCCTTCGTCGCAGATAAGAGGAGAGAGCTGTTCTAGCGCGAATACGAATAGGGAGGATAAGCGAAGAGAAGGCCCCGAGGCCATGAGAAACGTTTGTGACCTAACATTTAGCGCCCGATACCAGCATAGGAGGCTCTTGAGGCCTGTCCCGTCGTATCGTGGCCGAGGACGGAGAAGGACGGTCCCCACGAATACATTTTACGTATCCGTACCAAGAGTAAAGGCGATCCACCTCGAGAAGGCATTGCGACGTTTTGATTGGAACGAGGATCCGAATAGGAGGCCAGAGTCGCTCGAAATCGGTCATCGATTCTCACCCCTGCATTTGACGTGCTCGATCGATTCTCCCATCTCTGGGAATCGACTCTCCTTCCTGGAGGAATCCGTTTCGTGCGGAGAGGTCGTACGCAGGAGAACAGCCGCGCTGTCGGCACGGGATGTTTCCTCCATCGATCCAGACCATATCCGATCCTCAGTGATGAGATTTCCCCTCCGAAGATAAGTGATCCTGTGTCCGGGGATGAAGGATCTCTTCATCGAGGGCAGTACGCTGCCCAGAACGGGGGTTGAGACTTTCGACCAATCGGTCGCGATTGTTCCATCGGAGCGGCGCTTGTGCTTGTGTCTGAGGGGACGCCTCGCGGATGAAAATCCGGGTCCTATGATCCTGCCGCGGAAGAGGTCAATTATCGACATGGGCCTCGTCGTACATCACCGCGAAGCGGAAAGATGACCTCAGGAACCTCGATGATGGTCGACTTTGTTGGAACCGCGGAGAGACCTGTGCTCCGGAGCTTCATTGAGCGTTCCCCACATCGCGCCAGCGATACCTTCCCCTGGCCTCGGACTCTCTGCCATTATAAAGTCAAATACACAAGTATCGGATATCTAGCGAAGACGTGAAACCTCTATCTTTGTCTTAGATAAAGAAAAGTACCTCCCTCATATTGCGGAAATCAGAATGGGACCTCTCTCATATTGAAGAAGTTGGAATAGGAGCTCCTCCATTATAGGTCACAGATAAAACTCGTGGAGTCGGTTTCGTGACTCATTCTTGTCCTTTTCGAATACTGGAGTCGACTTCTGCCAGTTTCACTGAATGAGCCTTCTCCTTGGAAGAATGGACTTGACCGCCGCAACAGAAGTACATTCGTTCAGATAGTGCGCGAATGCTATGAGGAGGAAACGCGGGAGCGCTCAGCGAACGGAAAGTCATTCGATCGATCCATGCCCGTGCCAATAATCATTTCGTGTGCACAGCATCCCCAATGGTGAAATCGCAGGGCGTGACCTTGACTTCTCATCAGATCCGATTCATCGAGGCGTCGAATGGATGAAGGATCTCTAGATTTGAGAACAGGGCTTCGTCGGCACTTCTTTGTTTTCTAAAACTTAAAACGTAATGTTTCCAAGGAATCCATCGATTTCAGTGATGCCGAGGATCTCAAAACTTCTGTGAGCTCATCGTGATGGCGACGATGGCAAAGCGCTGAAGTAGAAGTATTATTGCATATTTTCCAACGATGCCAGCTGAGACGATGCAGGCCGTCTATCCAGAAGAATCGCTTTGCACTCCCTCTCCGACTATCACGGGAGAACAGAAAAGCAGGAACCGAGTGTTTCTCATTCTCAGAAGCACTGTGAGCGGTTGAACTGATCGAAGGTGAGTTCTGATCGGCAAGCAGCGTCGACGACAATGTTATAGTTCCGCGGATGACTCCTCCGTGAATGCGTAGGTAGTTGTAGTAGGAGAAATTAGACCAATCGACTTTCCGTCCTCAAATATAAATAAGTAGAAGGTCGGGCCGCAGGCTCGAACGCAAGCTGGGCGATCGCAAACGCTCGGTGGCAGGGCATGGAGCCGTGTTAGGGATGGTATCAGGTCGATTATGGCAGGCGTCGAGCAAGCAAGCTGATCATTTGTCTGAATTGAGGAACGAGTGCAGTCGCTGGGGCTAGAAGCAAGAGGAAAATTCGATTGTTGCTCTTCGAATAGAGTTTACTACGGTGAAGAGTAAATTTTGTTCTCTTCCACGGAGAAATCCGCAAATATCATTGGAGGCGATGCTCTACAGAATCTGTGAGCAGGTGGCAGGATCCGGGAGCTAGTGATAGAATCTGCGAGCTAGTGACAGAACTCGCGCACCTGGCGGCGGCGGCTTGCGGGACGATAAGCGAGGCTATCCGCAGTTGCGAGGCAGCCTGTGCGGCGATCTAGATCCCCGCGAAACGATCTCCCTCCGTGTCGGCGGCTACGGGTCCTAGTCGGAGCAGGCAATCCAGCCTGAACGTCGTGAGCTCTGAGCGAGGCTTGCTGAATTCTCCAATTTTCTTCCGGCCACGAACGACCGCGCTGTAGTAGGTTGGGTTGCATGGATCGCGTGAGGATGTTCTCTCGCTCAAGATTGTTTGTGTTTTCTCTCCCATATCGCGAGTCGAGACAGTGGCAAGGTCATAGATGATTCGTGAATTGTTCTCGTTTCTTCGTTTCAGATACCGGCTTGGAAATGGTGAGTAACCCCTGCTGGATAATGCGCAATTCATGACTCCGCAAGGATGTGCAGAGCGTTTCACGCGAAGACCGGCATGCGATATGCATTCTCCGAATAGGAAAAAATCGAAGACGCACAAAGGTACTGAGAAAATCTGAATCAGGCTTCCTTCCCCTGGCAGGATTTTTGGAAGAACGCAAAGTCCATCTACGAATTCGAGGCCCTCGACATCGAAGGGAACAATGTCTCCCTGGATAAATACAGGTGATTATTCTCCGTAGTACCTCGTCTGATTCTCCGTGCGATTCCTCGCATCTATCTCCGGTGACCTTGCTTTTGTAAAGTCGAACTCACTCTTTAATGGTCTTCCAGGGGGAAAGTCTGTATTATCGTCAACGTGGCATCTAGATGAGGAGTGACCGACCGCAACTACCGAGAACTAGTTGCATTACATGAGAAGCATGGAGAGCAAAATGGACTGAGAATTCTTGCGTTCCCATCGAATCAATTCGGTAACCAGGAAGCACGAGGCAACGATGAAATCCAGAAGTTCGCCCAAGGTAAACACGTCTCTCCGGGAACCGAAATTTTCGCGTTTTCTGTCTCTGCGTTACCCACGATGAAGGAGATTTCATCTCCAATGTCGATGCCGACTACTTTCGGAAGAGGTGTTCGGTGAGCCATGGCCTACAGACTATCCATCGTTTCCTCTTGTCGCTTCCAGGGAAATACGGTGTGACGTTCGACTTGTTTGCGAAGATCAATGTGAACGGCAACGACGCTCATCCGTTATGGAAATATCTTAAAGAAAAACAATCTGGCTTCATGATCAAGTGAGATTCCCCTCTGAGCGCTGGCCTTGAGACGTCCATACGTTGCGAGATCCACTAATAAGGGATTCTTCCTCGCAATGATAAATGTTGTTGTTGATTTCGGCTCAATGAGTTCCAAATCGATTTCCTCCCTTGGCAGCGCCATCAAGTGGAATTTCACTAAATTCATCATCGATAAAAATGGTCAACCAGTAAAGAGATACGGAACGACAACTCATCCTCTGGTAAACGCGGAAGCTCGATACGCAGATATTTTCAAAAGCCTGCCTAGTCTAGGCGCTTCCTCATTCATATCATCGAATTCGTGGCTCTTCGAATTCCCAGGCGATGGAGGACGATTTAATGAAATACTTCGCCGAAACTCCGACCGGAAGCGCTTAAGGTCGCAGCAGGATTTCGACGATGAATGCTCTGTCGCATTCTGGAAACATGCTGCTAGAAGGACCATCCGGATTAGCAGATCTTCGCACCTCCACAGAGATCCCGTGGTGTTGAAGACGATAATGATTTCAACATGTCGAAGAACTTCCCTTCGATGACGCTATCAGGACTCATAGCCTTGATCAAGCTTCAGTTGACTCTTGTGAAATGAAGAGGTATCTATAAACCAGGAATGGTGAGATTTCTCCGATGAGCAATCAGGGTCAATAAATCTTGTCATGGCACACTCGGGCATACGTACTCCTTCCGGGGTAGGAACAGCTCATGAAAATTCCGCGTCCGAGGTGATCGTTCCCGGTGCGATAATTGTGCATTGCGGAGTCAAAACTCATCTTTCCAATTATTCAACGGATTTGACGGCCCGCGCATGCCTCCGGGAAGATAACGGAAGGGAAGCAACCCACCCGTAAATACCTCTACAGCGCATGCTCCGAACATTGTGAATGTCCGAATCGGTGATGGTGTTGACGGAAATTCAAAAAATGATTCGTTTCGCGAATATGATTGGAGAAGGTTCCGGAGGACCGATGATTCACCCTCCGTTGATTGCTGCCGTCATGGAACGTCAAGTCGTAGTTTGTATCACATGGGCTCCTGGTCGACGACATGGAAAACAAACATGAATGCGCGGTCATGGCGATGGCGCTGTTTATACCCTCAAGCCTCCGATAATCATGATTTACGCGTAAGATTCAGTGCTCTGTTGACAGGCCCGTTTGTGGGGAGCGCGTCTGGTCCGTGAGCTTTTCGAAAATACAAAGCCCGCGAGGACTCATGGGGCTTGCGGCTCTGATTGGTTACCCAATTCAAGATTGCCCATATCCCGTGAACCTACGCTCTCTAGTCCCGATTCTGCCCAGAGGTGTCCGTGCCACGACGAGATTGCCCTTATAAGGGCGAGCGTGATCGATTCGACAAGCATTTCTCCGCTTACTGCCGACTGCGTGTAAGTCTCGATGGTCCTGATTCCTCTATGGGAAGTACTTCACGATGAATCACACCAAGAGTGCCACCCCGTTTGGGATGCAGGGTGGGCGGATGATGCGTCAGTCGTCCAAGAAGCGATCGGAGCCGATACGCACGATTTTCGAAAAACAACGTGCCGGCGACTCGAGAGAAAGAAAGTTCGTATCATTCACAGAGCGATCTGCCGGATCGGCTTGGCCATCCGGTCAATCTGTCGATCCTCGTGATCATTGAGCGGCGCGGAATGGGGAGATCATAACCCAGAGGGAGTCTAAAACCCGTTGCCGAGGGGATGCGCTGGTCGCGGCGCCGAATCTTTTACTTTTCATCCCCCCAAGTCCGTTCGCGAACAAAGTAGGGAATCTGAAGCGAGCCTGGTCCAGAGCTCCGTGGAAACGTTATCATGAGGTCTCAGGAAGGCGGATCCACTCATTCGATCCGAAGCGTCCCGTTCTGATGAAAAGAAGTAAAAAAGTATCACCGAATCCACTGTTATCGGGAGGTACGGAGTTATAAATTCGAATATTCATCGATGCTTCCTAAAGCCAGAAACGAACATTCGTCGAGAATCCTACCGAGAAATTCGTCTATCGAGCGGTGAAAGAGGTCCGTGCTGCCCCGGCCAAACAAACGCCGGAAATTCGGTTTGTATTGAAGGGGAGGGGGATGCAGGCGGTCGCGGACGCCTCGCCGATTAGAAAGTCGTATGCAGGATATGGGGAGACCCGCTGACGTTCTGCGTTTAAGGGTAGACTCAGGTCCTGCTTGTCGGCCCGATCGAATATGGATCTCTCTTGCGAGCGGCGTTCTCTCAGCCTCCACCCCGTGTCATTAGTAAGGACTGATGACCCCTACGCACGGCAAGGAGTGGAAATATGTAGACCGCCAGCGCTAATACATATTAAGCAAGCGTAACAACAGAGAGGGATCAAGAGATGCGGAAAGCATGGAGAAGGGGATCTTTTTCATCCTTCGCGCGAAAGGCTCCTCCCCTGAAGCCATCGGATATAAGCGAACACTTGATGCTGCGCCCGGTTTTGCGCAAGAGGTTCACAACGTTTCTGCGACGGACCAGGCGGGCAGACATGGTAAGAGGCATTTCTAGAGATAGGTACGGGAGCGAAACTATTATGCGGACTTGAATTGTCGGAATCCAATCCCTGTACGGAAGCGCCAAGATTGAAGTTTCATCTCGACTCTACATACGTACATGTTCACTCAAAAGCCTCGTATTTTCTCGCTGGCTTCTCGATGGCTCGATAATCGTGCTTCGGGCTTACGGTACGGTTGTCCGATTCGTCCTTCCGATGGGCATCCGCGAATGAGTCAGCATGAGAGCTCCGACTCAGACTCGGGCTCATGTTATTTAGTAAGTCCTCATTTAATCACAGAGTAGCGCGTTCCTATGCTGTACAGCTCTGCTTCTGGATTAGAAAATAGCGGGGACTCCTACCGGGGACCATACCGTGATCTCTTCCGCGGTCTGCGGGAGTTTGATTTTGGATTGATTCCGGATTCTCCACACCCAGGCAGCGGACGGCAGCCACCCGACTTCTATTTTATCTATTTATTCTATAAGGAGCACATATTGTTCTCCCTCCCGTTCAGTGCCATGGGGTGGCCTCAGCCAGCGAACGGCCGTCCTCATGGCACTGAAAGGGTTGAAGTCATTCCATCAGTCAGCCGGACTGTGGAAGCCGACTCTCTTCCGGCAGAATCGTCGACCGACCTCCCATAGAGTCCTACCAGGACGTTCCCCTGAATTCTTCATACCGATCTGTGGATGTTCGCCGGCGCCTCCACTTAATACTGCATGCTGATGGAAAGCTCTGCACACACGTTTGTCGGCAGACTCTTTCACCGGCGGAGCAGAGTCCCGGTCGGATTCGGTGACGTTAATATTTGGTGGTGGCTGTGCTGTATCGAGCGCCGTATAAGAACTTCGCCTCGAGCTGATTCGGGGGAAGCAGAACGGCCTACAACGTATATGCATAACGTTGGACCCACTCTGAAACAAAGTGGTAGTTCGCAAAGTCACATCGACAGATGAGCACCCGTCTTGCTCTCTGAATCTACGAAGTATTTCCTGAGGCTGAAATTCACAGGCTATGTTTATACATTGTGGCGATCGCTGGCAACATGCAACAGCTCTTCCGAGGAAATAATTTTGGTTCGGCCGCTCGGTTCACCTTAAAAGCGGAATCCCATGATTTCGATCGCGCCTATTCCTCTCTGCGAGGATCGGTGCGCATTCCACGGAATAGACCGGGATGACCGTCTCGAGACATCAGCCAAATATTCATTCCATCTCGATGCTGTACGCAGTTGTGATTGCGCAGTACGCGATCGCCGCGGGAGTTCTCTGTCGTCTGTCTGACCTCGCCAATAAGACTCGATGGGGTACATGAGCTCGCCAATAAGTTCGCGCTCGTGTTCTGATCGATGATAAGTCTCCTCAGTCGGGATCCCCCTTCGTGATACTCCGATCAGAGCATCCGCAACACAGGCTGTCGCTCATGATCGCGTTGCGGTACGGGCGAAGCAAAAGTGAAGCAACGATTATATTCCAGCGCGTTTTCTACATCACAATAGCTGTGGGCCTAGCGATCTGTTTCGGCTCGGCTAACGCCCAAAAGAAGACTGCTAAGAAAAGCACAGACGCCCCTGCGTATGACGACTACGACGACGATTACGATGCAGCTGTCGGGGACGCTTCATCGGCAATCGATGGAAAGCCTCCGAAGAAAGCATCTGCGGAAAGCTCCTCGACAACTACGACTGCCCCAGTAGAAGAAGACGATTCGACAAAAGGTTCACATCCGTTCTTCAAGAACCGTTTAAAGCTGCGAAATCGTCCTTCCCCCCATCCTGCGGTGAAAACGAGACCAACTCTTCCCAGCTTCATCAAGCACCCAGCGAGTGAGTATATCAGAACTTAGCCGAGCAGCCGAATCGAGCGATGAGAACAGCACCCTGCTCATTGAAGAGCGGGACTCCCGTAACCACGCCGCTATATCTTCTGGGATGGACCGGCGCGTCCTTATGACCTTGCTTTTCCGGAGGAGAGGTCTAGATGGGCAGCTGTCGGAATCTCAGCGTAAGAATCTGGCGAGATAGCTGATAAATCGCTCCGCATCTGCTCCCTGGAGCGATAGGCTTGTGATCTTCGTTGATTCCGAATTTCCGCAACATCCATTATCTATTATTCTATGTTCAGCAGTATACGGGTTCTGTTGCCATCTTTGCCCTTCCCTCCCTCCTCCCGAGGAGCCTCGCCCAGCGTCTCAACGAGACCGACCACTCGTAATTCGGAAGTCGTATCTACAACTCATTGCTGAACTGAACGTCGATTTACGCATCAACTTATTCCTCTGTACTCGCAGATATCGAAGATCTCGGGCATGATCATCCGCCCGAGAAAAAGGCCACTCAGCCGCCCTTGCCGAGACCGAGGCGCACCACCTCTAGACCCCATAAATTCAGGTCTGTGATACTGTCCATCTATTGAGATTCGGTCGATAACTCCATCTCCGAGAAGCAGGCAGAAGCATGTCGATCCGTCTGACGGTTCCGTATCCACAGCTCAACCTTTTATCGCAAGAAAACGCCTCCCAAAGAGCAACCTAAAGATGAATACGATTACGAGGAAACTAGCGAAGACGCTCCAGGACCACAGCCATCAAGTCCGAAGCCATCGCTTGTCTCGCGGCCTCTTCGGCCTCGAGGTCGACAATAGTTCTTCGGTTAGCAGGGGAGCAATAGACTCGCTGTCACTGAATACGAGACTTATGCACACCTCATGTACGATCGCGAAATCGCATAAACAAGGGGGAATAAATTTGATAGTTGAAAAGCGCTCGCTGCTGCTGCGCGATTAGCGAATAACCCCCTTACCCTTCGGTTTCCTCCATGTATGATGAATATGTTTCATATCAAACCAACCCTCCCCGCCTTCTATGTCAGAGATCTTCGAAGGGCTCGATTTTTTCGAACGAATGCGCAGCCTCGAGATCGAGAGCCGTGAGCGGTATCCTGAGCAGATAAGCTGGCCAGACGGCTTGGCGTGACCTGCGACGGGATAAGCTGAGGCATACGATGACGTGGGATTGATGTCTGCCAAGGTGTAGCTCTGTCTGGAAGAGCAAATACATCTGCAGCGGCATTTTCCTCGTTCTCGACCGTCGGTTTCTTCCTTGTGCATCGAAATCAGATCGCCAGCCAGTACGCCCGAGGAGGAATCAGCCTCGACCAGCCTTCTTTCTCGTCTCTCAGATTCCACAGAACTCCGCAGAACGTTCTTTTGAACAAGCTCCTCCGATATCCTTTAGAAACACAAGGCACGTCGCTTTGGAGCTCCCCGACGGTGGAGAGATCAACGCCCGAGCCATTCATCCGCGCTTTCACTCATTTTTTCCGTCTGCAAAGAAGGAACACTCCCCAGAGGGCTGAGCTAACCCCTGTCAATTAGGTGTTTCTATGATGGAGGGATATCGAAGAACAGAAACTCTTGGATGGAGTTTCCCTCCTCATTCAGCGGAAATCCGCTTTCCCGCGGAGCTTACTCATTCAGAGGCGACTGAGATATTTCAAGTATAGGGAGCTCAGAGTGGCTCCCGGTAGTGGTAGAGAGAAAAGAATGCCATGCGCGTATGACCTAATCATCGACACACATGAGGGGCTCGTCTGGGCCACTATTCACGGATACCCTCGACTCCTTTGGGATTGCATACGAATCAACGCAAGACTGTCGAGGTTTATGGCATGAAGGTATCGGAGGGTCAGGTCGACAGAGTGTATGAGAATAGTTCATCGACTACAATGTTTCACGAGGCTCGATGGTGCCCCAATCGGCTTCGGTCGGGACAGAACCATGACGAGATTCAGACTCCGTGGGCGACAATTTCCTGATGAGGCTCAGTGAAGGAATATCTCTCTGGAGGGAGGGAGGGATATTCGAGAAATCACTCCGAGTCTCCTGAACAAGAAACTTTTATTCCATGACTCCTTGGGTAACATTGAGGAACTCAGAATTCTTAAGGGAGAACCATATATGAGGAGGAAGGAATTGACATCATTCTCTGGTATGCACTGGGCTCCCATGCATTCGAAACCTTAATCTTGTCTCGTCGAGCGAACCTCCTCCGTCTCAACATTGCCCATGATTCACACAGCCCAGCGGTTTCGCCTATAATATAGTTTTTTGTTTATCCTAAGTGGGCGACCATACCGTACGTAGAAAGACTAGAGCTCAGCTCGCGGCAATGATTGTCCTCCTCCGGTCCTGTCCCCCAATCGGTCATTTGTGCTCTCCCGTGTATGCGGTCCAAACTCGCTCCATACAATCGACACCTGCGCGGGTTAGAGGTGTTCGGAGACTGTGCTCTCGACGTCGACCCTAGGCCTCCGAGTTCTGAATCAGATATGTCGCGGGGGTCCCGAGAGAACCGGAGTTTTTCGGGACCCTCGCACCGGGGTCAATGGTGACGATGAGGATTGCGACGACCGGTTCACCTGTTGGCGGCTCCATGTCAACTCGATCGCGTGGTGATTAAGTGGCAGCAGCATCTCATCATCTCATCTCGCCATCTCAGCTTGAGATGTCCACCCTGTATGGGGGACTCAGCTCGGTCAGACGAAATCGAAGTGGGCCGCTCCTGGCTTTCCTCCCGATTCTGTTTTTCACCAAAAATCCGGAAAACGATCCCGATATCGTGAACAACGACCCCTACCGCAGATCTTCGTGAATTATCCTCTGCATCGTGGATCTCGCAACACAGAACCTCGCCGCTAGCTCGTTGATCGAGACCGACGGATCCATCCGACGGCTTTCTTGAACAGCACTAATCAACTCGGGGGTTCGTTTAGTCGATTCTCGATGGCGCTTTTTCCGAGTAGCCGTGGCTGAGCCACCCTCTGCCTGTTCGAACTCCGCAAATTCGGCAGCCGCTCGATATACAGTAGCCCTGGGATAGTCGAAGAACTCAACAATTTGTTTCGGCGTCCGTCCAGCCCGCAAGGCTTCGAAAATTGCATTTCGACGATTCTCGTGAATATTCCGACTTTCTTGGTCCGCCATGGTTGAAGTTACTGGCTCGAGCGTGTTTGTTGTGATCAGTTGGCGCCAAATCCTCTCTCAATATCGGATGCCGATGGCTGCCGGCGGCCGGGACTTCTCCAGCAGGAGAGGGGCGGCCATATTGGCAGATGGCGCTATCGAGAGCTCGGCGCGGCTTTCGAAACTTGAGGAATCCTCGAGAACAAGGGACCCGGGAGTGATCGGACTCCCATCCACGGAGTCTGGTGAGGATATACTGCGAGAATCCTCGAGATGGGGATCCCGAATGTTATCGGTCTCCTATCCGTAGAGAGTCGTACGGATCAAATCCTCGCGATGAGGGACCCAGAAATTCTCGGCAAGAAGGCGAGGCAATGGGAGCTGTTCGGGTCTTTGAGCACAGGGAGAAATTCCATGATGCAGGACGACCTGTGAATGGGCTTCTCAATCTCGGCTCGTGAAGCTCGATCTCAATTCGCCAGGAATCGCAGTCTTTCGAAAATAATCACGATGGTGGCCAGGAAGGGCAATCTGTACAGCCGAGCAAGATCTATCATCCTCGCCCCATGAAATAGGTTCACCGCGCTCGGTCTCAGCGAGACCGGCGATGAGAGCGCAATACGGATTCGAGTCGTGATGTAGTGATGTGATATGGGGGCTTTACCGGCAGGTTGCGAGTCAGAAAGCCGATCAGAGTCGCGTGTACCACGTTTACGTAGATTGGCCAATCTCTTCTCGGAATCCCGAGGTTATCCGTATCCGTCAAGCTAATGCTCACCTAACCACTTTCCCGGAATAAGAGCTCCGAAAACTATCATTGATATTCACAATATTTGATTTATTGCTACATACAATCGGTACTCCGTCTGAAGTCTTGCCTCCTCTCTCCAAAATTAAAAAGCTCGATCACAGCCGGATTTCACCAAAGAGTTCAATTATTCATCTATTGAGTTAAAAGACACCGAATATGTTGCAATTTTCCTCAGGATCGAGTTCGGAGACGGATCCTACGGGAGGTTTGTTCGTTCGTTTTCGTTTATCCAATAGTTTCTGTAATCACGACCTACCTTCCTCGCAAGCTCCTCGGTCAGGAGACATGCCATGGCGCAGTTTTTCTCATTCAGTTTATACGCTTGCAATGCGAAAGGATCCGTCAAGACAGCTAATTGCACTTGTTGACAGAAATTGTCGAGGCTCAGAACCATACCATGGTCACCCCTTATTTGTTGCGGGAAAGTGTCGAAGAGACTACGCGCGACAGGATGTTCTATCGCCCGATGTTTCTCATTGAAATGTCGCTCGGCTTGATTCTCCACGACGTAGCCTGATGTTCCTGGAGGACCATGCTCTTCCATGTAGATTCTATTCAAAACATCTATCAAAGTCGGAGCGAGGATGCTTTTCCGGTGGCTATGGAACGGACAGAACCAGCAGGCGCTAGTATAAACTCCTCCTTCCGAGCTGGTCCCGCATAAGAACGGGTTGAGTGTCACGAACATAACCCCGTTCATGATGAAAGCATTTCTAGCTATCGCGGTCATTGCCTGGCTGAAAACCTCAGCGACTCGCGGCGAACCGATCGAATCGTCTGCAGATGTCTTCGAATTCTTCCAGACGGAGAAGCTCTTCCGATTGACGATGAGTTCTACCAGCAGTGAAACTTTGTTCATTGCTGCTGTGGCTTCCTTACTGGGAGCGGGCGGCTTGAATACAAGGACTCTTCTCATAGTTTCCGGAGTCGTTCCGCAGGGAAGAGCCGCGACCCACGACGAGAGGAACAATCTTGCGATTTCGAGGAAAAGTCTCTGAAACTTGTTATTCAGCACTTGGACGCCACCCTTCGAATCATAGAGATGCTGTAGAGACGGTGGAACCCTCCCGTGATCCGCTGTAATAAAAGTTATTCATGGACCATTATCGATTGGACAAAGTTCAGTTTTTATCATCCGTACAGATGTCCTCGTCATACATGCTGCTTTTTGCATGAGCTCTATAGAATATGGGAGAATGTATTCCACGTACGGGCCACCTTCGATCCGACGAGGATGTGCGCGAAAGAATTATCGCGGCTCAACGCCAAGTACGGAGGACTCTCTGCTGTAATTGATGAATTGTCTTACATTGAGGAGCCTCCCCAGCGAAAAGTCATGATCAGAGCCCGTAGTTCCGAGCATTTATTTGAGATGTTCCCCCAGTTGAATTCATCTTCATCATTCTAGAACCGAACGCAACCAGATACATTACTAATAATTTCGAATAAATGCTAGAGAAGCGCGGGCTCTAGACATGGTTAAGGCTGGGAATCATTCACGGCATTAGCTTGGAAATTCCCGGGCGATTCGCGCCCCCATGGACTTCCTCTATGGAGGATCGCTCGAGATAACCGTAAAAAATCACGGCTCTTTGCGCGGCTGCGCTCACTTCCCAGCCCTGATCATTACTATGATTGATATGTCGTACATCATCTTCCGGTGTCTGTTTAATGTTTACCAAGTGGACTCGAGCCCAGATCGCCTCATTCGGGTTATATGATGATAGGTAGATGGTGAGCTCCCAATGTATTCAAACGTGAGGAGACGATAGTCATTCAAAGTAGGGAGAGAGAATCTCGAGTTCTGAAGTTAGCCCCCTTATTGAGGGTCTTGCCTTGGCGGGAGAGCGGTTGCAGTGAGATACGATGCCCTATCCGCTTCAAGTGAACAATCGGCAGCATACGAGCAAAACCATAAATGAAGGATTTATACACAGTATACAATAAGTTTACCGTGATATGGAGCCCAGAGGCGAAGTCGATTGTCTGATGACGCTTGATAGACAATCCGTAAATCTTTGTGCTTAAGGATGATCAGGACCTACACCTCGAGCTCGGATCAATCGAGCGAACAATTTTCGTGTAGAATGCAAGAATCACTCACCTTTCTCCTCGTATTTCGCCCCGGATTTTCTCAGGTAAGCGAGTGAGAAGTAAACACTGTGTCTGATAAGACTCTGAATCCTTATGAAGCCCTTATCGTTCGCGGCTTCATTGTGTCGGACGATGGCTGGGGCAGAAGACTTCGTTTCCGACTGCTTCGGAGCGGGCTCTGTGAGGAAAGAGGGCTGCCTCGAGTTAGAACCGCAAAGAGACATTGGCCGACGTGAATCGACGATTTCTAATGAATGCTATCGAAATCATCTACCTGACTGCACACGCTCCGGTTCCACAGGGGGATGCTTCATGGCAGTAGCCGCTTCGTAACTTGGAGGTTCGAGAGCATAATATGGTTTTGTCTGGCTCAATGAGGCGTTCTCCTCATATAACTTGGAGAGAGACGCAATGTATCCGACCGGATCGAAGGCTGCTTGTGCGGCGGAGCGGGCCATTGCCACGGGATCTTGCGGATAACCTTCCCCTTGTTCGACCTTCGGCGCAGCCCAGGACACCGGAGCAATCGTTGGTGCGTGAAGCCACTCTGGATTCCAGGCAGGAGAGAAAACATTGAAAATCAATCTTGACGACAATGACCTGTCGCTTCAAATCCACAAAAATGAATCGGGGACGCAACCGCGGGATCGGACATCCGAAAACTTCCAAGCGTTTATTTCTTCGGCTGAGAAATCCCAAGGGACTGTGCGCACTGACATCTGATTTTACTCGCGGCCTCTTACGGGCGATGCTTGGCCGGAGTAGAGAAACTTGCTATCCTTGCCGGTATCAGGCGGTGGTTTGGATTACGCTGACTGAAAGAAGAAGAGGGTATCAGAGGGATCCGTGTTCCCTCAAATGTCGTAGGGGCAAATGGCGAAGCATCAATCATGAAGAGTAGCACTGGGACGTCTGCGATCCACCGCGGACAAGAGCTTCCCGCGGTCGGAGGCTTCTCGGGAGACAGGTGTTCACAGGGCGCTTGAGAGTAAGAGATTTCAGCGTCTCCGAGCCACCGAATCCGTACAGAACGAATAATTTCGCCGATATTCTCTGGATGTTATTGCGTCCATCGGGAACGTCTGTCCGGAGTAGCTAGCTCCAGCCGCTCCGGGAATCAACGCTCACAAAACCTCCACAGACGCGGTTTCCGAATCGGCTCCCCGCAACGCGCCGAAAATGACGTGCAAGGAAGCGAAATAGCCGTCCTTTCTCCGTATCGCGGGTAATTCGAATTCAGCGTGCTGGCGTCGAGAACGTCTTTAACTTGCGGGCGGTTTCGCCGATCGATCTCAAGGAGGCCGAGGGAATCGAGCGTATGATCTCACGATCGAGACTCGATTGTGGTCCTAATCGCTATGCTGCTGAGGAGCTCCGCGGGGGACTTTAGGAATTCCCAGCGGTGGAGTGAATGCACTGTTCGGATTTAAATTCCTCGCCATTCCTCTCATTAATCGCCGTTGATCCGTCTAGAGAAATCGAGCCTCATCCGAAGACCTCCAGGGTCACGCTGTAGGGCGGAGAAGACTACGTAGATAAGCTGCAGCGGGCTCACCTCCGCGATGGTGAAAAAGATATTGACCCTCAACATCAGCGCCTGAAGAGCCAAACACTCCAATCCCCATCGCCTCCCGATTGCAACAGCCAAATAGACTACCCGGTATCCGACACGACTTCGCTGCGCGCGGTTCGTGAACTTCGAGTAAATTCTACGGAGGCGAAGAATTTGTCCGGAGACGAGAGTCTGAGAGTTGGGATGAACAAGAAACAAAACACACCCGCGATAAACTGCGAATGCTGCGAGTTTGTCTCCAGCAGCTCTCACTCGCCTCTTGCGCGCAGACGGCCCGCAGTCTGACGATTCTGATAATCAACGTGTTCGGTATAGAGGCTGATGAAAGCTATCTCATCCACACGGGGGAATCACGAGCTCTGTGGGGAAAGCGGCCGCTCTCAGAAACACAAGCAGCGACATGATTCGATTCGGGAAAGGCCAGCGGCGCCACCGCACCGCCGTCATCGCGAATAGTCATCCGCAGCAGGCGCGGTTCGAATGAGCGGTGTTGCGAAACAAATAATCTCGATAATACTTCACACTATGAAATTACCTGATGACAGAATAGTTCTGAAACTCCGGATGTTTTAGCGCATCTGCTCGTTGCGACTGTACCGAGCTCCAGGGGACGAAACGAACATTTTCGGGCCATCTGGCCCTCCTCGAACTGACCAAGCTGCAGTCGAAATTCCTGTATTTCCTTAGGGGTCCGCTGACTTTCTGGTGACAGTAGTAGTTGTTTCCCAGTCTCGGCGAGAGAGGGAACGATGTCCAATAGAGAATCCCGATTGAGCAATGCCGGGACGCAGCACTCCCCATTCATCCGAACTCGTTGCGGAAGTCCGTCCTGGAAACCCTTCTCGGGGACCCTCAAGGGAACCTCCACGAGATCCCCGATGGAATCCCCCACCGCAACCCTTTCAGAGGGCTCTCTCGCGGAAGCTCCAACGTCGGTTGCGGCATCATAGGACGTTCCGGTGTGAAAGATTCGCGAACCGATCGACCAATCAATCAATCATCTCCGCAGCTCCATGCATGGCCCATGACTCTCAGCGTCCGGTCACGACCAACAATCACAACTGTGAAGGAAGATCGGATTCCAGAGGACGTCGATATTCGTCGGTCATGTGAATGAGACATAAACCGCCTTGCTGCGATTCTCGCACAGCAAACAATTGCGGATGTCAAGGATTGCAATCACTCCCTAAGTACCTAGCTCAATCAGAAAACCACTCGATCAAGTTCTCGACGGGGTTCCCGAATTGATCCCTCGCTCGTTTGACGATTCACGACTCGTAGTGGATCGACATCATTCAACCAACAATCGAGGAGAGCCTCACATGAAGGCGCTATGAAGTGTTCGTATGCGTTCCTCAGTTCGTTTTTCATCTGCAAACTCACGGAGGCCCTAGAAATCGAAGCCGAACACTCAAGCTGTCCAACTGGGAGGACTCGTCTCGAAAGAGGTATCAATTCAGAATAGGGGCGATCCGACAAGGGCCAACTTTCGAATGCGGGTCTCAAGCTGATTCTCGGAAAGAGCCCGTATCGATTTGAGCCTTACGAATTTTCACCTTAATCCCCTGAGAAAGATCCCGAATCCGCTCCAGGGTTGAACGTCACGGTTGAGAAGAATTCTACAACATGTCCGTCTCACAGTGGATTGAAATGTATACGGGAACACTGCAACGACAACTTACTAGATCATGCAGTGTGCGTTTTCGGTGAGTTGAGATCACGACTCAGAGCGTCCGGACATTCCACGAAATTGCTCAAATCACAAAGCTCAGAGTGCCAATAAATATTCATCATCGATTCGCCGGAGGGCCGCAGTGACTCAATCATTTTATCAGAAGGGGACGCGGAGAGACGGTTGAACTGGACCTGCGCCATAAAGGTTCCCGAAGACGCTCAACTACATGACTATTCTCTGAGCTGTCCCAGCTTCAACATTACAGATAGTGTCTGCATCGATAAAGGTCAGCGTGAGACATTGAGTATAAAGAGCATTGACTGATGTGAGAGGAGTACCATCGATGACCTGTGCCATCGAGATCGACCTCATTACAGACTGCTGCGTCCTCTATTACGACATCAGTGAACATCTCACGTGGTACAGGAGCTGGACAGCCATCGGTGAGACGATTGAGCCGAGCTGGAATCAGGGTCTACTTTCCATGACTTTCTTTGCGGAGGAACTCCGATTTCACTTTCGACATGCGGTGCTCCAACGCTTCGGGGATGGGTCCTCCACCATCGCACACTGGTAGCGCTCCCTGGGAACTCATCCGAGCTATGATTACTTTCAGCTATAATCACGGCTATAGTGATTTTGGCGATTCTGCTGGCTATGTTGGTTCTTCACTGCAAAACGGTACTGAAAAAGTTCCACAACAGGAGGCGTCAGGCATCGGAATCCTGCCGAGTAACTTTTTCCAAATAAGCCTCGCTGAAGACCTTAACTTACAGATACGAATTCATCCTCTAGGTCCTAGGTACTCGAGTCTTGTGATGATGCTGATATCCTGCAACAAGATGCAATACCTTACGGCGGCTCGAAAGTTTTGAGAAACGTCTAATGATGTTCCATTCCCCCCTCAGTTGCGAAGTGAATTCTCATGCTGAGCCTGTTCCGGAGCGATCTCTGATGGATCACAGATCTCAATGGAGAAGCTCTCCGACTGATCCGGGATATCTTATTTTCTCCACTCCGAATGATCCACACAATTTCTATGATTCCTATCAATTAATTTCGCGGACCCCTCCCCATGATCAGAGGTCAGGAAAGCTTCGGAAACATTTCCCCAAGCATTCGTCTAATTCCCATTGAGAAGCTAGGCTTTCACAAAGTTCAGCCATTTCGAAATTCAGTCACTCTCCTGCTTCCTGATGAATCGTCCATGAAGCTGACAAGCTCGTGATTCAACGGTACAAGAACCCCCACAAGGATATCAGCAAACGAATGACTGGCTCACTGCAGACCCGAAGATATCATCCGAGAGCTCCAAGAGTTCATTCAGAAGCGATCGAGGGATTCCACAAGGACCTCTACGCATCACGAAAACGGAAAATCGAGCCCCTGAGGTAGACAAGGAGTGCGTCATCGGACACCATGAGAAAAACATAGCGATAGAGACCGAGGAAAGGAAGGGAAGCCGTCGAGCCCATCGTATAACTTGAAGACACTAGAGTTGTGAAACAAAACCGTACTCTGGATCCGCTGCTCAGCCGAGCTTGTAACACAACTCCCGACTTCGAAGTCGAATAAACCCCATTGAGTTTGAGAGATAAGACCAGAACTGCAAGGATTCGCGAATTTCGGTCGAGCAATTCGTTTTGTAGACTACGCAGAGCTCGGAGGGTTTCTTCTGAGAACGTGGAGTGGAAAAAAAATCTGGGAACGGCCTATAGAATGATTGAGAGCAGCTTCTGCAGTACCTAGAGACTTCAGTGTCGACTACCCTCCGTCTAAACTCGCCATCGGGGTCACTAGAGGGCGTTGGGAACGACTCAGCTCCTCGGGCCAACAACCTTCGCTCAATGAGAATATTACGTTCATTCATCCTTCCGACGTAGACCTTCGGAATTCCGAGCGTGGAGGCTCCAAGCCGCTCTATAAACCAGGTCGTGTACCCCGTATTCTCATTTCCGGGATATGCGTCACGTCCTGAAAGATCAACTGATTCGGGCGATTCTCTCATCTTCCCATTCTCCACGGATTCCCGGCGTCGGACGAGTGCATTACGGGCGAATCCTGTCAGCCTTTGAATGGAAAGATCCATGCCTTCGAATCCAAAGAGTACTATTCTCTTTTCCTTTCGAGGTGTAAGACGAGCGTCACCCCGGGGCTGTGTGTTGTGGGGTGAGACGCAAAAGAGGGAACTCGGCGGAGGAGGGCAAGGACGGTTACGTATCTCTGCCCATATCCCAATCATAGGGGGGAATCTCAGGATTGAATGAGCTTTTGGACACTGTCTGCGATGTTGCCAATAGTGCCGGCGACTTACAAAGCTGTCAACAGTATACCGATATGGCTGGTCAAAGGGTGTCAAGCAAGGAATTACCGAATGCGCGAGAGATGACCCTCCGGGGGGTTGCGAGCAGACCTCTCACCCAAAATACTCTTCCCCAACTCCAGCAGCCACTTCCATTGAACCCCGAGAGCAGGGAGACCGTGCGTTCTATCCGGTTCTCCGACGCATTCCGCGACATCTCATGTGTTAACGTGTGGGTTCCGATTACTTGTTTGGTGAAACGGATAAGCTCTAGCCCTTCGCCTCCCGTTCTCTGAGTGTTATTTCGGAGAAAACCGTTGTGTGCCCGTTCGTGACTCGGAGGTGATGATCTAAACACGAAGGCGACATGAACCGCAGTCGATCGGACCGGCCCTCAGCAGTGCCTCTATAATCAGACGGGGATTCTGGCCGTGGAACGCGCTGGTGGCGGTTGTGAGGTTCGTACACGAATCCATCTCTCTCCCCATAGCCGGACCGTTGTTCGACTTAATCAGTCGACGGAGGAGTTTATGGTTTATGCTCGGAATCATCACGGGGGGACATCGACTTGTAGAATACTTAATCTCCGAAAAGATACGTGCAGAACCCATCTGGCTAACGAATCCAGGGATGGGATACGAGAACACGTACAGAGGATACCCGCAATCCGCACCCCGAAGGCTCGGCCCGAATCGCTGAGTTGTCGCACTCAATCGTTGACTGTTCTACGTGGAACAGCGAGGACGAATGAGGGGTTTCAGATTGTCGTACAGTGTTTCCCTCGAGTTCCATTCGCAGAGAAAATGAGCTCCGAAAGGCGTTCAAACGCGGAACAAAAGGAGATTGACGGCTCGCGCCCTTCCCAGAAAACGTTAGGCTGAGGGAGGGGAATCCGTGGTTGGCTCGTTCACGCGCGCAGGGGCGCGAAACCGGCTCGGTCCCGACGCTTTGTGCTCCTGAAAGTCCATGGGTCCTTAGCGAGCATTCAGACGTTACACGAGGAAGCTAGGGAGTATGCGACTTTGGGATCACGAATTATCTCGGATTCAGTACGAGCCGTGCGATTACGGAGCGAGGGAAAGAATTCGAAATCCAAATGGGAACGATGAGGTTTGAACGGCGAGCATCGAAGATCTCATTCGGTGTGTCCCTTATCATATACGCGCTTGCGAACGAGGATCGTCAGAATCATCGAGCTCGATCAGGGAGTTTGGATGGTGTGCGTCCGGTGTCCCGGAGGGATCTCGCAGCACTCTGTGGATTACAGGAGCAATCAATGCACTCGCTGTGGTCGGGAAATTGAGCGACTTCGCTTTCAGCGCGTGAATGACCTGCTCGCCTGGCTGACGATCCGAATCGATTCGAGCTGTATGGGGAGGGTCGTTGAAGGAGGGAGGAATTCTTGCCCAGGTACACCATCGACACAATGCAGACGGAGCCCGGGGAACCAGGTGGGAACGTGCGTCTGAAATGATTCAGAGCTCGAGCTTTCCCGTTACCGCCAGACGTGGGACCCTCGAATGACCGAGGATCTTCTTCGATACTGATCTTCAACGAATGGGCTCCTTCCGACCCCTTCGGCAGGAGTCGCCCTGGATCCTTTCATGAATTCCTCTATGTGCTTTGAGCCGCCTCTGGATCGGCATCTTGGTGCCGGACGCAGGATCCTCTGATCACGATTAAATGAACTCAAGCGGCAAAACGAGACTGGGGACCTGCGCGAATCAATGTGCGGTTGACGTTTGCAATACCCGCGATAATGTGCATCCTCCGTTTTATGACACAATAATTCCGGTCGGAATTCCGTTAGTTAGTGCTGATGATGAGGACTGCAATAAACCGCATCGCTACAAGTTCAGGTAGCTTCTCACAACGGCTGATCCAGGCATGTCCCGAGGGGGCGAGGGGAATCCCCGCCCTCCTCGAGGGGGTTAAGCGAGAGATCTCAAGCCCCTGACATGGGAAGTATAGGAAGAGCTCAACCTTGGAAATAGCGAACGACACGCGAAAACTGTTTTTTTAATGCATTAATGTCTCGGGAAATTGAATTCGAATAATTGTATGCGACAGTTTCGCGGGAGACTGATGCATGCACCGGCTTGAAGTCTCGACTCTCATTGGAGGTATCAACCTCTTGCATCGAGTGTTCGTCTTCCGAAGAAGTCCTTGTTCTCGATCTCCCTCGGATCATTGGGAAAAGTCCAGCTTCCCTTTCTCCCTGCCGGAGCGCCGAGAAGCGTCCATTTTCACACGTTTTCCCCTTTATTGGGGGGCCGCCTCGCTGGTTGGTAACGAGTATCGCCGAATACGAAGCTGGTGGATTTAGTGTCTCCCGGAGACTCGAGAGGGAGAGAAAAATTCGAGATAACGAGCGCTCACGGAGGCATCGCACACAACTAATCTCACACGGATAGAAGTCATCAACTCATAGCTTTCGAGTCTTGGGCTAGGTATGATATACCCCGCTAGCTCATCGATCTTCCCTTTACCGAACGCTCTTCTTTCGTTTCACAGGTGTAAGATGGCAACGCAGATCTTGAAGGGGGATCTATCTTATCCGCCTCCACCCCTCATGTTCCAAGATCAAGTGCTCTCCCCCCATCGGAGTATCCAAACCCTTCAAACATCCACCTTGCCTTTACCGGTGAATAATCATGTCCACGTTCACAAACACGGCCAGAACAATGTTCTGAGCCGTGGTCAGATGCCACACCACATCCCGTGTGCGTCGCTAAAAAGCGGAAGCAAGCATCGGACAGCGAAACTGACCAACGGAACCAACACAATCAGTTGCGTGTACATCGACAAAAACGGAGTCACGACCGCAACGTGGAGCAAAGACGGTGAGTTTTCCTAAATCATCACTCCCATAGCGAGCGAGGAGAACTTCGGGAATTCTTACTTGGCTCCAAAAAGCGATCCCCACAGCGGATCATAGAGCTGCCGGGGGGAAGGACTCACGAAGAGCGAGGAAGGAGAACAGCCGGGTGGGCAGTTTCTTCCTGTTGCTGGTAGTTCACTGGAAGCAACCTGACGTCCTAGTCTCTTGAACTGGAAATACTCAGACATTGGGGCAGCAGCTTCCCGGAGTCAGGAACGTGACCGCTCTACAGAGACAGGAACAAAAATAATAACGAGCGAGGGAGGGCCGTCCGTTGTGTAAGCGAAGAAAATGTCGGACGGTTGAGAACGGACTAAGCTTGGAGGGGCAGTGGAGCTCAACTCACACTGGATGCACCCGAGGGTACGGTTGCGACTATCTTCCGAGAGTTCAGGAACTCTCACAGATTGATTGGGAAGACGAACTTCTGTTATCGTCTCTTCACTATTCGCCGAGAGGATGAAAAAGCGGGAAACGATGGAACATGACACTCCCCCATATGAGGAGCCTTCCAGTGCGCACGTAAGACGACGGCGACGGTGAAGCAGTCGAACGATGGAAGCGTCCATCGATACCAACGAGCGTTCTCGATGAGAAATTCTTTGGAAGGGAAGGAAGCAATCGAAAGCGAACCTTATCATTCTGGAAGTCGTTCCATGCAGCGAGTCACAGGTGCGCCTTGCGGCTCTGAATCGTGTCTTGTGAGAGAAACGCTGCCGGACTCCATTGACTCGCGAGTCACTGCGCGTTGACTCCCCTCGTTTTCTCATGATGATTCAAGGTTCTAGTGGTTGGGAGCAGAAGCATGCTAGACCATTCGATCAGGAGCTGACGGTGACGTGATCTGAGGTCCGGCAGTGTGGCTTCGTTGCGTCTTGACATGTCATCGGTCTTGGATATAAGTTTGAATTAGTAATTTATTCCGTTCCTCTCTCGGCATCATTGAGGGATCCGGAGATATCTCTGGAGAAAAAACCGGTCACTCAGAGTCGTACGTGGTGTGTTCGAAAAAATGATTACAGTCTTTGCCCAGAGTCACTGACCGAGTTCAATATCCGTCGCATCAGAGTATTGAGCCCTCGCCGATTTCCATAATCCCCGTGCTAGTCTCATGAGGAAATCATCGTGCATGAGCCTTCGACGTGCGCAGCTGTAGCCTCTGTCCCCGGAGTGGAAGGCAGTGATATTCCCAGGGCGGCTCTTGCGTCTGCGACAGGGATGCGCAAATGACACGCGTATTGCGGGTCGTGGATTCCGCGGAACGGACCAGCATGGACACGGAGAGGACAAGGGGATCTTAGCCGATGACGTGACCTTCCCCGCTCGCTGCTCGGTCGCTGCCCTTCGTTTCGGTCCCGCAATCGGAGGGCTTGTCCCGCCAAATCGAGTTCTTCTCCTTATATGCAAACCAGACCGTGACCGAGTCTGAGCCTGTGCGTTTTCGACTGCGTTCTTTTGAAAGTCGAACATGATGAAGAGAACAAACTTCGAGTCGACAACGTTCGAACGCGGAATCAGGCACCGGATCAGCAAGGGCACCAGGTGCTTCAACTCCTAACGGAAGGAGGAAGGGAGGCGCCCGCTTTGCGCAGTTGCGACGCTCAGTTTGTGTGGAATGCTTCTCTGCAGACTTGAGTCGCATCTCGGGCTCACGGACACCCCGCTGAAGTCGATCCAATAAGCTTCATAGTGAGCCGATCGGTTTTCCTCTGGATCGAATGACCATCGGACTATGCGATTGACTCCCGTCAAACTCCTTCCTTGCCTGATCCAAGTGAAGCTTGGAATCAAAGGGATAGCTCCGCCGAACAATTTCCAGAGCCTCAGAAACTCGCATCCTTTCCCAGAGGAAGATTTCGAGCATAACTATTCGTCCGATCGCTTTCGCTGTTGCGTGCAAGCTCGGCAGACGCATGGGCGTTCCAGATCGGCTTCAGGGCATCAATCCGCTGCTCGTCGGTGACCCGTCTGGGCATTTTCATCTATTCCATGAGAACCTTGGAGAGTACCATGGTAGACTTGAATCGAGAAATTTAACCTCAGAGGCAGGTAGATATGCGGCAAAGAGCCTGAACATCCGAATCCCGCTGTTTCCGAGCTTCGTTTGAACTTCTTTTCAGTTCTTCAATAGATCTCAAGTATACTTCTTCTCGAATTTCTTCATTTATCCATGTATGGCTGGTACGCCAACCATGCATTCCTCATTGATTGGACTAGAAATACTTTCGGAGGAACATTCCAAAGATTTCGAGCGTATGGCTGGGATCTCGGAATCTATCTTGGAACCACATCCTCGATCATTTATGCCGCGTGGACCGGTAGCATGTGTGGGTGATTCCACAGAAAATCGTGTCCGCTAATTCCGAATCGAAGCGGGAACTCTAATAACTCTAACCAGGGGAGTCGGGAGGCTCTCTTGTGAGCTGGGTCCCGGCCGCGGTTCTCCGCTGCACTAGTTTTATGGCTACCGCTAGGGGAAAAGCATAAAGTGAGTCGGCGAGGCTGCGTATCAATACTCAAACGTCCTAAGGGTTCTCCGTTCCGGGAGGTCAGACCGAAGAATATCCTCCGAAGTGGAGGCTTACGTATCCGATACGCCACGTGCTGTCGGTCACAAAGTTTCAAATGATGAACGGTCTCGATGAGGATCAGAAACTTCTGATTACTAGACGGAGGTCACTCCCAAGGTCAGCTAGCTTCGATCATATTCCATGTCGGTCATCTCAGAGCGAGGAGAGGATACACTCAATTGGCTGATTCTCGAGATCCAGATTCCTTCAAGATAAACTGAGGATTCATGCTACGGGGTGGGAAAGCTGTCATCTCGGTCGGCTTGCATTTTCGCTCAACAGGCTCCCGAGGAGAACCCTATCACTAACAATGAGTAAGAGCGCCTCAGTTTTTAATGCGCTCTTGTGCCTCAAGGTGCGAGTCTCCATGACTCGATGGCGCGACGCCTCAGCTCAGACAATTCCTTTCAACGCAGAGCTAATACTCCTTGTGGCGTGTCGAAAGATTGGGAAGATCTCGGAGCTCCGGACTGGAGATAGATGATCCACCGACTTGTTGGAGGAAGCTCGAGAAAGATCTCAAACAGCGGAGAGAAAGGAGCGAGCGAGATTCCCCATGATACAATTAGCTCAAAACGTTGCGCGCAAGTCGATTTTTTCGAAAATCCATAGGCACCGTCGAACAGGTGTCCACCTCCACATGAAATTCTCGTATGCCCAGTTGCGAATTGCAACCCTCAGAACGTGGAGCGAGCTCTCAGCCTTGGTCAAGTCTTTTGCGGTCTTGTGCTTGTCTCATCAGGACCCGTGCCGACATACTGCCGTCATTCGTAACCGGCCCCGCGTAAGATCCTGGCCAGAACGGTCTACTGCGGCAGATCCTGACCATATTCGCTTGGATATGCTCTGAATCTTCGTGAAGAATTTCGCGCCCTTCGTCGCCTCCTGATATTTGGTGATGGACGCCCTAGGGTCCGAAGCCTTCCATCTCAGTTTCTCGCGAATCGGTCGAATCCCTGGCGGAACATTGTCCATTGCCGTCCGCGACACCGATCAGCTCATAGCGACCAACAGCGCTCGGAAGGCATGGACCCGTCCGTCCTTAGCGGTGTGTGCACGGAAACGTAGCCGAGATTATCACCGGACGCCATCGTACGTGACCGTTGCAAACGTCCGTTCCTCGTCCGGTCACTCATGAGAGTCTGGCAGGAGCCAGTATCGAGAGCTTCGGAGGCTTCGAGAGAGAAAATCAACGTATGATTCGTTCTCCCGTAGACAAGGATCAGACGGGAGAAGGACGAGCACGACTCAGCGTTCTAGTTCCCTGGGCCGCAACTGCATCCGGAGTTCGTCTCTGCTCAAGGGTCGCGTGCCCGTCATTGTGGAAATGCACTGAGTGGAATCGCACCAGGTCGACGCGCTCGCTTCCTCCCCCGTATTGCTCTTGTTGCCCAGAATCGTCAGCGAGCGCAGGCGAAGCACTCCGATTGGGTCAATCCCAGCATTCGTTCAGCCCGTTATCCGAAAACGGAAGAGCCGAGGGCGAGGTGTCGTTCGAAATTGTTGACGAGCTCAGATCTCTGACTGGACCTATGGAAACTCCAGTTATTCCTCCTGCATCCATCCGCGAAACGGTGGACGTGAAAAATATCTGCCGCAGCCTGCCTTTCCAACCCGAGCCTTCCAGAGGCTGTCTGTGTTGAGTCAGAGTGTGGGCGAGGGAGTTTTTTTCGGCTAGCCGAGTGGCTTGCATCGCAGATCGGAACCTGGGGCCCGGCTGTGCTTTTGGGGAGCGCGGCTCAGGTTCTGTTCAATGTACCTATCCGCAGAAGGGGCATTCTCTGTGTATCCGACAGGCAATCCAGACCGGCGAGGAGGGAGGCACGCAGCCGAGCGGGCTGCAGCGCTCTCTCGGCGAGGAGCTTTGCGAGGCTTTTCGAGGGACTTGTGCGTAGCTTGTCGTTGCGCGTCCGGGGAGGCACCGCTGCCAGGGCGCCCGTCCGGCACCTCTTGGCAAGTGGTTAAACTTTGACGAGGCAACTTCCATGGGGTCCAATGACCGGGCACGACGCTACCGCCGACGAGTTTCGGTGGAGACATGCACTTTCTTGCCTTGTTCATTTACCTGCTACGTATACCAGGAACGTCCAGCCTAAAGCAGCTATCCTGTTCCGGGGATCGTCCGTATTTCTCATGGGGTTGAATTCTCACTGTATGCTGCCGAGTTGGAGGTTTTGGAAACGAGGAATTAGCAACAGATTCCTCGATGGATTCGTCCGCCAAGCATCGAACTCCACACCTGGCGATGACCATGTTCGAGACCGCGACTCATTCCTATACTAAACAATGCGTTCGCACATCGAGAATTAACGAACGAAGCGATGGTCGACGGCTCTGGAGGACTGCGCAAAACCGTTCAGTGGTCAGCTGACCACGTCAAGGGTGGCAGCGGCCTCGCGCCAAGAGTTCCGAAATATTCGCGACAACACAACCTTGCGTATGGGATTCAGATCCCACAGCGCTCCCATAGAACGAGTTCTACGCGACTCGGTCACGGCTGAAACGGATGGAGCGGTCGCTAAGGCTCCGTTGCAGCGGAACGACATAGAAATATATCCGGAAGCTCTTCCAAACGGAAGGGGAGTATCGTCCGACCCGCCTAAGCGAATGACAACGATTCCCCGGTTCGTTCACCTTGATCGGCAGTGGTGGTGGTACACGGAATCAGTCATGTGAGTTGGGGAAATATTGAATCCGAATGCATTCTGGCATTGTCCTCTCGTGTCTATCCAGAGCGCGAACTCTCCGGCCAGAATCCCGCTGAAAATCCCGATGGTCGCTCCATAAAGTAAAAAATCACAAGGTGCCTTTCCTGAAGACTGGGGAGCCGTTCCACGGAAAACTCTCCGAGCTGGTCGGGAAGAGACTCTTAGAACGAGGAGAGCATTCACTGCATCCAGTAGTCCGACAGCGCAAAGTGACAAATACGCTTCTCTCCATATTTCATGCACTTTCGCGTCACTTGAGCGATGCTGCCGTGTTAAGTTTTCTTTCGTCCTTCGTCTACACGTCGTCCCCTCAAGGTTACTCGCACTCTCTCGTCGAAGCCATCACGCTTGACGGCCAGAACATCGGTACCCGATGCGAGAAGCAGTTTTTCGACAATCGTTAGTTTTTTTGAGAGTGTTCGACGACTCTGAATTCCGTCTTCACGTGAAGTTCTCGTCCATTCCACCGTGAATCATATTGGAAAAATGAAGGCCATGTGTAGAAGGTCACGACACGGTGAAGAGCATAAAGAGGCCGCATTCATCAATGAGATCTATCGTTTCTGGAACACTGATCTGTGGTCAGACTCAACAAGTCTCTCATTGTCAGTCTCCATGATCATAGCTTGACTGGAATTCGCGGCGCGAGATCCAGAAAACGTATCTGAGCACAACTTGACTGAAATTTGTCCACTATTTAAATTATGCGAGGTTCAGCGTCACACTTAGGTCAAATGCCATCGTTGATGGATGGCGTCATCGGTGCTGACAGGGAGAACGCAAGAACGGAAAGATCCCATTTTTATAGCTCCTCAATCTTTCGATGCCTGACCTTCACCGGTTCAGCTCAATTTGACATTTTCTTCTTCGGAAGCAACAAGAAGATAACGAGGAAAATTGAGAAGAGTGAGTTCCTTCTCGAAAAGACACATCATCCAATCCATGGTTCATCGACCAAGTTCCAAGTCCCCTCGAGAGACGAATTCCAGTGTTTCTTTGGTCACTTCCCCCTTTGACTGCCGATCAGGACTGTAGAAGTTCGAGACTTTCCAGTATACACTGTCAAATCTTGATTCATGCATCTGAGGATCGGATGCCCCTACTCCCACGCGTGAGAGAAAAGTTGAAAAAAAACTCTCCTCCTGCGGAAGTCAACCGATCGTCTCCAACACGAACTTGGATAACTCTCTTTACGTGATTTGGTTTCTTTTCCCGACACACCGCTCAGTCGATACGGCTGATTCTCCAATGCATACAGGGACCACGAAAGAGCTGGTTGTAGCAGCCGCTTTCCCCCCATATGTGGGAAGCTGATCCCGTTGTGTGATGCCGTCGTCAAATGCTTGGCTTTCTGTGTCGCTGAAAGAGAACGGATATCCTCCGCGAATGAAGCCGGCAGCGGATAAGTGCCACTAACTGGAAGCGTCCCGCCGTCAGCTGCCATTGTCCTGTGAGCATCTGTGCCGACCTACGGCACGTGAGGCGTGATACCGATGTTCGCCGTTATTCTATTGAGGAATTTCATTTGCGAACGAACGATTGAAGGAGTGAACGAACCGACCAATGAGCCGATCGGCGAGGAGCCCGTGTCAGGTCGCTGTTTCGAATGTGCCCAGCCGCAACCCGCAATTGTGTGAGGGACAAGGCAGCGGAATACTGTCGCCGATGCGGTTCATTGCGAGCCGCCAGGAGTCAGAGATGGAGAGACTCCCTTGCGCCGCGAATGCCGCTCGTTTTGCCTGATTCTGAGCCTCCAAAACGATGTCGGCACACGTTGCGTGTTCTCCGCATAGGGAACGCGGCGAGATGGGGGGGAAGAGATCGCCCATCGTGGACGACACGATCCATGTGCGACGATTTAAGAGCCTACGACCCGTATCGACTCGATTAAGGGTTAGAGTCCCAATCATGGGAGCCAGACAGCACCCATAGATCATCGTGTGGAGAAAGACGAAATCGTATATGAGGTCCTCCGTGGAGTCGGAAATATTGAGAAGAGACTGAGCGTGGGGAGCTCGAAACTCCACTGAACAGAGCTGACAAATCAATCATCCGGGGCGCCGACCCAGGACTCCTCGGAGATCGGAATCTCTTCTTCAGATTGGATTACGCTTCTCGATTACAGATTTCTATCGCTCGACGGCGCAACATCTCAGTTCTGCCGGAAGCGAACCATCCCCGAGAAGCATTGCCGTCAGCGAATCCAGTAGAGCCCCCTGGCGCAGAGCTCTGCCGGCGAAAACATTCTATGCCCGGGAACAGGAAACGTAGGGACTCTGGGTCCGGGCTCCGTCTCCGAGCATCTTGATCGAAGTTTCCCTTTCGCTGCTGACTCCATCGAAGACACGTTCGGGAGGACATAGGGAATTTGTGATATAGAAAAAAAGGCAGGAACCTCCAGCCAGAAGAATTCCAGACAATCCTTCGATGTTCGCGGAAAACTGGAGGTAGAGCTCTCGAAAGGGAGGAAATTGTCTTTTTGATTCCTGTGAGCACCGAAGCGCAAACAGTCAATAAAGATTTCCGAGGCTGCCGAAGCCGCCACCGCACACTTCAAAATGGCGGTAGGGCGCCCCGGACTCGGGAGTGGGTTCCTCGAAAACCGATGAGCTCTCTCCGTCGCCGACCGGCAGTGCAAAGCGTGTATCAAGGTCATCTCCGACGTTTGCCATCCGAGGCTAGCTCCTGACCTGGACTCATCATCCGGACTCCTCAAGGTTTTCGACGTTGATATAGGAGCGTTCTTTCCGAGAGCTCCACGAAATCGTATTCCCGAAGAGGATGAGAGGATCGGTTCCTGTGGGATGAGACCGGTGTATCCGAGATATCGAACGGCCTCTGATGGACAGGAATAAATCGTCTCTGCGGACTTTTTAGCTCCACAGCGATTGATTTTCGCGGAGCCTGGAACCACAGTCAAAACAGCGGGTGAAGTAGCCACAATGCTGATCTCGTGGAGGAAGCACGCTCCGTCAACGACTCAAACAATAGCTGCAATTGTTCGTGTTCAAGGCGAAAAGAGAGCTAGGTTTCATATTCAGCTCAGCTGGGAGCGAGTCGGGAACAGGAGACCAACATATCGAATGGAATGGGGAGGATGACACGCAGAGTATGGACTGCTGCGAGCAGTAACAGAACAATAATGGGAGTTTGCGACGATGCGACTGCATGCCGGCTTTGCTTGGAACAAAAGTCTTCTTCTGGTGTTGCAACCTGGCGAGAGCGTCAACTTTCTATACTCTAAGGCTCTAGGCCGACTTTCCCGCCGAGAAGTTTCACTCTTGAGTCCTGTGAGGCGGTCCACCCTGCGAGGCTAAAATAAGGACCCTCGCAAGTGAATATGAGCGACGATTAGGATCGAGGAGGTCCATTCAGACGGTAGCCATGGGAGACGGCGGGCTCCATTTTCCCCTGGGAAATGCGAGAGAAATTCCGCATCGCCAGACCTGAAACTGTGTCGAAGCCGATTCTATGTCGGGTCTGTCTGGAGAGGAGCTCTGCACGAATTTGGAACATTTTTCTCCAAATGATTATCGTGACGAGGATCATCGCTCTTATCCTCAGGAGTGTAAAGGTTCCGGAACGAGATTGGTTTGCCGAAGGAGATCACAGCTCTGTGTACAAATCCGTCGAGTTCATCAGACTATTTTGAAATCGTTTTTGAATCGTTGGAATGGCTCCACGAGGCCGCCGAGTCGGGTCTTCGATATCTATGCTGAAGAGGAAGACTCAGTCAGCGGGGTCTTATGCGATTTTCTCGCTCGTACGGGGCCGCTCGTAGTCCATTTGCGGAGTCGAGTTCCGAGGTCACGTGACACTGATGTATTGCCGCAATGCACGACGTCGCGTCGGTTGTCTTATTCAAGCTCGATAATTATGTGGAACTAGTTTTGCTGATCTTCGTTGACTCGTGTAGCGCTATGTCGCATCTGTGGGTGGGCAGGGCAGGTTGCAGCATTCCAAGTGTTGTACACAAACGAGTGGTAATAGTCCTATCGGAACGAGCTGACGATGCAGCGTCATGTCACGAATCTCCTGCGTTTCCGTAGGCGATCATTTGTGTGGAGCTCTTTCTGTTCGTGGGAGACCGAGAAAAGCTCTACGACATGCTTGGTGTCACGGCGTGCTGATATGGACTATAACGAAGCTTTAGAATAAGATTGATGCTCCATTTAGCATGATGCTCCGACGGCCATCCATGCCATCGGCATGCCACGCGGTACACGACGGAACGATGTTCGTTGCATCGCATGCGATGCCTGTCTGTTGTTGGTCAAGATATAACTCTATGAGTCGGATGTAACGGCGGCCATCGTCAGCGCCATTGCCGATTTCACAAAGACGGCTCCAACAACAACAAGCGCGGCCACGCATCAATGACGACAACATGGGCGACAAACGCGCAGAAGCCTTCGAATAGATATATATAACAGATCAGCCAGAATCGCTTCTATCAGCAGCTGCAATGCTGGAGACAACTACATAGAAGAGCCACAGACTAGACATTCTTCTCTCAGACATTTGTGCGTCCGTCTGCGATTCTTTCTTTCCGTTGCTCGAGCCGCACGCTTCCATGTCTGCCGGCCACCTCATATCCGGATAGATAGCGCTCGGACGGAACACTTCTGTTCCTCATTGCCCTCGTTTTCGACATTCTGCCCTCGTCGTGGAGGCATTCTCCTGCTCTCTTCTGTAATGTTCCGTTGAAAGGGGGATCGATGGCAAGCGCACCGATGATCCTGCCCGCCGGCTCTCTCCTGCTTCAGCTCCGGACCCGGACGGGATGAAAAGGATCGATGTCGGAACTCCTCATGAATCAAGAATCCCCTCGTCCTCGGCCACATCGATCGCGCTGCGAGACAGATCGAGCACTGAGCCCTTAGTTCGTAGGCATATTTTCCCAGCGGCTGAAGTTGGAGACTTCAATTCATTCGAATAAATTATATCACCGTCATTGGAGGGTGAAGTCGGAATGGGCCGGCGAGGTCTCAGTCCCGACTGTCGTGATATTCGCTTGGTGTCTGTGATAGCGAATACGCTTTCCGGGCATCCTAAACACGAAGTACCTAGCTAGGTGGAATGCACGAGCATACGCTATACGGCCATCGGGTGAGGGCACTTTCGTAAATGTTCCCTATGATATGATGATCCTTTGATGAGTACGAGGGCAGGTCTCTCTCAGAGTCACAGCGACTGGCGTGGAAAACGGGAAGGGATGCTCAACGATACAGAGCATGCCATCGGTGCAGACTGTTATCTACTGCGCGTACGGTATCGAATTTGAAGTGATACTTGCTCGGGAGCGATAAGAGGCGATCGTTCCGTGGCCGAAGATTCGAATCCCAAGATTTTTTCATCATCGACCATCTGATGGGATCGACTAATACAATTGATGCTCATGGTACGGGGACAATATTATTACATCACATCCTCTTCCGAAGATTTCTTCCGATCGGGCCAGGGTCCCAAACTTGTTCGCTCTTCGATGAGTAGTTTCTCTTTCTTCAATCATTTCCGCGACGTTTTGATGTTCAACTTGAGAGGATGAGTTGAGACCTCTTTGGGTCAGAAGTTCATCGCTATTGCACAACCGGACAATTCATCCAATTCCAAGCCGCTGCTCCCGAAGAGTTCGAAATCGAAATTTTAATTGAAGTTATTGAATCGACGGCGACCGTAGTATTTCGACCCGGGCCTCAGACGATTTCTAAAGTAAGACCTGCATCCAAAACTGATGACCGAAGAGATAAGGGAGCAATGGACACCCGAGAAGTCCAGAAGTACATATTTGGAGAAGGTAACTGGATGTGTCCGGAGAAGATTGCCGAAACAAATCCTGAGATTCACGGAGCCTGAGGAACTTGGACAGGCTTTTTCTAGTGTTCGAGCGCTATGACCTGTGGGGAGAAGCCTTCCCCGTGAGTCTCTCCTCCAATCGTGATGAGCCACAACCGATATCGATCCGATCAAAATCAACCTGAGGTGGCAACATCAAAAGCAGCCTACCGCACTCGATATCTCGGATTCTGAATCGATTTAACACCTTCATCCCCATTTTCCCTCGCGTGCGAAAGCTACGACTCCCGCTTCCGGACACTTGAAGAAAATCAGCGAGCAAAAACAACCAACGTTGTGAGCCGGCCAGCCAAATCTTATTATTGGAGAGATGCTAAGCTGACTTCATGAACGTCGATTCAGATAGATGGAGCGAGAGATCAAATAAATAAATCTTCCTTTCCAAGCAGGAAAAAATTGACGTTCGCGTGGGGCGTGTGAGAAACAATTTGTCTCCGTCGTATCTCACAACATCGTCGATGGTACCGATCAATCCGACCGTCCTGAAATCAATTGAACTGCTCATCCGTAGCGAAGGGTATCGCCCCATTCCCATTGGCGCTGTGCCCGATCTGACGGCGATTTTCCCACGGAACTCGTTTTCCCTCCATTGGTCCCCCGTGTTGCCACTATTCTTTCGGTGAACGAAGATTTGGACAATTTCTCGTATATCTTTATGATTCCGTTAGGAACGTTGCGCTCACGGTGTTTGAATCGTTCGAGAATAATGCGACGGATGACTCAACATGTGTACATACTGTTCGGGTAGCGGAAGCGATATCGATTTCCTCGACGGGAAAATGCATAACACTCATGACACTCGTAAGTCAAGGGCTCAATCGTATTGATGTTGATTCTGCTGTCCGGTCAGTTGAAGATACGCTCACCAATTCGGGAGCGGCTCACCGCCCAGCTGAGGACTGGCGGATTCCACAGGGTATATTATTTTATTTGATCGGCGGTGGAAAATATTCTGGAGATGAGGAGCAGGTGAGACGGAATAACTCTCGAATCCGCGCTCCTGAAACACACACCTCCGGAGCGCTTCAGTCGCTGAGTGAAATGAGGTTTCATCTGGTTCGAAGAGTGCCTGACGAAGTCGGCTCGATAGTGAAAGGCGCTCCCCCCATTGGCCAACTCCGCGAACTCTTCCTCTTTCTGGACGCGACCCGAATCCGAGATATGTTAGTTTCCTTTCATCCGAGATTGACGTCTGATTTCGGTGCTCGAGCGGCCGACGGGCACTTACACCGATCTCACCCACATCTGCCCGCCGTCACCGTTACCGCTTCAAGTATCAAAAAAAACTGACGGCTCTATCGCGGTGGCGGTCTTCGCGAACAACAACGGCGGTGTGCGAAGGATTCGGCGATTCTGAAGACTGCGCGCGCGTCCCATCCGAATATTTTGCTTGTTCGCGCGTGGTCAAGCTGGTCAGTCCGCAGTGCGGGCAGCGACAGTCTGCTCGCTCACTCGCGCGCTCGCTAGGCCCACAGTGGAAGCGCATTGAGATAGACAGATGCCTCACGAGTGAGCCGGTCAGTCAGTCAGTCAGTCACTTAGTCGGTCAGTCAGTGAAAAAAGCCAGTCCAACAGCCGGCTGGCAGGCTCGCGGACCGCCGCAGCAGCAGACGGACGCACTGACGAGTAAAGCGAGTCGATGCTTCTTTCCCAAAAGCAGCGACTCCCTTTCCGCGACGGTCGGCGTGCTGCCGCGCTCGTAGGCTCGTTCCTTAGCGGCTAGCAGGCCGGCTTTTCGTTCGAACTGGCGCTCCCACCAAGGATAGTGGCACCGTTCGCTGGGCACTACTTGGACCGTCCGCGCGAGGTCGGAAACACGGCTGCTTTATGTACTGCTCTTGAACCGTCAACCGTCGAACTGCCAATGACTGGATGGTGATGCTTAGTTGAAGATCGCAACTTGAGATTATCCCCCTTACGTGTTCCGGTGGAGAATAGAGGAACAGCTGCACTCGGAATCGACTGACGTTGTTGCCGATTCTTCCAATGCCTCCCGAGTACTTCTCTCCAACCAAGCAGCAATCGGTCATTTCCTCGGTCTGCCGTTCCCTCCTTCCTTTCATCAGTCTCGGTAGCCAGTGTTAATCGATCGGCACGCCGCCCGGTCATTCGATCGCTTTACTCTAAGGAATACTTCCATGTGTGTGTGATACTTGTTCTCCGATCGACCCAGAACAACCAAAGACCCCCGGTGCAAACTCTCGGGTCGATACTTTGAGGGAACCCATGAACTCATGGTTGTAAAGTGAAATTCCCCATTTACTCCACTTTCGGATATACTCTCGTTGAACTGAACGTGCGTGTCTCATCTAAGATCAAACTGGATAGGAGAAAGGACACACGGTCTACAGCCGAGTCGGCTGTCAAAATGTTGGCGGCAATGTTCGCCATGTGCACCAATTCTGGTGAGTAGTCGAGCAGGACTCTCGGAGGGACACCTCGAGACGTGACCGAAGACTTCCTTCGCTTGTGCAATCGTAGGAACATAGGCATTCATTTAAATCTCTCAGTCGGTGGAAACTGACGTGCCGAGTTCGGATGGGTGACAGCGTCTACACGAACGATGCAGAACTCGATTCCCAATCGCTCACCAATCAGATAGTTGAGATATCGCTCTCTCTTCTCAAGCGTATTTGTCATCGAGTGACTCTTGATGGAATCTTGAGGATGGATTTATTTGTGGAGCGCGGTGCGGGATTGTTCCATCATGACGCTTTGTTTGCGGAACGGATTCATTGATTTCCGAGCAACTGTCGTTGGAGACGGGCATCGATCGACCACTCTCAACAAAGTTCGTATTGTTGTCATTACTGACCGGAGTGTTTATTCGGTTATTTATCGCCGGTTTGTGAGTTCGACGGAGCCAAAGTTTCGTTTGCGCGAACGATTTTTTTCCTGCTCCCAAAACTTCTGTTTACGGTCGACGGCGAACGCTCATAAGGATCGGGGCTTTCGTGTTGACCCTTCATTGGGATCGTCGATGAGCGCCGTTTCATTGGAGACCGACACTCGAGGCCTCTCGCTCGCCACTCGCCACGCCATGCTGTTCTCTCGCGTACGCATATCGGAAAGCACGAGAGGACACGCGAGTTTGGGAAGACTCGATAGCTATTCGCTCGAGTGTCGACAAATGCATCGACGATGCGGAGCTCCCCGGCCCCGTCCCCTGAAATTGATGTTTATTAGTTGAGTCGGACCGGCTCCGTCGGATTGACTCGTGGCCCTGTCCACGCTCGACGAGGACTGGAGGCTCCGGGAGAGTCCTGCGGAGCCGGGAGCGTCTGCCAAGTTGTTTCGATAGCGAAAGCTTTCCGACTGCCGCACTCAAGGGGTGGAAGAGCTTCGGTCGCTCAAGGTTGACAGGCAAACGAAGGAAACGACGCTTTTGGCGAGCTCGCACACTCGGAAGCGACGATGGCGATTTACCGGCAAATTGGCTTTACGTAACGTTCTAAGCGAATATTCTGAAGAGCAAAGGGAAACATTCCGCACGAAAGTAACGACCAGAGCTTTTGAAGTCGAATTTGTCAAGTCGAAGATGAGGTGACGACCTTGATGACACACATTGCTAAATCAGCGACTTTTCCAACGTTTTCTCGAAATAACATTCGTCCATTCTATCGGTCCCGACCATAGAAGTTGGGGGAATCTTCGCCAGTCGCTTCGATCGACAGTCCTTCATGCTATTTTTATGATGGGATATCAGATATCATAGGAATAATATATTCTGCGAATAGCACGATCAGCCGCAGAAAGCCCCGTGTGTAGAAATCAGAAACAATCGAGATGCGCGGTTCCAATGATTTCGAAGTCTCGAAGAATCAGGCACGGCAGGGTCGATTGGTTAGGAATAATGGTGTGGCGTGCCGAGCTGGTTTTTCGCTAATTTGGGGAACCGCGGGGTTCTTATCTCTCATTGTTGCTCGCCGGTATACCCGACGCAGCGTTCCTCGGTTCTTTCTTTCTTCTCTTGTTTCGAAATTCAAAATCAAAAACTCACCCGCCGCCATTCATTCACCCAACGTTTGATCCATCGCGGATCGTCAGCGGGAACATCTGCTGGAACCGACAACAATAACAAGCACGCCGGACTCGTTAGGGTGCGTTCTTCAGTGCACAGATTGTTTCGATAGCTTGTAGACACATGTTGTACCGAAAGGTGCTCTTCTGAAGGAGCTATCATTCAATTCCTGCAACTCGCCCGCAAGCAGGACCTGCTCCGAAAAAAGGGGAATCTTTTCCACAGAGAACGCGATCGAGTCGGACGACTCGGCACTACCGGAGTCGGCGTCCGATGCTGTCGTCGTGACGCTGAAGTTATGTGAGGGACTTCGAAATAGTTCCCGTTTGTTCTAGCTCCCTTCGGCATACACGACGAATGGAAGAATTCCGCGGAATGTTCGGTCCGGACGAGATCCGGCAGTCAAAGACGAAAGTCGGTCCTTTGACAATCGGTACTCCTCCATTTTTCCCCATATATCCCACGGTTTTCAAGCCTAGGAGTGTCCCCAACGGAGCTGTGCTGTCGATCTGGTGGATTGACTCCAACCGGTCGCCCCCTGCCCCCTCACCTCCCCTTTGATATGGCCTCTGTTTTAATCTCATCTGGACTTCGTCGCAGTCGGATTGGCGGAAGCCGATTGTGGGATCGAATGAAGCGCTCCGGTCGTTCGACTCGAGCAAGCCTCGGATCGAAGCTCGAAGATTTTCTCTGAACGAAACGAGTCGTCTACCCACGCGCGTTTTGAATTTCAATTCCACCTCCCGACCGGCACTTCGATTCCCGATGGATCCGAGTATGAATATCGCAAATTGATCTCTAACGCGAACGACTTTTGTCGTTTTCGCGATGAATGGAAAGCACAAAAGCAGCGAGAATAGTTCTGTGGCCGATCGTTGTGCGTCGCCATCATTCATTCTGAAGCTGTCGGAGCCGCGGAGCATCGACACTCCTCCACGACAGCCGGGCTTCTCCGGTTGGAGGAGCGCTTCCAACAGTCGTGCTTTCCATGGGAATGGTCCCAGCTGTACACGGGTTTCAGGTGCGGCCAGAGGTGCTCAATTCTGAGCCCATCGTTTTAGGTCCGGGCCTCCGAGAATCGAGACTGGGCTCGATATCCTCACGAGAGCGCAGTATTCCGCGGAAGAGCCCATTTCCACGCGGATAAGGACGCTGCGAATTCAAAGAGCCCAAGGAGGTCGATTTTCACATCAAGGCCCTGGAGGTAATCATGGCGCGAGCTCGGTGCGCCTTCCGCAGTCACGTGTGCAGACGATTTGTCGAGTGGACCGATCCGTGGGCTCTGGTGTCTTCCAACTATCGGGTTCTCTGTCCATCGTTCCGGATGCTCGAAGATGTCGAGTTTTGCGCCCAAGATACGGAAGGCTCCCAAGACGACCATCTCTGCTGTGACCAGCAGTCACATCTGGCATCAGGGGATGAGCGGTTTCGAACGCCGAGGAACGGCCGGAGGACTTCGGCTAGAGTTCCCAAGCAAAGCAACATTCGCACTGCGCCAGTCGGTAGTCGGACCGGAAGCCGAGTTGCGATTATGAGTCTCGGTCCTCTTGATAGCCGGGCAGTGTTCTTTTTTCAATTTGTACACTGGCGGATCTAACTAGAGAGCCAAGCCTCATCTGCCGGGCCAGTCTTGAATATCGACTCATACTCGCCCCGTCCGCGTTTATCAAATCGACTCCATCGAGACAGTTTCACTTCGGCAGCGGGAGCTCTTCGCTCCTCAACGTTCGTTACGAGTGAGCCGGAATCAGTCGGGGCGATTCCCGGGCGCGACCGAGTGGTATGAGTCGGAAAAGCTCAGAAAATCATTCATCGCTTCCAGCTTCGTTGGATTCACGCTCTGTGTATCTCAACATACTGAACGCCCCGAAACAAGCGGCGTCCGAACAATCAACAAAGCGACGGTCGGCGGCCGCTGGCCGATTCGCTCGATGGGCTGCTTATCTAGTAAACGAAGTCATTCAAAGTTTGACCCGCGGAACCATCGAGTGACGCTTCGCCTCTCAGCGTATCAAGAAAACGTGTTGCGTGACGCCTTCCGTACAAAGTTCTACGGCGGGTGTCGACAACACACGTCCCAGATGCAATTTTCCATATTGGACCATCGTCGAGGAGAAGCATGGAGCCGCAGACGGACAAACGGACGGACCGGAGAAGCGGAACGTCTGTTTGGAGAATCGGTCCGTGGCTGTGTTGGCACTTCTCCTCTTTTTCTTCTCGAGGAGCGGACACGATGAAGCGGCTCTCCGGCTTGACCGGGTCCGGCCAGTAATTCCAGAGCTGAAAGAGATGAAAGTTACCTCCATTCGGAGAGTTCAAGCTCTGACTCGGGGAGATCCATCCCGCTGCCGTGGGAAGAGCTCAGGTTTGAGTTCCGTCAGAGTCCCTCAGCGTCTCCTGTCAACTCCCATCGAGCGCATTCTGCGAAGAAGCGACGACAGCGAGCGAGACGGAAACAGCGGCGCCAGAGAGACATGAATACATATGTTACTTCCATCAATCACAGTGAGCGCAGCGGTGAACCCAGTTTGAGAAAGCGAACGAGTAATCAAAAGCAACATTTACGGAAAGCCGAGAAGCGGGGTGTGAAAAGAGCCAGCCCGAAAAAGAAGGCGGACCCAGGATTTAATTATTGACGCTCGACATTTGCTCAATGTTCCTCCGATGGACGATTTCGGGCTGCGGAGCCTCCTCCGCGGACACCGGAAACCTTAAAATAACGACATGACGACATTGGATCATGTAGAACAGATGGTCCAAGTTGCCTCTTGTTGTCGTCGTCGCAGTCCGTTCGCGCATCCGTTCCGCCCGGAGCCTCGCCGCCGAAGGACGGACACTTGCTCCGTGCGACCTTCTCGTGTCGCTAGGCGGGCGTGCTTCTGCTTCGTCTGTTCGTGTTGGAGATAGCTGAACAGTTGACATCCCCGGACGGAAGTCGGACACCCGGTCCGTGGGCGCGTCGGATAGCCTCGCAGTGCCTAACTTTCTATTTTCCCCCTCGTTTCGTTGTTCGAAATGTCGCTACGAGTTCCACGTCCCTGATTCTATGGATGGATGAATGAATGAGTGACCGGATGGCCGGTCAGCTGTCCGAGGAGACGGACGGGGCATGTTTGCCATTCTGGTCAGAGAAACTTTTGAAGAAACCTCGCTCAGGTGCGTGACGAAGCGTGCCGCCAACGAAGATGCGGAGCACTTCCCTATCAGCTGCTAAACGGAGGGGGAGAACTCGTTTTCACTTGAGTCGCTCTCATTTTCGATAGCGGAATCTTCCTTCTCTCGTCACTTCTGGCTGAAGGCCGTTCGGCTCATCAGAAGTATACCCTGAATACCGTGGCTGCCGGGAGAGCCATCCGGTCACAAGAGTCGGTCTCGACTCGGCGCGCGCAGTCAGTGAACCGCGAGCACGAAGGATCCCGAGTCTCGACCTCGATGCTTGAGGAGCGTTATCTACCTTCCGACGTCCCACAACGAATGCGAATGGCGAGTCAGCGCGGTAAATATCGATCGGGTCACGGAGAACTCGCGAAATGGAATTGGTCTGATGGGCCTCCGAAGCCGATGGGGCTTCGGGACGTCCTTAAGACTCCGATCATAGTAGATTCCGATTTGAATTCAATGCTACGAATGTTCCCGGCATCCGAGAAAACGGCGCGCTCGCTGTAATTATCAGAAAGTTTCGGCTGCGTGGGACAGACTAGGTCCCCGAACACCGTCGCTGCGAATGATTTCTCGAAGCAGTTTTGAAAGACCGAGAAAGAATAAAAAGTGGGTATGGGATGGCGGCCCCGTTACCCTTGATGCGTAGCTTGAATTCTCGCGGTGCCAGATCCCCACGCGGTTGCCGCAGCTGGATTTGGCTTCTCGGCTCGCCCAGCTGGTTAAGGGGTGAGCGAAACCGATGAAGTATCAAGGGAACAAAAAAATTAAGAAAAGGAAGGGAGGGCAGCGGTTCCCAAAACTCCAGATACGGTAAGTCGCAGACGACGTCGACGACAACAACGACGGCGGAGTCGTCGATCGTTTTCCTCACGATTTTTCCTGTCGACTGTGTGTTTGGCTGGATCCGGTCGCAATACGGAGAGTTTGCCGTTACAATCGCACGTTTCAAAGACAGTCCGTTCTGTTTTCGTTGTTCTGCGGGAGAGGAGGCGAACTAAGTTTTTTTTGCATTTTCTCCTCGAAGGAAAAGTGGAAGAACTCGAAGAGACAGGCGGGGTTGTGAGCGCTCATTGCATCCATCAATTCTGTCATTCATCTCGAGGAGTTTTTGCCGTCTGTAATGATTTCCAGAAGCGTCCGACAAAAAGTGTTTGTGTTTGAGTGAGGAAGACCAAGAGAAAAGTCGAACCATATAGAGGAAAGGAAGCCCAAAGAAGAATCGCGAGCAGCAGATGCGAAACCTTCCCGTTAGCCGTAACTGTCCAGGCTTAGAGTCAAGCCGTCCAAAAAGTTTAACCATCGGAGCGATCGCTAGAATCGTGGCTGTCGTGCGAAAATCCTCTTCCAAACATTACGATTCTCCATTGGTGCAGTGAATGCGTCGATGCTTTCGACAGCTCCTGATGTGGAGGATCTTCGTGGCTATGGCTGTCGGGAACGTACGAACCCCCGATTTGTTTGCTTGAGGAAAATTTCGTGGATGAAAGTCCCGAATCGACATTCGTGAGTCGCCCACTTCCTCAACTTAAATTGTGTGAGTGGGCGACTCGCGATCTGTCAAGCGATTGACGCGGCGGGACTGGAAAACTTCGAATTAAGAAGCTCGAAGCGACGACGGCTTGTTGCTGCTCATTCCGTTCACTTGCTCTTGTAGGTTCATTCCTCGCAGAGACGATTTCGAAGCTTCGAAGATTGTCGTATCCATCAGGAATTTCTCCGTCGAATAGAGTAGAATGACTTGCAGCTCGCGGGAAGCGGCGCGACTTCACTCCGATTTCATCGGAAGGCTGTGTTTCGAATTCGACTTTGTCGAATCAAGTGTACTTTTCAAGAATGAGCTTGATTTCCACGAAGCGTCTGGAAACTCGGACACTAGGAATCAGACCAATAAGTGTGGGACTTTCGTGAGCGTCGGAGCAGTTCGCGATCGCATTCTTCGAAAAAGTGTCAGCCACCGGAGGAGTAGAGGGAAAAAGACGGCCAGCCGCGGGGGATCATGGGGAAAAAATTGGACAAGCCTCGCCGACAGGTGCTATGCTGGATTTTTGCGCATAGCCTTTTTGCATTGTTTCTGTTGTTTGGTCGTTAGTTTTGCTTCTAAGGCGGTCGATGAAAGACCTCGGAGAGTTTTTTTTCCGTATCGGTTCGACTCGCGGTTTTCTCCGAAACACCGCGGGAGAATTTGGGGAAATTCTCTTCGGAAAACAATCGGCTGCATGCGCAAAACATGTCCGCGATCGAGAGGTATCGGGGCGAATTCGCCTAGGGCTCCTCAAGGAGAACCATTCGATAGAAATCATATCGCGCACGATTCAACATGGTCGTGAGCTTGTTGCTCGCTATGAAGTGCAGAGACGTAAGGGGCATGATGATGCTATCGGGAGTCGTGCCGCCGAGCCCTTGTTGATACGCCGCACCCTGAATAATTTCGCGTACCCTCCGCTGCGTGACCTTGTCTGCTTGAAATCCCGTGGACATTATTCAGTCGCAGGACAACGGTGTTTTCGTTATCTCCGTGTGTCATCTTCGCTTTGACTTGAACCGTATCAGAAATTCGGGCAATGAATCCCGCGTGTCAGGAACCAACCCACAAATTATTCCGCGGAAGCTCCGCGAACAAAGCTCGATTCAAAATTAATTTTCTGTCTTCCACGTGGTCTGGTTCTAGCTTTTCATCAAAATTCATTGAGACGGCCTTGCATGCAGGAACAAGTCGCATGAAGGCATGCTCGTGGTTGGATCTGCCCCAGCTCTAATGGTCACGACGTCACGACTGCAAGAAACGAAAGCACGTCATAAGCACCTAGTCTTGATCGCGAGCTCGACGAACAAACGACAGAACGAGCGAGCAGGCGAACGAGCGAATCGGCGATCGACGCTTCGCCTCTGCAGCATAAGTTTGACCCGGAAAGATTACGAGGGCGCGAATGTCTTTCTTTCAGTAATGGGCTCTCAAACTTGAGAGCTGGCAGGCCAATTCACGAATCCGTCTCCGGGGAGCACTTATCGCAATCGAGGATGATGGAAACCTGGCGCTATTTCCATTCAATGCTCCAGCCGCTTGTTGACCGATTAATGTTCGCGGCTCAATATCCATTGAACCAATCGTCCGATTTGCGGAAAAATAATTCGCGATCTTTATATTCCATTGCCTCGAAGTTCTGGTGGTCGGCATCGGCTCGGCGCGACAACTAGGGGGATGATTCACGCGGTGCGAACGGGAATAAGCCGTAGAGTAGCTGTCAGACGACAACATGGATGGGAAGGAATGGTTTCGACGGGAAGCGCTGCGGATAGATGAGCCTCTGATGAGTTGTCTCGGGGGATATGACTCATCCGTCAATACGGTCCCCGGGATCATCAACGAAGATAATGATGATCAATGCGTTTGAAATCATTCACTGAGTAAACTATGAGTCGACAACGAGTTTTCGTTGGCCGGATAAGCCTCAACAGAGGAACAAATAACCGCGACACAACATGAGGTGCACGCCCAAGTCCCAACCTTGGAGAAGGTAAACACGCTCATCAGCGAAGGACCTCGCATCACCGATGCACGAGCCGCCCGTTTCACAAAGCTCGCCATCTGGGAGTCCTCGCCGATCGATTCAACCTGATCGGAATGAGCACCGATTATGGCGAACCAGCGATGCTGCCTCCCTCACTGGCTCTTTCCCCAGAGATTTCCCATCGGGCTATGCGGTGAAATCCATTATTTTCGAGACAGATATAGCGATGCCCTCGGAATATGATCTATTCGGATGAAGGGAATTCTGAATACCCTCTGACCCGATGATGAGGTCCCTGATGAATCCCGATGTTTTTCTGCGGGACTGATCCATTGTACATGATATCTTTGCTTACCGCCGAACGGCCACGGAATCGGCTTCCATGCCACGGGTTCGTTTTGATGAAAAGCCGCATCTGCGCGTGTTACGGAGCCCGCGCGTGTGGGCGCCCACGAAGTTGCGCTGCTCATTGTAGCCGAAGATTCGTTTCGTTATTCCGCTTTTCACTACTACTGGCAGCACAATTGAGATCAGAATTATTATTATGATCGAGATATTTAATCTCAAGCAAGGGAGACAACAATCTGTCCTCGTGCTCTGATTTCTGAACGTTCGAGCATTGGCCGAATCGCCAGCGCTGGGTGGTAGTGACGGTGATGATGACTCTTGTGAGGTTGTTGACTGATTGACTGACTGACGGATGGACAGACAGACGGATGGACGAACTGACGAAGTGACCGACAATATGAACGACTGACGGAACGAACGATGAATGAATGAATGCTTCAGCGAGTGGACGAATTGCGCTTGATCTGTTTTGTCCATTGTGAAACTTCGCCGTGAATCGTTGCTACGAAGAGCGCTGCGCTCAAAATGTTCGCGGGTCCATCAATGGAGTTCCGGTGCGTCCTCGCGATGTCCGAGAGCCATGTTGACCGAAAAATAGAGCGAGGAATATTCTCGTAGAGACCTCGCATCATCATCCCCAAGCCTCGAACCCTCGGTCACGATTTATGGCCGCTCGGTCCCTCGAGTGGATTTTCCGTCTGCGAAGAGCACCTTCATATATCGGTCTTGAGCTCCACAGAAAAGTGAGTCAGATGGTTTCCTCCGCTAGGTCGGGCCGAACCGGCGAGTGTTCTCCGTAGACATTGCTCTCGCCGACGAGAGAGTCCTTCTTCGAGGAAACTCGTCCTTGCGGGACTAACCCTCGGCTGAGGTAACGTCGCTCGAGAGGATTCTGTTTCGGAACTCCGCCGACGGTCCTCCTAATGCAAGAATTGACTCGAGTCTCGGCATTCGAAACTGCTGTCCAGGAGGAATCGTGGGACGGACAGCCGGGCTCCCAGCGGGCTTCATCTCTCGCATCCGACGCCGCATCGATAACAACAAATAATCTCCCAGCTTGCGCAACTGTTTCGTGGAACAGAAAAACGAGATCCAAATCTCCGCGAAACCGATTCGCTCGGCGATGGGCTGCCCGTTCATGATGAACAGACAGAGAGACATAAACAGCGAGCTCGATCGCTGTTGCGCACGCAACATAATTTATGATGAGGCTCTGTTAAGCTCGTCCCAGTCCGGACAATCTCGGGGAGTTTTTGAGCGAAATCAGACGACCATGTTCCTTCCGCTGGAATTGATATCCTTCCCCGGAGGTTTCTCAGGCGGGGGACGATCTAGCTGAAAAGACCGACGCAGGAGTGATTTCCTGAAGATCCCACGTGAAGGAGTGAGACCGCGGGAGAGTATTTACCTGTGGATCCTCCGTAGATGATGCCTACGGGCCCCCTTATATTCCTCGGTGAGTATCTCTGAGCCTCGGAATCTTGCATTTCCGCGACCTGGGAGCAGGTTTCTGAATCCTCAGGTCCGCATCGAAGTTCCACAAATCATTCGATGTGAGCCCGAGTCATGCGCTGGTCTCTTGAACGCGGACTGTTTGTATATACGGCCGGCTTTCTAGCCGAGCGGAAGCGTAGGAGAAGCGGATAGGCCGCACCTTTTTTCGACAAAGACAGCCGACACTCGGTCTGTCTGATGAATGAAAAAAAATATTGAAGAGCCACCACAGGCGACCAGTCATGGCCGTATGGCTATAATTCATGAGCAGAGGTCACCCATTCCGAATGACCGAGCGCCACGTCGGTGTCGGGAGTCTCCTCCTCGGGCTGTCCGCTGATCTTTCTAAACCAGAGAGTTGTCCGTATCATATATCCATATTTACAGTCATTGTGGAGCCACAACGCGACGTTCGCGCTGAAGATTAAGCGTGGACCCGAAAGGGTTGCGCCCGCACCTTCCTTCGGCGAAAGAAAGCCGAGAATGCAACTTTCTCCCGCACCTTTCCCATAAAGCTTACGAACCAGCTCCAAGTCCGCAAAACCGACCCACTTCTACACAGAAGCAACAAATCCGCCGAACTGATGTCGATGAAAGCTCCCATTCTGGGAAATGGAATAGCTCTCACTGACGGCCTGTAATAATTGTCTTCTCGAAAGTGCTCCGACCAGCAGTAGCTGTCGGAGATCTTTGGGAGGCCGAGAACGTCAGCTGTGACACTTCGAACCCGGATAGGTATCTCGGTTGGTGGTCCCGTTTTCGTTCCTGCATCGATAGCTGGCGTTACGCCATCGTCGTTGTGGTCGCTGAGTTTTTGCTCTGGCGTCATTGAGCCAGTCCGATCAAGACCGAATGCCGTACGCCTCCATCACTCAGGAGTGAGCATCGAGCTTCAGTCAGGTCTGAGGAGCCTATAAAAAATTGACAGACTGACTGAGTTCAGCTAAGGAAGGAGAAATGACCGATGATTTTCTCGGGCTAGTCACGGGGGGGGGGGAAGAGGACTGTCCCGCTCATTTTGCCCGACGCGCCAGATGAGGGTGAGACACTTATTATTAGTGTGGGAGCAACGTCCCATAGATGCGTCCGCGGGGATTGGATTCCTCTCTACACTGATATTCGTTAATCCTTCGGTGGGGCAAGCGGTAATCGACGCTTCGTGTTAACGATCAAGAGCATGAGAAAAGAACATCAGTTTTCCCTTTGTTCCCCAGAGAGCGCAACGAGCGACGGACGGAGCGGTGAGCTAGCGGATGATCTGTGAATGCACGAACAGCATCGCAAGCGGCTTCCGTCAGCGAAAGTTTCGCTTTCTTCCTCATGAAGAGAAGTTCCCCAAAAAAAAACTTCGAATGCAGTCGAGCGAACGAGTTAGCGAACTTGAACTGTTTCAACAAGGTGAAAAGACCAGTATAAAAAGAAGTGCTAAATCAGCTCGCACTTCTTACAGTTGTTAACCCACTGACTGACAGAGTGGCTGTAGTCTCACGATCACGAGGAGGACCTGTCGACCGGTGTTGGAGAAAAGAAGATCTAAAACATTCATCATGAAATTAATGGGAGAAGAGAAAAAAGTTTAGCACGCAAACGACACGCGCACACACCCGAGGGGTGAAATGATGTCCCCCTTGCTCGAGACGTGTGAATGGCGAAACGTCCATCTGCTCCGTGTCTGCCTGCTCGACGTAATCCGTTTGGTCGAGCGGGCTCGCAGGCAGGCAAGCGGCTGTCCAGACGGATGGGCGAATGGAAGTCTCCGAGCTTGACCGCGCTCGCTGCTCTGACGATCGAACGGTCGAGACTCCGCTGTTTACGGGCTTGGCTACCGCGGAGCTTTTCGGGTAATCGCGGGATGGAGTAGATGACGGACTGATGATGCTCAGGTGAGCTGAGCGTCGAGGAAACTCAGGATCATGCGGGAGGAAAATTTTGCACACCGCAGTTTCTAGAAGTCCCCGCAACATCACTAAGCTCCAGGTCTAGTCGTTGTCTTTCGCGCAGCGTAGCCCTCCTGGAGTGATACTCGAGACGCCATGACCTGTCGCTCGAATGACGTTCGGAGCCCTGCCCCATCTGATTAGTCGTCATTAGGATCCGCTGAGTGCACTAATGACGATCAACTGCATGGTTTCTGCTCGGGATCCTAGATGGATCCATGACCCTCACGGTAATCTCTGGCATCCTCCTGTCGAATGTGCAAAAGCACAAGACTACACACAGCCCGTCCGACTTTCCACCTGAGACCGGAGCGGGTTTCTTCTTTCACTTGTGATCCTCAGCTTACGAGCAGTATCGAGATGCTACACGGATTCAGCTGATTACAGATTACAGCCAACAAGATAACGAATCACTGATGTCAATGGGGGTCTTTCACTGGACGATGGCGGCTTCTCTCTCAACGGGAGCTTCCATGGTTTTCTAACTCCTGGGTCTCGGCAACGAAACGGTGCTGTCCCATGGAAGTGCTTTCGATCAGATGATCCAATCGATCGCTCTTCGTGCGCGACCCCGGCGGCAGTTGTCGATTCTCGAAACTGCGACAGCTCTACGGTAGCCCGATGGCTGAAGGCCTCACGGAACTCTCCGATCGGCGAGTTCTTTCATTCGCTTTTCTTTGTGAAAGAATGTCGATGAAATTTTTTCCTCCTCGATGTGTATACGGGATGGAGAACGAGATATCCGGCGGCGGCCACGCGGATCGGGACCCTCTACGCGAGTTGCTCACTCGTGATGTTCTTTTATTCTCGGAGCCAGATTTTCTCTTTCGTAGAAAAATTACCGTCGACGCTCGTTATTTTCTACTCTGTTGATGTTTCTGGTGAAATCGACGAATGATTTTTACGGGCGCCGTCAAAAAGAGAGCGTAGCGGATTCCACACGATTCGAACACGTGAACCAGCGGAACAAGGAAGTGAAACCCGACTTGGAGAAAAACGCTGACATGTACCCACCTGATAGTGAACGTCGATGATTATAATCACTTGATTCAATCACCGTTGGTTCTTCGCAGGCACTAGGCCGGGGAGAGCGTATTGTTTCGTTCATTTATCTAATACGATACTCGAAATTAGAAACAAGGGGTTCAGAGGCACGGACAGTCCTGAATCGAAGTGCGTATCATCCGCGAGCGCGATCGACTCGGCATTTGGCGGAGTGAGACCTGCTGCGATTCTGGTTACGGCAAAATCTCACTCGATCAGCCGCGGGCTTGCTGTCACAGAAACCGGTATACGACAGCGGTCATAAACTCCGTTCGTCTTCAGGTCTGGCCCGGAGTCCGATCATAATCGTCATCGGCCTCACTATTATCAGCTATGTCGCCGCAGTCGGTGTCATTGTAGCCTACATCATCATTGTCGTCGTCGTCATATCCCTCCCCCTGTACCCCTTCTCTGTATTCCACTCCGTTTCTTTTGTGAGCGTTGAGTTCTCAATTACACGTTTCTATCGGCCGAGATCGAATTTCGTTTGAGAAAAATGACCTCTTCCGGGGAATGAAGGAAGGAGAAGAAGAAGTAGGAAAAGACGAGCCGACGTCTTCACCATTGTCGATGAGATACCAGACACTTAATCCCATGCTGTTCTATCTTTCATCCATCCGCTGGCTGGTTGGTTCTTTCGTTCGTTCGCTCGTTCGTTCCAACAGTCATTCATGTTGTCCCATTCAGCGTAAAACACTTGACGTCGCGGTTGTGCCGGAGTATCCGTGTGCTTCTAGCGTCGAATTACGTCGCCGCCGTCCCGTGTCAGGCCCGCAGAACTGAAACAAAATCATGCCCGTGCTCAAATCTTCCAGTTCACGAGCATGAGCGAACGAACGCCCGAGCAAAACTTCCAAGCCTATCCGAGGATTCGGTAGAACATCGTCCCCGAGATCCCGGCGGCGCCGGCGCGGCGTCGCCCGGTGCGGGGCAACGCCGATGATGCGACCTGCCGAGCGCTCAGAGATCCAGCGGCAAGTTTTGTATCGATTCGATGCGAGACTCGCGAGTAGGTAGCAATCGAACGTGGTCAGGGTGCGCATTGTGGAGCTGAGCGAGTCAGAAAGCCACAATAGATGGTAGTGGACCGCCGAACGAACGCGTCTCTTAGTAAATGTTGTTGTTACTGCTGTCGATGAGAGGGACCGTGAGGAGAACGCCATGACGCTTGAATTGCTGACCAAATGAACGGAAATAGGTCGACGTTATTTTGTTTTCAGACAGATGTTTTCCATGTCAACACAAGCAAAGCCTGCAATTCTGCCGCTGATAGGCGTTATATAAAACGGTTGGGTTCCGGCTTTTGGTTGATGGCGATGAAAAGTCGATGACTCGCTTGATCTGATTTCTCTGTAGTTCCGGGAGGGCAAGTTTGAATTTCGCGTCGGATGGTACTCCCTCGAGTCATCTACGGAAGTCTGGGAAGATTAAATCGGCCCTGTGCACAAGGTATATCATGCTCGGTTCCCATAGGATTCCCGCAGGCTTCCTGCGAGTTGTCCGCGGCGTCCCCACCGGGCATCCGCGGGGAGACGGCGCCGTCGGATGTTAGTGAGGTGCGTCGCTGCCGGCGAGAGCTCGATGATGTTCCATGCGGTAGCCAACCTGCTCCCGACTCCAGGGGCGGATCCGGGAGTCCTCCAAGGGGGGCGGTCAATGCATCGAGGGAGGGGCGGATCGATACCTGGGTCCTGCTATAACATGGGGAGTATAGGAAGCCGGAAGTCTCGAGGGGGGCGATCGCCCGACCGCCCCCCTGGATCCGCCACTGTCCGACTCTGAGAATTTCCCATCCGTTGCGACAAGTCGGCAGTCATCGACTGACACCTGGAGGCCGGCCGACGCTCGAATTAGGAGTTCAATCGATCGATCGGGTTCGGTCGAGCGTCGGAGGCTCTTTCCGGGAAAGACCGCGGACCTGCTCTTGCCAATCGAAGGCAGTCGGCTATGACAGCCCACCGAAACTTTATCTGTTGGTGCCTTCCCGACAAGAAGGAGACCAACGACTCTCGACTGCTGCTCGTTCATCGCGCGCCGTCAGGCTCGACGTGGACGAGCTTGGTGGTCGATAGCTCGCCAGTAAATTCACTGAGCCGTGAGTTCTGTAGATAAATGAAGGAGGGACGGATTCTCCATCGGAACAGTGCCGCCGCTACCGGTCGCCTCTTACTCACTTCACGCTCCAGAGAACTCAGAACGGGCCGTTATCGGGGCAAACGCTTGTCGGTTCCTCATAACGGTCACGCGTGCCAATGACGATGCGGCTTCGTCGATGACGACAGTCGGATGTGAGTGAACACCATGCGCTGCAACGCACGAGCTCAATTTCGGCTCAATCGAGATCGGATTCCTCGCAGAGGATCGTGATTGATTGTCGAGAGTCAGCCACCTCCAGAACGATGATGCGAACCGCAGAGGGTGTCTGGCTGTTTGGAGTGTTTGCGACAAGTCCCCGATCAAAACCCGATTGCCCGTGAGTTGTTTCTACAGGAGCCGCATTATGTCTTTTGGGTCCTCGCGCGGATGAGCGGGTCCTCCCTTTGAGTCTTCGGTTGTCTCGCAGACATCACTCGCATGATGGATCCCAGAGTTCGCGGATAGTCTCGACCTCAAAGACTTTTCGATTGCTCCCGACCCACCCGGAGGTTCTCCTCTCTCTTCGGGCACTATTTGATGTTAATTAATTTCTGGACGATTCCCAGAACTTCCAACTCGATTGTGATCCCGCGGCCACCTCTGGAAATTCCTCGTCCTCGAATTCACCGTCGTATCGGTGCGAGCGAGAAACATCCCTTCGCATGCAGGCGCTCTCGGCTACGGCTGACGAGATAGGACAGCCTCGTCTAATACTCACGAAATCATTTCGTAACATCCCCAGCCAATTGCCAATATGTTTTACACCATGGGTAATGGGTCTTCTCCGATGTTTTCGCTCTAATCATTCTACAAGACTTTCTAAACGTCGACGTTGTTAGCACCATCGATCGAGTGGTCGAGCGATTGATCCGAATCGTCGAATCCTTGCTTATTATGTCATTTATCCGGCTGGCGTACTACGACACCTCTCATTTGTAGATGCCGGTGATGTCCGTCTGAAGATCTTTCTTGTCGAACCAACGGTTGTCGACATCGTCGGAATTCCGCTAACCCGACATCGTAATCGACACTTGTCGTACGAAATTCCGAGCTCACAAATAACACTGGAGTAGAGCGTATGTTTATTGTTGAGCGACAGGGACCGTCTCAGTGCTCATTCGCGATTTCTCTCTCGCTGATCGCAGCGATAACGAATGGGTCGCTGATCAGCAGCAAACAATCAGTTTCTTCGCTCTAGGGAGCTTGATCTCGTTCTGATTTCCATTTCTGGTCCCTTGACCTGTATCTATGTCCGCATCGCGCGTATCCGAGCTCGGGAGAAGATTTCTGACCTTTCCAGAGCTCCCCCGCGATAGCAGCTCCGAGCGTGCAGCTCTGGATGCGCGAGCTCCTTGTGCATCGAGCGCGCGATGCGGCACTCGATCGGGACAGATTATCCCATGAATATCTCTGAGTTTTGTCCACGGATATTCAAGTTAAGTCCCTCGATCAAAGTCGGAAGTTCAGCCCCGAGTACTCGATCCGCTGACGTTCAAGGTCGGGCTGCTGCAGAGGGGAGCACCCCGCTGACACAGAAGAGCGACGGAGCTCACGCGAACGGCTCCATGCGAATTATTCAGCATCAGGCAAGCAAGTCGACAGCGTCGACCAGCGAAGGCGAGCTCCCGCCTCAGCCGCTCTCCAGAACGGAAGCGCCTCCATACAAATACAAATCTTGCTAATGGTCGGAATATAACGGTTTTGAGGGTCATGGCGTCGCGACGAACCCCGTGATATGTTTTGTGGAAACACTCATCGTCTCCGGGAGGAATGACCGTTTGTACCCGCCGCGGTTCCGTGGAGCTAAGGAACATCCACGACGTACTTTCTTTCTCATTTTTGTCGCTGCCGCTGCTGCTGCGGCTGTCGTTGTCGTCGTTGTTGTTCTTCAAAGCGGCGCGGCGATGGTAGTGGTAGAGGTGGTGGTGGCGGCGGCGGCGGCGACGACGACGACGATGAAGACGCAGAAGACGCAGGGGTACGCCTCTCGAGACGAGAACGCCGCGTAGGCGAGTACTTTGCTGACTTGGTAACTGACTGAGTGAATGGCTTCACTATATTGTTTCATTGTGTTTTTAATGAGATCGTCGTAAATTCCCCGTCGTCTTATTGCGAGATCTAGGTCCACTTCATGACGTCTTCACCCAACGTTGATCTCGAGCTCTATCCGCGTCTCCTTTCCGTATTCGGGAATTCCGGACTTCACTTCTGTGTTTCCAATCCCTCTCCCGTAATCTTTGTCCCGAATCATATGACGATCCCGAAACACGAAGCGACGCGAATGCCGGAACTATGTAATACGGGGAGAAAACTACACGAAATCTACATTTCTGTCGAGTTGTAAAACGGCTCGGTCTCCAGGAATGGAGACATTTTTCACTTGACGCCATCAATCGACGCCCAAAAGACTTCGACGACAGTAGGATCGTAGACGAGCGTTTCGACGGCAGCGGCAACGACGCCGGCGTCTTTTGAAGTCTTGACACTGAATCCGGCCTCCTTGACACCGGAAAGTCGCGAACTTCTTTTTTGGTAACATCGGTGGGTTCGGTTGTCTTGTGCTTGCCTACCGGGCCTATTCGTCTGACTTGCGTTGTTTATGTGTCTATGTGTTTGTTTTGAATCGCTCACGACTCGCGAACGACTCCCGCTCGGTGCCCACGGCAATTTATGTATAGGGGCGTGGTGGATGGTCTCATCCGGTGCGGAATTCGTTTGAATTGTGCATCTCGTCATCGCGTTTCACTGCAAGCAGTGATTCCGCGTCTATTGCGCTGGAATCGGCTGGGGATTTCAGATAGACTCCGGAAGAATCTGTCGAGGGCTCTGCTCCCATCTGTGGGGGAAAAAATCGATGGGGATTGTGAACTCCAGATACTATGCTTGTGAGGCGCTATCTATCCATCTATGTAAATATCGTTGAAGCGCGCATCGGAGTTTTTGAATGTTGTCAGACAATGGGATACTGCTCTAGACTTCAAGGAAGAAGTTTCGTCATAAATCAGAGCGACGTCGAACTCGATCGGAGATAAGAACTTATCTCGCACTAGAAGCCGGGCAGGGAGGGGAGGCTCGATCTGACGCCACAAGATCTTATCGGAATATGACGGAGCGTTTTCGCTTCTTATCGGAAGACATTCGGAACATATCTGCAAACGATGGTAGAAAATGTGCGATGGACTTCGCACGTGGTGATTCCTCCCGCTCGCGATCGATGAAAAGCCCGCGACGTCTTGCGTCATCGAAGCGTTCAGCTTCAGTAATTATTATATAATGGCGATTATCGGATGTGATTGCTTTCCCGTCCGTTCAGTCTGATGTAGACGGTCTTCAGATACCGTTCAGTCCTAACGGTGAATCAAGACGATGTTCATGACGACGACCATGTCGGTCGCAGACGGCGGGGAAAATGACGATGGCTCGTCATGTGCTCATAGAGCAGACGTACACGGTCGTGGTGATCGGTGAGCGGAGCTTAGCTCACTTTCAGTCGGTGGATATCTCACTGTCGGAAGTTCGACTAGCTCTGATTGCCGTCATAGATTCGCTGCTGCTGAGTACCACGCACTTTTAATAGCAACCTACTTCCAGATGGACATTTGCGTGGAAGAAGATCCCTGCAGACAAATAAATGCACTCGTATGACCACACACGAAACCGTCACGATACAAACACTTGATCGTTCATAAAAGCAACATCCAGAAGCGATAATCGCCACCGCAGCCATGCCGTGTTTTGCGTGCTGTGATCGGAGACGTCTGTGTCGCCTTCGTTCAGTTCCGCAGATTACAGATGCTACGGCTCATGGCGACATCCGGAGATGAACGCGTACCAGAAAAAAAGAGTCCATTCAACGAACTGGTCCATCATTGCGACGGTTCGAACCTGGAACTCAGTTAAATGCCGAGCTCGTCTTTCTCCATCGCGACGCATTTAAAGTCTCAGGAAAAAATCAGAGAGCCGCCCTCCACTCCTCAAGTCCAAAGTTTTGTCAGTGCTGCGCGGAATCATCTGCACCAACACATCTGCATCTGCCAGGAGTTCATCATCCGCGTACGTGTGGGAGCTTCCCTTTGGCGCATCCGTGGCTACCGAATTATCCAAAGAGCTGCGCTGACTGCGTGAAAGTCTTTTTTCGAGTCGTAGTATTTTCATGGATCCCACTCGCATCGATTGTATCGATCCGTCAAGGCGTGAGAGCGCTCCGCAGCGGTGCTCGGGCGGCGGCGACGACCGGATGGGCACGCTAGAAACGTGCTCCGAAAAAACTACATGCGCTGCCGGTGTAGACTTGCGTCGCAGTTCCTCCGGCTCATGGATGTCGCATACTAGGCCTCGGGCATGCCCCCGCGGGTTGCTCGCACAACTTCGCACAATTTCGAACCGGCCATCGGATGGAGCGGCGACTGGGCAGACGAAAGTGTTCTCTGAAGCCGTCAAAAAGCTGATCGCGGAGAATGCCCCAGGCCGCTTGCCGGCTCGCTGAGCTGCCCTGTACAGAGTAACGGGCGAGCGGACGAGCCAATCGTCGGGCCAACTAAGTCCCCAGCGTTTTCGTGTCGCATCGCAAAAACCATTGGACAAACTCTGGCACGAAAGAACGAACGAGCCACCGGATGGCAGATGCTCAATCGGGTAGACAAAGTGAGAGAAAAGAGACTTTTATGCGGCGCTATACGAGTGCCTGTCTGGAAGCTCAATTGTTATCAATGGTCAAGTGAAAGCCATTCCGCAAGCTACCCCGACAGCGAAGCATCCACATTGTGCCTTCATTATTAAGCTACAGCAACATCAACGGCGGAGCCGGCAGCAAAACGCCATCGGAATCAAGCCGACAATTTCAGTTCGCAGTTTTGCCCGCAGCGAATATCTCCTCTCTGCAGTTTGGCTTTTGTTTCCTCGAACCGAGAAACGCCGAACAGCCAGCAGAGGGAAAAGCAGCCAGTCTGACCAACTGAGCGAGCGACCGACCGACCATCTGTCCGCTGGTCCGTCCGACGGTCTGTTTGTCGGAACGACCACCGGCCGCCTCAATAGACAGGCGGCGAACGGACGGACGGACGAGTGGAGCGGGGGAACAACGGATGGAAGAGATCCGGGGCAAAACAGCCAAGGAACCAGAAGGGAACATCTTCGGAGGGATATTCTCTGAAAATCGTGACGTGAGATTCCGTTGCGAGCGAGCGAGCGAGCGCAAATGACGTGAATAGAGCATTGCGAGCCGACGATTTCGAAGGCGAAGTTGAAGACTTTCCCCGCGTTGATTCGCTTTGATTTCTTGCCCGCTCCCATCCGATTCCGCTTCTTGATGTTGCAGTAGCTGTCGTCGGTCTGATCGACCATCCGGCCGACTGTGGAGCGGCCCGCTCGACCGAAGAATCGAGAAGGCAAGCGAGGTGCGGTCACTGCGGATGCCGGGTGGACGAGCGGCGCGAGGTTCGAGTTCCGAGTCTAATTTCCTGTGTCAGCTGTTTCGATAAGATTGCATATCTGTTGTTCCGATATCGGAGACAGCGCGATGTTCCGCTCGTCCCCGATGGCGTACGAAAGATTCTCGCCGTCCCGAGATCGTCTGCCGAAAGTTCCGAGCGAATGAATTCGGGTGGACCCCGACCGACGTAGCTATGTGCGGGCGTTTTTGTACTCGGATAAGTGAGCACATCGACGGACGAAGCCATCCAACAACACTGCGGGTGGCGCCGAGCGGGTAAAAGCCCAAAGGAGGTTGATGGCGACGTAGTCAGAAGAAACGCGGCCAGGGGAAACGCCTCTCGCTGTGATAGAGTCGTCAGACTCGACATTCAGTAGGCTCGACGTCGCTCCGATAAGGAGCGCGATACGTCCGTTTCCATCTCTTACGGGTCGGTGACCTCGAGTGTCCACAGGTTCAGAAAACTCGGCGTAGATCTAGCTCGTTCCGAGGGGTTACTCCTAACTCCTGAGAGTGAATAGAGAAAACTCTTGCCCGGCGAGGATCTAAGATTTTGGGCCCTTCCCGATGATTGTGAACTCTTTGACGTCCTCCGCGGCTGTCCAGCAGGACAAAAGAGCTCCCGCGGTGACAGACGTGGTCAGAATCCATCCGGATGCCCATACAGGTGATTTCTGTCACAAAGGGAAATCGATGAACTAATCTCTGATTATTCGGCTCCCTAATATTTCCCGCGTGAGGACGGAGGAGTGAGGAGGCACTGGAAAATTCGTGGGGCGTGGACTTGTTTCAGTTTCCGGCTTCGCTCAGCCATCCGATACTCCGTTCCTCAGCTTCAGACCTAGGTCAGACTCCCAGCGCTCGCCGCAGGAAGATTTATTGCGCATTCGGGATCCAGTACGGGTTACGAAGGCTTCCGAGTTATTCTAACTCGGAGGAGGGAGACATGAAACGCTGAACCTGTTGCGGCGGTCATCGCTTCTCGACGTTCCCGCTCCTGCTCCCGCGCCCTCACATGAACCCATATTGTTTCTAGCGCTCCGCCTGCGCTCAAGCAACCGAAAAGTCGACGGTTCCGGGGTGAGAAAAATCCGTTTCTGCAACAACGGGATACGAAAAGCGTTTTGTAAGAACCCCGCGATCGTTTGACTGACGGACTGAGTAGGGGTTTCTGTGCGGATTTCTGTAAACGTTCGTCGACCAACACAATTTTTACGCTCGTTCGCTCACTCTTCCGCTAATCAATCCGCCGCTGCGGTGATGCTAGCGTGTAAAACGGGATTGCGGTATAGATGAAGGAAAAATCTCGGCCGTGCTAATGGGTGGAATTATTATTATCAGAGAAGTCGGCTCATTTTCGCTTCCCATTCGGAATGAACGCCTCTCGTCGACAACGACGAGAGGAGTTAGCGGCACAAGCCGTTACGCTCAACGACTGCGGCAGTTTTCTAGAAGAAACTCCGTGCCGAATGCGGGATGCTATTCCGTTTTATTAGTGGGCGAATCCGAAATATCGAATGCCGATGTGAGATACGAAATCCTATCTAGTGCGTCTTCTCACAGGCCGCTCGACTGGTGCTTCGATACACGCGAATGAGGAGAAGAAAATCCTCTAGGGTCCAAAGCCCGGGGATCCGACGCGCAAATCAGATGCGGAGCGGTGAAATAATTAGTAATTCGACGACTCGGAAATCATCATCGTCCTTCGAAACTTGAGACTCGACATCCCGAAATTTCCAAGACAGAACTTAAGCGAGAGGAGTGCGGGGACGCTCATATAGGCTCTTCTCCGCCGATTCTGGGGATTGCGAGGCGGAAACCCTCTATTGAAGGCACTTCATCTTCCGTCAAGTCTCGCTCTAGACTTCCAGCAAATAGATGTGCACATACATATTAGATGTATTCATACGTGTGTACGCCATCGTAAGCTTGCGAGCCTTCGGACGTCGGAAGATCCGATCCGCTAGGAACACAGACGACGCTTATCGTAGAACCCTTGCGCGACTCCCAGACACGCAATGTCATGCAGGGCTCATTGAGGATGACATGATTTTGGGGGGAAATTACTCAAATTAATTCGCAGGCAAAACTCTAGAATTAAGCTCTCGCTTCGAAAACTCTGATACTGCCCGGTCGTGAGCGAGCGACATCAAGTTTCAGCTCAGCTCCCTTATCGCCAAGCACACGCGTATAGACTTGATGACGAAGTTTCCAAATACGCAGCGAAAGTCTTACGTGGCTTCCCTACCAACATTGGGAGACCTCTGGGGAATTCGCTCTTTTGTGTTTGATCTTATTTGCTTTCGCGCAGTATTTCGGCAACTTCTTGCCGCTGTGGGAACGCACTTAAGTTTGCTCAGCTGGATGTGACTAGTTCACGCTCTAGGTCGTGAGAAGTTTTCAATTGGGTCTGAAGTGATACGCGCGCGCGAGGCTTGTCATGATTCCAAAGCATTACGTAGCGAACTCCTACCAACTTGAGCCAAGATCCTGTCCCGTCTCTTGAAAAAGCCTTCTTATGTTATTTCAAGGGGATTAAAACTACAACGTAGCATAGTTGTCGGAATGTGAAGCCTGTGGGGAATCCAGACAGGTTCGTCAATCGATGGAGTCAGAGTTCTGAAGTGGAACATTGTCGCATACTCCGACTTGGTAGAACATGAATAATCGATCGCATTCGGGCTCCGTCAGGAACATCATTCACGAGCCGCCGTGACGTACTCGGAACTCCTCCCGCTCTGCTTCCTGAAGCGTTGCTCCTCGCCATGGATCATGGGATGATAGCAGCCTTTGCCGAACCGCTGCGAAGAGGATGTTCGAATTTCGCGTACAGTTTCTCTAGCATTCCAGGAGGAAGAACGCCGACTGTGGTCGGAAGGTCGTTCCCATGGGAGCCTCGAAGGCGCATTTCCCTCTGATTAATTCACGGGCAGCAAACAAGTCCAAAGGGGGGGGGCGAAGCATTGTCGCGCCGGAGCTAAAAGCCGCTAACCGAAGGCGAGCACAAAGACCGTGAGAGAGTCGAAGCACACTGTCTATCTTCCCGTCTGCCAACCTGCTCTTCTGTCTGACTGCTTCGTTCGATCTGTTCTGGTTCTTCAATGAGTTCCACAGAGACCTGTTGTGAGTCCTGGCGCTCAGATAACGAGAGCAGAGAAACGGCGGATCGAGTACAGTCGTCAGATTGCTCGACCGATACTCTGTCAGGATCGACGTCACGTCGTTGAGCCTCTTGCGAGTCATTTGCCTCCCCCTTTGACTCGGAACGAGAACCTCATCGGATATACTCGACGTCGCATAGATTTCTCAGAACAGAAAGGGTTCGGAGAGGGAGTCGGAAGATGGAGCCTCCCGGCTGGAGGATTGATTGAGGAAAATCGAAACTTTATTGCCTCGGAATCCGAATCGCTGAATGTCGAGGTCGGAGACGACGAGCACTGGGAAGAATGTAGAGTCCGTTCCATAACTCATTTTTTCCCGAAAAAAATTGTTTCCAGCAGCGAAGAATAATGCGCCGGTGGCTCAACGATTCTTGGTTGATGGTCCGGGAGCCGAGGCTTGCAGCATCCTGGCTGCTGTTGCATCTTCCGAAAATCTTCCGGAACGTCGATAACTTTCCGAGAACGCTGGGAGAACATCGCCTCGGAAGCAACGCATGAGCTGCTATGCTCCACAGAACGATCTACCTATACACGATGGGAGGACATGCTTTTCAGAACTCGATGTATCTAGGCTAGTTTTGGGAGGCCTTCTATGGCTTCTCAGCTTCAACCCGGATCTACAGCGTTTTGTAGTGATTGAATTTTTCCTTTCCAGGTAAGTCCGAAGGCCCTTCTTTGATTCGAATGGCCCCTGCAGGCCAGAAGATTCGGGAGAAAGACACGCGCGCCCCTGCCCGAACTCGCTCCGAACTATCCGAAATGAGTGCCCCATGGAAGGTGCCCGTTCTCCCTAACGACAGCATGCGGAATGCAGTCGAGCGGTGCATGATCGATCATCTTGTAACCTTTGCAATGAGCAGGAGGAACTCTTTTTCGAGTATCGGTCTCCTGCTTTTTTTGCGGAGGCGATAGGATCCTTGACTTTCGGTATTCATCTGGAGAATTGATGTCGTCAAATATGCCTACCCCAAGCAACTTCGCTAATTTCTTGGGAGGTACATCTCAAGGCCAGACTGACGATGGTCATCTTTTTGAATGATCAGTGGGCATCGATCATCGGAGCAAGCTCTCTTTGCTATGACCTTGTAGTGAATGGTTGGCGCCGAGCTCCGACCTACGAATTCTCAGTTTGGGGTCGAATTCTCTCGTGTGACACATCACGGTCCGATGATCGATGAGGATGAGCCGTATCCTGGGCATGAGATATCTCCTTCGATTATTCTCATGTACTTCTCAACCCCCAAGGGGGGAAGTGTATGATCATTCACGGAGAAGATTTCGAGACAAGACACGATACAGATCCAGCATCGCTAGTCCTGACAGTCATGCTTAGCTTACGAAGAGAAGCTCGCGGATTTGTTCCCGAAATCCAGATACTTGTGTATGTCTCCCGCTCAGGGGTCGTAAGCTCTCTCTTCCTCCAGAGAGTATCGTCCTCGACTCCAGAGCATTGCTGAGCCCGCATCTGTGAAGAAGCTTACGCGGGGTGCCGTTCCCGCCGATTCGAACGCATGCTCAGAAAGGCGCAAGGTTACTCCTGCGCGAGAACGGTCGCGCCGCGCCGTGCGTCGTCAAGCTTCTCTTGGGTGCCCCCTATGTACGAATACTCCCTTATCCTGACTGTAGGCCTGATCGAAACTGACTCCAAGGTCCGGCTCCATTCAGAGAACCTGTCTCAGCGTTCAAATATTACCGAATCGGTGTAGAATCAGCATACGATTCGTCGCATAGGTGCTTGTCTAGTTCAGACTCTCATGTCCATAGAGGTGCTCCTCGCGATCCTAGAATTGTCAAAACGTGCTCTCCGCTCCGGGAAACCCAATCGAGCAGAGCTGAGTGCATCAATGCCGACAATCTTTGTTTCGGTCACTCTTCCCGGCACGTGCATCGGGTAGGTTCCAGGCTAAGACGCGTCGCCCTAGCTTATACCAGGAGCGCTCCGCGTTGGCCTGGAGCCAGCTTCCGAACGTCTTAAGTCCATTGTGAGGCTGAAGGCGCGGGATTTGAAACTGAATTCATGACTCTGAGCTTGGTTCACTCACACATCTACCTCGCCAAAGTCTCGTACGGTGTGTGGTATCGATGAATCGATCCAGATACCGGAATCCGTGATTCCCAAGCAGAGTACATCGTGAGAATCCAACACCCCCCCCCCCCACACCACCCCCTTGCGAAAAGCTGCTTTCCGTGAAAAATAGAGAATGAAAAGAGTTCAATCGAGATTCACATCCGGAAGCAACATGGTTAATTACTTTGACAAGCGACGAGCATGCTTACCGTCACTGAATGGCGCTGATGACGGACAGAAAACTCCCTCGAGCTGAGCGGTTCCGAGCTGCGTCAATTCGTGAGTTCAGATTATGCTCTGTACTGAATGTGAATAAGAACAACAACGAGAGAAGCTGGAGTCTCATGATCACATCTATTGGCGATCCCCGCGATGACTCTTCTGATCGATTGGTCGATGAGAGTATACGATTGCATGCATCGACGGTACGCTCATTAAATCGAAGCACAACAAACCTGCGTGCATCGACGATGATGACGATTATGATGATGGTATCGTCCTTCACCCGGCTGACCCGAGGCGTGACTTGTTCTGAACCGCTGGGGAATTCGTTGGACTCACAGAAGATGCCTCCCGACGTCTTCGTCCAGCTCCGACAACGTGGACGAGCTACGACAATAACAAGACGGGGAAAAATGAACAAAAGGTGGAGAAAGGTGCTCGCGACTCCGGTGGCGAAAAGCAACCGCTCTGTTTGTGCGCTTGCAGCCACCTAGCCAAATGGAAGTCATTAAATCTTTGCTTTTCGTCTCGAGCCAGATTTTGTCTAATTTCCCAATTGAGAGACCTTGGCTTGTTCCCAGTGTCAGCGACCAACGACGAGGAACTTGGTGGCGTAGAGATGGGAAGTATCTTCTGGTGACAAGGCACTCGGTATCTAACTTCGTTTCAAAAGTACGCGCGTACGTTCGCGAGTTTCATTCTCTTCGGGTCTTCCCCTTCTTACAAGGTGGTCGAGACCCGCCGGAAGTTTTGCTGAGCGAGCGAGAGCAAAAATCGCACTCGTGGCTACATCTGCCTTTTGCGGTTTTGTCGGCCGTAGTCGCGACGGTAATGGCGTGCACGAGAGTCGAAGGGAGACCGAGGGAGGGAGCTCCAAATAGTATTACCTCCCTGATGAAATGGGCGCTCGTATTGCCTGCGGCTTTCTCGGGGGAATTGTATTCCTCCGAGTGTCTCGCCTCAATTCCGACTCCATGAGAACGCAACGTCGGGTTCGCAGCTGCGGAAACCAAGAGAGAGTTTGCATAAAATCGAACCGAGTCTTCCGTTTTTATTGAGGCTCCATCCCACTAATCGGCTACCTCTACGCCCCGGATCTGAAACAAACGTCGCTCACGGTTCTTTCTTATATGAATGTAGAATATCCGAATCAGCCGCCCGGTGCCTACGCGCATTCCCTATTCGAGGGTTCGAGCTGAGGGTCGATATACGATCGATCAATCAATCAGAGATGGGACGCTCCTTGGAAAATAAGTTAGAGAATTTATTAAGGCCGCTAAGCTCGGTACGACTCTCTAAAATTATAGATAGAGCTAGACTTTGTTTTCTCGTTTTGTACAGAAGCAGGACGAAGGTCGAGAACATCCCTTTGGCGTAGATGGTTGGCAGCAATTTTTCCAATCAGAAGAGAAGCGTCCTACGCTCGCTTCTTGTAGTACCGAGCATGCACGGGCGCATAGTGAGCGGGCGCAGCGACGTACGCTGCGGGAGCGGCGACGGGAGCCGCGTACGCCGGAGCAGCGACGTAAGCAGCCGGTGCGCTGGCGTAGACAGGGGCAGCGTACGAGGCTTTTGGCTTGAGACGCTGGGGCTCGGCGGCGAGAGCAGCTTCGGCCCCAGTAGGAGCAGATGACTGAATGGTCACATCAGCTGGGTTTTTCGACTCGGTTCCGAGTTCGTTGGTCACAACATCGGCATGGAATCCAGTTTCGTCGGCCCAGTATGTCACGGTCCTGGTACGACCATCAGCCAACGAGATAGTGTATTTTCCAGTCACACGTCCGGTGCCATCGGTCGATTGTTCAGCCGAGGACGAGCCCTCGGCGTCCTCAGTGGCGTACGAGTACGCGTAGGGAGCGGGCGGTCCGTACTTCTCCTCAGAGTGCTGACCAACGACAACGGCCACAGCGAGCGACAGAACCACAATGCACTTCATATTTAGAGAATCCAACACATCAAATGATGGGCAGCAAATTAGGGAGATGAGTTTTATAGAGAAGGGGCGGCGGTGGAAAGACATCTGAGGGGGTGGCCATTGTGTGGACTTCTTTCTCCCTCCTCTACCGCTGCCACAGCCACCACCACCTCCTCCTCCTCCTTTTCTCCATCGACGCCGTCGTCGTCGTCTTCGTCATCATCACTATCATCATCGACAACAGGGTCCTGATGTCCACGGCGACACAGGCAACGAATGTCAAGGTCCACGATAGAGTAGCTCCAACAGAAGAACTCGCAGTCAAGCCCTCGCCAAATGATGGCCAGTGGCTTCCTTTCCGCTCGGCTTCGGATACTGCCTGCATGTCGTGTACAAACAGCAGCACTTCTGAATTACGACTCTCAGCTTGTTTTTCTAAAGGTTATTGAATCAATCGTCTTTCCGTCCGTCCGTCCATCGCTCGCTCACAGATTTTCTCCGTTGTTCGTACGGTCAGTCATTGAGTCGACCGCCGATCGGGGCACGAGGGCGGTTCGGACCGAAAGCCTTGTCGTCGAAAGATACTGATACCGTTATAGCTCGATTCGTGTCTCAACTCCTACAAGTGACATTCAAGTGTCTCGCTTCTATCTGTTGTTTCTTTGAATCTGACCATCCACTGTTCTCCGCTGGGTCGGGGAAGATAATGACAGGCATCCTACATCGGACATCAGTATTCCTTCGATCACAGTCCGAGAGCTGGATTAAGAATGCCCTTCTCTGCGAGCATAGAGAATCCCTCGAGGGCTAACGAGTTCCAATCTGTTCGTTCACCTCCCCCTGCGGGGATTCCCTCTGGCATCAAGCCCCCAATTTCCGCGGAAAGTATCGAGGCCCGGGCACGCTTGTCTTCCCTTGAGATTCCCCCGGAAACGCAGTCAGGCGCATGCCTTGTCCACATCAGGCGACTGTGTGATCCCCTGAGTTTCCGTCGCCGTGGGCGGCTGTCCGAAAACAGCAAGATCCGGAGCAGAGGGTGAAGCTCGCTTCTTTTCGAGGATTCGATGCAGAACAATCGCTGCTCTCGAAAAAGGGCTCTAAGGATCGTGCGGACGATTCATTGAGCTCAGAGAATGCTCCCTGGGAACGTAATGATGAACCGCGGTCGCGATGGGCATCAGATCGCTTAGGCGAAAGCTTCTCCGATGCTACGATTCGAAGTAAATCCCGTCCGCTCCGACGCTCGAGTCGTCCTAAAGCGTCATTTCAGAAATCTTGGCTTGAGATCTCGCCGCCGGATCGACACAATGCTCACGGTAGCAAACGTTCTCTTTCAACCTTGCGATTCTGTGAGGTGCAAAGTGTAACGTGAGCTAAATGATACAAAATGTGACGATTAGGACAGAGCAAAAGGAAAAAAATGCGCGCTCCCCACGTCTAGTGAAAAACGTGTTGGAAGTTTGGCTTTGGTATGCGTCGCCAGCTAGCTAGCCCAGTCTGTTCGTTTGTCTCTCTGTTCATTTATCTATCCCTTTGCTCCGACTGTCCGTTTCCACGACTGTCAGGGCAGTATCCCTGGGTCTTCTTGGTTACTCGCGGAACGAAAAAATAGTGAAGTCTTGTCCATGAATACAGCAGCGTCGTAAGCTGCGCTGAGGGTTAAGATGAGCTTGACCATTAAGTCCAGCCCTCAAACATCCGAAGCCTGGTAGCTGTCAACAAGCACACGGCGGCGGACAGTCATACCATTCGGTCGGAAGCACATGCGCTTGTCCGACCAACGGATCACACGACGTCTCCGTTCCCAACGCCATCGCGCGAAACCACTCGGACAGTTAGTTCTTTGTAAATAGTATACGCTGGGATAACGGACCGCTGGCTCGTCCGACGTAAGGTTCACTCTGACCCGTCGGCTAACGTAAATACGTATGCGGACGACGTAGAATCGAGTCATTGTGTGATCGGCGCCGCCGCTCTGGAAAACTATGAGATTCGCTCGGCAAGTGGACGGCGATTTTCCCACCGCCGTTTCGCGAGAACAATGGACAGCTGAAATTTAGCATTGATGACTTTTGATGCTTCTCCTGCTCGCTCCGTTGCTTTTTTCTTCTGAAATCTCAAGCTTCTACGGTCATCACCTGCAGTAGCAGCAGCGATCGCAGCTTCATCCTCAATGCTCCAGCGGTCACGAGCATCCTGATCGTCATAAAAATATCATCGTCATATAGATCGACCTAGCAGGAAGCAGCGCGTATCCGGTAGTCATATTCTGTAGACCACTGGAAGCAGGGGGATTCATCATTCGGAAGGCAGGAATCGAAAGTTTATGTCCTTTCAGGCGAAAGACGCACAGCCGCGGAGCGTTTGGAGGAAAGCAAGGCGAATTACGTGAAGACAGACAGAGTTCTTGACACCCGGCAGGCGCTCAAACACAGTCATGGACCTCATGTGGTACGTAAGCCTAACCTCACTTGAGGGAGAAAATCGTCCGCAAATAAATAGTACACGAATAGTGTTCACAAATATGCGATATCGATGGTGTCTGAATATATACTGGGTATTGCTCGCGAATCGCTCTTTCGGCTCGGGCATAATGCACTATCATAGCTCCCTTGGCGAACGTCACTCGATACGCAATCGAAATCACAATTGCGATTCCGCCGACCAGGGTACGAGATATGTTCTACAGAACTTCATCTCCGGACACAGAAGCGTCCATTATGTCCGAAGCTCTTCGATAATTGAATTTCTGTGTTGTTCGGCGCTTTGAACGGCTGCCAGAATGAGCATCTCGCTTCGTTCAGGGTTCATGGCTCCTCTATGCAATCGGACGACATCGTCCGGCGCTGCCTCCATCTGAAGTTTCCTCAATGTTGGGAGATAACGTCCTCTTCTAGACGAATGAACGGAGGGCAATGAGGAGATAGACTGCTCGCTCAACACTTGGCGGATAGTCAGGCTTCGCGTCTGCCGACACGTTCTGAACTTTTGCCGTGCTTCCCCGTCGATAAAGATAACTCCTCGTAGCAAAAGCCCCTTGCTCATGTCGCCAGAACTGTCAGCGAGCGAACGAGCGCGGGGAAGATCTCATGTACGTCGATGATGGACTAGGTGATGATTTTTCTTTACCGCAGGTGACCTGTCAGCACCCCCCGGTTTACACGAAGGGTCCTCTGAAACAAATGCACAGCGCGCCAAACGACACGCTCTCGAGAGATCCGCATGGATCGTCGCCGGACCTGCACTTGGCTCAGCGAACTCTGCAAGACCTCCAAAGATTTCGAGTTTTGCAGCAGATGGTTGAAGCCCAGGCGCATCTGCAGGCCCAGCACGGAGCCGCAGTCTACCAAAACAGTCAGAGGGTGCCGCTCCAGAGCAGTGCTCCGCACCAAAGCCTTCGTCATTCCCCGCCAATTATTCCTGTCTCGCGAAGATACGCGTCCAGTAGTCAGCCCCCCCTAAATAGGCATCCTGTTGTTGGGGTTTTGCCTGCTTCCACGAACCAACGTCGATCTCCCCCCGTGCTCCAGAGAGGGTCTCCTCCCCATCCTCAACAAATACCTCATCAACAACAGCAGCAGCAGCAACAACAGCAACAAGCAACGAATCATTGCCTTTACCACAACTCATCCTCACCTGACTGTCTCGCCTTGCTTTTCGGTCATAGTGCTGCGGTCAATGCCCAGCCACCAATCGCTCCTCAGAGTTTGGTTAGTGCTCTTTTGGTTCATGGAGTTTTGGTCCTGCGAAGGACTTCTGGAATGATCCATTCTTGGGGATCCTCTAAGAGATTGACTTCGCTTTCAGGATGCTCAGTTTCCGAGGACTTCGACACCTCACATGATGTTCTCAGCGGATAGCTTCGCCGCGAATTTGAGTTCAACTCCGATTCACAGTCAGACATCGTACTCTGCAATGACGCCGAACTCGTCGGCACATCGTCCTCAGATTCCTCTGCAGAGGGTCCCCTCAGCTCGGGTGAGTTTGGTCAGGAACCGATAGCCGAAGACCAGAACGCGAAGCTAAAAAATTCCTCGTTCGTGAAGACGGATGGGCTGGCTGTGACCAACGCTGACAGACAATGTCTTCAATCCAGTTACAGAACCGGCCGAAGAGTCCGAGTCCGGGTCTGAGGACGCAAACCGAAGTTGGCACCACCGAGCACCCCATCCGGAGGTCGGCATCGTACACCGAACGCCAGTTGAGGAAGTGCATCGGGAGGTAAGTCAGTCCTGAGTTGTCGACTTCGATTCCAATACATAATTGAATTGTATCGAGTTCCCGGAGCGGAGTCGAGACTCGCTGAGCGAGCCGAAATTCCCCTCGGAATGGCATTCGGAACCAAAGCACCGGGAATGATTATTTGCCATTCTCGATTTGCAGAACCGCCGAAGAAATACGAGATTTAGAGCAGCAGCTTCGCGAACTAATAATCTCTTCGGCTTCAATCACGGATCAACCCACTTCAGTAGAGGAGGGTCTTGCCGAAATTCTAGGAGACCGCATAGACGTTGTAGAGCTTAAAGGAGCGGAGCAAGTGAACGACGCGAAGGACAAGGCCAGAAATTCCCCGCCCTCCGTTAGTCGATCAACGAATACTCCTCCTAGCAGACATTCGAGCGATCCAGAGAAGCATTTGAGGTGAGTTCAGCTGCTCTTGCCTTTCTGGGTTCCTCTTCCAGTGAGTATTGTGTCCCATCTCGATCTCTGCTCGCGGAGCCACCTCGCTCCTTCTGCCCTTTCTGTTGGTTCCTATTTTGTCTACTAGCCAGAGAGGGTAGAGGCCGTTTCGTGACAGAATTTCCGCATACGTGTCAACGAGTCTCAACCCGCGATTCCGCATCTTCAGCATGCGTATAGCGGCTAGTGGAATTTCGGCGTCCGTGGGAACGTAGGGGGAATCACACCTCATTTTACGATAGCGAGGCCGAATGTCGTCCTTCTGGACAAAAAGAGGAATGCCAGTACATCATTTCTCGAGCAGTCGCAGATCAAGATCCAATGTGGGGGAAGAATTCCCCCCCCTCCCTTATTCCTCATCAGAGCAGCAGCGGCGCGGCGTCACGTTCGAGCGCTGTCGGAAGCTCTAGAGATTCGGCGTACAGTACGAGAATACTGATGCTTCGCTCAGTCGGCGTCTGTCTGACTCGAACGATCTCTATACCTCCGTGGATAAAGAGCTCTAATAGGGTAGACATTGAATTGCTAATTCGGCATCGTATCTCATTTCACGCCTTCCAGATCCGCTCCAATGAATGGAGCTCCGCGACCTGTCACCACGGAAGCATCGGATCGTGACAAAGCCACGCGTCGTACACGCAGCCAAAGTAATGCACCCTCGGCCTCGAGCTCTAGCGACTCGGGCCATGCTTCCCATGAGCGACAAACTCAACAGAAAAGAGCAACTCTACCCAGGTGAGTGAATGAATTTCTGGAGCTAGCCACGCTGAGCCATGGCAATCCTCGTGGGGTGTCTTTCACACCAGTGATCTGATGAGAAGATCCGAGGGTAAGGGGAGGGCAATTCATCTGTGGCGATGCTTATCGGATCTAGATTGTCCCGTCCATCATCTCTCATCAAGCGAACCGTTCATTGTTTCGCTAATCGTAATGAGACAGTCGAGTCCTGCCGATTTTTTCGCATCGTCATCTAATTGCGCCGTATCGAAGGTCTTCCACAAAGCGGCCAGTTGTCCTTCCGGAAATCTATACTGATGTCTGTTATTTCGACTCGCGTTCAGCGGGTCAACGGTGAAGGCGATACGACACAGAAGAACGATTTTCTACAAAAACTGTCCGTTTGGCGGAAGTTACGGACGCTTCCGATGCAGATATCCTTTCTCGAGCGACTATGAGCTCTTGACTCTGAATGTGTACCACCAGAACTTTGAATTCGGCCGCTGAGTCGCCGCGCACGATTTTCCTGAATCTTTCCTTTGACGCGCAGACGCTCCGGTTGAGAGTCGTGCCGAGGCCTGAGCTTCGAGAAGAAGTGAAAAAATTCCTCCGCACGCGAGCGGCTCCGTCAAAATTTCAGATTGAGCAAAATGGAGCAGAGGTACATATGAGACCCGCACGGGAGTCTGAATCGGTCGGTGAGATGTTCCAGAAGTTCTGAGCATTGAAATCTTTGACAATGCGAACAGTAATTGTCCCGACGGAACACTTAGCTACGGCCTTGCGAGGTGTTCCGTGGTCGCTTCAATGAACGTGGAAAAAATCGTGCTACGCAAATCCACCCGGATAACCCTTCAGAGGTGCATTCGCTGCGTAAACAAACTTAGCTTGGCCGTTCTGGCTCAAGCGCGCGGAGCGGAGCCTGACTATTCAAGCACGATCTAACGTGATTGGAAATGAAGGATACTCTCATTTCGGGTCCCACTGATCCGTCTCGAAAACGTGTTTTCTCTTCATTGAGAACCGGAACCGGCGTGTATTGAGCGAACATCGATTACACGAACAACGAAATCATGACAAAGCGAGCCCAACGCTCACAGGTCCGAATTGCGAAAACCGAGAACACGACCGCAACGTCCCGAGCTCGTCCATAACCCGTGAAGCTCGACGAGCTTTACCTTCGGAAGTTATTTGACTTGGATTTTCACGACTTCTTGGATATTCCCGGTACGATCGGCCTGAGGGCCGCAATGTTCTGCGCAATCGACGCGGGAGCTTGGATGGCGCCCCTCGAACTCGAGGGCAGCTTCTGGTCCAGTGGGGGCAGTCGACCGGATTGTGACATCCTCGGGATTTTTCGACTCGGTCCCGATCTCGTTGGTGACGACATCGGCATGGAAACCTCTCGCATCCGCCCAGTAGGTTACGAGTCTCCGGCGACCGTCTGCGAGAGCGATTGTGTACTTTGCCTGAACCGTCCGATGCTCGTTCCGCGGTGGAGCTCCCGTCCGGATCTTGGGTCGCGTATGCGTATTGATAAGGACTCGGTGGGCCGTAAACTTCTGGACCGACTTCAACTTCAACCGTTGGCCCGAGACCGTGGAACAAACGGCCAGGCACAGGGGACGCAGCCACTTGTCTGGAAATTCTCAAACACTCACTACACCGTACGGAGATGAATGTTCGCGACGAGTATTCAAATAGTTAGTGAACGTTGCGGGGGTGCATCGTCGTCTCGCAATCGTTCACGGCTGCCGCTACTGCAGAAGGGGGATTCTCCGCAATAATTACCGTCACTCCGGCATTCGAAGCACACCGCGGCGGTATTGGAAACGCCTGAAACCGCCAACGGACGATGTCATGCAATGTCTGCGGTCGCTTCATTCGTTTCGACGATCCATTTGAGGCCGAAAGACGGCATCCGATACGGTCATAGCAATGTCTCAGCTGGACATCACGAAGACTGTGATCATCGCTCGCAACTCAGGGACGACTCAAGCGACACACAAAAAACGTGGCTGGAGGGCTCGTCGCCGTCGGCCTAGGTCAATGATTCTACGGATTGTTCTACGGAGCGCGAGAATCCTTGCGGGCTCGGGCTTGGCCGCTTCAATGCGGCTCATGAATGAATGGATGTTTTTCTAGTCCGGCAGAAGAGAACATCCATGAAGCGGAAGGTTTCGTTAGATTCGGACATGCGGGACAATCCCGGAGGTAGACCTGGGCCCATCGACGACGGGCACTGTCACGCGTCTTGAATCGCCACAACTCTTCAGCTGCGTTATAGTACGCTTTGAATCCTCCGGGAACGCGACGCGCACGGTGACCATGCGTCGGCCAGCTTGCGTCGAAGAGCCCGTTTACTATTGAATTTGTTCAATCCCGACCTTCTCTTTATTACCGATGGAGTTACCTCTGCGGAACACTGCTTCCACCCCCTCACGATTGCCAGCAATCGCCAACAATGGGGGCTCGCATCCAGGAGTCGATTTTGAAGTGTTGTTCTTTTTTCGCTTTCTTCATGATCACATCTTCTGCCTATTCTTCGCGATTATTCTGCCTTCCTTTGTGTGAACCGGTTCGCTGATGTCCCGCATCGAGCTTCGAACGCATAGCCAACCACCATCGAGATCTTCCATCGATCACGGCTCTGCTAATGTGCAGAAAGCCGACGTCGGGAGCTGCTTCGCAGAAATCAGAGCCTGATTCTGTCACATCGCCACCGCAAAGACTGCGAGAACATCGACGGGATATTCGAAACCGTTTGACATGTGGATGCGAGGCGGCCAAGAAACTTCTGTCACGGTCGATAATTCTATCATCTTCCCAGACATACCTACGTAAAGCTCATTCGGCGGTTCGCCACCTGACTCGTTGCAAATTGACAATTGTGTGTTGTCCGGCGATCTTCGTGGCGCCTCACAAAGCGATGAATTATTGTACATTCCAAATAGGATCCTTATCCGGCTGCGATCGTCTGTTTCGGAAAGGAAACTCCAGCGTGTTCCTCTAAGTACTGAAAAATGATTCCATGATGCAGCGACACGTGAATCTCTCTCTCGTTCTCCGAGGCGAAATAGCGATCCAGCGCTGAGAGAATGCCTGCTACATACATTCCGAAGGTTCAGCCGTATCGATCACCAAATGACATTTCCCTGTGCCTCGGCGTCTTGCTCTTTCCGACGGCTAGATTGATATCGGGGGGGGGGGCCCTATTCTCGAAGGGGAATTCCGGAATCCCCAGATCAGGAGCGAAAAAGGCATCTGTAGGCTCGCGCGAATCACGTGCGATTCCAAGGAGGAGAGATGAAGATTATCCCTTCCGTAGGCGTCTGATTCCCCCATAGCGTCAGCACTTCCGGGAAGAGATGAAAGCTCGCTTCGGGTGGGCCTGTAGTCAATTAACGCCTGCGAAAAGACGCGTCGGTTTTGGAAGAGGGACCTCTACAATGGCGCGAATAACGAAGGACCGCAGTGTTCCCGAAACTTCGGGCGGTGACTCCGGAACGTCACCTGACGGCGGCCGATCCAGGCGTTTGACTCGACCCGACCCAAACTGTACGCCGGCGCCGGTTCTCACCTGAAACATGGAATACGGAGGAGGGAATGAAAAAACAATACATCACACTAACTCGTATCGAGTTGTTTGGGCTGAGCGCGGCCTTGAGCCGATTGGGCGATGCGGATAGTAATGATGACGCACTTTTCATATACTTGATTGATCGATAGAGAAGACTCTTGCGGGCTGGCGGGGATCCTGGGGATGAATAATTCAGCCCAGAAGATGACCGCGCCGTGCAGTCTCATATTTTTTTGTCGGGCTCACGTTCGGAATATCGCGGCCACAAAAGACGCAATTCTGAGTCAAAGGTCACCGCTGCCCCTATCACTGGGAGTAGCATCTTTGTGACCGCGTGCGATCCTGTGTTCAGATGTTTCCTCGGCAGAGGCACTGAAATCGACGACTTCCTCCAGCAATCGGCATTTTCATTTCACGCGGAGAGCGAACATCCAGTGAAAAAAAAATGACGGAGCGGTGTTCTAACGGCATCTGCGCCTGCCGCTCTGTCGAGGAGCTCGACCACTTCGCGAAACATCCGAGATGATCGATTGCGCATCCGGTCCGCGTGTGACAAGTCTCTCAAATTGCGCGTCGCACGATTTTCGCTCACCATGTCCTGCCGGGAGACTCATTTTATGAAACTCTTTACTTTTATATTTCAATGAAACGCTCTGTGGATGGCGGCTTAGGGCGGGGCTAATCTCTTGGGAACTGCGGACCCGGATAAATGCTCATCCTAGCTGAATAAATTGACGTCCTCCGCTGAAGCAGACGGGCGAAATCTTACTCCAGAAGAACGAAGGTCCTCATTGAACAATTAAACGTTCAAAACACGCAGTGATGGAAAGTCCCGATGGCTCGTGCGAATGTAGCCGCTCCTCACGCCGCCGGTAGTCTCATACTGACGCTACCAAACAGCTGTAATTGTCCATTGTTCCGAACATTTCGCAAAGATGAAACGCGAAACAAGAAGGATTCGGAATTCTCTGATCACTCGTATCGATCTTCGGTCCTTCAGAAACCTTCGACTTGGCGATTTCATCCCTGACTGTTTTGGGAGAAGTTGCGCTCGGCTGAAATTTTATAAGACGAGGTTTTCCTCGAATGGTGACAGAATCAACGACTGTGTTTTCCTCGTAACATTTCGCAAAATTTCGGAACGACTGGAGCCGAATGTAATAAGCTTGTCAAAATATTTCATTTATCAGCAGCTGCACGGACAGAAGGCAAATACGTCTGAAGACGCTTGAGACGTCGACGGTTTGACCGCAATCACGCGAAGCTCGACAGCGACGATTACGATAGTTACATACTATAATGCATCCGAGACGAGAGAAGAAACGTCTTTCATCCACGGCGGAACTATTGTAATTCAACTGCGGTGTCGGACCACTAGGGGTATTGTTATCCGAACGTACATATCCCCAGCAAGGTCTTCCGAAAGCGGTTCGGATACCGGGAGGATTAACGCTGCTGTCATTGCGTTCATTCTCCGAGCGGTCCTTCATTGAAGAATGTCTCAATCTTGGTCATATGGAAACGAGTGCGGATTTTGCTCGTGGTGACGGTAGAAACCTACGCGGTGCCGGGCGGCTCTCTGGCCCGTCTACGGCGGGCGGGTAGAGCACAGCGAGGGAGGCGACGCGTACGAGCGTCTCTCGATTCGGGGGTACTCGCTGACCTGCGGATGCGATATCGCTTCCTGGGAAAATTATCGAGCGTTTTTTTTCGTTCCAGAGCTCGTTCGGCGAGTCGGCTTCGTCCCGCCTCCCCATCATCGGAGTCCTCAACTGATGGCAGCGAATACTTCAAACCTCGTTCACGGACGACTTCGGATTATATTTCGAGGAGTTCGTCATTCAGGTCACCGGGCCGAACCCAGGATAATATCAACACCCGTTCTCTGGGCCGGAGCAAATCCGACGCGGCGACTTTCGCGGCAATACCCCTCACTCGAGGTTTCAAAAGCCAACCCAATCTGGCAGCTGTACAGCCCCTCTACACGCTGTGAGTCACGAAAGCTGAGATTCTCCGAGACGAATCGGCTCAGTCGAGTTATTATGCTCCAAGAAATAACCTTTCACCTCACACGGGGTTTCTCCTCTGAACTGAGTCTGTAATGGAAGGAAACTCTCGTTTTGCAGGGAAGACACGGCCATGTTTTTTGATACGATGGGCTTCCTCGACACAGGGATGTACGACGCCCACGTAGGACCTTCACCAGTCACGACTCCTCCGAAGTATTTCGAATCTCAGTCCTCGCAGGATTCGAACAACAATTCGAACGAAAATCCGAGCGAATGCGAATCAGGTGCGCCTCGTGATAGATACTCATGTCAGCCGCGGGAGGATTATCGTTTCGCGTCGAGGAGACAGTTCCGGAGACCTCGTGTTTTACTATGGTTCCGAACTCTCTTGTACGAGGCCCCCTCCCTCCCCAGTCGCTGCCGAGGAGGGAGCTCTGAAGGGTCGGACGGAACGTATCCCAGAACGGCGAATCCCTTTTGAGGTGTCCAAATCGGCCAATCCTTCCCTTGACAGGGAATCGTCGAGACTCCCAGATCGCCGGGACGTAGGCATCTACCCAAGAGATTGAATGATGAATGATGTGTCGTTTGAAATTTTTACAGAAGAAGAACTCAACATGATGGCTCCGCCGCTGATGGGGCCATCGCCTGGAGCAGGACGAATCGGTCTCTCGAGCCATGACCTCATCGAACACGCCGGTGGAGTTATCCACGAGACATCAATCGTCGAGAAGAACGCGCGCGTCATCAAATGGTTATACAATTGTCGCAAATCAATGCAACAGAGCGTCGTTCTCTGAACCACGCTTCTCGTCCAGGAGCTGCTCCGCTCCTTGGACGAGGGCCATCCGCCTGAGGAAATTCCGGAGGAACAATGAGCTTTCTCTAAATATCTCCAAGCCCAGATCGCTGACCCACAGCTCGGAGGGAGGAAGCGTCAGCATTTGAAAAGGGTCCCTTCGTCGATTATTGTTATGATGATGAATGATGACTAAACTATCATTGATTTTGGAGAAGGATCAGGATCTTCTCGGATTTCGATCACTCGTTGGGCGGAGTGAAAGAATTCGGGATTTCGTTCGATAGTGATCGTCGTTAGATAATCGTCGCTCAACTGAATTTTAGCGATTGATTTCGTTTCTCATGGCGTACAAATGACAGCTTGTGCCGCACGGGTCCAGGCTTCACCCGAGAGAGAACGAAACGCGATGTTCTCTTCCCGAATCCAGGTTTTCTCGATGTGGCGAATGTGCGTAGAATACCTACGAAGGAAAGTTTTCTCAGGACTTCGTTTGGACTCGGATTCCGGATCGAAGCCTAGCTGTCGTCTAATCCGGATGGCGTTGTGTGATACATTCAATACGAGATATTCAGTTCGGTATCTCTCACTTTTCCCGATCCCGGTGATTCCGAAGGATTATGACCAAAATGTTTATACGCAAGCCCTCGTGGACGAACGTTACCCAGAGGGCGTCAATAGATTGATTTTAGGACGGAGGAACGACGACGAGTCAGGTGCCGGGTATTCCATTTTTTCTAATGATAGCTTTGAACGGGGAGCAGGACGGTGGTGTAAGACTATCAGAAACCAAGATGTCTATGTACACAATTGTAGTCAACTATGTAGTGAGTTCCCTCTCAGCTCAGGCGCCTGATGCTGGAGGCATCAAGGCAAGGAGGTATTCGCAACTAGAAAAGTCACTAGATGCTCATCGACTCCACAAATGCTTCTCGACTGAGGCATGATGCAAGTGAATCGATACCGTGTTCTTGCGATTTTCTACCTCTGTCCCTCTGCGTCGAGAACAGATGAGATTTTCGCTCCCAATCCCAGTGCGACAATGGTGCATCAGAGAATGATTCTCGCGTTTCACCGCCGACCTGGAAACCACTCCCCCTCTGTCACTAGTCAGTTTATAGAAAGTAATAAACAGACATTGGAGCACGTGCTCGGAACAAATATTGATGATTCGTCTTCTCTACCTCATGGAAGTTCGGAAAATGCGATCGGTATTGGACAATTTCTTGTACAATACCGGGTTTATCAGCGAGACTTAGTGATCATTGATATTTTTTTTCGTCAGACACAGTTTCAATCATCTGAGGTCGATCGAGGTGATCAGAATATATCACGTTTGAACCTTGCTGGTCACATACATACGCAGGTCCATGCAGATCTGGCCCGGAGAGAGGAGCTGCAGAGGAACTCGCATTCATCGAAACTTTGGGGTCTCCCAAGAGTCGACTACTCGACCGTTATCGATTCCGATGCCTTTAGGGTTAGTTTCGCAATTGAAAAATCTCCGAGCATGGTATCATGAAGGGGGAAATGCGGCGGAGTTCGACGTGCTCTTAATTTGGAGCGCTCCAGTCGGAACATGGCGCTTTCTTCTTGAATGAATGTGTTCCATTCCCCAAGCTAGAACAATTTCAACTAGGGCCACGGAATGGGCGCAGCATTGAGTTTCCAAGCAAAAACAGTAGTGTCATCGACACTACTCGCCAGAGGATTTCTCTGTGCTACTCGCCCTCTTTCCCGGCCCCTCCGCGAAAGGTCTCTTGGGTCGACGGTGCTGGGTCGAGGCACTCAAGTTCGGTTCGCCATGGCCCTGATAACCTCCCACTGAGATCTGAGAGAATAGAGAATAGAATGGCCGAAGACACTACCATGGAACCCCCCCAGGGAGCTCCGACCTATGTTCCCGCTGAGGCGCGGCGTACCTCCACAGGCACTCTCCTACCGCATATTTCTGGGGAAAAAGCTTCCTCCACTCTGACGGCATCGCAGCGGATCTCAAGGCGCATACTTTCTTTCAAGCAGAGCTCTCGAGTGTCAACCCGCAATTACGTGATTCCGTAACAATCCACGCCCAAGCGAAAGAGTTCTTCGGCGGCGCTACCCGCTTAGGCTTGGGATGGAGTTGGAGTCTGAAGCTCGCTTTAGCCGACAGGAATGTCAAACGACTCAGTTCGGGCTTTTCTGAGATTCGATAAAACTTGCAAAACCCAGAGATACCTAATTGCCTCCGTCTCGATTCGCCGCTGCTCTGAGTATCCTGTAGATATCCGAGTATTCTGAGCATATCCGAATGAGCCAATCATTTCCACCATGAGACAAGATCGAAAAAATTGCAGAACGGCACTATCGAGCATATGCAGGAATACATAGGTCTGAGCTCTGTAGATGTCCATCAGCCACTCCTTGATCTCATCGAGGCTGGTCAGCGCGAATTCGGACCGGACCTACCACGGGTAGGATTGAGGAAACTCATTCTGCAGCGACACCTTCATTGAAATCCTCGCTATTCACTCAGCAGATTCGGGAGTCAGCTGGGGGAATTACCGAGCATCGACCGGTTGATTCGACAGGGATAGTTCTCCGCGTGCATCTCCGCATGTTCTCGGTAGCCATTGCGTTCGCAGCTCTATCCCGCATTTTGCCCTCTCGGAACGTTCCGAACCTCCCCTCCTTCGAAGGCAGCCTTTCGTGCAAAGGTGATTTCATATGATGAAGAAAGCTTGTAGAGTTTCAGAATGACAGGTTTGAGACAATCCGGGATTCCTTCGCACGTGATGCTCCTGAAGAAGGAGCGAGCGTCGCTGGCTTTTTCGGCTGTCGAAGTAAGCTCCTATTCAGGTGATTCCCCGACTCGCAACGATCAGATATCCCAGAGCTAGGGGAAGGGCGCAGGTGGAAAGGTGTCCTCTCGTTGGTGACGATATTATAATCGCCTGAAACGTCGGGAACGATTATTCTGTTACGTACTGCTAACAACTATCTCTCGCCATCTTGAACGGCGCTCCCGAATCGACACGGGCCACCTGCGGATCTCGTGAGCTCTGGGGAAATCGGTCTTTGGGCTTTTCCCGAGTTCGATCTTGCAGAACCAGTGGACTTGTTTCATCCCAGAGATCGGGATTCTCCATTTCCGAAACTCTACCACGAACCGGACGACCCGGTTTGCGTCACGGAGCGGCAGCCACTGCTGCTCTTGGCTGTGGAGGGCTTCCTGTAGTCATCAGCCCCGCAGTTCATCTTCTCATTCACCAGTCGGTTCAAGACTGCTTTCGCTGTTCTGGTTGAGACCGACTTAGCCCGGGTCGAGGCAGAGGGCCCACCAAAGCGCGGCTGCTACGGCTGTTGTTGCTACTAGCACGGCTCTGTCCCTTCTCGCCATCCGCTCGACTCCCTTAGATTCTGGAAGAGCTCAGAATCAAGACCCACAGGGAAGAGCGTATCGCGACCTAGGATTGTGGAAGTGCCTACTTAGACGGAGTGCGTGCGTATTTTGACAAATTCAACTCGTCTATCGTGGAGTCGGATGTGAAAAGCAGAGCAATGCGCTCACCAAGCCCAGAGGATACTGCAGTTTCCGTGAAAATTGTTTTCCTCGTTGCTCAGGTTCACTGCAGATATGGCTGATGTTGATCTCAGGAAGCCCATCTCTTTCACGAACAGCACTGCACGGAGGTGAGATTCTTCCCGGAAGCCCTCATGCGGCCGTCCACAGGGTGTGTGAGGATGGTTTTCGATCGGTCGATCATAATCCAATTCAGGCTCAGACATTCGGGTCCTCGGAAAATTGCTAGGTCCAATAACCGACAGACTGTCAGGAGCTCCGCGAGAGCGATTGCATAGTCGGATGTTCTCTCCTCGTCCTTCCGCAAACGCGGCGTCGGACAGCTCCCGATGGGAGAGACCTCTCTGATGTTGTCATCGTGAATCGTGAGGCATTGGCGAGCTCATAGAGACGAAGCAGTAAGCTCTTTGTTGATCGCTTCCTCTCTGCAGACCTTTTCCGCCAGTTCTGAATTTCTGACAGCGTCGTGATATTTGCTGGACGAAGCGAGTCTGATGAGCCAAATTCACGAGGTGTGGACACCAGGTGACTCGAGGCAGGAGCTCTAAGAAGAGACATTGGATGCCGAGGCCTTCTCATCCGGAGCGGGACAGGAGGCCGCGACGCGTTCCGGTCCTTGTGGGAGAGTTCGCTGCATCCGTAGCCTGGGGCTCAGCGTCAAACGAAAGGCTTCGAAGATCGATGTGGAAATGTTTTCGAAGCTCTAAGGTCGCCAGCCGGGACTAGAAGGGATAGACACGGTGAATAGTGGACCCGAATTACGGGAATGGTTCGAGACTTGACCTCATCCTACGACAGCTGAACGGCGAGCTCTATGGAATATCCGGCGCTCGATCCATGGGGATCGACAGAATTCTGAGCGCTGTCGAGGAAACCCCTTAATTCGTGAGAAATTTTTTGAGCTTAGGAAAACATAGCCGATAGCCAGGAGCGAAGGGATGATGTCAGAGACTACTCTCAACCAGGAGAAATGTTCTCCGAACGGCGCGGGGTGGCTCGCTTCCCGCTGTTAGACTCATAGTGACAGAATGGTGTCATTTGTGAGTGTGTGCTGCCCGCCCGCCTGTCTGCCTGTGAGCAAGAAAATCTTTTCGCGCAGAGCAACCGGTCTGCCCGTTTGCTCTCGACCGATCGGCGGAAGCCTAGTGATGTCGATGACTCCGGTATCGCAATCGGATATTATAGGAGAGGATCGGCGGGGGGATGTAATCGAAGCACCGTGAGGTACATTGTGCACCTCGGTGTCGGCGTCCTTCCATGGATTCAGGATTAGAATAAACTCTCATCTTGAGCCTCCCACGCCTCAGAGGTGACGGGATCCGGAACAGGTCGATAGCGCGACTCCGAGTTTATCGGAACGGCCAAGGAAGTGTCAAGCGAAGGGAAGATGAATCGTCTGACATCGGATGTAGATTCCTGTCGTAGGTACGCTCGGAGAGGATTGAGCCTGAGTTGATTGTTGGTGAGCTTTTCGGAAAGACGTGAAACTAATGCCCGTCCTCTCGCTGGAGCGTATGAGTCATTGTAATTCGTGTTGCTCGGTGCGCTGCTGGAATCAGCGGTCTCGACCGATTCGACAGAGAGAGAGAGAGATTTTCCTCTGCGGGAGATCTGGTGCTGCATAGCGTACCGAGATCTTCCTGCATTTCCAGACCTGCCCGCTCCAAATCCCTGTGCCAACCAGAGATCAATTCATCATTTCTCATGTTTGGCAGCAGCAGTCGTCGTCGGGCTATTCTGAACAACAACGTAGGCGGAGGGAGAGAATATCAGTCAGCAGGCAGGCAGCAGTCAGGCTGCCAGTGTTGGGAAACTAGTGAGCTGCGAACTCGCGTAGATTTGATTTTTCGACGAAAGTTCCTCCGATGTTGGCGGTTGCCAAAGACGCGAGTGTGGACGAACGTCATACCCGCTGACACGGAATGACACGATTAGAAGATCGAGCCGGCAAAAGCAAACTCTTGCTACCTCCGCACAGAGAACTACAGTGAGTCTTGAGCCCCTCAGATAAGAGTACGTTTTCGTACGAATGCTCCAAGCCCCTCCCTAGCTTTGAGCGAACGTCAACCAGGACCCCTCCCACGGGTCTGAGACGGGGATCTTAGCGCATTCCGTCGTTGTGCAGAGGCTTCGCTCATCTCTCACGCCCGATCCGGTGAGCTGAGTTCAGAATCATGCGAGATCTCGGTGCCAGAGAACGAGTAGCATGTAGGGATCCCTGCCGACCCGGAGAATAATCATATGCCACGGCATTCACCGGCTGGGCGAGTACTCGAGTGAGCAATACGTCTCCTGTGTCTTACTCGGTGCTGGCGGAAGATTGGACCGCGTGGAGATTTTCTTGAAGCCTCGAAATGCTCGTTGGATATTGTGAGTTACTTTGGCTAGCCAGCAGCTCCGTGACTCGTTCACCGCTCAGTCTAAACATCTGACGTCCAGTATAAACTACGCGTTTTCGGTACCGACCCGATGCTTGATCTTGCCGCCATTAGGTTCTCATGACAATTCCATTGGTTTTTCGCTGAAGTCTCCTGGCTCCATTTCGGACTGGTCGAGTCATTCCCGGGACACACAGTTGAGAACGGGATGGGAAACCTTAGCTCCGGAATTCGGCTTTCGGGAGATCCTGGCGATCCACCTTCACGCCAAAGCTTAGTCGGGCTCCATCGAGATTAGATAAAACTTACACAGTTTGGAAGTATGCGACAAAAAAAGTAGAGCTGTCCGGCTTCATCCTCACTTCAGCGAGTTTCGAAAGTCCGCAATGCCTCTCGCCTCCGGGGGACAATGAATCGGTATCCTGACTGACCGATGAATGATGAATCTTTTGGGAAAGTACATCGTCGAGTTCCCCGTATCAAGCTAAAACCGAGTAAGCTAGAGTTCCTGACTGCTTCTCAAACTTTGTTCTGTAGAAACGAACCAAGCGAATATCCGCGAACGCGTGTTCGAACCGAGCTCGAAGCGGCTGGAGTTTCTTCCCGATGAAACAGAACAGAATGGACGATCAAACAGTTTAGATTCATGCCAACTCATTGACCTTAACCTACATTTCATTGTATGCAGCGGGATGCTGGCAGCAACGGCTTCCGGCCTTCATAGTCAGGATGTGTACTAGCAATATGAGGAGAGGCTAGGGAGAATCCAACACGATTGTCAAGCGTCCTGAGAGCTTTCCGGCAGGAGCGCCCTCGTATGGGCCCATCTAGCTATTGGAGAGCCCTCTCATACGAGTCAATCTTCCCGCATTGACTGAGGCACGATGGAATCTGCCGAGAACCCCATCGATTGACGATGGGCGCAAACCACAGAATCGCACCTGATCTCCTGGTTGTTCCGCGACACTTGCTGGACAGTTGTTCATGAATCGTTTATGAGTTGTGTATACACAATCATGATTCACTCGAATCACGGAGAGCCACGCGTTATCAGGATGAGATTCATCCTCGCGAGGGTGTCAGGGCTCATGGCCTAGCTGATAGCGGAGCTGAGACTTTTTTCCGCATGCATCAATCACGCCCTTGTCTGCCTTCGGAATTGACCCCCGAGACGTTGCTCCCACCTTCCTGTTCCAATCATTCCTACTCTGGGCGATTGAGAACTCACGAATCGAGGAGTCAGGACAGACGTACCCGAGAAACAATCAATATCAGATGAATCCGAAGCATTGCTTGACTATTGTTCTACGACTAAGAGCTTCTCCGAAGTCACCGAGTCAGCGAAGGCTCTAAACGACTTTCGCCAATCAATGCGTTGCAATGACTCGGCGAACAAGCTAACTATCGAAGCGTGCGATCATGACTTAGCGAAGGTTGTGAAGACAATTTGACTGAGGGGATGATCGTGTCGTAGATGTGAAGAACACTTCGACGGCGTGCCGCTCTGTCGTTCGCCTCCAGAACCGAGCAACTTCTATGATGAACCTCGGAATTAATGAGCACCAACCGCTGATATCACTCATGAAGATCCGTGTCGAGGCTCATGAAGTTGACCTATGCAAAGGGAACTGCTCTAAAGATTCTCTCAACTAAACCTCGCTGGTGCGAATGAAAAACTACGTATAAACGGGCCCACGGGCCGTGTTATCTTCCGTGTCTCCCGAGGCCTCTGTTAACGAGTCGTCGGTGCCGAAGATTACCCTGCGGAGTGTCTTGAATGAGAAGAGGCGATTTCAGCGTTTCTAGTTACTTTACACTTTTCTCCCGCTTTAATCGTTGAAGTTTTCTGAAGTTCCCGTCCCGCGGAGTCGTTCACAAACGACGCTCGCGCCACGCAGGCGTTTGGCCAATTGTGCCGGTCCGATGCAGTCCCAACGCGAGTTTGGATGTGACCGTGAGCCCGGTCCGCGAGCATTATTCCGACTAGGACCATGTTTCCAAACGAGATAGGAGGATCTTGGAAATCTTGATGGAGCGAGCGTCCAGAATTCATCGAGTCCTCTTACACCTCGAATCGTGGAGCGGCCCTGCGAGGCCCTGAAGCGTTGTCGTAGCCCTGCGGAGGGCCCGGAAGCGTTCTAAGAAAGGATAGAGAGCCTGCTTCCAATCATTGATCAACCCACAGTCGTTCGTTAACCATTCGTATTCCTCCTCTGCTTCCAGCCTTGAGACAGTCTAGAAGAATCCAAGCAGGTCGGCCATGGATTCCATGCCCAAGCCTCCGACACCGATGGACGTCAGCTGTTTAGAAGGTGAGTTCCTCGTGTGGACGATACGTGCTGCATAACCGACTCATTCGACCGTGGGACATCCCTCATCATCGGAAGGATTCTAGAAGTATGTACCCATACATATATTCGATTTCTCCAGCCCCGTCACCTCTGGCTTCTATGGAGCTGGCTTCTTCGCCTCAGCCGGGGTCGTCAGCTACGCTCGGAAATTCCCCGGAAGGAACTCAAGACGACGAGTCAATGGGATCTCCGCCCATCGACGAGCGTTCTCTTCACGAAAGTCTCGCTAAGAATCGGGAAAAGCTCCAATTGAAGCTGCTCACCAGGAGGCCCATGCATCAACTCGTTCAACAAGGGATCATCCCTCGTGAGTACATCGGTCAGTACCTCGTTCCGAACGGCAACCCTTGCTTAAGGAGTGATTTTTTGCTCGGGTGTGCGCTATTCTCGCTCGGAGGACCGAATCGGATGATTTTTCGAAACGATGCGGTACGAATAACCCGTGGTCCTGAAATCCCTCTGCATCTGGTCTGCGACTTCTTTCATGTCGAGCGCAAGATCATCGTATTCACTTTAATTGCAGCACTGAAAGCTTCTCCGCAGTTCTTGGAGCAGAAACATCGATTAGAGAGGGCGAAGATGGGTGATTTCCTGAAGAACAAGATGCAACAGCGTCCTGACCGCGATACCCTGATCCGCGCTCATATTCTTGAGGACACTTCGTCGAAATTGGATCCGTCGCTCCAAGAGAAACAGCGTCGCCTGAAACGGGCTCGTCTGAAGGACGACCTCAACGATCGTCTAGCGCACAGACCCGGGCCCCTAGAGCTCATTCGTGGCAATATCCTCCAGGCGGACGAATCTTTTGCTCAAGCACTCAAAGGTCAGTCTGAGATCTAATCGTAAGAAAAAAATTGGAGGCCCTGCGTCATTGATTTTGAGCCGAATCGTTCAAACTCGAGCGTGAATCGACTCGATCATCGGTATTCCGCTCATCTGATTTAACTCTCTTCGAATTTCAGAGGGAACAATTCCATTCAAGAGAACGTGTGAGGGTGATCTCGTACCCAAACCAGAACCGATCTCAGACTCGAGCGACGATTCTCAACACGGAACAGAGTCCGCCGAGTCGGCGTCCACCCAAGTGCGACCGGTCATTTCTGCGACGTCGTCTCCAGAGCTCTCGACGACAACGTTCACCAGCTCGAAAGTAATCGAGGCTCCGGCCGGCATCGCGAATCATGCGATTTTCAACAGAATCAAGCCTCAAGTCCCGCCTCAGGCAACGCTAGTTTTGACAGCTGCCGATCCAGTGATTCTCTGCACGAGGGAAAATGTCGTCAACACCTCGATCCCGGTCCCCCCGCCTTTGCCGCCGACGCCTGTGATTTTCACTCTTGCCAGCCAGCCGCCAGCCGTCAAAACTCGTCCGCTCCAACAATCGAGCGTTGCGCAGAGTTCCGCGAAGAAAAAATCCGTGACTTCCGCGACGAAAAACGGTGCCTCAGCCCCGCAACAAACTCCGAATAAGAATCGGATAATAAAGTTCCACGAATACAAAGTGAGTTAGGGATTGGATCGACTCTCTCGTTCGCGCATTCCCGAATCAACGCATCCCGTCCCGGTTTCCGATCACCTCTTCCGTGAATTATGCAATTATACAATCCTCCACTATTCGATCGCAGGGACCCCCTTCCGCCATGAAGGATAAAGACTTCATCGACCCCAAGAAAGAGAGTCCATACGAGCTTCTGCTCCAACAGCAAAAAGTTTTCCTCCAATGGCAGACCGAAAACGGTCAGGTTGGCGGGTCGAAACAGAAAATCATACTGCCTGCTCCCACGAACCCACAACAGAGCTCAGCCATAAGCAGCGAAGCATACAAACTGAGATGTTCGAAGCTGGAGGACATGAAGGGTATGTGGGGCTTCTGGAGTATTTGCCCGAACCGAAGGTCTTGAGCAGATCGCCAACCTAATTCCGTACGTTCCAGTCCCCGACCTCAAGATTGAGCTTAAGAAAAGGAACCTACCGGTTTCTGGTTCGAAACCACAGCTGATTGAGCGACTGAAACCGTTCTCGGACGAAATAGCCGCCTCAGGATCGAAACAAGACCTGACTACGATCGACGTCACGCAACTCAGCAATAACGGGTGAGGCTCGAGTATTCTGAAAGGTCGCGCCACTACGATCCATCAATCCAGCTCTCCTGAAGGGATGTTGCGCGAAATCGCAGAGGGAGCGTGACCACATACCGAGCAGGACTCATATTCCAATACGTTGCAGAAATTCCATGAATTTGACCGCGGAGTCGACATCGATAGACGACATGGGCGCGGGAGACGCCGACAGCGTGCTTGCCAAAATGGATATATTACACAAAGAACTTCTGGAGAAGCAGAGAATCCAGTCGCTCTTCCAACATCAGGTCCAAAACTCGCCCCCGACGAATGTTATCACAATCACCGACGCGGGGTGAGTTTTTTCGGGTTGCTAATCCTCCGTCCGTGGCGTCATCTAGCGAAATGTATTCGCGGTGATTTTGACCTCCTTAAAGAGCCTCGGAGTAATTTACGATGATCATCATCTCCGCTTCTCATTCCAGTAGCGACCAAGCGATCCAGGTCAATCGCGTTCTCTGCCAACCCGGAGTGCAGATAATTCACACGAAACCTCAACTGGTCACTCTTCAAATGACCAAGTCGGAACCCAGTGTGCTCAACGTCACTGGTCTCGCTCCTCAGAAGATTACCATGGTCAGCCAAGTGCCAGCTCCGACGGTCACTACGGCGGTCGCTCCAACAACGTCCCAGATAGAGTCGAGAGTACAGCAACAGCCGCAGGTCATGGGTTTGCAGCCCGCTGCCCAACTGCTTAATCAACTGCAGCCAGTTCAAGAAGCCAACAGTTTGCCAATGAAACCAATCGCACCACTGCAGTCAGAGGCCACCGTCATGGAAAAGCCCCTGCTGCAGCAACATGCCCAACCCCAAATATACATACAGGTGAGTGTCAGGACCCTATAGACTAGTGATGCCAAGTGTGATTCGCCAAACATATGTGGAGGCTCTAGCGAGACTTGACGTTCCAGCACCGACCCGCGACGATGGATCCGAACCCGGTCCGATTGGCTTCTTCGGATCGACATTCCTCCGCCACCGTACGGGCCGCCGCCCTGCCTCGAAAAAGCAGTTTAGTGACTCAGGAAGAGGTCCGAAGTCATTCCAGAACCCACTCGCTCCCGACCGATATCGACAAGTTCATGAAGAATCCCCCCGGCTACAACGAAGCTACAAGACAACTCCGCAAAGACAATGAGGTCAACTTGAACGATATATTAGAGATAATTTCTAAGCAAGATTCCGCTGTGGAGTTCGAGGTCACCCGCAATCCGGAAACCGGTGTGGTGACTCTGAAAGAGGCAACTCGCGATACGCCAAAAACGTCCCAAATCGTCACGCCGGATATCAAAACCCCCGTCATCATCAATAATTCTTCAACAAGATTGTTTGAGAAAGAAAATCACTATTCTCCTGAAAACATGACGAAACCCGCCCAGCAGAGCAACCTCTTCGATGCGAAATTCGCGGGGTCTAACAGCAAAGACGTCGTGTCTTTCAAATGTAAGCGAGAATTTCTCTATTCGTGGACATGTCGCTCGGATCATACATGCATCAATCCTAGATTCTTGAATTCACTCTCGCTCTTTGACAGTGGGCTCTGCCGAATCTATGCCGAAGAACGACCAGATCGTATGCAATCCCAATGCGGCGAATCATCCCATGGAAGGCCAACTCCGACAGGTGGAGGACAAGCCAGTTTCCGAAGATTTCCCCGTCAACCTAGACGATCTGGAAGCTATGGATTTGACTTTCGACGACCACATGATGCAACAGAGCTCAAACCATTCGAAATTGCCCTTCCCACACATGTACGTAATCATTCTCTCCTCCTCAGTTTTGAGATCAATGTTGTCCTGTCAGCTTATACGATCGCTTATGGCATGATTTGAATGCGCTGCGAATTCCGTTGGGAGAAGAATAGCTCGAATGCCATTTTCTCCACAGTTCCCTAGATGGCGACCACATGTCGACGGATTTCCAAGAACTCGATTGGTTGACAAATGACTTGCTTCAACTCAAGAGCGATCCCATCGGGCAGTCCCTCAACACACCGGTGCCGCAGGGTGGGCCCTTGCACACACCCGACGTATCGTGCATTGATCCGATGTTATCGTTTAGCTTGAACTCCGCCAATAATTGCGGGCTCAGGGACTCGAAGGGGAGCAGTAACAATAATTCGGCGACGCCAGTCTCTCTCTACAGCGATATGCAGGGACTCGTGTGTGACGACATAATCATGGCCGATTGGTCGAATGCGGCGCACGGACTCGATATCCATATGTAGATCTTCCGAGAAGCTGTCGTGGAGCCATGCGCCAGAGGCGTCTGCACGGGCCGTGCGAAGATCGCGGTGATTCGGAATGGTTCTTGCTCAGGAATTCTTTCATTCACGGCATCCAGAGCCGAGCCCCGGGATGCGCCGGGAATCCAGAGGTATTCTCTTTCGGTACACACACAGAGAAATTTATAGTGAATTAATTATGTACACTGTTTGACTTTCTGAGCACCACCAATTGTTCAACGATTGCTGGCCACGACTACAGCTGCTACGATAATGTATCACTGTTTTCTTTTTTGTTCAACGATCTTTGTTTGTGTTGGAATGTCATCGATCTTTGAATGTACATGTATTTATTATATATATTCTCCGAGTCTAGTCACAGGGACTCATGGGTGTCGCTTGGCGACCCTGGTACAAAATGTTCTCGTAGTATTCGCTGTCGGATTGAGGAAATGCCTGATTTTAATCCATACTTCGGGGTTGGGACGGGACTTCTGAATTGTCGATCGATCTGGGGAATTCGTCAGAACTTTAACTGATCGGAGCCTCCCCATAAATAATACTATTCGGAATCGGAGTCCTTATTCCTTCCATTCCTGCTATCCTGACCAAGAGTGTGAGGCCTTTCGAATCAGGGGAATGCCGAGAGTTTCCCGCTCGGCTCTCCCGAATTGATAGGATCAGCGAGTTCTGTCTCGCGATTGAATTTCATTCTGGCGGGTGGATCTTGGATCGCTTTCGACTGTAGTATCCCGAAAGACTGACGTATCCGGAAAGGGACGGAGATTTTCTATCGATTGTCGATCTGAATGGCTCTGCCGTATACATATCACACAGACAGAGAGGCACTTACCGGTCTATGAGAAAGAGTTCGCGATAGTATCGATTGCCTGGTTCGCACGCTCGTTTTGACACCCTTTGAGGAGCTCTGTATTCATTGTTGCCTTAATTACTGTGAACACATTCAGTCTTGTTAAGCTCGGCACCGACCGTACGTGCGACTGACTCGGATAGCTTCGGCTCAGAATCTGAAGCGGACGCTGTCGAAGCGATATCAGGATCACGGGCAAAAACGCAAATATTATCAGTGATCGCTCCTTCGAGAACAATGGATGATTAAACAGATCCCGGAGTTATACATGGGTGAGACGGACGCTTTTCCGACATCGTTTGTGGTGTGTGAGGCTTGCGAATATGGAATTTCTATCGGCAGTTTTGCGGCATTTGTTTTCGGACCGTAAACACTTGTGTTGGATCTTCTCGATTCGCGAAACTCGGTTCATTGCTCAAACGCTGCCATCGTCTGCCGATAGACTAGAGAGTTTTGTGAAATAGTGTATCGCTATTTCTTTGTTCTGAATGTGGATCAGCTAGGACTTGTGGTAGAGTGTTGTATCATACATATACATACGATATAGGGTGGAACTATTTATTCTCCAGCTGACTATCAGACGAATATTGAGCGCTATATAGATTCGTTCGGAAATAAATCTCCTATACATCTAAGCTCACCAGCTCCTCATTCTTCATTCCCGCAGAACCTGATCAGTCATCATCGCGCTTGATTCTCATGATGGTTGCCATGTCACCACAGACGAGCGATTCACTTAAAGTTCAACTCCATTTTTATTATAATTCAAGGACTTGCATTTATACAGAGGAATATACTTGCTCACCGCCTACTAATGCGGAAACTTGTGACAACCTAGCCGACAGAATTGCTAAGTTTGTCTCTGCCTAGTCGCGGGCAATAAATTAATGTAATACACAACGACCACTGGATCGAAATCACTGACGCGGAGTCGACGCTGCAAACGCAAGCGTTCGATCGTCATTGCTCACGGTTTTTTCATTAAAAAAGAGGTGATCTCGAGAGACACATATCACATTGTTGAATTCGGTACCCTTCCGGGATTCTCTCAGAATACAGGTTTCTTGCGCCGTCTCCCCTCCTGAGGTGCCCGCTCCGGACTTGTTTGAGGCGTATCTGTCTTTTCAGAATAATCGAAAATCTCGGTAACGTTGATGCAGTTGTTCTCATCGGTGTAGTAGAAAGCCATGGCGGCTTCTCTACGCTGCGTAACGTTCAGGATTTGTTCCAGGGAGTGCGCTTGAGCTCTCTTCAAAGTACACTTCTCGTAGTCTAGAGCATCATTCGTTATATCTATGGCCGAGGTGACGGAAGGTTCGCCTTGGTCGAGGGATCGAAGAGCGTTTATCATGCTGGTCTTGCGTTTGCGGCTGAACGTGTGGCTAAGTGCGAGCTTCGAGTCCAGTTCGAGCTGTTGGATTACGCGTTTCTCGTAAGGCAAACCGGCGTACGATTTGCGTTGCTCTCGTCGTTTCTGAGTATCCGTCACTCCGGGGGCGGCGATTCGTAGGTTCTCTAGACTCCTCGAACGCACTTTCGTCGATCTCCGAGTTTTCGACTCAAGGTTATAATTGAATTCGGTGATCGCAAGCTTGCAAGAGAAGTTCGAGATGCTCGATCGACTGTCGGAGACGCTCTGGCTGACGGGTGGCGATTTCGGTGCTTTTTGCCACTTCTCTTCAGAGGACGGAACGGCAACTTCCTTGAGTTTGTCGATGACATTGAAGAAACTCGTTGTGAGCTCTTTGCGTACCGTCGGTATGACTTTCTTGGCGACCGCCATCGTGATGTCGAATGGCAACACGTACGGTAACGTCATGTAGGACAGGATTTTGATCGGTCGGTGTTTGAATAACCAATTTACGAGACCCCTGTTCTCGTTTTCCGCGGCCATCATCATCGGCTCCCGGATAGGTTCGGGCAAGGATGCGTTATCCGCTATTTGCTTCTGAGTTTTGCAGTCATCGCAGCCATCGTACTCATGCTTGGGGATGTCGCTATCTTCGTCGTCTGACATCGTGATGTCGAACGAAGATTTCACAGCCAAACAACGAGTGCAAGAAATAAGGTTGTGCCGTTGAAGGTACTTGACCGCGTCGTCGAAGCCTGCAATTTCGAAAGAGGAAATTAATCGAGGGATGCTCGCCAGTGCCCTGCAGTGATGACTCCGCGCTATGTCTGCCTGGAACCTCAGCCCCGAGCTCCGTGACCTCTTGTTTCTTTTTCGAGGGCTGTCCAAGAGAGGTACTGAAGAGACGAGTTAAAGTTTCTCGGCTGTACATCCGGGAGCACGGCACGAGACCTATCAAGATCGACAAAGTCCAATCGAGAATGAGCTTAGAGAGAAAGCGGGGATGAACTGGGGACTTTCTGTCTAATATGCATATTAATGATCTCAGGCATACAGCTAAATCTGATGCCGTCCCAGTCCATTCTCCTAAACTATTGCGGTACCATCTATGCATGCCTAATTGTGAGTATTGCTCAATGAGGGCTGTGGGTTCCGATATAAAGTTTTGCTAGTACGTTGAGGTCACAAACCTTGCTGGGTCATGCGAGCTAGGATCTCGGGATGCGGTGGAAAGAGGATTCTCACGAAGCGGTATATATTCGCCGGCGAGACGGCAATCGAGGTGTTAGATAAATTTATCAACATCATATTGAAGCTTTCATCCTCAGGACAAATATCGTTCTCCCCGGAGAACGGTGACACCGTGATCGTATTCTCGTCGAGGAGCGGCAAATTGTCGCTGAAACCGCCGTCTATGTACGCCTGTTGAGAAGAATACATTAGAGTGGCCATGATGTGAGGAGCTATGGTTTGCGGGTGATCTATATCGCCTATTGCAGCAATTTTCCGAAGGTCGGAGATAAGCGATTGACTGAGTGAGTATTCGAATCGGGCGTCTCGAAGCCAGCTCAAATCATGGCATGCGGAGTCACAGACCGCTTGCTGAGCTCGCCGCGCCGTCAAAAAATCCTATGGGGAATGTTCCCGGGTGTCAGCTCGTAGCTCTGCTCCCCCGTTCAGGCACTGTGCCCTGACGCCGATATCGCCGACGAATCTCTATGGGAACATCATATCATCGAGAAAATGGGATCGGTCTGAACAATTTCGTGAATCTTCTCCATTGTTTCTTTCGATCGCGAAGTCCCAGTCGGACGAGAGCTTAGCGGGTAGACCCGTTAGGGTGCAGGGAACTCATGAGGAGGGATGAATATTCCGCGACTAATATAATACGTAGGTACTCCCAGTATAAGATACTCACGACTCCATTGATTCGGGGTGGCACAAGACCCGAATAGACGGGAATGAAGCATGAGCACATAAGGCACTTGACTAGATCTTCTTTCGTACTGAAATTACTTATCAGTACGTTCGCGCCATCGGAGACCTGCAACAGACAGAGGTTATGAGGCGTGGTAAACGTCAGAGTTTAGACGAAGAGCAGTACTGATTGTAAGTCTGGCTGTGAAAACGCTGATGGAGGGCCAATGAGACAGTTTCCTTCGCATTTTTCAATTAAACAATCAGCGCTTGGGGATTGAGCCTAGCGAGGTTGGAGTCGTCTCGGGCGCCCTCAGCTTGGGATTTCCCCGCCATTCATCCGCTTTCCGTGACCGGAGTCGAACGAGGAATCTCCGGCGGAGGCAGGTCCCAATGGGGGATTCAGGAGTATACGCTGGAGACCCAAACTAGTTTCACGATCTATCCGTCGGACCGTTCCTCGGGTCTTGAATTTTGGAAGGAGGAAAAGAGCATCTGACTCCGGAAAAGAGCCTCATCATCACATCAGCCCATGAGATGCTTAGATATGCGTCGTCTTAAGTCGCAGTGGAAAGAATCTATTCGAGTTCATGGCGTCAGATTCACCCGTGACTCCTTCGTTGAGTCTCTCCTCGGCTTCTTTGGTCTGGATTGGGCCTAAGCCAAATCTCTATGACCTTGAATAATATTGTGTTTATCAGGAACGCACTTTTACGAAAGAGAGCTGCGTATTTCCCGCCACGTAAAATGGGAGTTGGGTCGTTGCCAGCCCCAGTGAGAACCTAGATCCCTGAACAGAATCTACTTGAGCCTTGTCGGTCGGAGCACTCACCCTCGTCAGAGAGATATATAGACGGCCTGAGCACAGCTCATGAGCGTTGTCAGGGAGGATCTTGATGAAAATATCGTACAACAGAGCGTTGATATCGAATCCTGGATGAAAAGGTCCCAGGGCTCTTCGACGAGCTTGAACGGCCAATCGGAGGATCGATGTGGTGGCTTCCCCTGGAACGAAGAAAGAAAATTCGAAGTCGCGATAGGTTTCTGGAATTGAGTATGACCTGTCAGAAGTCACATTAAGGCATAGAAGTTCGAGGAGCATCGATTCCTGGCGAGTGATCCCGGACAATTCTCTGAATCAATTAGACGGGGGGATGAAGATTTTCCATGCAGCACAGATGACTCTCGAGGAGTCTTCTTCATTCATTGACAGAGGGCGAATCAGGCGTTTTGTGGGAGCGCCGTCAAAGGAGCAGGTAGCTGCCCGAACCGGTCGGCTTACATGAGCGACTCTAATCACCGAAATCAGGGGTTGCCCTGGAGCTTATGCGAAAGTCGACGACAAAAACACGACACGGCCCAAATAGCGTGATGAGCAAATGACCGAACCTCGCGTAAATCTCAACTAGATCTCTCGCGATGACTCTTACCCCGGCATCTCTGTAGAGTGAGCAAAATGCCTGTACGGAAACGGACGAAGATCGCCACCGTGGGGAAAATTTTCAGAATTGACAGTCGCCATAGGAATCGACGCGGTTAGACGAGTTGGCTCAAGCACGCTTGATTGCTCTGGCAAAGAGGCTGGTTGTCTGTCGCAGCGTCTAGTTTCATTGATACTCATCCGTCACTCCGCGAATCTCCAGGCGCCAAAGTGTCTCTCTATCTGTCCAGAAAGCTAGCGAGTCTGTTTCGCCAACCGAGTGTTCCCCTAGCGACTTGTGACGTAGTCCAAGGTCGTCCGTCTATTCCGTCGACGTCGGCATAGTGCGTAGTGGGACCATTGATAGGCTCATCGACAGACCGCCACGAGATTTTAGGCGAGTACATTTTCTTTCGGCATTCGAAGTCCTGAGCGGAGCTCTCCTTTAAGAATGATTGACAGATCGATGGAATTTCGAGTTCCCCACGAATTATTACACACATTGTCGGGCTGATGATTCAAATGTTTGTTGCCGGAGCATTCAGCGGTTCAGCATAGGCATCTTCCGGACCCGGGTCTGGGTCCGGATAGCAAGTCGTCTAATGGGGCTGAGCCGCTTCCGCTGACCGGTGATGGGGGAGCCCCCAAGTCCAATGTTGTGCCGCAGCGAATATTGGGCGGTCCGGCGGCGTCCGGCCGTACTGACCTACACGAAAGCCGCCCTCCTTCCTGGTGCGAAATGAATGCGAGCGACGCGACGCTTGCATGCTGTCACCATGAAATGACGCTAGGGATACCGGTGTCTTTTCCGTGATAAGAACGAGCTGCAGTCGCGCCAACAGCAGCGAGCAGAGGCATCGCAGCAATCACCGATTTTTTTTCGCCGACAATCATCTGAGGTATGGCATCAGTCATCCGAGGACGCGCCTGGAATTCCTAATGGCGGAGGACTCGGTTGACGGAATGGTGAGATCCCGAAGATCCATAATCCAGCATTGAGGCCCGAAGATTCAGACGTAATGGGGGAGAAGTATGTTGCAGCTTAATTTTCGAGTTCGGGAGGAGGCTTCGCGCTGAGAAATTGAAATCATTGCATCGTTTGCTCCAGCGACGCGTCAGGCTCGCTGCTTGTCGCAGGCCGCTAATCGAACAACTATCGTACCGAGGACGATGCTGGATCAGACGGAATTCTCGATCGAGCTCGTTAATTCTAGCGCTCATGCTCGATAGCCGCCCGCCATAAGCTCATGAAGCTCGCAGTGCGACCCTCGAGTCATAAAATAGATAGGATTCGGCTTGTTTCAAGAAGCTCCTCTTCACACGCACCCTTCTGGTGTGATAATCTGCGCTCTCCCAAAAGTCGACCCATCTGCCGAGCTCTTCAATCTCTACGCAATTATCTCTGTCTCGCTCCCGTTCTATCGCCCCTCCCGAGCGAAAGCGAAACCGCTGCGGATTACTTGGACTAGCCAATCTTCGGAATGGTCCTTTGCTCATCTTGAAAATTTTCGTGCGTTCGGTATCGCATAACCGACTGTGGAACTCTTGGGGAATATCGAAGATGAGATGGCTCGATTCGCTCGAAATTTCGCAGCTATGCCACCACTATGCGGGACTTATCGACAGATCTTGTCGTATCTGAGGCAAGATCATGCCATCTATAGATGATTTCATATTGAATCCAGCCAAGTGTCTCCTACTGCTCGTCTAGAGAACCGAGTCCGGCGACTGGTGGCCTCCGACGGGTCGCTCAAGGAAGCCCTCATACGGTCATCAGACTTCTCCTTCTAGGAAAACGATTCCGATCTATTCATCAAATCCTCGCTATCGGGCGGAAAATCGGTAGTCCATGAGGGGGGAAGTCGCAACTTTCTCCGTCGATTCCATCAGCTCCTTCCCATGTGACTCATCTTGCAGCACGTAAGTGTACCATGGGTAACAACTATCGGGCAGCGATTGGATTGCAGTGAGGTTGCCCGAGATCCCGGCAAGCTTCACGTCGAGCTTAATTCCCAATATTTCGAGTCCGAGTGAGCTTTCAGTCAGAAGAATGCAATCGAAGTTCTTATGCATCCCAGTGTTCCATCGATACAGCACTAGAAGCGTGACACTGGAATCTTCTGATCTAACCGAGAGCGAGAGACACCGCGAGGATGTAATACATGGTGACCTGTGTTCGATCATAGATTCATCGTTCTTCTGAGTCTCTTCATATTTGTATCCCTTAATCTAGACATTCGGGGTTCCCGCTAGAATCGCGCGGCAAGCTGAGTCAATGTGGAGCTCTAGATTGGCGGATTACGAAATCGCAAACAGAGTCCACGAATTATCCTACTAGAGGTTTATGGCGGAAGCCCCTCGAAACCTTTGAAATTTCTGAACGTTCCTTCCAACAACTTATCATTATTACCGCTCTCAACCACGAAAGGTCCGATTGAACGAGAAGCCGGGGTTTCGCTCAGCAGCTGAGCACATCGAAAAGAGTCGCTGCGTGAAGCACACACTCGGAAAGAAGGAACCTGGCGTGCTAGCTGGGATCTCGGTGAATGGAATGGAAGTCATTCCGATTGAACGAGCGAAACTCAGAGGGGAAGGTACAAGAATCGAATTGTGGTGGAATTTTCCGAGTTGTATCGGAACTCCATGGAATTTCTGAGAATCAAATAGGGAACAATCTACAGGACTCACCGAAAGCGACATCGCAGATGAGACAGGCCGCTGCCAGAGAACCTGCCGAGGCTCCGGCGATTCTGTTCACACAAAGATGACGAGCGTACTCATGGAATGCAGAGATCACTCCCACGTGGTAGAGACCGAGGAATCCACATCCAGAGAGACTCAGATGAAAATCTCGGCCTTTCATCGGAACCTGCTTCATAGTCGCCATTTGGGCAGCAGGTACGCTGCAGTCTGTTGTCAGTCACACCTGATCGCCGAGAGCGGGCTCAAAGATCAGCTGCTCTTGGTGCTTCAAAGAGATTCTCTTCTGAATACGCCGAGGAGGATCGATGAACTCAAATAAACTATCGAGGATTCTGACGAGCAGATGCTCGTATCTGGGTTGGAAGTCACGTCACAGCTTAATGAATTCTCTATGATAACGCTATCAAGGACTGCGCTCTGCGAGCTTCCGTCGATATGGGAGGGCAACGGGTGCTTTTGTACAACTGGCCGCCTGTCTTGCTGCCGGCTCGCCACACACAAGTTCTCTTCGCGAAGGAGAGGATATTAAGCGAGGGAATCTAGGCGCACGCTCTCAATCGATTACGGGTGAGAGCGGGATCGACAACAATGACGTACTTCGAGCTTAGAGGAGATTCTGTCATCTGACTAAGGTCTTCCTTTTCGTGGACAGGGAAAATGCGCCACCGCTTCCACAGACCGATGAAATGAGACTGTGAGTTTGGAGCTCAGAATTTTCTTCAGTCAGATAACCGGCGAAATGCCCGCCGTGATTTGCCTCTCCTTGATAAGCCAAGAGACTCAACCCTATGGATGAGTGAGGAGTTTCTATTCAATGAACTGTAGCTCGTCGCCCGCTATCAAAGCCATAACTCTCCTGAACCTTGCGTCTCCACAGGAACTTCGCGAATGGGACCTAGAATCGCATACCGACTTCCCCGGAATCCGGCCCGGACAGAAGCGTATGGAGGAGAATCATCGTGGAGAACCGAATTCCACGAGTCAATCCAATATCTATGGATACCCGATCGGGTAGAAGAGCGTATGAGTCTCGTCTAGCCATAATTCAGGCACTCGATCTGTCTCTCACGATCTCGTTCCAACAATAAGAAGCCCCAAGATCATCAAGAAATCCCGTGCTATCGGAATCTTAGAGAGTGATATGAGTCATTGGTCCCTCAGGTTCCTCGTTGCTTACTTTAGGTTGATTCCGAGAATGGCGCTTTCGGTCTACGCTCGGAGTGTATGCATACGGTGCGCGTTCGAGAATAGAAAAGCAATCGAGCGGGACGATTGCAAGAGCCGAAATATGTTATCAATGCATCAATGCATGCTGAAATTGAAGGATCTTCGCTTCATTGGATCTCAAGCTTTCGAGGGACAGTCGCGAATGATAGAGGATTCCAAAGGACTATGGTATGGCCATATGCTTCTGGGGTATTGCGGATCGAGACTTCCATCCTCTCCCAAGAAGAGTGATGTGGGCAGTTTGGCTCGGGACCCACGGGGTATCGAGCGGCAGAGTCTGAACCCGCTTCTGTTCTTGGCAGGCTCATCAATGAAGTCCCGGAGCATCCCAACTTGCCGCGACCAGCTCGCCGCGGCCGACTCGCCGCGACCCAGCTCGCCGCAAGGTCCAACTCGCCGCAGGGTCCAACTCGCCGCACGGTCCAACTCTCCGCAGGGCCCCACTCGCCGCGGGGTCCAACTCGCCGCCGGAGGCGACCATCTTAGAGCGACTCATCCTCGGCTCATTCGCCTTAAAACCTAATGGTTGCAGGAGCATAGATATTCCAGGATTTGCCGGTACAGCCATGGAGACAGGGTAAAGAAAGATTAGCAATCATCTTATATCAGCAATCATCTCAATATTTACGCAGGCCGCATAATGACGCCTTCCTGAGCCTCTGACTCGTCTTAATCGCCGATTAGATGGGGCTCCTCATGACGAGTCATGGACCACTCTGATTGCTCAAGGTTCTTGACCGAACGGCGAGTCCTGTAGCATTCTGGGCTGCCGGGTTGATTGCGGTCGGAGATTTGCTCCCGGAGTGGCAGTAAGATCGAATACGCGCGCGACGTGATTTTAAATTAAATGACCATCCAGCATTTCACAGGATGCCGCACGAATACGACACCGACAAGTCTAGTATCATGTCCTGTCATCTTCGCTTGGCCATCCGTAGGAAATTGATCATCATGGCTGTGATCCTGCTGAAGAAAGGAGATCGACAAGGCTCAAGTCTCTCGTGTTTGGGAGCAAAAAACGGCCTTGTCAGGCCCACCTTTCGTGAGATACCTATCCCGAAAGCTTCTCCCCTCTGTGCTACTAATTCGATAATTTCTTTTCTGGATGCCGAGAAGTTCTATGCTCCTACAACCATTAGGCATTTGAGGCGAATGAGCCAAGGACGAGTCGCTCAAAGGTGGTCGCCTTCGGCGGCGAGTTGGACCCCGCGGCGAGCTGGGCCGCGGTGAGTTGGACCCTGCGGCGAGCCGGGTCGCGGCGAGTTGGGGTTTACCGATGAAGTCCGGAAGTTAAAGCTCTCGAAAGCCGAGACTTACGAAGGCGAGAAGTCATTAGAAAGTAGCGAAATCGACCATTATGGGCGGAAAAGAACTGAAAGAACTCCGAGAAGCGCTTAGGCCCGCGTCGATCTCGAGAGTCGAACACTCGATCTGCAGCTTGATTCAGTTTTCGGAATGCGTCGCCGCCCTCCGCGGGAAGCTCTCGTTCAGTTCACCATGCTTGCACTTCGTCATTTCGTCTGACGTTGTCATTCATCCGGAGCTTCCGTATCGCGAATCGCGACCAAGATGTGTGATCATATCAGCAGTCTTCAATTTCGGAACCAGAGATTCTCGGCGTTTCTAGGAAACTAGAGTCCGTCTAGATTCCGAACACAGATCTGGGGCCTTCACGTATGCATATCCTTGATTTCGAGCATCGTCTCTCGAGCGGAGCAAGATTCTCAAATGGGAGCAATTTAATCGTGAGGAGAGAGCCGTCCGATCTGAATCGGCAAGATATATGAGCTTTCCGCAATTTAATTCAATCTCTTCCCAGCGTAGATCACGCTCCCATTCTTCGGCGAGTGTTGTGGACTCAAGAGAAAACACTTCACCTATCAGTAGGACCTCCCTATCTCTCTCTCCAGGGGCGATTTTCGTATCCGTCGCTGCATTGGACTCGCTCTCCATAAGGGGGACTCGAGACGATGCTTTCTCGAGATCGAATTCGCTACTTCACGAATGAGAGCTCGAAGAAAGAGCTTGATTCCGCTCCGAGAGACCCCCAGAATCAGCGTCAGGAAGGGAGAAGATGATGACTGAGATCAGTGAAACTCCGAAAGAAATGTAGTCGATGCGAAATTAGCTGGATTCCACGTTTCATCCAGGGGAGCATCATCCCTCATTCGTGCATTCAATCCGAGGTGTCTTTACATAAACAGAACACGGAATTCGCTTTCGATCCTGATCCTAGAGTGATCTGAGTCCTCGAATCACGCCAAATAGATTCGAAATGCTCCACCCGGAAGTAGGGGACGGCCGGGTCCCACTGACTGAGTGATAGAGTTGCTCTCGATCGAGACTTCCGTTTTTGCTCTGATTGGTCGGATCTCCTCGTGATCTGACATTGATGGGGTCCTCGGGGTCTCTTCCTCTGAGATAATTCCACGACATATTCCCACGATGATGAGTTAGACGGTGCATTTTCTTGCATCTTTCGATGTGTGCCACATATTCCGTATTAGATCGACCATTCATGAGAAGTTTCCCTTACGGGGGGTATCGTCCCTTTTCACGACGCTCCTGCGCGCGGAATTCGAGTGCCTCTGCGGAGCCGGTGCTTCGAGGATGAAATATCGGGAGAAGAGTCAACTCTCTTTGGAGTATGCTTCATCTACAGAGAGAACTTCACAGGTGCCGCCATCGGTTGTCCAGATACGTAGGTACTTTGTCGCCGTCGACAAAAAAAAAAGGGAAGGACTTGCCTCTGAGGGAGAGTCCGGCCCTCGCCACGGCTCCGGACCATACTGGGGGAATTCTCCCCAATGCCTGTTGCTTTCCTGACGCAGGACACGTCGGTTAGGCTGTCTGATCTCAGATGAGATATCGGCTGAGTTTTCGGACTGCGAGTCTCGATCTGTGGAAACTTGAATGACCGCTTTGACTGTGCCAAAATCTACAGCTCGCCGCTGAGGATACGAGGTAGGAGATGATGCGAGATGAAACGTAGAGGAAAGTTGTAAGTGAAGTCACGTTCATCGAGTTTGGGTCGAGCCCAAACCTTCTACAGATCTGTCTGTGAATCATACGGGGAAAATTAGTACTCTTTCCCGCAAGTTCCAGACATGGCTTCGTGCCGAAGTGTCCATCACGGGACATCGGTGCGATGCGCGGGACTGAGCGGATGTTCCATCACTTCCATTAGCCTGACCCCAATGTCTGGCACATTAGCCGAGCGCGGATGACTCTGACACTGCTCTCAATCCTCTCCATCTGCATCCATGGACTGCAGTTGCGTCGCGTGCGTGAGCACAATTCACAAGTTGTCTTCCCCCCATCCCCCCTCCCAAGAGTCCAGCGGGGGATAGGTCCCGTCTGGGAGAATAGATGAAGACTCACGAACCGACAGGATTCGCCAGAGGGAACTCAGGGAGCCTAAAACACTCCGTCCGCGAATTTTGAGGTGCAGGGCTCGGGAGAATTACACGCTGCGTCAGTTGGGTCTGCATGTCATTTTGGGACATTTCGGTTCTGGCCGACACGGGACGACCTTGGCGATACGGCGAGTAACTTCAAGATCCAGGAGTTATACCGGCGAAATATTTCGCCTCGACTCGGGATTTCAGAACCAGTTCCATGAGGGGCCGTTCGAGGAGCTCTCGAAATTCCGCCGGAAGACTGATCCCAGGAGCTCCCCAGACTCTGGAATGGTGGTTACGCTGATCACGAAAGCGAAATAATATCCCACTTTTGAGATTGGTGCAATTGTGCCCTGTCAATGATGGAATTGCATAGTCGCAAAAGTGATGGTGTTTCCCACCGACAAGGAGACGGACGAAACGAAAAAATCATCAAGACCTTTCAGCTGAGCTGAGAGAGAGAACTGATTCACTGTGAGTGAGTACGCCCATTCGAGCTCGATTTCAGTTACGCACGTGAATGTTTCCTATCATTTTTCAGTCGCAATGTGACTCGTGCATTGTTGAGCGCGGAGGCAGCATAGTATCCCAACAGATAAGAGATCGGAGCTTGGCCCTCGTCCAATTCCTCATACGAGATATATCCGTACATGTCGTCGTCGTCGTCTATCGAGCAGTCGTATGGTAGCGAATCGATCTGATACGGTGCTTAATATTTGCAATGCATGAGTGTATTCTTCCGTCTCTCACTCAGTGAGTCACTCTGCCGTCTTTTCCGCTGGCCCGAGCAAGCTTTTATCACATTGTCTGCTCCCCCACCCCGCATTCGCCCCTCGCTTCCCGCGGAAGCGATGCGAGCTCGCGATGTCTCAACGTAGGACGACAATCCGATCGGCGCTAGCTCACCGAAGCCCGGCATCGCTCAATTGGGAATCAGTTTTCTCGCAGAAAACGCCAACCCCATGAAGGCTGATCGGTCATTAGGATTCGAAGTTCTCCCGGAATTCCCTTGGAATCTCTCAGGAAGCCGCAGCTCCGGGCAAAGACGCCCAGTTTCGACAACTTCTCCAATTGATGCTGCCACCAAAGCAAGCCGAAGGTTTTCCTCTCGTTGATAACTCTCACTTCATCTCTCATTTCGGTGTTTATCCTTCGCTTGCGTTTTCCGCTCGGGAGTAAGAAGACAAAGGAGAGAGAAACAGTAAGCAGTCAGTCCGACCGAATCCCTAGCAACGCGTCGGCCAAGGACCACTCATCTTCAATTTGTTTCTTTTGTGCTGACCACCGGTAGCCCCTCCAGCTGAGCGATGGAGAGGAGGCGCCTCTGGGCAGGACTAGAGAGCCGGACTGGAGAGCCGGAAGAGGAAAATGAGGTGAGCGAGATGACGTGGGGCTTCTTTTTCTTGCCAGGTCGCCACAGCAGCTGCTTGCAATCGCTCCGAGCAGGAGCGATGAGCTTGCCTCGTCTAAACAGTTGGACGGCCGATTGAGGTGAGCAGGGACGGCGGACTCACCAGGCAGAGCGTGCCGCTGTTCAAACGAGTCCAACGAGCAGCTTGGCGAGCCAACTTTGAGCCGGGATGAGTGTGGACGGAGCAAGTCGGACCCACGCTATTGAAACTTGTGCGTGCACTCACTCAGGGCGCGTTTCGGTCATGGGCGAGGACTGTCCGGTCCTCCTCGGCCGTCGGAGAGGATCGCCCATCCCGCATACTCCATGGGTGAGATTTCGCTTGGCCAAACTCTCTGTGGGTCTTATCTTCTTCTCAGGCCCACGTCTGTTTAGCTCTTCGCTCCGTGTCATAAATTGACGCAAGCTTCGCGCGCGCTCCCCTCTGTCGGCGTTCGCCAACAAAATCCCCATGCAACGAGCTTTACTGGGTTGACAAATAAAGAGAAAAGCGGCTGAGCGAGCGGCGGGGCTGCGAGAAACTCAGGCTTGCCGGCCGACCGACCGAGCGACAGTCAGGGTGACGACACGTCGGGTGGCCGCGATTTCCTTACGATTATGGTTATATGACGATTGTACGCAGGCGCGCCGATCCTTATGATACCCGGCGCGCAGGAAAGTAAAAGAAAAACAATCGCGGCATAGGCCAACTCCGCTCTCCATTCACAACCTCCTCGTTCTCTTACAGATGATCCGCGTCGCGTTCTCCTGCATTCGCGAATTTCGCCTCGAAGGAGGTCTTGGGGCCTGCGTCACGCGTCAGGTTCGCGATTTACGACGATTCACCCCGCCACCAATAAACAACATATCTGTACGAAGAAACAAAGGATGAGCTCCCCGATTGGAAGTGTCGGTCCTCAGTCGATCGATTCGTAGAACTCGGCCGTCGACGTGATCGGAATCTCTGGAGAGTCCCGGGTCAGCCCCGAATTAGTGGAGCACCGGAATCTTGTTTGGACATAAACTCGATGCCGCAGCGAATCTCGGATGCTCTGCACTCGTCGCGTTAGTACCTACACGCAACTACGAATTGCGACAAGGGAAAAGGAGAAGCCGATTCGGCCGCAAACAGCGATGCCCACTGGTGGTAACTCGATATCGTGACGTTTGTAGCGCTGCGGTACGTCGTGCAGTACGACTCGGCCGGCCACAAGCGAGATGGAATCGTCGTGGACGAGACGAAAGAGACGAGCATGCCAAAGGACGACGGCCCGAGAATTCTTTGATCTTAGCGGGTTGTTTGATCCAGGAGACGACGACGTCGACAACGACGAAACGGACTGCGACAAGTCGTCGATGCGGGCGACCGACGGCCGACTGAGCGATTCGGTGGACGCGCCGGCGGAAAGACTGGCGGATGGGCTGCCAGACAACTCTTTTTCCCGAGTCGGCGCTCGGTTCGGTTCGGAGCCGATGCGGGCCAGCATCGGCGATCCCGTAAGGAAGTTCTCGTCGTGTTTACTCGGAGGACGCTACAGAATGAGAATCAAGGGTCGCTCCGGGCCGCGGTCGACAGCGATGTTTCCGCCGCGATACGAAAAAGTGGCTCCGGGAGGAAACTGCGAGGGCGGCGCGAGCAATCTCTTGTTTTCATCGGATGACCGAGGAGCGTCAGACGGACGGAATCGGGTTGAGGAGATTCGACTTTGAGTCCGCCGCAACGCATCCCGGTCCTCTCGCGCGCACCCGGCTCCCGTACGCTCCTGTGTCAGCGTATCAAAAGGATGAAGTCTCTCCCAACGAACTGTTCTCCGATTTCAGGAGAGAAAAGGAAAAAGACGAGGAGGAAAACCTAAAAGAGGACACTCGGTGGAGGGCTCGCAGCGAGCGCGGGGTCCGAGATCCTGCTAGGATCATAAGAAATTCTTTTGGCAAGCGGCGGTCAGCTCGCCAGCGAACGTCGACCCGTACTCACTCCCCCCACCATCGGTGCAAGGAATCGCTGGGCTCGTATAACGGGACTCTGGTCTCCGCTCAACTAAAAGGGATTCAGTTGGAGCTCCGCTTCTCTTCTGTTGCTTCGCAAGCAGCCCCCAGTCCGCGATGATCGGTAGTAAAACGCAACGAGGACCAACCGGGCACGCAGCCAGCGGAATGCGAATCCATGCCGCGATGTGAAGTGCGAAAATTCAGCCAAAGAGCCAGAGAGAACGCATTAGCATATGCTGACCGCTGTCAAGACGGGAACGGGCAGGATGAAATAGCTTACGGAAATCACTCAACGAGTCGGCCGCCCATTCGTACTCGGCGTGCCTGCAACGAACGAAAAGCGAGATACGACGACACGGACCGATTGGTCTCTTGAGGGCCAGCTGCGTCGGCATACGGTTTCCGCAAAATCATATTTTGCCGCTTTTTGCGACCACAATGATAATTGTTCCTTTTATTCATGTGCGAGAGGGTATCTACTCTGCTCGCTGGCGGCATGGGTCGCATCATCTCCCATGAGAGCGATGAAGGCTAATTTGGAGAAAGCGCGCGAGAGTCGCCTGATGAACCATGCGTCACCGTCGACTTCGGATATGATCCCTCGACGACCCGAATCCGGACTTCGTAGCGTACCGGGCGCCGTGGGATTCTCTCTCGGAGCGGTCCATTCCAGGAAAAATAAAAAAAGCAATGAACGAAAACATGACTGAACGAAAACACAATATATGTTCTTGTATCGTCTGCCTTATATTAAGTTTAATTACAAACGTCCTGTAAGCTGTACATTTTACATAGAAGATACACCGCGATCTGTACATACGTCGAGAAAAATTCAGAGATTCATAAGAGAATGGTCGTGTGCTCGGAGAAGTCGCCTCCTTCAACGGCATTCGCTTGACACAATGATACTTTGTTTCCTAGTTTCTAGTCGAAGTATTTCACACAAATGATATGTTGCAGACGTTCTCGAGTGGATGATTGCCCCGCTGGAATTTTATAGGTTTCGGGGGCAGTGGTGGTGCCCCCAACGAGAAGAGCGCGAAGCCGCATTCGTCGAATATCACGGCGCCCGATTGAACCTGACCGAGAAATGCCTTGATGTCCTGACCTCGGCCATACCAGGGACTGACTGGACCGGTGAAGCGATGAGTTTTCGCGGTCAAAACTAACTGCTTCCCGTCCAACTGACCACATGGAGTCTGAGGATCCAAGAGCTTCGTTGAGTTATCGAGTCGACACGCCATCTGGCCGGCATCGAGGCCGTATCGAATGGAAACGTTCTGGATGACGCTCTTCAGCGGGGCAGTGAGAGCGCATTTTACGCCCAAAATCGTCCCAGAAGGTAGTGCGACGAGAAACGCGACCCTCGGCTCTATGGTTATGGTCTCTTTCAGCAGCTGGGCGACCGGTGTATTCAGATCCACGGGCTGCTGACTCTGAGCTACGAACACATCGACGAGGGAAGTTCCCGAACCGGTGCTTTTCTGCAGAACTTCCGAGATGATCGCGGCGAGTGCCTCCGTTCCCGAGACGGGCACCTGTTTGCTCTCACCGTTCGGTGTTACGATCCTGATTGTATTTTTCAAGAGGTTCTCGTCTTTCTTCTCGTCGTCTTTTTTCTTGCGAGTCAACTTCTTCACGTGAGGAAATAGGGAGCGTCTGGCTTTGGCTATACTGCCGCCGCTGGTCGACACGGACGAGGTCGATGACGTAGATACGTTCGTTCTACTGGCGGTAATTTCCTGTGAAGACGATACGGTCACGGTCTTATGGAGTGTTAGATCGCTCGCAACTGGCTCTGGTGGATCCGGTTTCATTGGGGATATGAGGAGCGGCTCGCCGTTGACGGCCTTGATCAGACATTGCTGATAGAGTTCCGACTTCAAAAACCTCGGATAACAGTCCATGCGCATGAGATTGTATATGTGGTCCTGAGCGGCGACGAACATGTCCCTCGGAGCCGAGCCGGCGGCCACTTGACTCGAAATGTTCCGCAGAGTCACGGAATCGATATTGACCGGTTCGACTGAGTCTTCTTTCAGGTGCTTGTCGAAAATTTCCTTCGCTATAGCCTTTCGTTGAGTTTGACTGTTCTCGTGTCGATACTTTTCGCACGCTGTCCAAAAAAATATGTTCTCCTGCGCGAATTCTTTCTTGAGAAACTTTGCGAAGATCAAAATGCCGTCAGGATGGTTCAACACCGCGTCGAGCGACTCGGTCCACGAGACCACGGAAGGCTGACTCTGGAGCGGTTCTTGAGCGCTCAACCCGCTGTGCTGACGTCGATGGTTCGCGTAGTTGAGCTGCGGCGAATCGAGTGCGTCCAATGAGTGCTGTTTCCGTAGCGCGTAGACTTTCGGACTGTGCTTGTAGTGATGAACAGCGTCTAATGAATCGAGCGACACCTGACTCTCGCTGGTTTTGCTCGGCGATTTTTCCAATACGAGCAGATCGCGCAATCCGGCGCTCACTTCTTCCAAGGACGAGCCAAGTAGCTGTTTCCCGAGCTGTCCGCTATTGATCGATCTTTCTAACGAGTCATCACGGAATCCGGAGTCTGAATCATAAAGGCTCCTCGGAGCGGTTGGAACCGGACACGCTCTGATCTTCGCCAACGCCATCATTATTGGATGCGCAGTAGACGGGAATTCCTGCAGAGTGAGCGACGGCATCGGTCAGGGATATTCTATTCCTTCGATTTGGCTCTCATCCCTCGAATGGGCTGATTATTATCATCTCATTCGTTCGAATTATTTCATTAATTGAATGATGAAAAGTTCATATTCACCTTGCAGGTGTTGCTCTTGGGATCTCTCTGACAAGCGATCTTGAAGGTTCTCGCTCGCCTCGCATGACTCGAATGCGGAACCAGACGAGAGTCGGCCACAAAAACGTGAGCAGAAATCTGTCGTGTGCTTTGACGTGTGACCACGCCGAAATACGATTTGTCCACCTCGTCCATCCCTGCAAGAGTACGGGAACGATTTAGTTCGGGAGTTCTTTCGGGGATCGTGCGACTCGCTATTTAATAAGTCGCGGATACATGGGACTTACCGTAAAAAACGATTCTTTCTTGAGTGAACCTCGCGACGGCGGTGCCTCTATGATTCGTCAGGACCAGAGCGTCTCCGGTCACCTGAGAGGAAATCACATGGTCAATGATTCTGATCTCGATTACTACAAACCATTGTTTTGGTCCATACCGGGCGTTCTCTTTTTTCCATGTCCGGACGACAGTCAGCTTACCTGCATCGCAACCAGAACACGTTGCTGGTCCTTCAATTGAGCGATGGCACGTCCTAAGAGCGCTTGAGCCCATTCCTCAGTTGAGCAAGAAACACTGCCGAGGTAGGAAACCACCACACGGAGATGTCCCACAGCGTCGGCGAGACCTAGAAGGGTCATTCTCAGGATGACTTCTTTCGAATGCGGACTTTCATTCAATACGATGAGAGCCCACGCCGGACTCCCCCACGTCACGCCGTTGCCTGTTCCAACTGACAACACGGGATCGCTGTGGCTATCTTGAGATAGGATTTCACCGAGAAACAAAACCCATTCTCCAATCAAGCCTGTCTCGAGGAAACATGAGCGGCCCGAAGAGCATTCGGAACGCGCTCTTGGGATAGCAGTCGGCATCAATTACCAAACTTGAATGAATCCACTTCCACGCCATGTCACGCCTCACGGCAATGTGCAAACGGGTGCAGAGACGGAGCCGTGGCACCCGCATCCGAGAGCGCCAACAGCTGTCTCTACCAGAGCGAGAGATTTATTTAGCTAATTCGCGATGGATTGTCTACGCGATGGTCGTCGATCTCGCTGTTGACAGAACGCGACCGACGTCGTCAGCTACGCCGCGCCGTCGTCTTCACTACCCTCATCGAAACGAATGGTTCCATCGTCACGACTTACTCTTACTTAGACTTCGAGCAGCACTAAAGGGTAAACTTCCGAGAGAGCTCTTTGCGTGACAAACTTCCACGAGAAGGAATATCCTGAAGAAGCCCGCTGAAGCCGTTCCAGCGAATGAGGATACCACTGTCGTGAGCGTTCCGAAGCCTACGTTCGGAGACTCATTTTTCTTTACACAAACATAAACATCGATGAGAGATCTCCAGCTGAACTCACCGAGTGCTGAGCGATGCTGATGGCAGCCTGAAGCATACGAAGGTCGATTCCGGTTGAAGAGGATGTTCACCAACTCCGCACTCGAGTTTGTTCCTTCAGGTTCGCCGAGGAGACGCTGCGCAGTCGCAGTAGGAGTGGTAAAAAGACGGATTAGACCTTCCGAAGAAGACATTTCACGACAACAGCAAATACGAGAGAAGAATCAGAAATCATGGGAAAGATCCGTTAAGATCGACTTTTCAGCTCAGGAGGGAATGGTACGCCGAGACATATTCAACATGAAATCGACGATGAAGGGAAGGTTTGAGCTATCAGACATCCGGGAGCGAATTTCGGGGGGACCATCGGTTGCTTGTCGGGCCGATCGGAGAGACCTCACGAGAGTCTCAGCGAGATCGCAAAAGTCGCCGTCAGCCAGAACAGGGAAAATATCGCTCCTCTGAGCAACTTCAACTAGAGAAATTACCCTGCGGGGGCACCATCAGCATGGTTTGAGAGGAAATCATTCATACTCAGGCCGAAAGAACGTTCTGCCTGAGCAAATAAAGTATTCGATAGAGCGACGATTGTCACTAGATCGAGCTCGAGTTCTGGTCTCTCGTATGTCATACGGAAATTTTTCGGGACCGATATGATCACCCTCCTCAACCCCAGAGTTTCTTCTGCTGTCATGCAGATTGACACTAACCTTATTCTGCATTTGCTCAACAATGTAATGAGCCCGATTCTGTATGAAATCCTCGTCTTCTTCGCTCGAGCTCGGATTCGCGGGCATTCCAATCGCGGCTAGCAGAGAAAACCACAAGTTGCTTCAGACACAGGAAATCGAGAAGCCTGCGAGGCGATCACTGTTCTGTTGTCCATGTTGATACTTACGATTCCCAGGAACAATCGAAAGCGTCAGAGATGGTCCACTCTTCGCGATTAGACCGACCACTTCGTCATGGGGGACTGGAAATCAAAATCGAGGCACTCATTCTCAGGAAATCATCTTACGAGCCACTGTTCGGCTTAGAAGATTTGGGTGGAACCTGGGAAATCGAATGCGGTGACCAACCTTGATCTACAGGAATACCGTTGACTTTGTAGAGACGGTCCCCATGGCGAAGACCTGCTTGGTGGGCCCCACTCGACGCGTGGACATTACTGAGGACGCAGGGGTTTTGTCCTGAAATCGGCACGGAGGTTGACACATTTGAATACTCCATCGAATCGGCGGAACTCTCCGAGCCCGATTCATCCGCTCTCTGACGCGCTGCTACGTCCGAAGAACTGTTATGTCACTTCCGCGATTACTATTCTCAGCGACTGCTTGACGTCATCACCCATCAGCAATAGTGAATGATCGCTATTTTTAAGTCGACTCCGACAGGTGAATTTCCTAAAGATCCTCCTTCAACTCCTCAGATATGGTCGTGCTGACTTCCCGTTTGTCTTCAGAGCGGTCGATGAATCGACTGCTCAACTTTCGACTACGCAGGATGGTCCATCCAGCCTCATGAACCGCAAAGAGAACGACTAAGGTCGTGAGAGCAGTTTGTTTAGATTTCTTCGAGGAAGCGACAGACAAGCGGGATGCCTAATAGTCTTGACTCAAACTCTAGAGTACACATACCTGAAAGCGTGATCCCGAAACCCGAGGGCCCGCGATTCACGTGGATGTTGCGGATTGCCATTCTGTCCATTCCTGCGAGAAAATCTTGGCTTGAATGAAATTCAGGGACCGAACCATCTAGAGAAGGGGGAGGACATCTTTTTCGGCTTCGGGAAATATGAACAGCTAATGACATGAGAAATTGGGCCATTCATCCGAATGATAACCGCGGCTGACAGAACGCTTCGCCGCTGAGCGCTCGGACGATCCGAAGTATATGTGGGCTGCGCTGTCGAGCTCATTAGAAAACTTTTTGAGGAGCTTCTGACCCTTGAAAAAAATTGACGCGGGAATCCTCGGTACCTGCGTACTGTTCCGGCGGAGAGTGCCGAAGAGAATCTGTCATATTCCGCTCCTCCGTTGGGAAACTCGCAATTTTATCCCAAGAGCCGAGAACTCATCCAGAGAAGCAGATTCCAGATTGTCCGAGTTCAAAGTGAGAGAAAATTATCGCACGGACCTTCGAACACCAGCGGCGCTCGGTCGGGGTCCCTTGCCCCAACTTGGCAATGGCTGGCAGCGAAAAGTGAAACTTTGACAACAGCAACAAGTCCTCACGAAACTTACCGGATTTTTTAGTCAAGAAAGCATCCAAATGTCGATATCCGATGGAATAACACAGCGCTGGGGCTCACCATATCACCTAGGAACACGATTGTTCAATTTTTTTCAAACACAAGCAGCGCCCTCGAATCCAGTTGAATTCCAAAACAAGTTTCTGCCGATAGATGGAACAGCAGTAGCATTGGTGGTGGTGGCTCGCTCTTCTCCCCCCTTCGGGATGATGAAGTGATTCTTCACTGCAGGAACGAAGAGGCCAGCACCTTCCATGAAGTGCGACGGTACCCTCCTGGCTTGCTGAATTCGAGCGAACTCAAGGCGATCGTCCCCATCTCGATCGATCGATCGATTCTGCGGCAGTATCGTCGTTGCACGGAGGTCGGTTGGCTCCTCCCGGAATGGACCGTCCTGATCCATCGGGTTACGGCTCATCGCCGAAGCATTTTCCACATGCGCATCTGCCAGACTGACTGAGTACATATGGCCGTCATACCGCGGCGTGGACTACCACCCTTTGGTTCATTGACGTCGATTCAATTGAATAATTAGAGTTGCTTCGTTGATTGGAGTGTTTCTCTCGACGACCGTCCGCTTCCGTCATCGCATTCGGTCTTATCTAAAGTGGCTTATCTGAGTGAGCTCGATTCGTGGGTGCTCAGCGTGCTTCGCTACATTATTACTCATTATATACGTATAGCGCATTTGAGCAAGAGAGGACGAAAGTTCGTGCAAATAAATATCAATCAATAATTTATATTTGGGACTATCTCTTGGTAAAGAGATTTTTGCGGAAAGTATGTGCAAACGTCGTTCGATTGCTGCGCAAATATGTACACGAAGCCGTTGACGACTTGCGATGCGCGACCATATTGTATACAAAACACTCAATGAATCATCACTAACAATGTCGAATTTTCAATGTCTGATCCGGTCAATTGAAGTCAGTCGTGTCCAGATGAACTTGGCTGCCCTCTCTGCGAGAGCTCAGGTTCACATGTCTCTGTCACTTAGAGACACGAGACCGTCATTCTTTATTAGTCGCCGACCTAAGCGATGCCTCACGCGTGCCTGACATGATAATGAATCCACGCAATGAACAGGTCGATGATCGAAAGCCCGTAGCCCGTACGTTAGCGGACGAATGAAGTAGGTGAGCCCTGGATCCAAGACGGAGAGCGACGGAATCCTACATCCCAACAGAAACCTTTGGAAGATCGACAGACGAGGGCGGCTATGACACAGTTCATTCGCGGTGGATTTTGCGTTCGATCTCTCAAACAGAAACAAAAATCACTCATTCGCTGTCCGAACTACTTTCGGACAAGTTGGCTTCTCTCTCCGGAAGGAGTTTCAATTTGCTAACGGCTGCTTTCATGCGTTTACTTGGGAATAAATTCTCGCGTTTCTGAGGCTGTGGCAAGAGGAAACGATCGATTCTAGACTGAGAAGATTTGTCTTCGTACCTCTTCAGGATCGGTAAGAGGTAGCCGTCGGTTTTGTCTTGCGGCCAGTTGAATTTTTTCGCGGTGAAACCGCGGAGCAAATCCAGATTGGGTCGCGACCACGAAAACTTCTCTTTCACTCGCTCGACTGTAGGATGGCAGTAGGCGCTATGGACAGCCTCGCTGGGAAAGCGGTCGTCGAGCACGAGTTTGATGAAACGCGTGCGGATCGAGTTTTTCGGAAGGGCCGCCCCACGCTGCGCGAGCGACCACCACTTCTTGAACTCGGTCAGAGTTTTGAGGACGCTCTTCCCGCTCCGGAACTCGGCGATGATCTCGCATGCCATGACCGGACCGACGTTCTCGATGCCGTTCGTGTAATCACTTCCGGTCAGCATTGCGAAACCGATCAGGTCCTCTCGGCTCAATTTGAGGTTCGATTCAATTGTTTTTGCAGCGTACATTTCGCACTGATGATCTTGTGAAAATAAATTCTTGTACACGACGTTTCCACCGAATAGAAAGATATCGGAATCGTCCGTGACTACACCCTGAACGAGTCCGGCTTGTTCGAGGGCCGCGCATTGGGCTTCGGCTTCTCGCGGGGCTCGGACCACGGGTATGCCGAACATTTTCAGCAGCTCCTCGCAATCTTCGGCCATGGACGCCGTGATTTCGCTCGTCTGCCGCTGGATTCGGTTGATTTCGTTCTGCAGAGCCGTGTTCTGGACTTGGAGTTGTTCCCTCCTGGCTTCGATCTGTTCCGTGGACATGGTGCTCGTTGCGGGTCGAGCTTTCATGCTGTCGACGCCGTTGTTGAGTCTGGAGGTGCTCTGACTTCCGATGCTTTTGACGTCGATGTTGTTATTCGTCTCAGCCTTCTCGGCGTCGTCGTCATCGTCGTCGTCGTCTTCTTCTTCTTCCTTGACGGCTGCGTCCACCGGAAGACTCGCCGAAGAATATTCGTCTTCGTCGCTGAGCGGCTCGGATTTTATTTCGGCGATCGGTATAGGGGAATCGCCGTTGATCAAATGCAGGTTCGCAGCATCCTTGTCCTCAAGACATTCGCTCTGCCTTCTCTCTTGCTCCTTAATTATTTCGAGAGCCTGATGGAAGTCAGTCGGATTGTCTGTGAGGGACGGGGCGGAGGCCGGCACGAAGCCCATGGAATTCGAGTTGCACCTGCTCGGCTCCTTGCTGGCGTAGCGACTAAGGTTCTGTGGAAGGACGATGTCGTCGTTCGAATTGAGCGAGCTCTGCGTCGTTCCCATGAAGGAGACCTCTTTGAGAACAGGTGTACCGGTTACTTCGGTCAACTTGCAGCTCTCCGAGCTCTGAGCCGACGTTTCCTCCTCAAGACTCTTCGAGCGTTCGACCGCTTCTTCCGTTTTGAACACCGAGTTGCCAGTCTCCGACACTTCGAGATCTGCGTTCAGTACGTCGGTGTTGCAGCTCTGGTCCGCCGAGTCCTCGAACTGGCCTTCGGGAGGACATGGAGCGTCATCGTCTTCGGAAGTTTTCTTCGTTTCCGAGCCCTCGTCGAATCGTTCGTCGGGCTGCATAACTCTCGTCGTACTTGCGCTCACTATGCTGCCGTGACCTACGTCGAGCGACAAGCCGTCGCTCGCGAGACTGTCGTCCTTCGTTTGGCCCATGGCTCCGCCAGCGGGACTACTAGGCTCGAGCTGACGCATGGCTTCTTCTGCGCTAACTTTGCCACCTGTTGAGGGCAGTCTCTTGCGAACGTTATTCGGCCGTTCTTCATCGGAGCTCGCCTCGGAATCGGTTATCATCCCGGGCTCGTCGTGGACGAGCTCCACCGCTTTCTTGAGTGTTTCGTTGGTCTCCTCTCCTCGCTGAGCACCTTCCAGCCACTGTGACACGAGGAAATTCTCTACGCGTTTGCCCTCGTCTCGTTCGACGATCTTCGCGTCTTCGGATTGAGTAGGTTCTAACTTCGGTTTCTTCACCGGAGACTCTTCGTCGTCGTCTCCGTTTTCTGCTTTCGGCTCTCGCTTCTCGAAATCGTATTTGGCTGGTGTGATTTTCAGTAACAATTGCACGTCGGCGTCCGAGGCCATCCGGAGGAGTCCGTCATTCATTTCCTTCCGCACCTCTTGGATCCTCAGCTGCAGTCTATTTTTCTTAAGTATTTGGTCCATTTGAAAACTTGAAAAATCATCCCGATCGACGGGTAATTCATCGACCGGCCGAGATCCTCTCTTTGCTTGTTCCTTCAGGGCGACCAAGAATTCATGCTGAAGTTCGGATGGCAAGGTTTTGAACTCTTCGGAATCCACTTTGATGTTGGCGAGGTCGGCATTGTAGGAAACGTCGACGTCTGACATAGAATCGTCAGATTCATCTTTGATGAGCATCGATCCTGGTGGGAGCTTGAACAAGCTCTCGTTCTCTTGATCTCGTCTGGAACAGGATGAGAACAAGTTGAAGGATGCGATCAGGAGCCCGCCCATCAATCGTAGCTCCGTCCGTTACGTAGATATTTCACTCACCGCGATGGTTTGAGTTTCGGCAGTTTTGGATTGGCTTCGCCGAGTAGTTTCTGCTCGACGTAGGTATGGAGCATTCTCTGCGTAGCTTTACGGATGGCTTCGTTCCCATCTTCACGACGGCGTTTCCTCGAAGCCTTAAAGGAACATTAAACCCTTATGAGTTTGGATCGTACTCAAAAATCGGCCGGAAGAGCTGATTCTTCCGTGTTGTGCTTGACAGACTAGGTGAACTTGGAATGATTTCTCTTCTAATCCGTATCTTATCAAGATACTCACAAGGGTTTGATATTTTAGCGCGGGAGCTTCACCGTCGAAAACGAATACGGGCTTGATTTTGTAGTGGAGCAATTTGCAAACTCTCTGGAAGAGACCCACTAGATGAGCATTGTCGACACCCGCGCCACCGGACGTGCGGTATCCCTTGATGAGCTGGTTCAACCAAATGCTGATATCTGGAAATTGATGCATGATTACTCACTTTGCGCGAGGAGTCCCCGTTTTTCAAGAACAGAATGTTCGAGAATAAATCGCCAAAGTCCGAATTTGCCCTCCTTCGATCAAACGAAACACGAACGAAACAGGAACGCGGAAATATTGGCGGAGAGATCTAGGTACTCCACACGCTCATTCGGCAAGGATCGGACCAAATCGACAATTCACGGTGGAGGAGGCGAGACTGGGAGGATTCCACCTCAAATCGACGCAGAATAATTAGAGCTACTCGATCCACCGCGAGCGTGTTCTGCTTGAATTCCCAGGAAGACCAGGATTTCGCCCCGGAGAGTTGTTCCATTCGGTCGGCAGAGCCCCGATCTCGCACGGCATTTTCGCGGCGCTCTATACCACCGGGTTCCGTTTCTCATGAACGGTGGGTTTTTCGCGGAAAGACCCAGGTCAATATCGGAGACATAAAAAAGAGTGGATGAGAAATCCTCAGCTCAGGATTCGTATTTCGGTATCCGGGAAGCAAAGCTTCTACCGTGCGTGATGGCGGCACCCGCTTGACACCATCTGGCCAACGACGCAATAGCGTCGAATGCAAGGAATACAGGAGAAAAACTCAAGCTCGACCCGGGAGCCTTCCCGCGATGTCGATTCAAGGCATTTCCTATCGGATGCGGAAACATTCTCCGACCTTCCTGGCGTGTATTCGGAAACGGAGAACCGGGCTGAACATTGGGCGCGCACTTCGCAGCCACGCGACACTTACCGATGGCAAGAACTTTTCCTTCGAGTGTCTCCAATCTAATTGGTTTCCCCGTTGGATCCAACAGCTGCCACAAGCCGACGACTCCCATTCTGGCATTCCCAACTGGTCACGATACAGAATCTGCTTCTGGAAGCACGCACAAAACAATGTTGGCCGAATCTCTTTCACCGACTACCTCCTCCTTCTTCACAACACATTCGCTTGTAGAGCAGAATTGCCGCCAGAGAGCATCGCTGTAAACAATCGGGGCGAACGCCCCAGAAGCCTCGGTGCTCTCTCTGCGAAGACTCCCCCGAGTTGTTCTCGGCTCGGGGGATCGCTCCAAGGTCACTCACCGAGCAGTGTATCGGTCTCGGTTTAGAATCGAGCTCGGAGCTTCAGTGTTAGGCTTAAGTCGGCTCTGTCAGCTGACAAGGTCGACCTGCTTTTGGGTGCGTGCAATCGACACGCAGAGATCGGCTTCGAATACCGATTTTCCTTTCGAGAAAATCATCGTTATCCCTCGTGTGGAGCACCGCGTGGAACTCTGCGTGATTCTCGGTGCAATTGGAGTTTTTCACGAGCTTCGATGGCGGTTTCGAATTTTGGCGGGGACGTCTTCTGTGTGTTGCTGCATTTCGTTCGCAGACGCCCGTTTCCGGTTCGGTATCTTCCTTTTTCGTGTGGCTTCGGTGTCGTGCTGGTGTAAGGCACCGATGTAAGTTTGAAATCCGATGAAATCTCGAAGAAAAATATATAAAATCCTGTGTATAAGACCCGAAGGGAATCGCTGTGTTTGTTCGGAGCTCTCTGCCGTGAAAGCTTTTCGAACCATCGTCGTTCGTTGGGCTTTTTCGAGTTGTTTTCTGCGGCAACGCTCGATAATGTGCTCGTGACGTTCGCGCTTCGCAGACTTTTCCGGGGTTCAGAACTCGAGCTTCGGGAACTAGGGTTCGCTACGACTTCAGCACTTCGTCGAGTCTGTGTTCCTGTTGTCGATTGTCTGGTTCGAAGTCCGTGAGCGAGGGTCGGACAAACAGTCAAAACACAACAAGCCGGAGCCCGAGTCCTCGTTCGATCGTATCACTGAGTTCCTCTTCAATTTTCCAGACGATGGGACGTGTCATCCGCTCTCAAAGAAAGGGTGCGGGATCTGTGTTCCGTTCCCACAACAAGCACCGCAAGGGAGCGCCGAAACTCAGGTCGATCGATTTCGCCGAGCGGCATGGATACATCAAGGGAATCGTGAAGGACATCCTTCACGACCCGGGTCGAGGTGCTCCTCTCGCCAGAGTGTTCTTCCGTGATCCGTACCGCTACAAGCAGCGCAAGGAACTCTTCCTCGCCTGCGAAGGAATGTACACAGGACAGTACGTTTACTGTGGGAGGAAAGCACAACTCCAGGTGAGCTCCGGCGTGTTCCTCCGCGGACGGCTGTCGATACTACAGGATGGTCCGATCGAGATCAGAATCGCCGATATTTCGAGGGTACCCCGCGTCGAGAAATATGAGGGAAGCCCGAGTCTGACTTCATCTTTCCGGTTCCAGGTCGGCAATGTGCTCCCTGTCGGCAACATGCCCGAAGGTACCGTTGTCTGCAATCTGGAAGAGAAGTCCGGAGACCGAGGACGTCTCGCCAGAGCCTCTGGTAACTACGCAACGATCATCGCTCACAATCCTGACACGAAGAAAACCCGTGTCAAGCTGCCCTCCGGAGCGAAGAAAGTCATCCCCTCCGCCAACCGTGCCATGGTTGGAATCATCGCCGGAGGCGGTCGAATTGAGAAGCCCATCCTCAAGGCCGGTCGTGCCTACTTCAAATACAAGGCGAAGAGGAACTGCTGGCCGAAGGTCCGAGGTGTGTGCATGAACCCCGTCGAGCATCCTCACGGAGGAGGTAACCACCAGCACATCGGTAAGGCCTCAACTGTCAAGAGGAATACTCCTGCTGGTAGGAAGGTCGGTCTCATCGCCGCCCGAAGAACCGGAAGAGTCAGGGGAACTCGCGTCATCACCTCCAAGGACGATTAAACTCGGAGCTAACCCCAACGTTAATAAAAACTCTGAGGTCGAAAAAAATATCAGACAGACTTCTAATTGTATAGAATGCCCAGAGGGAGGTGAGGATTCGCAGGTCTCAGGTCAATCCGGTGTTTATTCGGCAACGTCTCTATTGAAGAATAATTCCAATGGCATAGCACTCATGGGGAGCGCTCCTCTCGACACGACCATGGTATCGGGCGAGCGAGCGAGCGATAATGATCGATTCTAATATTCGAATCTTCTATTGGGTCTCTTTGGCCGCCTCGAAATCCGTTTGTCTTGGAGCTCGTCGTCCGACGGGAGTTTCCTCTTCGAGTCGGGGGCGTGCGCCTCGTCTTTCTCGGCAGCGTCAACTTCCGGCGCATCTTTCTCTTCGCTGATCGTCTCTGCGCGTAGACTTTCGGTTGGACTGTCTTGTTCGGCGGGAGCCAGAGTAGCTAGGCTTTTCCGAGTAATCTGACGAGTTGTCGTTGAGACCGGTGCTTTGAGAACGATAGTCCTCCGCGCCGGAGCTGCCATTTTCACAGGCTCCGCTGAAATAATGGTTTCGGTTCAGCGAAGGAATAACTCGGGAGGCAGCGAGGACATGGGCTGCACGGGAGGCGTGGGATAGCGTCGGAAGATATTTTCCAGCGTACTCACCGTTGACCATGATCGCCTTCGGCGATGGATTCTGTTCCTCGGGCTCTGGTATATTCTCGAGAGTCGAGACCTCGTCGACTTCAGGGTTGGGCGGGGTTTCCGTCCCAGGCTCGGCGGGAACAACCTCGGTCGTCTGCAGGAGTTTCTGTAAGAGAAAGAACAGTCTTTCAATGAACTAGCGATCCGATGGAGGAGCGAGGAGGGCCAGAGCGAGCACGCTTCAAATAACGAACCATCATTGCGTTCATCTTCGCTGTGAGCAGTTTGGTCGATTCTTCTGATGCGTTGAGGTTCTCGAGAATTTTCACAAGGTCTTCACCGAGCTGAGCGACTTTGCATGCTTTTCTCCGGCAGTCAAGATCTTCTTCCGAGCACGGCGCCGTGAGGTAAAGCACGTTGTCTTGAGTGGCTTCTTGATGGAGATACAGCTCGAGTACGTTTATATGTTTGCAATTATGGTAGCCCGCGAGATAGAAGTCGCAGTCGCATTGGTAGATATGGGGACATTGACCGTCCTTCATCATTGTGGGTTTTGAGGTGCATATACTACAGTAGTCATCGGTCGAAGTCTTATGCGAGACCACCCGAGCTTGTTTGTTGGTAGGGCCGACGTAGTAACTGGTAGCGTCGATGGGCGTCACTGTGAACGTATCTGAAAACGGAGGCGTCCACGGGATTTCCGAGGGCTTGTTCGCTTTGAGCAGGACTTTCTTCTCCGAATGATAGGGGAAGTCGGACGCCGTCAGAACTTGACTTTCATCCGGAGCCTCGTCAGCGACCTTGTGAATGATCTCCATGGCTTTCTGTAGGATTTTCCCACGTATGAGGAATTCCTCCTCGATCTCGTGACCGTAGTGCGTTGTGGATCCGGTGCAGATGATTTTCTTCTGGTCTTTCCTAATGGTGAAGTGAGCGGTGCACGCGCGATTCACGTCTTTCGGTGGCTTTCTCCGTGACCTTTGTCGATTGACTTTCTTAGTCTTATCTTTTCCTTCCCGATTGCAGATGTAATAGATTTTGAAGTTGTCCTCATCCACTTTTTGGCTCCCATGCTGCTTGTAGCGTGTTTTATTGTGGATCTGTATCTCGTAGAAGAACTTCCAGGCGTGGTCCATGTTCACAAACTCTTTAGAGAACAGGTCCACCTCATAACCATGCTCTTGTCCGAGGTGCCTCAGGAGCTCCACTTTGTTCGGGAGCGTTTGGTTGCAGTCATAACACAAGTTCGGGAACAGCTGTATCACCTTCTTCTCCCTGCACGACGACTGCAAAGAGAGAAACGCTTCAATTTCTCGTCGTAATCGCTACGGGATTCATCCGACGTCCCTCCTTCACGATGAGCGAAGACGCAGTCGATAAATGATATGAAAATTGGCTCTACTCACCTGTTGTACGTTGAGTCTCGACTCGGACAGAGCTTCCTTATCGGAGTCCTCGAGGGCTCGGGTTGATGAGCTGCCGCAAGGAGGTCGAATCCTCACAGGGACATAATCATGATTGAAATTCTTCTGATGTTGCCGTAGTGAGATCTTCTTGGTGAATCCGATCGCGCAAACGGGACAGAAGAACTGCTTTGAGCGAGCCTGCCTGAAGAGAGTAAATTTTCGCTCTAAACATGAGCAGATCCCTCGCTGATGCTCCATCTTCCGTAGAAGAAACTTGAATCATTAGCTTAAATAATTCCATATACAAAGATAACGTATATGAATATAGTTGACTCACTCAGATTTTTTCGCGTCCAATTCCGCCTGACTGTAGTGTTTGTTGGTCTTCATATGTTCCCTGAGGATGGCGTCGTTTTGGAAGACTTTTTCGCACGTCTCGCAGCTAAAAAGCTCAGGAGGCGGTGGAAGGTCGTCGATCTCTTCCTCGCATGCCTCGGCAACATCGTGATTGTGCAATTTCACGATATCGATTTCAAAGCGATCCCCTCCAGGGAATTCGAGCATTTTGAACGAGCACACGCAGACAGATGTCAGGCTCCTGCGATTGAAGTTGCATCGAAACGAGTACGAAATGATCGAGGAATCGTTCACCCGTTTATTCGCAAGGAAAAACCGTGTGTTGAGAGCTTGCTGAGCCTACACAGAGAAAAAAAGTTCCGGAAAGTGATTAGTCCACCGAGCGCTTCAATTTTGACAGAAAGCATGGTCCAGCGTTCATTCCTATTTCTTGACCACCGTAGAGGAAATTCGCCATACTTGTCGGAAGATGTAGTTCGCCTCGTCCCTATCCTTGGCGATATATTTATCGATGTACTCGGATCCGAGATGCGCTTTGACTCGATGTGTCATGTAATAGCTCCGGTCTCGAGTTTCGAAACTGCACAAGTCGCAACGGATTTGGGTCGTGATGACTTCATTGTCCCATCCGGAACTGTTCCCGAGCTCCTTCTTTTTCGACAAGCGAATGAATCTGTGAAATTATCAGCGATGCTCCATTTGTTGGGGTGCTGTCCGTGAGTCTCTCGAGGCTGTTTCTGATCTGCGGACCGTGAATTCAAAAATGTGTATCTGAAGAGAAACTCACCGAGGAGCGATATGATGGAGCTTTTCGGCGGCGTGCTGAAGCAACTCCGTCTCAACTGTGAATTGATCGCCGCATATCGGACATGTGAGGACGTAATCGGCCGGTGGCGCCGCCGTGAACTGATATTCGCAAAGGTCTCGGTACCCTGTGTGCTTATAGTGCTGTAGACAGCCTGATAGAGTTCCGACACCTGCAAACGGGAGCAACCATTTTCCTCATGAGCACAGTCGAGACCTTCACCTGGCGTCATGCTGACGTCTCAGCCGCTCCACCTCGATCCCTGGGAATGCATGGCTCGGACTTGATTCAAACCTGAACTGTAATCTATGTGGAATTCGATGTACGCCGTGCAGACCTGCCCGGTCTGATTTCGGTTTTTCCTGAGCATACGGTCATGGGCGCAGACGTAGATGACGCGTAGCTGCTTGGTGCATGAATTGTACGTCTTATAGTCAGCGCCGAAGAGGTAATTGGCGTGCCGCTGAATTCTCTCGAATTCGTAGAGCATCAGCGTGACCGAAGTGTAGTGCTTGAAAAATGTTGCCAGCTTGATGTCGTGGTTGAAACTCAAGTGGCTAACGAGATTCTTCTTGTTCCGAAAAGCCGATTCGCATCCTTCCTCTCCACAGCCGTGCTTCTTCGAAACGCGGGTTTGGTCGAGAGCGGGCAAAGGCTTACTTGCGTTGCTCACGGGAAGGTAGTGAACAATTTTACCATCCACCACTTGCACCTCGGTCAGTTCTTCGTCTTCATCAGCCTCGTCCTCCTCGAGGAAGATGTCATCCCCATCGACGTCTTGGTAGCTCTCATCTTGTATTATGTGTATGATATGCGTGTTTTCTGTGTCGATCGCTTCATCGGTGTCATCCATCTGCTGGACGTACAGAGTCTGCGTGGCACCGTCGTCCTGCTCCTGACCATCTTCGTCCTCTGCCTCTTCATCTTCTTGGCCTTCGGCTTCGTTTTCGCCGTCTCCATCTCCGCGATTGACAGCCGCCGAGAATTCTTCTTTGCCTTCCTGCTGCTCGGCGGTGATTTCCGACGATTCTCCGTGCGCCGTGTCGGTCTCCATGGGCCTGTTCGAAAGTGTTAAGTTATTACTATCATTCCAAGGCCATGGTCACGAGTCGCAATGATATCGACCATGCACTGCCAGGCTGACTCGAGAGCACCTAGATACGTGAATGGATAGTAATCAGATGCGGTTTTGGCATTTATGCATTTCCCCCGCGCATACTCCTTCGATCCGCGCCCCCTCTCATATTCCCTTCGATCTCTCCCCCCTCCCCCTCCCGGATAGACGGATACATGTGTAGAGAATCATCAGACAGCAATAATTCGACGGTCAATTCATCGTGTAACCTTGGCAGGTATCCCTATAAAGCCGTCGAAAAACACTACATCACGTAGGTGATTCGACACGCCATTCCATAAGCGTGGCTCCTTGATATTCATCGGTAAACGACGAATAAGATTATTGTTCGGGAGAATATGATTCCTACAACGGCTGGAGGTGAAATTCCCCCCCCAATAGGGAAGGAAGATCGAAAACTTCTCATGCATTCCCACTTGTGGGACTCGCCGTTTCACACATTCGAAGTGGCATGAAAACTATGATTTGCTAAGAAGAGCTCTTTATCAAATCTCTGCTGTCTTGTTGTGCTTTAGCGCGCTGCAATTCCCGTTTAACAGTCCGAATTCGTCTCAGCAGGTTCGACTTTCCGTTCGTTTTGTTTCAGAAGCTTTTTCTAACAGTCGGACGCCCCCCGTCCGTTAAGAAGGGATTCCGATACCCGACGACGGCGGTTGCGCTGCTAGGGAGTCGGTGTTGACGTAGTGCACGTACCTTCGTATGGGGAGATTTAGGCCTCCGGAAAGCTTGAGGGAGACGTTGGAGTTACGTCAGAGTTTCTTCGTTTCCGAAATATCGGATTCCTACAACCACCACAGCTCACAACACTATCAACGAGCGGCCTGCTGCAACAACAACAAGCGGGCGTCCGCCATCTTGGAAAATCGAATGGCGCCAAACTTCATAGGCTCTTCTTCTTCTGAATGAGAGGCTCTCTATCGTGGTCGTGGTTCCCAAAACTTACCGGGAGGGAGCGTTTCTTCCTACGGGAGCTGGTCAGTTCCGCAGATTCCGTTGGAAGTTCTTGGGCCCTGTCCTGAAGGGAGCGGAGAGACCGCCGAATCGAAGGGTCCCTCGTCCCTCCTCAGACCGGGTGTGTCAATACATTACCGAATGCCGGAGAAAATGCCGTGCAGCGTTGAATTTTCCGGAGCCCATCGGGTAAATTCCTCGGGGGCAATCCGATTACGCTGTATATGAGTCGGTGTGCTGTGAGCCCTCTCGCCAGTTCTTTCTGCAGACTACGTCGTTTGCATACTCGCCGTGACGAGCGATCGTGTACGGTTAATGCGCTGCTGGCGAAGGTGTTGTCGTGGCTCGATACGGCATTATTTTCACCTACGGTAGCCCGCGTATCCTTATGAAGTCTCGTCAGATGTTGGATATTTTCTCACGGACGTCAGTTGGGATTCTCAGGCCATTTGAGAATCCGGAGTTGAATCTTGCCCGCATCAAAGGGGGGGAGGGGGTATTTAGTCTGGAACCTTGAATCATGGGCGAAACCGTTCCCTCCAACGCTAGTCCCCATGCAAACCCTCTCGTTTCTACGGATGCGTTTGTCGTCGGGTGCTTCGGAGTCGTCTTCGTAGCATGTGCGGAGCTCAATGCGTTCACAGTCCCGAGTCGCAATCCTCCGGCGCGGCAGATAGGTGGAAGCCGAATGGAGATTTCCAGCTGGCCAAGTTCTATCACGGCTTTTATAGGTTCGCCGGGCTCCGTCGAACTGTCACCCGCCGTTCCCTGACGGCTCCTCGGAATCGTTCCTGTGTTGACCACCCCCATAGTTTCCCTCGTCATCAATATCTTCTCCGTTATTCTCTCTTGGTCTCCTTCTCCTTATCGCACAGGATCCATCTTTTTCGAGCTGAACCCCGGAAGGATTGGCATTGAGACTGAGTGAGTTTGCTCGGGATTGAGGTACCGGGCATCGTCAGGGGCCTCGCCCCCGAGAACTGATTCAGGGAAGAATTTTTCGCACGATGGTCGAAGCCGGGTATCTGCGCCTCCGAAGGGATATTTCGCAATCTTCGTCGAGACTCGCTCCCGGAAAAGTCTGTTCGTCTCCCTCTGGAGCGGACCGGAATCCCACGAAAACGAATCCGACATCCCACGCTTCGATCTGCTTCCGATAAGCTACTTTGGTTCATATTGTTTGGTCCATATCGAGGAGAGACAGATGTCACCAAATATTCAGAATTGAAGCTAGAAGATCCGATATCCAGCGCGGCTAAATCTGGCATTGAATTTCCAAGGGAGAAAACTCTATCGAGTGACTCTCGTTGCCTAATCGCGAGCAGTCTTCTCGGATGCTTTCCGCCTGAGGGGGGTTCCGAATCGAGATATTGCTTCTTGGGATCGGTCTCGATCTGGATATGCTTGCCTAAGTCTGTGAGATGGTGTCCGAAACCATCCCCAGTCGATGGCAGTCGAGATCGGCTACATCCCAGAAAGTCGAGCGTGATCGAACTCCATCCGGGCTATCACAAACGAACTTTATGACGCCAGGCTCAGCCCTATGGATTTTCGAGAATTTCCGGGGTTGGAAGAATCGGGCGTGGGTTGTATAGAGAAGCACAGAAAGGAAGAGTGTTGAGCTTCAAACCATTGCGTCGCCAGATTGAATATTGAGTTTAACTCCAAGGGCTAGAGAGCATCGGTCACTTCTTGCGTAGCTTCAGGGGGTTTTCCATAGCGGAGAATGATGATTTCTACAGGGGTGGACAATACGCCTTACATGTCTCATTATCAGAATCGAGAGAAAGCTCGAAAGGGGTCGAAACCCCCAAGCGGAACCGTACTCCGAAGATTCGCTCGGGAACAACATACAGTGGGGTCCCGGTTAACGAACACCTCGGAGAACGAACCTTCCGAATTGACACCATTGAACCGCATTACGAACCAGTTTGATCCGCTTAAGGAACTTTCTCGGATTTCCCGAAAGAATCGAAGCGGATCTCACAGGGCTCGGGACCGAATGCCCTGTTTTTTTCTGCTAGCGCGTCGACTGAGATGCACGGTGCGACATAGATGCCTAGTATCTCATTGAGACCATTTCCAATTGTGGCTCCGCTTAACGAACTTTTCGGTTATTGAACATTTCCACGGAACCGAGCCGGTTCCTTAACCGGGACCCCACTGTATAGCCTAGATGCAGGCAACTCAAGATATGAGGAGGAAGAATCCTCTCTTCCGTTGCGACCACGGCATACGGGTTTCCTAAGTCTAGATCGTCGAGGCTTGCCACTAGTTCAGATGAGGCTGATCCACCCTTACCAGGCCGAAACCTAGGCCTTAAACCTTCCAGAAGGAGCGGTAAGGAGCGGGATCGATCAGGGCGGGGAACATACCGCTTCGGTCAAGTTCCACCCTGAACCATACCATACCATACCATACTGCCACTTACTCTCAATGAATCTACGATCGCTGAGCTCCGGAGAGCTCGACTCAACCACCCTCGGGCAATGGAGGGCGGTCGGCCTGCATTCCTGAGCGGCAGCTCTACGGTCCGCATTCCCCTGGGTGAGTTGAAATGCCGAACTACTCAAGTCACACGGGCTGAAGAAGTACAAATATAGGCAGCGCTTGGTACTCGTCTCAGTGTTCAAACCGAGCGACTCGATTCATATTCTCGTTGATGATTCCCCAAATCGCTAGATTCATCCCGAAGAGAATCGCTGGACCTATCCTTTAGACTCATCAACCGGAGAGTTCTTATTCAGTCTGCGAATCTCCGATTGCAGTGGACAATAACTCGCTCGACCTCGCGCGCGAAAAACTATGTGAGTATGAGACCTTCCTTCTACCCCTGGCGCGAGGGGGAAGCATTCCTCGCTATATTCGGCTGAGCGGACCATTCGGCATACTCAAGATCGATCGGTGATCCGGGCACATATCGCTTCAATTTTCCGATAATATCACTCTGATTCCCGATGAATTCTCAGACGCCCGCAGAGGGTTTAATGGAGCGAATATTGCTCGAGCTGACGTAGGGAGCGGTCTACCAGCGGAACTCCCGTGTTGTCCCTATTCATATTTGGGCGACCGATGGTCGAGGGCTCAGCGTTGTCTGCACGTCTCATGCAGAGTCACACTAAGCACCTTCGCTTCGTGAAGCGCCGTTGTATCGTTCAGGGGGTTGCAGGTTCAAATTCAGTCGCTGACATCTCTAAAAGTGGTGTTTTCATAAGAAAATTTGCGCCTGCCGTTCTCTTGCGGCGAATGCCGAGATGGATTTCCCGAGCTCTGTTTGACCTATCAACGATGCCGAATCTCTGCGCCGCAGCTGGAAATCTTCCGCGGACAGGCCGGAGCAGGGCAAAGAAAAACATGTCGTACTCCTCGGTCGTCGTCTCGATGAGCGAGTGAGTCGACGGTTAGGGGAGCGTTTTCTCATCCTCTCCGCTACACTTTCGATCGAGCAAAGTGCTGCCTCAGCCGCTGCTTGTCCAGCTCTCGGAGTGGAGATAGTTCTATTCGGGAGCGAAATGCTCTGGATTAGGCGCTTTCCTTTCAAAGTGCTCGAACGAGAAACCCCAGAAATCGCTGCTCGTTCGACAGCTGGATCGGCCCGGCAGAGCTCGATCCCGTGCTCGGAATGTGAGGGAATCTATTCCCTGAGAAGTGTCGAAGTGCGATGTCAAGAGGCGAAATGCTTTATGTCGCTGAATGGCAAGGAATTCTTTCGTATTCTCTGCTGAGTCACGTCCAAAGTATCGATTCCCTTTACAGCACGGAAAAAACACGCAATGACTGCCAACCCCGTCGTCAGGCTGGAGGTCGACACGGCGACCATGCTGCCCATCCGTCGTCAATCTCAGAGCGTTCGCGAGAAGTTCTTCAATATCAGCGGAGGATACGATCTGGCACTATGCACAGACGCGTCCTGCAAGTGAGTTTTATGTCCCGATTTCTCTGATCGCAGAATCCCGCGAGCTTCGGTGGTAGGGTGTCCGAGGATAGACCTCATCTTCGATCCGACCAAATCGATGGACTTTATGAAAAATATGTTCTCTTCTTCAGGGATGGGATCACGAGCGTCGGTATCACCGATGGTTGCGATAGATGGATGTATCGCGTGGATGACTACATGGGTAACAATATCGCCGAAATGGTTGCCATCATGCAGGCACTCCGACTGGCGCTCACGGAATTCCGGCATCCGAAGCGTTTGCTGATAGGCTCTGACAGCCGCAGCGTCTTGGTTGGCTTCCAATCGGGTACGGCTCCGGTCTCCTATGGATGGGCGATATACAATAAGCTGAGAGCGGTATCACCCAAGGAGAATCATTCTCGAAGTGAGGTCTAATGTAATCGATTTATTGCAGCCCTCGAGAAGGATCGCACAAATCAGTACACGGTGGCCCTGAATTTCGGACTTTCCAGCTTCTACGAGCCGTGTGTGATCACTCTCATGTGGATTCCTGGGCACAAGGGGATACCTCTGAATGTGATTGCGGATCAGAATGCTGGGATTGCGAGGCAGCTTCCCGACGGTGAGATCTCCAATGGAAACTAATATTCAGCCCTTTTTTGAGCTCGCTCCCGAACGATATCGATTCTAATCTGACTCATGTTCCTTCCGCAGTCAGCATACTCTTCCCCCAAGCTCTGTGGTCGCAGAAAACTCGATGGTGTCGAAGAAATCCTTCGGATCTCTTACATTTGCCATTAGATAGTGAACTCGCCAAGCATCGTGACGCGGATACTATATTGGAGGTGAGCAGCGGTCAACAGTGTGTCTAGTCTCTAGTCGGACGGATACACCCGATCCTCGTCGAACATTCCGAGGCCGATGAGGCAGCTCAAATGCCTTATTGTCTCATATTTCGATTCGTTTGCAGAGCATTGAACTCAAGCAGTCGTTCTTGAACTGCGACAAAAGAGTTCCGGGGTATCCAGAGTTCTCGTGGTGTGAGCTATGCTCCGCCGGAGACTGCTCCCAAGGCCACAAGCAGACTGCGAAACATGTTTTCATGGCATGCAAGGCCTTAGAGCCCGAAATAGCGGAGCTCCGCTCGAAGTTCTTGAGCTACGGCATACCCTATGAGCTTCCGACAATTCTCGCGGGATACTGCATCGAGGATACCGCGAAATTTCTCCAGAAAGTACAGACGCTCAAGGAATCGCACTTCGTCTGAGGAGGAGGAATTATTGAATAACTCACAATGAGAGGAATATTCCAATCGAAATATTTTGTACACCGAGACCGGGGGTCTCCCTCTGACCTCTGCCATCCATGAGCCGCATAGAGTCGACCCCTCATCATGTGCTTAGCTTCATCGATCATTCTACATTATGGATAGATCTCAACGTGAACTATATTTAGGTAATACCTATGTGTATAATAAGTGAATTATCATAGGTAAATATCATGGGAGAAAATAAATGGATGAGGAAGAGGACCGATTGAGTGAATTCTTCCAAGCAACTCGCAAAATCGGCAATCGGTAACGGACAGCGGCGTAGCTGGGCGAGGTTGCTCCCGGTGCGGATATCTCGGACGGCGCCCCTCCTCCCGGATTTCATCCCCGAATTTCAGGATACGCCCTTGCTCACGGGATGGAGCGTTCTCGTTCATCACCTGAAGCCACACCGAATCCAGTCTTGCTCAAAAATCAGATTCCCTCGCGAAATGGACCATTGGTTGTCTGGGCTCAAATGTCGACTGGGATTTCTGTGTCGTATCTGGTTTTCGTCCATTTCTGGAAGCTTCCGACTGATTTCCGTGTGACCCCAACCTCGAGCTGTAGTCCGCTCATAGTCATTCTTCAGACGTATTTTCTGCATTACTGCGCTGAACAGACTCGCACATCAACTCATACGCGGCACACGAAGAATTCAGAGGAGTCGCAAAAGCTCTTCTAGTGCTCTTGAGATAACGGGGATTCCTCCCGGACGTTCACGCTGCCTATCCTTTTTCCCATTTAGTCTAACCACAGATTTTCGAGCCTGGAGTTGAGAATTCAGGGCAGACTTTTGTGAATCCCATGAAGGGAACGCGTTTGGTCACCAAAGGCCAGGCTCAGACGCCCCGTCGGAGTGGAGAACTAGAGGATCGAGTCCAGCGGGAGGGGCCGCCTCGTTCATAAGCGACAGTCAAGATAAATCATCGGCATCATCTCTCATTCTCCTGTCCGCAGAGAGGTTCCTTACCGCAGAGTTTTACCCCGCGTTCTTTTTGTTCGCGTTCCTCTGCGGTGCAAGGAGCAGACCTTGGTGCGCAGGGTCCTCCATTCGTTCAAGACCTCGAGAGTGCGGAGTACGATCATACATGTACGAGACGAATCCCGGATACAGTGCCGAGCGTTGATGAAGACTGTGGTGTGTTCTTTGCGAGGGCCTTTTTCACCTGAAGGACCGGTTCCCCACCGTCTCGGTTCGCATCGGGAACCTTGCGCGGAACCCAATGGGTGAGTTGGAGAGACCCCAAACCATTCCTCCGGAGGCGTTCCGTCCGCAGAATATCATTTCTTGTTCCGCAGCGCGGTGTTTTATAGCGACTCTCTTTGCGAACCGAGCCCCGGTCGCAGGGCGCTTCTCTGCCTCAACTCGGGCTCGGAAAAGACATAGACATATAGCTGCGAGCATCAATGGGCTATCCGGCATCGAGTGCGCGCTTCAATATACGGTACTCCGATCACTCAGCTGTTTGGGAACATGGCGTCGAGCAGCGCTTGTTCTCCACTGTCGTTCGCTGTCTAGCGAGAGCCAGCCGATCATCGCGGACCCTCGTCGTCGGCTAGCGGCAGCAGCAGCGCCGGCGGCAACAATATCACACCAACAGAAAGACGACGACAGGCCTCCTCGACTCTGGTGGTGTAGTGCTGGTGTACGAACGGCAGTGGAATCATCAAAACAACGTTGATATCACCACGGACTCCGCGATCGTTGCTTCGCCGGAACCGAACCGCTCGTATCGTCGCTGAGGAGCCCGTTCCAGACGGGGAAAAAAGTGCGATAATGAAGCGCTTCTCCAACTCGTCGGAGACCGAATCCAGTAGCGGGAAGCGAGTCCGGAACATCTCGGAGAGTAGCGAAGATTTCGACGAGTTGCCAAAATCCATCACCGATAAGATCCAAATGTCCGACGAAGACTTGGTGACCCTCGGTGTTCGGGAACTTAATAAGCGTCTCAAAAGTAAGTTTAATTTCCCTCCGCTAAAGCGGACCTTCCTACTTCCCTAATCCGAGGTCGAATCGAGCGAAGTGAGAGGAGAGCGAGTTCTGGATTAGGCATGTCTCAGCGATTCGGTTGCGATCCCCAGAAATGAATGGGATGAGCTGGGCTCGCGGTTCTGAATGCCGATCTGTAACAGGGAAGAGGGACTTGGGTATTGCTGGAAGCAGACTTACTTAGTCTCTCCGTGGGTCGAATCGGAGGATCTCAGCATCGGACGGATTCAGATTCTTTCATTGCGGGAGATTCGCCTCCTGAGCACGGCTGTCCGTCATCTCGGGTCATTTCGTCTCTCAAGACCCATTCGTCACGCTGAGAGATCGAGCGTACGAGATACGCTCGCTTAGGCGAATGACTGCGTGTCGCTGTAGGGAAGACTCATCCATTTACATTTTACAGATGCTGGTCTCACACGTGCGGAAATCATGAAGATGAAGCAGCGCCGGAGAACCCTGAAAAACCGCGGCTACGCTGCGAGCTGTCGCACAAAACGAATCGAGCAGAAAGATGAGCTCGAATACGAGAAAAACGGGATCCTCGATCGAATAAGTGCCCTGCGACGAGACAATGCTCAGAAGACGAACAGCATCTCTCATCTGAATCATCAGTATCGAGAATTAGTGAGATTCGCGGCAGAGAGCAACATTCCACTACCGAAAGAGCTCATCAACTTGGAATTCTGACGCGATACATTTCTGAGTCAGAGAAAGGATTCGGGGCGGACACTGTACAAAGTCGAAGTATCCGGGGCATTTTCGTGAGAGAATTTTGGTCTCAACCATGGGTTGGTATCCTCGCTGGCTGCGAAAGATCGAGAGATTTGAGCGCTGCGAGACTTGTTATCGGAATTCGGAAGTCTGTTCGCGAGAGAGTTGCCTGCTCTGTGAGGAACATGACCGGGCACCGATGGGCGGAGCATGAGATCAGAGACACCTGCTTGAAAATAATAAAGTCGACGTTGAGGGGATATTGACCCCCGATAGGAATCACCTACGCTCTGTCTCGGAGCTTATCGGAAGTCGAGAGACGGCTCTGGCTGATGACTCAGCTCGGGATGATATACCTTATTTCTGTCCGCACGTCGCTCGGCTCCCCTGCTGAAAAATTGTATACACGATGAGTCGATGTACACTACGAAGAAATAAAATCTTTTGTCGGACTGATTCAGACAATGTTCACTAGGATGACCTTCGGAGGCCAAGCCGCGTCCACGGAGCCGCATCAACTACGGATGCGTGTTTGCTGAACTCAGAGGTTATCAGCAATCTTCTACGGATGATGTGCTGCAAGAAGATTCCGATAATCGCTTGCGGGAATTCTCGCGAGATCACAGGTTCGAGAGCTCCTGATCCTCGTGGTCTGGGCGCGCGGTACGCGAGCTGATAGATACTGACCGTAATCGCTCAGATCTCCGGACCGGTACTGAGAAGTACGAGAATGCCGCCTCTGGTCGGTGCAGTGTCCGGAATTCTCGCGCCTAATCTTGGGTCACAGCCAGTTACAGCGGCTCAGACTGCGCGAGATGATTATGTTTGTTTTGTCGCTAACGCGTCGCCACCGTCTGAGTGGGAGAAGCGCGTGCTTTTCCTCCTCGTCGCATGCCGAGGCTCTCTGACAGAATATCGGAGACTTTTTGGTCTCTCACTCGAAGAAGAGCCCCGTCCAAGACCGCTGTTGTACTGCGCCAGAGAGAGACATAGAGTGTGTCGACATAAGTCAGCTCAAGTGAACTCGGTTCCGTTGCAGAATGGATGACTCCGAGTGACTGTTCTCCAACGGAGTGGTGAATCCAGGGGAATGGAGGCGGACGATTTATATTCCCTGAGGAGCGTCTTCAGACTCCCGCTCGGAGTCGAGATACTCCGGGCGACTTCCCTGTCAACGCATACCAGAGTTGCCATCGCCGTCCTCTGCTCGAATGGTAAGGAGATCGCTCAAATCCTCTAGATAAGAGTTCGGAGAAGACCACGGAAGATCGGGGCTGATCTTGGCTGAAGCAGCTCTGTGGAGAGTCCTCCGTCGCCTCGTTGATATTAGGTCTTTGATGTCAATATTTTTCCTACGTACCGACTTCTGGGGTCCCTTCGAGCTCGATCCTGTTCTGTCCCACTGAGGTCGGGCCGCTGTTGATCAAATTCACCTCCATACGAGCGCCTGCTTACCGTTTGTAACCTTGACATTCTTTCCGCCGTGAAGTGTTCAATGAAGTCCCGCCGCCAAACTGTCACACTTCTCAACGATGAGCCCAAATGCCGCTCTGGGCATGCGGCCACCGGTTGCTTGACTGGCAGTCTGTCTTCCTGTCAGCCTTTCGAGTGGGCACCTAGTTTTCATGAGTTTTCACACCAGATTCTCCTTATTCCTCAGGTGCTATACTCGCGTTATCCGAATACAAGGGAAAACGACGTGTCAAACAATGCCAGTCCGACAACACGCAGCAAATCCTCATCGATCCTTCGTGCCAAAATATCATTCTCGTATCAACCAACGGAAGCCTCCGGGTATCGGCTCTGAACACGTCCCCCGCTCTGCAATCCTTCCAAAACGAAGTCATCTATGACGCTCATGTCCGGGCGAGCGCTCTGGTTGATTCGATCTGCTGGGAGACATGCACCGGTGTCTCGATGGTCATCCTGGCCTATGAAGTGAGTGGTTACCCCCACCAGTCAATGGACGCCGGGACGTTCATCGATCTAAAGAAAACTATATTGAGATCCCTTTTCGTCTGTTGATTCTTCGACAGTTCTCCCATTGATTGATTTCTCTCGAATAATTTCAGAACCGGGAAATAATTTTTGTCGAGCTCCCTTCCGGCGACGTACTCTTCCGAATCCAATCACCGATTCCCATTTGCACTCTGAACGTGTGTCCTACCGATGCGAATCACCACAAAAGGACGCTGCTCGTTCAGGGCGAGCACGGTCAGAAAGTCCATCTGTTCCTCGAGAGCCGTTCCGATCCACGCATAGTCTTCCCTCCCGACTCGCGAAGCGTCTTCTTACCGTTGAATAAGTTCGGACCCGAGATCTCGATGGCTGTCCAGGGCGATTTAGTCCTCACCATGAAATCGGATAATTCACAGCTTGAGGTTGGTTCATCCGAAACGGCTCTCTGACTGAGTGAGACATCTGCGATGGTGCCGCTCCCTCACTCCCATCCCGTCGTGGAGCTCGAGCTCCACGGTTCCGTTTGCTGCGAAAATGCATAAAATAAGCGGAATGTGTCTCCTGCAGGTATATGACGGTGAATTCCTCTCGGGAAAGCCGATCCATGTCGCGAATCTTCTCCTGAAACAGATGAAAGCAAAGGTTGACCACGTTATATGGAGTCAGGACTTACTATACTTAACTTCTGGGAGAGACTTCTACTCCATATCACAACCATTCAGCGATAATCATATCAAACGAGTGAGTTTCCCCAAATATTGTATGGAAGTCCGTCGACAGGAAATTCCAACGGACGACGACACAGAACCCGAGACTCTTGTTGCCTATGCCAGCTTCACGATTGGAAGGAATCAGCATGAACTATGACTTCAATCTCGATCGAGCAGTTCTATTTTCGTAAGCTGCCTCGTACACAAAGAGCGTCTATTCTGACGATATGACTCACTCCTCCTCGTTGGAATGCAAGCGTCTGTTCCCATCGGTTCATTGCGAGCCAATATAAGCGCAGACTTCCCGAGTAGGATGTGGAAGAGTGCGCGCTATCAAAAAAACCGCGCGGCATCCGAATCTCCGACTCTTTCGTCGCGGTTCGAATTATCGCAGCTGCCGCATCATGTCCGACGAAAGCTCGCAGGCCTTCGTTCCATGTCATCAGAATTAATCTCGTTGTTTGAATCCCAGCAGAGTACAGCTTCTTCGGTATTAGGGACCCACGTGTTCCCAACAGAAATACTCGATATACACGCGTCTCTGTATGAGACTACGGACATGCTAAGAGCCAAAGGTGAGCGACATCGGCTAGAACGAGCTTCGGAGGGTCGATTGCTGCGCGTTTGCGCGTGGAATTTACAATGATATAAATTCATAAAAGAGAATACAGAACGGCAACGAGCTATAGAAGGACTTCTTCGTTTCAGAATCGGGATGCAGTGCTCACGACACGGTCCCTCCGGCCATATATGTCACGACAAAAGATGCCATTCATGTTCTCTACCCTGTGCAATCCATTCAGCGTAAATTTGTCTCCTTGGCTCTGGGGGCAGGCTCCGATGGGTACACGGAATGCGAGAGGTTCGCGAGCCTGTTCCCTCGATTATCCTTGCTGAGGCTATACGAAACCGCAGCTGAGATCGAGATCAAGGAGAGGAACTTCACGAAAGCCATAAGGCTATATCAAAAGTCAGAGGTCAGCGCATTTTCCCCCGAAAAAAATTTCCGAGTTGCTCAGACATCGGTCGGACCTGGATTCCTCCAACTTATGGCATGGGTCTCTGCTAATTTCGTACTTTCTTCCGCAGTGCGCACAGCTGAAACGAGTGTCACATTTCGTCAGCAGCGGTTCTTTAGCTGAACTCTTAGCTTATACTCAAGTACTTTTCTCAACACGAGCCCATGAGCTGCAATCAATCGACAAACCTCATCTCGCTAACTTCGCCGTACTCTGCTTCGTGCATCAAATTTTGGAGAAGCACGATCAACGAGAGGCAATCATCAAAGCTTTCAAGTGCGTAGGGGAGGCTAGAATTCGGGATACCTCCGAGCTCCTGCTCGAAGCTCTGACTGGGCCGTCTAATCGGACATCGCCTCATGAGTTATGATTGGATTCGAGACGCAGGAACGAGCTCATTGTAAAGAAATCATGTTCGTTCCAGGACTTTCCTAGTCGACAACGTGTATTACAGTGATATTGTCGTTATTCGGACATTGTGCAATTTCAAGATATACTCTCTGTTGAGCTATTTTGCCCGGTTACGGAATCAACAGTCATTGATGGCGGAGTTCCTCTTCAAGAACCTCCAGGGTGCTTCGGACACCCAGAGCTGCCAAGCCTATTCTGCGGCCATTTGGAAACAAGAACAGGAGTCAATCCAAGAGTGTCTGACGGGCCATACCGATATGCTGTACGCTCTGTGCACAAACCCTACTTTATTGAGTCGCTTCGTCAAAACGTGTTGCGATCTCCTACAGATCTCAGACTGCACCGCAAAACTCGCTGCTGTCTTCGATCCGTCGAGACTATCAAACAAACTCGCCATACGCAAGCTCATCCTCACTCCTAGGAATCAACGGTGAGTTTATCCCGGCAACGTCGATATTGGGCGAGGCGAGGGAATCACTCTTCGATATGCTTGCCGCGATTTCCGCGTCGATCCGTATACCATTCAGTTCAATTTCTTCCACAGTTGTGCCAAATCAGAATCGTCCCTGATCTCAATGGATTCGCTGGATGCCTCTCTCGACGAGGACCAGGTTTCCGAACAAGATATACTCAAGTTGTTCCTCTTCATTCTTCTTCTGCTGAACCGTCCTCTGAGCGATGAATACCAGCCGGCGCTATTGCGAGCTTTCGAGTTCCATCCCCAATCTGTCCGAGCAAGCACACCGAGCGGCATCCATCTCGCGGCAGGTTTAAACTACGCTGGTCTCTGTGCTCGCGGCAAAGCCTACATGTGGGGAATTAATCGATCCGGAAGGTGAGGTTCATTCTGTTTCCTTCGGTGTCCCGTTGCGGTTCCACCTGCGACTTCGCGGTTGCTCCTTGAGCTTCCTCCTTGCGGTGGATGCTCATTAGCGAGCCGTCGTTTCTGATAAGCAGATTCGTATCTTTTCTCGTATGCGTTGTTGCGAGATCTTCCTAATTGTCAATGGATTCCAGGTTCGGACACGGTGAGCCTTCATATGACGTCCAGCCCCCGGTGCGGATATCCTTCCTCGATTTGCTCAAGGTCAACGTCACTCAAATCGCCTGCGGAACGACGCACAGTCTTTTTCTCACTGATCACGGGGTGAGTCCCGCTGATATGATTCCGGACTCGATAGAGTCCCAATCAGTCGAGACGCGGATAATAATAAGCTATTCCCGTCCAGCATCGAGCTCTACCTCTTCCGCAGGTGTTCGCCAGCGGAGCATCCAATCTTGGACAGTTGGGTCTTGGGACCGAAGTCAAACGTACCGTACACCCTCAGCTGATCGAATCCCTCCAAGAGCACAATATCAAGCAGGTCGCTTGCGGAGCCTATCATTCCATGGCGTTGACACACACCGGAAAGTAAGTCCCAAGCACCTGTTTCCTCCTGACAGAGTACTAAGAATCGGCGGCTCGTTGGTCTAGGGGTATGATTTTCGCTTAGGGTGCGAGAGGTCCCGGGTTCAAATCCCGGACGAGCCCATTTTTTCGAGGGCGGCACGTGCCCCGGTTCAGCCGCGTCATCCGCTCCATCCTATGCGAATGTGACCAGGTTCTACTTTTGCCGATGACATACCCGTCGAAAGTCCGTCGAATTTAAAGAATACTCGCCCCATAGCCAGCCGATTAAGCAACTTGTTGAACTCTGGAAGTTATCTCGACGAAAGATGAGCTCTGGCGGAAGGCCACCTTACCTTATGGAAGAATCGCACTTTCGCGGCAATGATGGCGGCACCGTCTTGAGCCAACCGAATGACCTTGACACAGAGAAGAAATAGCGCCATATGTTTTTCGGTTGCCCGGTTTTCTCTGCGCTTGAGACGAGAGCATTTTACAAAGAAGTCATTTGCCTTCGCACAGAGGAAGTAGGATGACTGTATCACGGAAATAATGTGAATGCGGCGAGGTTCTCGGAAATTCCCGGAAGTTTTTCGCTGGCGACAGACCCGATGTCGGAGCCGAAGGGAGCGGGAATGGGGAACCCGTAGCGCTCCGAGCGGCTGCCGAATCAACAAGACGAAGAGCTGTTCTCGAGAAGATTGTCTCGGATCAATCATGCAATCGATTTGGTCCTTCGAAGCGCGTACAATACGGCTCATTCTCCGTTGTGGTGTAAGCCGTCGATAGCTCAGTTGGTAGAGCGGAGGACTGTAGAGATAATGCCGCAGTGATCCTTAGGTCGCTGGTTCAAATCCGGCTCGACGGATATTTTATTGATTTTCTCTGGATTCCGCTTCCAAGGTAGTGACGTGACTGGCGATGGAAAGAATCGGTGGGGAGCATTTCTGGAGTATACCCCGAGAATTCGGGGACTCTGGCGGTCGGCCGCCGGATCAACGACAATAATTCAGGGACACCCTCGATTGGCGCCCAAGCTGATACAGCTGGGAGCAGAAGTTCGCCCCGAAGGCTTGCTGCAGAATCGAGAGCTGATCTGAGAGCATCCCGATGCCCAATATACGGCCGAATCATGATAATCATAGCTGATGCAGCCGCCCCGAGGTCGATCGTCGATCCGCTGGATCGACCCTCCGCGGGAGCGAGAAGAAGCTTCGGACGGCTGTCACGCACCGAGCAGGAATCGCGCAGCTTGTGATTCCGGTTTCCCACAGACCGTAACGAAAAACCGAGACTGTTCCGAGATCGTTTTGAGAGCTCATCGGACGCGCGCCGCCCGCCAGTCCCCGTTGTCATCCCGTTACTAGCCCAATCTCGTTCCGTTTATTAGGCCGTGATCGTTCCGAAGCTTAGTTCATGAGTGCTACCGTTCCAAAAGCAAGCCGAGCATCTCCCGGACTTTGCGGGGCGCGGACGATGGCTGCGCAGTCGGAGATAGCTGGACGTTTGCGGCCCAGCGACGTTGCTCGCCCCGTGTTCGAGTGCGATGCGATCATACGAGCAAGCGATTGCATTCCCTTCAATGCGCACAAGCGAATTCTCTGCGATGCCTCTGAAGTTTTCGAGGCTTTCTTCTGCGAGCGATGGGCCGAATCCACCGATTCGAAAACGGTTTACGAGAGCAAAAACATCGACAGTCGGTGCCTTCAAATAATAATGGACGAAATCTACGGGAGGCAGCCGGAGGTTCCTTTAAATATGCTGCTACCGGTGCTCCAAGCGACACAGTTCCTCCTGCTGAAGAACACACGACTCGAAGAATACTGTAATTGTGTCATAGCTCGAGAGCCTTTCGCTGTGCTCGAGCACGAGCTCTTCTACGAAATGATCCTTCAGAATTCCGACTTGGTCGATCGCATACTCAGAACAGAGATACTGCTGACGAACGAAGCGCAACTGCGTAAAATATTCCACTCGTGGCCATCGGACGATGCTGGTCTCGTGGATGGTGTGAAAAAGCGTCTGAAGAGACTGAGCAGAATATATCGCGAAGTCGCATACTTCTACGATCGCTCCTCTGGGAAAATATTCGGCTTCAGTGGGAACAGGAGCTTCCAGTGGATGGAAAGAGAGGGGCTCGAACTCCCCAGTGACGTCCAGCACATGGTGATCGCCAACGACGTGATACTGTACGCGACATCCGATGAGGTCCGGAAATGCGACTCCCGTACGGCACTTTACAGCGAATACTCGGATCTCAAATGGCCACCGCTCTTGAGGAGCTACGGAACCATGATAGCCTGGACGGAGGACAATCGACGGAAGATCACAGTATTACGACAGGGCTTACCCAACGAGAGGATCCGCCTTACCGCCGGGAGCCCGGGCACGATAGTTCGTCGCATTGCTACGGCAGACTGCCAGTTCTACGATGACTTAGTTGTCGTCGTTACGCAGAACGGATTTTGGAAAGTTCTCAAGTTCAAACAAATTTCTAGTTTCAATCACTCCGAGGATCTAGAGTGTCCTCTCAAACGCATCGATGGTGTCGCGGTGCTGAACAACACGATATATGCGATTGGGAATGAGACGATGAGCCACTCGACGAACAAGCTCCTCATCTATTCCGAGGAGAAACGAGAATGGTCTCATCTACATGACAGACAGTCTGAAGATGAAGTGAGAGCTTTCTTTCCCTTGAACGGCCGGTTATACGTCGCTGCGAACGAGCGTGGAGCGTGTGAGGTCTACGAGCCCTCGATCGACAGATGGATGCTAACGGACTTTTATAAAATGAAGGATATAGCCTGTTTCTCGATATCCGCGCGATCAGATTTCTGAGCAATAGAGCGACACTGTAAAAAGTTTTGGGCAGACTGAACATGAGAATAGGGACATTGGTTTTCGTCTCCTGTGTCGGGTCTCGGAGCAAACCGAGAGAGGTGAATTTTGCTCAAACCGATTCCTCTGGCTTCCCTCCCTTCCAGGGATAATCCGATGCACGAGCGGCTCATCTTATGTTTACATCGAGCCTTGTTTTTAAATTTCGACGCGGAGATAGGATATCCCGGTCTCAGAGGGACAACTTGTGATCCTCGAGTCTTTCAATTGATGGGAAATAAAGTCGGAGGCCAATCAATTTTACGACAATCGTCTTGAATCGTCCGCCGCGCGACGTCGCCCGTTTTATCAAGCGTTCGCTGCTCAATTAGATTGGGTGAGGATCCGTATCGAGAATTCACGCTAATTTACCTCGTTACAGAGTTTTCTGCTGGGGCTGGGGAGTGCATGGCCAACTAGGTCAAGGATCGACCGAGAATGAATTCACGCCGGTACCCGTCAAAGGATTTCCTGCTCTCGCGACTCAAATCGGTGCTGGCGGCGCCCATTCCGTGGTGCTCTGTGCTGACGGGAGAGTCTGCGCTTTCGGATGCAACACTTTCGGGCAGCTCGGTCTCGGCAACCGAACGAAGTTTTCACGACCTCAGCTCGTCAGACTACCGGCGAGTGTATCGATGATCGCCGTAGGATTCTTCCAAGTGTACGCCGTCACTACTAAGGCCGTATATCGAGTCTATACCTGGGGCGCGAACCCGCAAACGCTCCGGCTAGAAGCTCACTCGATGAAGAAGAAGAGACAGCAAAGTGAGTCACGGGGATTCGAGAACAAATCGTACGACAGGACAATTCCGAGATGAACAGCTTGTAGGAAGTTCCGCCCGACTCGAGTCTATTCTAAGGATGGTTGTCTGATCGCAGGCTCCGACCCTCCGGCAGAAGACTACACCAGTCAGGCTTACGTGAGCCCCACATTACTCTGCGAACTCTCTCATGGCATCGCCTCCATTTCGGCTGGGTACAATCACATGGCTCTGGTGACGACCCGAGGGGAAATCATGACCGCCGGTCGGAACCCAGAGGGCCAACTGGGCCTCGGTCACCGGAAAGACACGGTGAGTTGGCCGTTAGAATCTCGCACCCTGTCTGTTTCGGGCGAAATTCCTGTTCTATCGTTTTTCAAACGGAGAAGTCATTACTCATTACAGGTGACACCAACCACCGTGTCCGCTCTCTCCCACCGACAGATCCTGTCTGTCGCGTGCGGGAAAGACTTCACGATCGCCGTAGACAACACGGGCAGGGTAATGGCCTGGGGTCAGAACGAGCTCGGACAGCTCGCGCAGAAGACCACGGTCACCCCGAGCAAGGAGATCGAGGTATCTGAAGCTACTCTGCAGAAATGAATTCGATATCTGATTCCACAGCATGGATGCATTGGACCAAATGCAGCGATTGATTTATTTTCTGATTCTTGCAGCAAACGAGTCGCGTCATAACGATTCGGACCAATCGACGAATCATCAATTATCCCCATTCGTTGAAGCAAGGGGAGACGAAGCCCGTGCCATGCACCGGTCTCCCGCCGGAAATCTCGCAAGCCAATATTCCGAACGTGGACATTTCCGAAATGGAAATCTCACTCCGCCAGAGACTGTCCTTCACGAGTCACACGGAGCGTCTGCTGAGTTGTCCGCCACTGAGCCTCATGGACCCAATACCGTTCATTGGAGGCTCGGCCCTGCACGCGAGCCTCGCGATATTCCACTCGTCGTACGACTCGGCGATGATGTTGGACCACTGCGACTCGCTCGGGGATTATCAGGCAGCGGCGAAGATCGCGCTTCTCGAAGGCCAGCTCACCACGGCCTGGCGACACCAACTGAAAGCGACGAGAAACTTCAATAATCCCAAGCAGGCGCTCCACGAGGTTCTCGACTACTACTGCAGTCGGGTGGAAGTGACAACGAGCATGGACAGCGTCAAAGAATTCCTGAGCACCGCAATAACCTCGTGGGTGGAGTTGCTGTACGACGTCAGGGAATTAGAAAGCATCCTGCGGGACCACATAGACCGCATTGGTTTGGCTCTGGGACTCGTGTTGTTTTGCGATGCGAAAGCCGTTGCTCAAGTTTGTCTCGGAGTCGAAGGTGTTGCTGAAAACTTCTCGCCGGACTTCAATCAGCTCCTCATGGACATGGTAGCCGCCGCCATGAGCTCGCCGGAAGGTGACGCGATGGCCTGCCAAGGGGCAATCGAAGTAGCTGGTGAGTTAGCTTAACTAATTGAAATCAAGGCCTCGAACGCTCAGATCCGACCTCAGTGTCTGATCTAACCCCCCCCCCCTCCGCAGGATGTGGCAAAGTTCTCGAGGAAATCAGAAAAGAGAGCGTCATGACACTACCGACTTCGGATCGATTCCGGCGGAAATTGGCTTCACAAGTCAAAGACAAGATCAAGGAGAATTCTCTGCCTCCGGCCCCAATCGTGGTAAGGGTCCAAATCGTTGTCACCAGGGACTCATCTTTTTTGACGAAACTGATCAAAATTCTCACCTCGGCACTAAATTCATCGGATTCACTTCGTATTCAGGTTTCGTCGTTGGATGCAAAGCGCTTAGCGAGGGCCAACGGATCTGTGGTCGTATTCTCGTGTGGACATCACGTCGCCTCAAGCGAAGTCGACCTTACACCCTTGAGAACTTCGTTTTCTAGAGAACGTTTCGAACGTGTAGCGGCGCTCTACGCATCTCCCGGGCCCCTGCCTCTTGCTTGTCCATCTTGTGTTTTGGATCAGCTGTCTGTCAGTGTCCACGAGGAGGCGTTGTATGCAACGGCTGCAACCCCTTGAGCATGAATCACCCTCAGAGAGATAACTCATAAATCCAAAGACCGTATATTTTACATGGTAGTTCCTCTTTGTGGACTGAAGAATAAAGTTCTCGTTTAGACTTATCGGAGCCTTTCTTCCGTTGAACGAAACCCCTTCGAAGCTCTCGAGCGGTTCCCCCGGGAATGCCTTCGCCGTCAGCGAGCGAGGACGTTGTCCACACCTATTGTATCCCTTGAAAGACTGCGATGAAATAGCTCATGTTCGGCAGGTTCCCAGACCTCAGGATACGCTTTTCGGGGGCGCGAGCGGTGCCCCAGCTCCGGGAGCTTGTGCGGCTCCGCTTGTCTCCGTTGATTCCTTTCACCACAGACTGCGGGAGTTCCTTCGACCAGTCGGAATAGTCTGGGATAGGGAACTCCCTCGCGATTGTCATGAGTCATCTCCACGCAGACCCCGGAGAATCATCTGAATCGAGCTTGTCGGATGAAACGGGAACGACGGACGGAACAAATCTGTACGATACCCGTGATCGAGATCGAATGCATGGAACTGAAAAGTCATCGCTGTCACCAACCGCAGGCCCCGATTCGTAAAAATTCACGAAATCGGTTTCGTGTGGTGGAATTTCGAGAGCTCACGCAGTTTTCAGGACACATCGGCATAGAATAAATATATTAACATAATTTATTGATTTCCAGCTCAATGTACAGAATATTTGCGCGGTATTGATAACTAGCTAAGAGATTGCGAGCGATGCAAGAGATCTGGACGCTGCTGCACTCACAAACGGCTGTGCATTGCGGTGATTACTTCGAGGGCCAAACTCATGAAAATTCCTCAAGAATTCCAGACAGAACAGCCAACAGGCTGCGCTCCCATAAGGTAAACTACCAAACGGGCCAATGGACAGTATCATTCATGATCCCAACTTCAATGTACACGGAAATAAACAAACTTCAACGTGCGAATAAATTCTTCACAAGTAAGCGGCTCCATCACATCTCGGAGGGGAGGGGTCAACCCAATCGCTTCAGCTAAACAGATTCGATTCGGATCGATGAGACTCCGAGCCACCCGTTCAATATTCGCAAGACTTTCGAAAAATTGCCCTGCTCTTCCTATGAGTTTCGGATCGAGCAGCTATCGAGTTCCCAGATTATTCGTCTTGGAGGAGCTTTCGCTAGGGGCTACATAAACTGAAACGCTCCTGAATAAGAATAAAAATCCAGGTGTGACTCATGAGGTATGAGACTCGGAATCGGTTTTCTGTGCTCGCCTCTTGTGATATCTCCCCGGTATAGATGGGACAGGTGGATTCCTTCGACTAGCTTCATTCGACAATCGACTTGGAATTCGGAGTGATCCGCGGCGGGATCACCCTGATCTTCGATATGATTTGCTCCACTCACCAACAACACTCGATTATCATTAATTAGCTATCTATGCTCAACAATGCGCTGCCGTAGCACGGCCGCATTCAGAGACGTGTGTCACGTCAGCATTCTCCGCGCGATTTTCCTCCATCTCTTGAGTATCAGAATGGGCAGATGACACAAAATACCAGCGAGTAACGCAGCACGGTACGCTAACCAATGATAAATTTTGTCGAGTCCGGAGTACGGAGCGTGGCCGTCGTTGATGTAGCGGACGTAACAGTAGCCGTCGCGCGCTACTCCGCGGACTTCATAATATTGCGGCAGATAGGAATGGAGGACGAAACCCCGACGCGAGTAGAAACTTATGGCTGCCATGTTGTCACTGAGAACGTGAAGGAACACCGCTCGAGATCGCTGGGTCACATTCTGAACAGGCTCGTTCCTCAGGTACTCGAGCAATGAGTTGATCAGTAGTGATGCCACTCCGCTTCGACGGTACTCTCGGCAGACTCCCAGTACGAGAATATATGTCACTCGGGAATCTAAGGGAAACTTCGCCGAGAGAATCTCCTGATCTTCCTCGCGACAACTCTCGAGGCCCTTGGTTTGGGCCACGACCACACCAATGATCTGCCCGAGATGCACGGCCGCCAACGAGAAATACTTCCCGTTGTCCGTAGTGATATCGAGATACCACGAATCCGGGTATTCTATGGGGAACCAGTCCAGGCAATGAACTTTCACCGTAGCGACATCCGATATCGTTAGAAAACGTAGCTGCACTTGCATTAGGTCGACCACCTGCGCTTGGCAATACGATGAATTCATGTTTGATGACATGACCGAGTTCTCCGGAGCGTCGCCGAGCACGCAGGTCTGGGCGGATTTTCGCGAAATGCGTCGTCACGCTGTGCCGAGAACTATGGCGAGGTGGCCACAGAGAGACCAAGTGAGTCTTCTAGAGCTCTCAGTCGAGGGCAGACTTCTCCCATTCTACTGCAGCGCGGGAACGCCTCCGTGGAGAATGTCGGGCCCGAGTTAGCCTTCCCGTCAAAGTGGTCGATCCAGCAGATCGATTCAATCGAGCCTCACGATGGCGGGATTCCCAGGGTTCCATGATCACCTCGGGGCATTGCTGAGATTGGATTCATCTCAACTCCCACTGCGGCTCTGATTGACTGTATCAGCTGTAGACATCACAAACCTACCAAGCCTGCCGGCCCTTTGTGTACATCCCAATGAGCGAATGAACGCACCCCGAAGCAAGTAAAGCGAGCGGGCGTTCGGTTGAGCCGCGAGTTGGCCGCGTGTTTCATGAATTATTTGGAGGGGCGGAGATCTCGAGTTTAGGAATCCTAGGCGGAGGTCAAAGAGAGGGATGTCCGGAGTTCTTGAGTTCGCTGCGATTGGTATTCGTGACGAGGCTGTCACAACTTCATCCGCGGCTCGCTTCGGTTCGCCGATGGCCTGTCCTGCATAAGCTTGCTTCAGGGTTCAGTCGGCCCTCGAGAGGTTTCCATCCCCCGCGACGGAAACGCTCGAGCAATGAAAGACACTTCTCAATTCTCTTTCTGGATATTATATCGTTATTTCTTAGTGTTTTCATCTTTTTGAATGACTCCCACCTGCCTTGGCCGAAGTATCTCATTCCCTCGGTAAACCCCCCAGAGCCGACCACCACCCTGGTGAGCGAGTCTGCCCCCGCATCACGCCATCGTGTTTTCTCGTTGAGGATAAGGTACTCGTGATATGGAAGCACTCGAGCCAATGCATTATTTCATGACCTCCAACATAATGCTTTCACGGAAGGAGGCCACGTCCTTCTGACCGAAGTCTTGACCGAATTCCGCTACTGGACCGTGACGCCCGGTTCTACGGAGCAGTTTGCCGTTATTCGCTCCAGCGTCATTGTTTGTCCGCTGACGGTAACCGAAAACGGATAGACCTTTGGGACCGATTTGCCGTAATTACTGGGATCCAATGTAATCCAGAAATCCGGGGGGCCGATGTGAGCTTTCCTCGCTCGGGCCGCAGGGACTACGTATGTTGAGATTATTATCAGCTCTGGCGAGAGCGGGGGCAAGTTCGAAAATCCCGGGGAGTATGATAGGATTGAACCGGGCTTCCAGATGTCTCACCCCGAGCCGGAGGTCGGTGAGGAAGCTCTTGTAAACTTCGCCAGGCTCCGTGTAAAACCGGATCCTGCCACCGGCAGGAGCAGATGGAGGAAAGAACGAGGACCGGTACCGGCCTCGACCAAGCGCCAACAGAGAAAGGATAACCGCAGAAGTGCCGAGGGCCCCCCTGAGGCAATGTCTTGGCTGACGAACGGGGGGCTCCTCGAAGAAAATTGTCCTCGAGATGTAAAATAAAAATGTTCATATAAGATCGAGGGCAAATGAGCTAGCCGGCCGCAGGTGCGGCAACGGCTCCCGTAAAACAAAGGCTACGTGTGAAATGGGAATGACGGCCATATACGTGGACGCGCGGAGATTCTGAACGGACTGCTTTTCTCATTGCACAGTTCCAGCCTCCCATACATAAATGCCGCTACCGCGAGTCCCGGAACGGAATCGTTCAACTATTTGAAAACCCACTAGTAGGATTCAGTGTCAGATCTATTCATAAATGCTGAAATAGAAGGATAGTCTGCATCTCCGAGTGTGGCTAAACTTTGTTGAATGATTCATTCGCTGGCATCCTTTTCTCACATTCAGTGTTCCTTCTAATCGAAGATGCATAGGTACCTCGGTTTAATTCACCCCAACCTTGAACATGGTTCAAGGACGTCCTTCGAGAGAAAGCCTTGAGAGAATTGTCTCTAGGAGCTTTCCCATCAGCGGAACGATCCTTTTAGGCCTGAAGTTGCCATAGAGTTTTCCCAACGGACCACGTGATGTAGCAAAGTCATCATCGAGGAACCAGTGTGCTTTCACAGATCTCCGTTGCCCTAATAAGGCATTCCGGCGAAGCCCGGTCATAATGATTGGACACTGTAAGTATTCCGATCTATCATATCATAAACAAAGTTCGAGCCACACCTGATGGCACCGAAAGTAGTCGAGCTGACTTCTTTTCAATTCCTTCGGACCGTACGGTCCGGAGCTCTCCCGGGCGATACCTCAGAAACTATAAATTTTGGAGAGATCCATCAGCCGTGAGTGGATGTATCTGGATTCTTTATTTCTCGAGCGTTTCCAGGATCCTGGAGTATTTCGGAATGAGCCGCATCTGGGCACCTCGCGAACGGTTCCCACCTCCTATTTATTCCTCAACGTTTTCGACGGGAATCGCTCAACGGGATCATTGCCTTGATTTTTCGTGGAAACTTCGTGGTCGAGAATCGAGCTCAGGTTTCCTTCTCGCACTGAGTGTTCTCCGATTCGTTGATTCTCAGATTTTCATCTGATCACGTTGAAGGCCGTCGATGATTCTTCCACTGCAATGTAATTTGAGCTTATCAGATTGCTTTGCGAGTCACTGGGAGCCTGGCGAATCAAAGATCGTTTTGCTGTGACTTCATCAGACCGGACTACTAATTTTGTCAGCCTTAAACTCAGAGAACCCGAGTCCTAAATCGCGGACTTGGTCGAGCATCCGACCGAGCTCTTCAGAGCTCGACTTATCGAGCATTCTGCTTTCGCTGTCGACCGGAGACGATAATCGTGACCCATGATGTACCACAAAGAGCGTTCAGTTGCCGATTTCTCCCATGAGGTTTCTCATATGGATGACGAAGATGGCAGCTGATTGACTCGAGCGGATCTTCGCACTTCAGACGCAGGTTCTCGACTTCGGAACAGCAGACAGCGACGCGACCCGCAGTCAGACACCAGAGGCACGACCAGAGAAAGCCAACCAGACGTGTCTCGAAGCTTTGTTATTGACGCTACACCGCTGGGAAGCAGTCGTTCGGCGCTCCGTCGCCGCTCGACTTCGCATTGCGTAACCGATCATCGCCGAAGCATTAGCAATGCTTTCAGTTTCTTGCTGACGGTTTGTTGGCTTGCTTGGGTGGACGAGCGATGCCCGCTTGCCCGTCTACTCGCGAATGCCCGCTCGCCCGCTCGCGAGTCTTCAGAACGACTAGTGATATGCGAACGTGTTTGCTCATTGCTCACGGGCACTGCGGACTGCTTTTTACGATGTTGCGCAGACACTGGGCTTCGCCGGCTATATTCAATCCATCAGTGACGCGCACGCGGGTCCCGTTCGGAAAGCATCACGGTCTCAGAAGGAGACTCGCGCGAGAGCGGAGCCTACATCGCACCTTTCGCATTCGGGTATTCCCGCGTAATCAGGCTCATCCCCTTCCAACCAACCTCTAGAATGAGCCCCGGCTGGAAGCGTCTATCTCGTCAGCTATTGACAGCGTGGTCAAGGGGCGCTTCTCAGCGACACGTAGTGTGAGCCTTGCCTGGAATCCAGGCCCTATCCCAAGTCCTGTTCCGAGTCGAGAGATAGAAAATGAGTCTCTTCCCACACATGTCCCAGAGAGGTCGAATTTCAGAATTTCGAATCAGTTGACGCTTGCTTCACTCATGATACACAGTAATATTCCGCTTGAGTTCTTCAAGTCGGTACATCACTGTAGAGTATGCAGGACGCCCTCCTCCGAAGACGATAGGGCATCAAGAAGCATACCCCGAGCTTTTCCTGGAAGCTCGAGCCCCTTGTCATCGAAGGGAAAGCAACGATCACCGTCGCTCCGATTCGCTGGAGTTATCGGTGAGTTCTGTTTCTCCCCAGTTCTAGTCCTGACCGCGTCGCCTTGAAATTCACGCCTTCGCGCGAGCTTTGCCTAAGGTCGATCGACACGTTCCAGCTCGTGAAGTACAGAAAATGCTGCTGAAGGATCGACGCCCCGCAGGCAGACGTGCTAAGGAGCGCCGCTCGCAGGAACTGATCCGGAACGATTACCGCGGGCATCAAGAAACCGCCGCAACGAATTGTTACATAAGAAAGCGCCATGCGATCACGTCGGTAGCGAATCGGTGCTAGACGTTCCGTTTGCCGTTCAAGTGCATTCATTCAAGGCGACCTGACATCATCGGGGTCTTGGGGACAGAGCCGGCGAATTCCCGATGTGAGTGAAGGCTCATACGACGCGCAGATCCTTTTCGATCACAGCGTTCACCGTTTCGGCCGCTAGTTTTTCATACCCTTCTCAAACGGAATTCCGAAAGCGAATCACTGCTATGGCTTGGTCATTAGCTCGAGCTGTTTCTCGAGCAGCATCTTGATCGTAGATTTCGAAAGCGAGTCGGAAACCCCGGTCGTGAGTGACGTCCGTCGAGACGGGGAGGTTCGAGGGGTCATTTTTTAATTGCGAAGCGAAGATCATTTGCCCTCATACTTCCGAATTTTTATTCGTTTCCTAACTTCACCAGTTTCTCGTTTGACACTCTCTCACATGTTCAAGCCTTCATCCGTCCACACGCCGACGCTTCAAGCTTCTCGGGGCTCGTTGCTCTAGATTGGGGAGAGCACACGAGTAGAAAATTGCTAACTGCTAATCCGATTCCGGAAAGCTCCGGCCAAGACCATTGCTTGGGCCTAGGATATGTCAGCGGCTCCACAAAGGTCGAGGAAGATCGCGCAGAGCTTATGTCTGTTCTCGCGGTAGCCCTCGGCGGGGAATCGGAGAAGCTCATCTGGAGCTCTTCCTTTCGCTCTCTGGAGCTCGAGTTTTCTGGGACCCGCTGCATTATTGGAGAGACAGTCTTCGCGAAGGTCCTAGGGTCCCGCCGCTGCGGCACATTAATCAGAGCTCGATCTATCCTCCCGAGCAGTCCGGATCGAGTTTCGGGCTATGCTCGTCGCATCCTGTCGGCTCACGGGAGGAGTTCCGTGGATTCCTTAGCAACGAAGTGTCCGACCGAACGACTCGCTCCCACTCATCTTCAACCAGTCGCTCCGCTGTCAAACCTAGCGTGAGCCCGTCTTCCGCGTCGCGTTTCAAGCTTCTCAGAGCTGTAAGCACCCGCTCCATTCGAGTCGTTCCCCCGTTTCCTTCTTCCGTCTTCCGTATACGTTCCGACGTGTTGTCTTCGAGAACCGCGCCCTGGATCAGAAATCGAGACGAAATACTCAAGCTTTAAACCTAATTGTGATGTCCCTCGGCTGAGATTCCGGCTCGGTTAAGAAGCGTCTGCGAATCGATGAGATTCCAACTTCTGACTCCTGCAAGCAGGTATCGAGCTCCACTCTCCGAAGTTTTGAAGTGTATTTCGGTGAACACAATGATTGGAGTAAATCTTCAAGCAGGAAGATGTTCACGAGCATGGGCTGGAACTTCTCGCGGCGGCCGCTGTGGAACTTCGGGTTGAACTTGCTGCATTCGAGGAGTCGACCAGCCATATACATTCAGATTCTTGCGTTCACATGAGGGCAAGCATTCAGTCGGGATCAGATAGAGGGAGTGCCGCAGTCTGTTTTCCCAAAGTCTAGGGCTTTCGTAAAGCTGCATACATCCAAAAACCGTCACGGCGGGTCTTGAGCGGACCGAAGGGCTCTCAGCAATCAAGAAGCCGCTCAAACACTTCTTCAATGAGCCCATCGTAAAGAAACGGAATGGAGAAAAAAAATTCTATGGACCGAAAGTCGTCTGTGTCAAGCTTCCAACTAGACGGCGGAGAACGGAAGTATCGTATAGTTTCTCTTTTTCAAGTTTCGACCATATGCCCTTTTTTGAGCTTTTCCGACTGGTGTTCGCGATTGCGCTCATAGCCGAAGAAAGGAGCTCCGCGACAATACCATTATATTGGAGAAGCTGCCGCTGTGGAGTACGCCACGATCCCTCGACGGCTCCCTCGTTCCTCTGAATCTCGGAGCGACCCTTCACAGAAAGGAGAGAAATATAGGGAATCCGGATATTTATTAATTGGCTAATGAACCTCTCCAATGATGCTGAGACGAATCTGATGGTGCTTTGGCCATGAATCGCGTACTGTGCCGCGGAGATCAATCGCATTTCCGGAGCGATGCTCCATCCGCTGGGAACTTTTGCTCGAGGGACCGCTGTTTGTCCAGGGCAGCTCTCGCGTCAACGACGATTTGTTTCTTCGAATAGGCGATGACATAGAACTTCACGAACAAGATGAGTCCGAGAACTCCTTGCGGAACCCCCATGTAAATGAAAAACTTGGGATATCCGCAGTCGTAGAAGATGGGAATCATTCCATGGAGCACGAGGAACACGTGTTGGTAGATTTGAGCTTTCGTGAGATACTTCTTCCACCAAAGATACTTCTGGAGCCGAGGTCCGCACGCTGCCAGAAAGTAATACGAGTACATGAAGATGTGGATGCATGAATTAATGCACAAACCGGCAAGAGTCTGGCCGTCCATTCCCAACGTGACCCAGATGTGTCCCGAGAACACGCAGCAGAAGTGGTGGGAGACGTGATGAAAAGTGACGTGATCGTATTTTTTCCTGAGCACGAAAAACACGGTATCCAAAAAGTCGACCACTCGCAGCAGATAGTACCAGTAGCCCCAATGAACGAGTTGCATGGAGTTGTAGTCGGTAGCGTACGTCATACCCTGACAGAAAAGGGAATAATTCGCCAGGTAGGAGTTCGTTATGAATTTGTAGAAGAAGAAAATATTCGCCACGACCATGAACGCGTTATGGGACATGATGACAAAACGTAGATTGAGCGGTGCTCGCGTGGCCATCATTTTCGGTCCTGCGATATACACGAACCACAGGTAGGTCCCGCATGTCATCAACGGGAACCAGGGACTCCCAACGAAGACGTAGTCTTTGAGCCGGGGATCGATGGGTAAATTGAAGAAATACACGTCACTAGGCGATGAGTCCGAGACAGATTTCGCCGCAGTCGACATGATCTCGACGGGGCGGACGCGGAGCCTACGTGATCTTGTTGGAATCGACTCGCCGCAGTCTCAGGAGAGTGAATGTCACGGCTCCAGCAAAAAGAGCCACCGAAGTGTCGTTGGTGTTCGCTTATATAGAGCCGATGGAGTCCCTAACCCTCACTTTCCATCAGCAAGTGAGCGCTGCGGCAACTGCTTTACGGCCGCGGGAGCTCTGGTCATTGTGCTGCTTGACGGAACGAAGACCAGACCGAATAAGTCGAGTCTATCACAACTTACGGCGTAACTTCTGCCGTATCTATCACGCCCGGAATACCGCCTCGAGTAACGACGAGATTCTCAGTCTCGTAGAACGGGACATGACTATAGCCTGGTCTCCGCGATTCAGAGAATATTTCGAGTCCGTTTCAGGGCAGCGTCAAAGGATACACCGATGGCTTCTCGACATAATTCGTAAAAACCATTGAATTTCTCTCGCCTACTTCGATACGCGTTGCATATCTGGTCACCTCTCTCGAAGAGCGTTCGTCCCCGACGGTTTCGTAGAAGTATCCCGCAGTCAACTTTTGAAGCTTCCGTCGAACGGTCGAAGGCTTCGAATCTCGTGCTCCGATAGAGAAATGCGCACTTGTTCAAAGAAATGCCTCACAAACGCAGACCGACGGGAATGTTCCAACAACGGAGCAGTGTTGGGTTCATTCTTTGTGAAAGTTGCTTTTTGCCTGACCGAGGGTCGCGCAAGCCGTCAATCACCGGAATCATCTTTGCTCAGCCCGAACTTGGAGTCGTTGCATCGAACAAATCGGATCGGTCCGGCGCTAACAGCCAACCGCACGCCGAAAGTTCAACCAAGCTTGGCTCAGGGTTTAGGGGCGGATTTTCCGTTCAGTCGAGGCCGATATGGCGATCCTCGATCTCGGAAACATTCCGTTCACCCCATTCACGTTTCTGGGTCAGAGTTCTCGTTTGGCCTATTCATATAAGTCTCTCATATTCTACGGAGCTGGACCAGAGACTCAGGGCAAAAAGTTTTCCAGGCCTCATAGATCGTGAGTAGTCCGGCTCTTCCTCGACGCTTCAAAAGATCGCGGCTCAAAAACTGTCCCGGCGGGAGTCGATATCTAGATATTTATCGGGTAATGGGAGGCAGTCGTTTAACGAAGATGAACTCTCGGGTCAATTGAAAGGTCTCGGTCAGTCCGTTCGTTATAGGAAGCAATCTTCCCTACAGTGTTGCGTTACGCTTCGCGGTCGTCTGCGGATGTTTCGGTCTTCGACACTGCTGAAGCGCAAGCTAAGAACTCCCTAGCGAAGCCCTTTCGGAAGTCCATGGCGGCGAGAAGCTTCGCCCATGCCCGCCGAGAATAAGCATTTCGATGGGACCTTTTGATCCCTCAATGTACACTTCCAGTCAATCCCCTCTGTTTCTTGTCTATTCTCCGGCATGGCTAACAAGCGAACCGCAAATTCTATGCTCACGCATCTTCCATACTCCCGCAAAAGCATCGTAATGGCTCTTTCGAGCGCTAGGAAGAGTATCATAGGCAAGCCAAATTTGAATCCCGGACGGAAAGCGGGCCTATCGCGTTTCACGCCATTGACGAACTCTAGTAGTTAACATCGTTGCGCGATGGCTCGTCGGCTCGCTTGCTCACGCAGACGTAGAGTGACTCTATCACACCATGCTTAACGCGCGATTGGTTCTTTAGAGGTGATAGGGATCAATGGCTCGCATGGCGAACAATGAGTACAATCCTTAAGAGGGAAACCGTTCACTGACAAGAGGAAAGGAAATTATACTTTCGCTTTCAAGGTGGTACGACGAGAAACAGCCGACGGAGCGGTTTCCGTGCGTGGCATTGTCGTCAGCGGCCGAATTGGGCAGCCTTTTTCTCAAGATATAAATCATTTCATCTGAATCCAGATGATAAAGGAGCGATCCCTTTCTCTGCTTCTGTGGGTGCTTGAGAAAACTCCGAATGTAACGGAGAACCTGTGAGAACGAAACAATAGGTTCTGCCCGATAGGCATACGATCAGATACCTCCATCCAGAAGTATTTCAATGGGCGCGAGGCCCGCATCGAGATGTGTCCGAGAACGAGACCAACGAAATATATTCGTGCGAGGCGTCTCGCCGACGCCCCGATCCGATTCGCGAACCTCTCGTGTCGAGTTTCGGGCGCATGTGCAAGGAGCACCTTGCGAGAGCTCGAGTCGTCACCGGGATATGTACCGTGTCTAGAGGGGACACTCCCAGACCGGGAGCCACGGTTTGGCGCGATTGCACGAAACCCGAAACGTCAGAGCTATTAACCGCTTAAATTGAAGATATGACTCACTTTCCGCGCGACGATGACTGCGCTTGGATGTGGGGTCGCGGCAGGGGTGGAATGCCCGACAACGATACCGGCAGGTGGGTGGAAAGCGGCGATGAGTGGCTGTTATCCCGAACTTCATTCTGAAAGGTTAATTTTAGACGGCTGGAAACGTTCCCTCGAAGCTTTTTTTCGTGGATGAATTCCATTATTTTTGTGGAAGTGTTCCGCGTGGGAACGGGTAGTTTACCTGGAAGCCCCCGCCGAGCCTACAAGCCGCCAAGTGATTGAGCAACGCTTTTTTGAGCATTCGTCCTAGCTCTTGACGCCGATGGAAGCCGCCGATTCTCTCATTATCAGCCAAGAGTGAGCAGTGCATGGAATCGAAGCTTGACACGCACGGGGAGTCCCTGATATCACGCGAGCAAGTGCACGATCAACCAACCACGGTCAGTAAAGCTCGTCGAATAAGGTGGTATCAAAGGCGAATGCTACTAAATCGCCGGCAAATGGAATCACCCTGCTTGTACCACTAAGGAAGGAGACTGTTTTTTTTCGAAAACTTAAATAGGTGTACATGATATTTTTTATTTGTATATTCGTCTATATATGACTATATTTCCGAGCGGTGCGCTTGCTCCATCCATACAAATATTCCAAGTGGAAACATGCGTCGGGTGCTGGGGGACACAACAGGGTCTCAATGGTGTGATTTACTCATCTTTTTCCGAGCTCTTTGGCTTGGTACAGAGCTATCGTAGGAGAACATCCCGGTCATTCGACGACGGTGGGGCTACTCATGCTTTTTGAGCTGCTCAGCTTTCAATGCGACTTTCTGCTCCAAGATCTCATCTTTCAGGGCGCTAGCACACGACTTCACGTTGTCTTCAATGGCGGACCTTTTCTTTGAATAGGCGAGCACGTAGAAGTTCAGGAACAGCCCGAGACCGAGCAGACCTTGCGGCACACCAAGGTAGATGAAAAATTTCGGGTATCCACAGTCGTAGAAAATCGGAACGACACCGTGGAACACCAGGAATATATGCTGATAGATCTGCATCTTCGTCAGATACTTCTTCCACCACAGATACTTCTTGAATTGCGGCCCACACGCCGCTAAGAAGTAGTAGGTGTACATGCAGATATGCACGAAGGAGTTGATGCACAAACCCGCCAGAGTCTGGCCGTCCATTCCTAGGGTAACCCACAGATGTCCGGAGAAAACGCAGCAGAAATGATGAGACACATGTTGGAAAGTCACGTGATCCGTTTTCTTGCGCAGTACGAAGAACACTGTGTCGAAGAAATCCAGGATCCGAAGCAATAAATACCAATAGCCCCAATGGACGATTTCCATGGAGTTCTCATCTGTGGCGTAAGTCATCCCTTGGCAGAACAGCGAATAATTGGCGAAGTACGAGTTTTTCAGGAACTTGTAGAAGAAGAACATGTTCGTCACGACCATGAATGCGTTGTGGATCATGATGGGTATTCGAAGCTCGAACGCTTTCCGATTAGCCATCAGCTTCGGCCCAGCAACGTACACAAACCAGAGGTAAGCGCCGCAAACTATAATCGGAAACCATGCTTGTCCTACGAACGGATAGCCTTTCAAACGCGGATCGATTTTGAGGTTCCAGAAGTAAATCTCATCGGCGCTCACCTCCGGTACCAAGTCGAAGGCACCGGACATTTTTCGACGGTCGCTGACGAAACGCACTGCACCGATACGAACGAAATATCCACAGTACCCTGTTGTGTCCACACCACTCGGAAAATTCAGCGCACCAAGCACCGGTACCCATAGCCTTCTCGGTTATATAGACTGACCGTGGACATCGGAGTTCCAACCCTCGCCCGAAGCGCGCTTTCCTGTCTAGACGGAGCTAACCTTCGTGCAGAGAGATGAGAGAAAAAAGATACTTTCACTTTCTTCGTCACGTTCGCCCGTTCGCCCCGTACAGCGCGTTAGCGATTTTGTTCGGATCTAGACCTTGGCTGCGACGTTGAGGTCCGAAAGCGGACCGAGCATCCGAGCGAAGCGCAGCAAAGCTTCGGTAATATATTCCTCGGCAAAAAGTCACCATGCATCCGCTTTTGGGACTTTCCATCGTGACGTTAGCCTGAGCCAATGTCTCCGCGTTTTCGCGATGGTTTTCGTCGCGGTTCCCGCGCTGACAGGGGTGCAAGTTTTTCGATGAGCCCGTATCGAAGTCGATCCCTATGGACACATTTCGGAACGCGGGCTCATTCATAGAACAGGATTCCATCCCCAGCCGACTACGCGACGCCGACGTTCCTCATCCCAAGATTGATTCAGATGAATGGATTAGCGTTCAAGTCCGCGGACGTTCGAGCCCATATCTCGGGAGCGGGAGCGAGCGGATCTCTTCTACATTGCTGCCGATCGCCGGATATCAGGGTTGAGGCTCTCGAGTCCACTTATGCATTCCGAAATCATAACACCCAGGATTACGTCCAGCGCTCGCTCATCAGGAATCCGGGACTCTACTACGCTCGAATAATTTCTGCGCCGGTGTATGAACACACGGGAGCGTCCATTTGATGCTGGAAGAGCGGACCGTCGACGTCGAGTAGGTCTCCCTCGTGTGCTCAGTCGACGTTGACTGTTCGCAATGCTGATAACGTTGCGGTCACTGGAAGCCCGAGCTTTAATTGTAAAGCTGTTACAGAAACGAACGGTTATTGCTTTGTTCGGCCAAAGGGCCACGGAACGGCGGGGGCACCAACAAGGAACGCAGCGCTCATGTGCATGAACTGACAGTAACTGGTTTCGTGTTAGCGCGGATACAGCCAATCCAATCGAGCTGGTCGGCCGACCTGCGAGCCCGCTGCATCCTGCGGACGAACGGTCGACCGGATCTGGTACTACTATCCGATGAAGACACGCCCGCGGAGAACGGCTGCGCGTGTGCTTGACCTTGTGCCAGAGACGCACAATCTTCAGCGAATGACGACTCGTGTTAGGATTCATTGACGGAATATTGCAGTGATCGATTGCGTCCCGAAGTCTAGTCAAGTGCGAGGACAAGCTCTCATTCAATCTAAGTGACTGAGATCGCATCGAAGATCGATCTGCATCCAGGGAGGCTCCTCGAATCGAAAGTGACGTTTCCTCCGAAACCGACCGATTCTTAAAATCCCCCCGTTTGCGGTCTACGATGCTCCAACAGCATTTTATGGCTGTTTACAATTTTCTCAAAGCAAAATGACATGTTGCGCTCCGACATTACGCAGAATTGACAAAATGTCCGTATTATGAAATATCTAAGACTGCCCATTCTGTAAGAGACAAGCAATCATTAGATTGAGGGAAGACAATTGAGACAATGGCGGGAGCCAGCGGACGGATATTTGAAATCGAGTTGGACAGATTGTTCCATTCGACTCTTGTCTTTGGGCATTGGCATCAGCCGCAATGAGGTAATCGCCTTCGGTCGAGCCGAAGTCGATCACAGTACCTACTCCCGGCGCGCAGTCTAATCACGGTGATCCCGTCATCGAAGTGTGCTCAAGGTCTCGCGACCGAACGCTTTGAGCTGCTTCTTTTGCTGTCATTCCGAATGTTGAATCCGTTTCACGGATAGATACGAGCGAATTCCGGATCACGTCAAGCACGCTCATATCTTCCCCATCATAGAATCGTCGGCTCGTCGGCTTAGCCCATCAAGTGACCAGCAGAGCTCCGCAGCTCGTGAGTCTCGCGAAGTCCGGTTCCCTGCGGATTTTTGTTTCATCGTAATCTCCGTGCTCACGAAACGCTGATTCCGACGGATGCTAGTTTTCTCCTATACGGAAATCGTCGAACAGTTCGGCATTTGTTCTAGCCCATGCGGGCGTGCAACGCCTCTCAAGTGTTTTGACAAGCGATTCGATCAAGTCAAGAGCTCTTCGGCGTACCGCGGGACCCCAACAGGGCTCGGAGCGGGTTTGTGACAGCAGCGGAAGAATCATCAGAAAAATCCATGAGATGCGCTGGTCCGCCTTTCGTTGATTCCCCTCGGACCGTCGCGACACAGTGCTCGCGCTGGTCCACGCTCCATCATTATCGTCACATCGGCCCATACTCGAATCTAACAGCCTCAAGTCGGGGGAGTTCGATAAAATCTTATCGGAGATCGAAGCTCCATCGCTGGTGAGAGCAACTATTTATTAGCGGAAAATGATTCCAGGGCTTCCGGGCAAGATGCCTCTGGTTGGCTCGCGTCGCGATTTCTCGTCTATCCGGTTATGTGGAAGCCGTGTGGTGGGTATAGTGGTGAGCGAGCGCCATGCAAAATCGCCTCCCTCCCCCGCCGAAAATAGCGGGAAGCCCGGCGGTGTGTACGTGGAATGGGAATATTATCCATTGATTATGTGAGGTTTCCATGGAGGGGAATCGCCGTCAAGATTTTGGGTCGTCGAGATCGCGCTTTTGGACACGAAGGTCACCCTGAACTCAATTTGATATCCGTTTGCAGTGGAATCAGCTTTAGCGAGTCGCTTCGGAGCCTCATGATATGGAGAATCACATCCTTCAGCTCGATATCAAAGCCTGCTCCGAGGCTCCTTGTCGCATAGGACGAGTCCGTATCGCCTCCTTAGCACAAGGCCTTTGTTCTCTAATGTCGGATAAAGGATGAATCTTTATCGAGTCGGGGTCACGGAGCGACAGAAGCTCAGATCTCCAGTCGAGAATCGCTTACTCCCCATGGGAGCGGGGTCGCCATTCCATGTGTGACTATTATCCAGCATGCGAACTGAAGGAAATGAGGTGTTCATTGTGGACTATGGTGTGGGACGTTGTCTGCCGAGAGCTCCTAGAGAGAGTGCAGAAGAGGTTAAAATCGAAACCACGGTAAATCCTCAGGGGCATCGACAAGACGGAGAAGCTTGAGTTATCGAGGAACCGATAAACGGTGAGTCGCGGAAAAGTGGACTTATGGTCCTTGCCCGGGAGGCATGCTCAATATTACCTACCTACGTATGATAGAACGCGTCAACAGTCCACACCGCCGCGATCGACGATCGACATGTGATGCTCGCCACGCGGAGCCTTAGGAACAGACGATGTAGGTATCGTTCTGGAATGCGAACGAATAACTTTCGGAAGCAAAGAATTCTCGTAACGACCCAAACTTCACCCTGGTATTTCTGTGAAGTATCTCAGAAACACGAAGGATAACCCGTAGCTGCCGGAGGACGAATGACTCCTCGATGCAGGAACCCCTGATTCGGAAGGGATCATATGTGCATACGAAAGGTCGATATCAATTTATTCTACCAAAACCAAAGAACATTTCGCTTTCGCATAAAGCGAATAATTCCAGGCTGGCATCCGTCAACGGAGCAAGAATGGTACTCATGATCGGATTCTGCAGGAGCCCGGCCGACCCAGCTATTCTGTGAGTTTGCCTCCCGTTTTGGGGGATTTCGCGATTTTTTCCGTTCCTCGGGCAAACGTAAGTGCATTTCATCCGAAAGATGCGGAGCGAGGAGACAGACAGCTGCAAGAAAAACTCCACAGTATCAGCCGGGCGTTGACGGAAACAGGTCTCAGAACTCAGAACATGACCGAAAATCCCTTCTTGTGCTCAATGTGGCGGACAAATTGTCGTTTGCGGATTGCGAAGTAGCGGGACTTTCGGCTCCACCGACAATTTCTGCTTTATTCAAGTGGCAACGAGCGGATTTCCCAAGGGCTTGTCACGGTTTCACGAATAAATAACACTTCGATGATGGAGAGAAAGACTTTTTCTTCGAGATATTTCTGGCGATAAGCCCATCTTGAAGCTAGAATTGCTGGGTGAGCTGGCGCTTCGCTTCTTGCATGTGAGTTCACCGGAGCCGAGCCTTAGGTGAGGTCTCCAGACACCGGGACGCGGCCGACGATGTCCCTGAGGAATATTCTCTGGTATCCGGCCGGTTCCTGCGGGATACATGGAGTTTCTGGAGGATATACCATCCTTGACTCCCATGAGTTTTTCGAACGCTTCTCGCAGGAGCAGGCCCGCTCCCTCATTTGAGCCGTCGCGTCGGAGGTTCGCCCAAGCCCTAGGCAATACGCTCAACGCGAATATGCAACGCGGGCTCCCGTCGTATGAATGTTCCTGGGAAGTTTTAATTACCAGGATCCGAGATTCGTGTGGACCTAGATCTCAGAGAAAGTCCTGTACTAGCACGGAGCGGGATCGGTCCCAAAGGTCCTAAAGAATATGTTCCCCTACAGACCGACTGATTCTGTCCGGGCTGATGACTGCGTGACGACACTAGCTGGAGTCTTTGGAGTGCTCAAAAGGCAGGAAAGAATTTCTATGGCGAATTCTGCTCCTCTATCCGTCCGCGAGTCTTGAAGGAATCACAAGATATGAATCGAACGAAGCCAACCAGTCGATCAACTTATCTAATTGACTGTTCTGTTGCACACCGACTATTATCATTGCAATCGATTCGAGGTTGTTCACTCTGGTCGCTCGACACTGGAGAATCGGCTAAACCTTCGGAACGTGCGAGGAGCCCAGACCCAGCGGCCTGACCGCGTCCGCGCTCGTGGTCACAGGCTAATTCCTACTTTGGCAGACAAGATTGACATTCAATCAGAACAGCTGTTGTTCGAGCCGATGGCGCAATCGAGTGCTCGGCCTTTGGAGAAGACAGGAGGGAGAATCGCAACGCTCGAAAACCGCTAGACGGGAAGTATCCGAACCGTCTGCTATTGCACAATAATATGGGAACCGTTTTCGTTACTCGGTCGCGAAATAGAAAGTCCGCAGTCGCTGAGGTGCGCGAACGGCGCCGGATTGATACTCATTGAACGATCTGTCGGAATCAGTGCACTTCCAACTAAACGCCACCGCCCGGCGACGCTGCGGAGCCACCGTGATGCAAGCTGAAGATAATACTCCTCGCTCGCTTATTCATACGGTCAGACGCATCGCAGAACGACTTGCAAAACACATTCGGTCTTTTCGAGTCAGTAATCCAGCTTGGGAGCCGTGAAAACGGGAATCAGCCGCTAAGCAGCTTCAACTCCGCGCTAGCGAAGTGTAGCGGAGTGTGACGACGTGATCAACGTTCAATTAACTTCATTCTCTTCGCCTCCCTCCCGAGAGACGCAATCCAGCACAAAATTGAGAAAACAATGGTCGCTCCAAAAACCATCATTCATCCGTGAGAACGACGACCACCAGGGGAAGAAATATCATTGAATTCTGAATCCTCACGATTTATCGCGTTGGACCGGATAGTCTCCCCATCCCGTCAGCCGACAGCCGACTGAGAACAAGATTCAACGATGCTTCATATTTCACTTTTGTTTCTGAGAAAATTCGCCTCGGTCGTGGACGAGGCGTGAGGAATGATCGCGATTTACGCGAGCGATGATCGGGGACATTCTACAACACTCAAAACGAGTGAATATCTACATCATGGACCTCATACGACTGATCTGACATGCTAGAGTCGTGCTGAGCCAATTCCAGAGGGTAACGAGTGGTTCAGTTCATCACCAAAGCTAAACTCGCGCGGCCGACGCTCGCGTGTTGCAGATGTGTTTTCGCGTCCTGCTGGAAATCGGAGAAAAATTCCCATAGAACGACTAGCCTGCAGCGGATACGAACGATGTTCGCTTCGGGGAAACGTTTCCGCTCGACCAAAAAAGCTAAACTGTATTTAGGACAAGAATGAGGATGATGATGAAAGCGAGAGCGGTGAAAGCGACGGAGGCTACCAATCTGACATGAGACAGCTTGACCCTCATCTGTACGCAAATTTTTCTAATGAATGGCGTGCAGTCACAGACGAATGGCGGATCCAGAAAGGCCGGAGACCTGTCGGACTGCTTTCAGCGCGAATCCGCGTATTCTCATTGTCGGGGAGAAGGGGAGACCGTTCTCGCTGACGCATGTCAAAATCGGCCCCCTTGTGACTCACTTGCTGCAGAAACCGTCGCCTAACCTGCACGAGAGGGACAGCAGGACAGGTCGCCCTCCTTTCTCTGGACTCAGGTGACACGCAGGTTTTTGATTGTCCCCGGTTCTACATTGAAAAAACTCCGTGATGGGCCTCAAGAAGGCGCCATTTCGATCCCTCCGTTTTCATCGACAGTAGGGTCGGAGCATCTCTGCTACAAGAGAATGACATGTTCTAAATAGCGAAAGTGACAGCACACAAGCTGCTTCGAACGACTCGAAGTTCCGTCTGCTTCCCCAGCACATGCTCAAATCGTCGAATCGTCTCTCGGTTAAACTTTCGACAGAATTCTAAGGGCGAATGAATGATGTAAGGAGCATTGACGATTGACGACGCGACGTCCGCGTTCCAGTCTCGATCTCTATGGTGTTCCCCCGACATACATCTTACTGAGTGACCGAGAGGGATCGTCCGGCTCGTTTTGATCACTTCATTGATGAATAGATCCTCCAGCAAATCGGAAGGCTTCATTGATGTCATCGAAAATATTGTTCCTCCCACCCGGCCAGCCCCTGCCAGACTCCGAGAAAAGGGTCGCGAGCTCCTTCTCGACAAGGTCCGTCGAAAGGTTCCGTTATTGTCCCTCGGTGATCGGCTCCACATAGCTTGAGGGATGAGGGGACCTTATCGAACCCTCATCACGGAGATTCCGCGTCGTTCTTATGGATGCTAGGCGCGGACTCTTAGGTGTTCAATCAGGCTCGAGCAAGCGACAACAGATTAGCATTCATCGCACTCCTGACTCTAGCAAAAACATTCTGGGTCTTTTGTTTATTCTTGATTCGAACATAACTCCTCGACGGACTTTTTTCGCTCCGCTCTTCGGTCACTCCTGTACTTCCCTCCTTTCTTCATGAGCTCGTTCTCCGGAGCCTGTATGGGGAACGGCGGAGTGAGTAGTTCTCCTGTTGCATTTCTCAGGCTGCGCATCGGACTTGCTCCACTAGAAATACTCCCCGGCGAAGATTTTTCAAGAGCGTGAGCCAGTTGAGCTCCCGACCGGGGAGAACTCAATTCTCAATTCAAGTGTAGTTTCAATTTTGGGTCGCATGCTTGCATTAGGGAGATTCGTCTCTCCCGCACGTTCTACCGAATTCTCGGGTCTTCAGATCCGGACCCATCACGGCTTGAAGTCGGAGCAAGCAGATTCTTACCCTGATATAGACATTTTGAAAAGAATCTGCATCGAGTTTTGGACGAATTGATGCGTCTGAGATATGAGCGCCGCGTCAATTTCACCGGGGGCCCGCCCGATCGATGCCGCGGCATGGGGTAGTTGCGTAGATTCAGGGGGAATCGGAACGTGATGTCCCACGGAAGCAAGCGACAGCAGAAACGACGAAATTCGTCGGCAGGAACTTTTCTCAACAGCGGGTGACAACGCTCAAGTGTCACGAGACAGCGTTCGATGTCTCTGTCAATGGCTGTTTATCCTGTTACCAGCTCACCTTTATGTATTTCAATGAAGCTAACAAGGTCCGCGTTGATGTACTGGCAGCTATCATGGTCGAATATACGGAAACAGGAGGAGCCAGGACAGCTGGGACGGTCGTTGAAAAATCAAAGTCAAAGAGCATCCAAGCGAAAACAGCTGTATTACGCATCCGTGGGAAGCATCAACGTCCGCCTTTATATCTGTATTTTCAGTCAGGCGCTCACTATTCCGTCAGTCTTTCGGTTGGGCAGTCAGCCGTTGAGATAATTAATTTTTTGTGCTACCGCAAACACTGGCGGCTAATTGACTCGTGGAAGCGTGTCATCTGGGAACGTGTACGCGTTGACAGAGTTCCGACGCACGTCCGGATGGAGCGTCCGACTCGACATAGCTTCGAGTCTGGAGAGCCTCCTCAGATTCATCAATCGTATAACATTCATTGCATGAAGGAAGAATGTTGGGGCAACCTCTCTGGAAGCGGCAAGCGCCGTCGGAACTCTCCATACCCTGGCCGGTCATGAACTAATCGAAGGAGGGCGTCCCTTGAAGTCTTCCCAATCGGAGCACGGGAGGGATTGATCAGACAGATGGAGATGCAATACATCATTTGCAGAGCCCTCGTCGAATTCGTATCAGGCACGAGTTGGGTACATCGCTGTGATTCGCTGTGCGATTTATCCCAAGTCCCTGCATGGAGCGCGTCGAATTCTGTGGCCAAGGAATACTGGTTCTCAATACTATTCGAGAACAATGATCTCTTGCTTTTGCGGCCTCCAATACAACCTTGAAGGCCCTCTTGATGCGAATCAGAATCTGGATCGACATCCGGAGAGGCCTGCTCGAACTGAGGGGAGGAGCTGTCAGTAATCGATCGGAATGATTACACATCCGTACCGGGAAATCTAAAGAGGAGCTCAATTCGAATCGACGAAGAGCCGCACGGTTTGAACAGTCTGCGTGTCATACGGCTTCCCTCTGGCGGAACTGTCGCCATCCTGCGCGGGAGATCCTATTCGAAAATTCAAGCCGGCTCCTCGCCACGCAGGCCGAGGATGGGTTTCATCGCCTCAGGTAGAACACGAATGTATACCCCTCAGGCTTGTGGCACGGACTACTGGATCGAGTCTGATCGAGCCATTCGGGTTTTAAGACTCCAGGGCCGTGCTTTCCGAAGTTTTTCGAGCCGAGGACCCCCATGGACCTCCACGAGGACCCGCAACATCAGATTCGAACGCTCCGTGGACATCAACCCCGAATGGCTACGTCCTCTAGGTCCCCATCGGTCACTGCCCTCTAGACCAATGTGAGGTCCATCTATGTCCTCATAGATGGACCCCCGGGGATGAGAGCGGGGGTACTCCGATTCCAGGCACTGATATTACCCCTGACTGCAGACTCATCTAGTTTCATTTAATCTCTATTGGGGGCGTTTTTCGTCGGATCCTTCTCCCTCCGAAGTAGGTTGTCCTTTACATCACCGCTTTGCCCGTAGCGGAAGCCTCTTGCCTGTGTCAGAGCGGTGGCCAGCGGGAGTCAGTTTTCGATGAACGGAACACTAAGCAAAGCTCCGGGAGTGGTTCGACCATCCGATTGCTCAAGTTGATTTTCGTGTGAAACTTTTCATATTCACGGATGGGGAGATTCGAAGCGCAGACTACTTCACGACGCAGAGCTTTCCAACGAGAAACGAATGTTTTCCATGAAGGGTCGTAAAACGACCAAACAAGCCAAATCAGGATTTCGGAAAACCAGCAAGCCGTCGCGTGCGAAAGCGTCTAATTCTTGCGTCGGGCTCAAGTTTCCGTCGGATACGTCGTCCTTCCAGAACAAGATGATTGCTGACGCTGCAGAAGTATTCGTGAGCTATTATGTCATTCTAGTCATCGTATGCAGGAAGGCGAGCGAAGGTTAGAAGGAGAGAAAAAGCTTCGTACGGAGGGACTCACCTTATCTATCGCCAATCTGCGCGAACAATAGCCGCATGCTCCGATATGACGTTCGTAGAACTCGGGAAATTCTCTGTATGCTAGCAAAAGCAACAGAATAGTATCAAGGACATCAGAACGGGGTTAAGGATGACGGGCCTGCCGGACTTGTAGCTTTACGCGGCGTGTGTGCCGCATCGGCTTTCCGGATGGGTCCCCATTCAAAATGTTATCTAATTCAATCAGCAAAGTTCGAAGGGGCTGCGTGGTAAGCTGTAGCTGAAGCGCTATACTCATACACATGTCGAGCTTTCTCGGCTCAGGAGCGAGCGCAGACTAGGATCACGGAGGTGATAACTTTCGAGAAGGGAACGCGCCTGATGGAATAGAAGAGAAAAAGAGGTTCGGGAGGCCTCGAAAAAATCTCTCTCACGAATCTCCTTTACGAATGGAGAATCAAGTCGTCGGACGAGTCCACCAACATCGCACAGTGGGGCGAAATCGATTTTTACGTGGAAAAAAGTGATGGCAACCTATCGGTCCCCAATATAGCTCGAGATGTTCGTTTTGTTCCTGAAGTTCGAGAGTCTGCCATTGACGCGGCTCAAAGTTCATTGCAGACGGCCGCGGCATCTCTGAAATGTAGATTCGGAAAAGCGGTCCTTCTGTTTACTTTTTCTTTCGATCGCGAATTCTCATTTAGGTGTCTATCCCAATCAAAGCTGTGCGCCGTATCCAGAACGCGGCGCGCGGTGCCATAGACTCAATGCTTAAGCGCCATGGCGCGCCGCGGCGCCTAAGCATTGAGTCTATGGGACTTGCAATGCTCGGTGCGGCGCACAGCTCTGATCCCAATTCACCGACATGGCGAAAAAGCGTTTCCGTGAGTTGCATTCTTGCCCTAATTTCGTCGTTGCATCCGATTCGGCTCGCATCGACCGCTTGCTTGATCTTCCAATCACGACCAGATTGAGGAATCAACCTAACCGCTCCTTCTCCTTTTCATTAATCTCGGGAAAATATGCTTGCCTTCGCTTTACGCTCTCAAACCTTTTTTGTGGGAACCTGGTTTGTGGAGTCCGAATGACTCGGACGTGAAGCGCAAGACTCTGGAGCTCTCCGCTTCTCGAGTTAGAGAGCCCAGACTCAGAGCCCGAAGTCTGCCCGTCACCATGCCTGTATCGGTCCCCATCCGCGCATCCTGAATCCATTCTATGCAATTTGTCCATCCATCAGGATCCGTAATCACGTGTATTTGAGCGTATGTGTAATTTCGGTGCGCTTATCCGTGTGCGGAATTGGCAGGCAAAAATGTGTCCATTTCTCGTCAAGACTTCGCTGAGAAATTGCTTGAATCTCGTGGATCAAGAGGTGAATGCGACCTCGATGTCTTGACGAGTTGGATCATTGAGCGATGTGGGGCTGCGACTGGGGAACCGACCAGCAGGCAAGCCCTCAATTCCGTCGATGGAACGCAGAATATATTTTTTTCCACCTGAAATCGCATTCGGCCCCACAGTGCATCACGCAGCCCGAGGTTTTCAATGACCCCTCATTATTCGGCTGTGGGAAACAAAACCTTAAGGGGGATTTGAGCTCATCGCAACTCACAGCTCACCATCTGAGGGTTCTTAGGTCTACTGATTGGATCTTGCATCGGCCACCGGGGCAGACGGAAGTTCCGAAGATCGTAGAAAAAGAAGTAGCTGCAATGTCAATGTCCGCCTTCTTCAGAGACTTTCTAGTCTGTCAAGAGCTCGGTGGGAATCCCATTTTGAAGCGGCCGTAGATTGCTCTCCTGACAGCGTCTGATTCACGGCTTTCAGCCATGGATCTGCGTCGCGTCGACCGAACGAAGCTGCGAGTCTCAACTGGACAGGGAGCCAACAGGCTTGTGATCGATGACAGCGGCGCCGCGTATCGGCGACAATCCTCTTGTTCGGAACGTTTCAATCCAAAAACAGACTTTCTCTGACGCGCAAATCGTGAGGCAGAAAATTGGTTTCGCCCGTCTTCTCCCTACAGATCAAGAAGCGCGTCTGACCGAATCCTTCGACAGCTTTCTCTTGTTCCACTGACGAAAGCGTTAACGATTCCAATCGATCAAGCTGTCATCGGAAACGGCGATCGAAAGTTCCTATCCGCTTCATCAGACCAAAAGGGACATTCACAAAAATTCATTCAGCGTTTGGGTCTGCTTTCTTTTTATGAATGAGGAGATGGATGTTTCCTCATTCGCGCTTAAACGGTGAGCTCGTTTCTGCCCAATTTTGTGCTGCATTCCGTGGTTCTCGAGGTTTCCACATAAATGATTCAACGTAGCTGCCTCAGTTCGGCGGGTGATCTGGAAATAATATTTCAGACAAGAGACTAATTCTTTTGAGGATCGTGTTGTAATTTATTGATGTCATATCATTCACTTATTCGATTGGGAGATGATCGTAGTTCAAACGAGACTGCATCGTCGTGCACAACTCGGGAGAAGTGAACTTTCGTCGGTTCTTCGTGCCGTTTCAGTTGTTGATTGATCTTAAGATATAAGTACCCGCCCAACGATAAGACACTCTCCTCGGGCGGCATTCGGAACGCATTCTCCTCTTTTAGCAAATAACATCATTGTCATTAATGTTTCTTCATAACCATAACCATTTTCATCATCATATGCATCATCCTTATCATCATTATCATCAATCATAAATACTATAACTAATACTCAAACTCAAACCAGTCCCGATACGAATGCATGTTCAGTGAACTCGCTGAATTACTCTTCCTTCCCCTTACGTACAGCTATCCTAAGCTTCGGCAATCTTGAAGTATTTCATTATTCTCAGTTCCACTCGGGAGTGATTACGCGTTACGTTACGTATTATGATTTACGGGTAAATGACTGACATGTATGTATTATAATCTATCGCATGCATAACGCATAACCATTGCATTCATCGTCGAATCTCAGACGAGTTCTTCTTCAGGCTAGTCTTCGTTCTATATAGTTCACCGCTAATAAATAAACGCTCCACTGATGGTTAATGCTAAATGTAATATATGTATATAAGTTATGATGATAATAAAATGCCAATAATCATCGTCATCATACAGGTAGTATAATCATAGTGATGCAAGTGATTAATGGTGATATTGTCAATCGAAATTACATGTGCCTGCCAGCCGCTGCATATTTACAGAAATGGTTTGCTTTCGAATTTCGCTCTCTCTTAGAAATCCGGTGGGGCAGATTTCTCAATGAGCCAAGGTGATTCGCTAGAAAAGATAACCCGTCGAACTTAAAACGGTATTCTTTCCGACCTGTCGAATTAGGAGAAGAATTTCAAAAGGGGCAAAATGATTGACTCAGGCCCGCGTGTATGATTCGAGCCAACATCCTGGACTTCGCTTCCAGTTTGCGTTCCTCCAGCTCGATCTTCGGCAGTCATTGTCATTCGACAGGAACGGAACGAGGCGGATCCTCACAGCGATTATTGGGATGCCATGCTATGATAGATCGTTCACTCGTAGAGTCGGTGATACTTCTCCTCAAAAGGGCGACTTCTTGGATGCTGACTTGTGAGAATGCATTCGGACGCTTTTTGTTCGCTGCTCGAGGCTCGGTAGAGACCCACTGAATTTTGACATCTGACTTTTGGAGAAAATCAGGCTTCGTCTTCGAGGCTCAATCAATCGTCGGTTTCACTTGAGACGATATCCAGAAACCGTATAATTTTGAATGCTAGAATTTCGTTACATGTCTGGCAACTCGAAGCGAGGGTGCTCTCGCAGTCTTTCGCTCGACATACATTTTTCTATGTAATCGGGAAAGATTTTCTGGGATCGGGTCTGAATTGGATTCTCAATCGGCTTCTCTCAAGGCTTGTGAGCCTCCACCCAGGGGGCGCGAGCGATGGGTCAGAGCATAAGCACTATCAGTAGGAGTTGTTTTCTCTGTAGCGGATCGCGCTCCTTGTTTCCGCCTCGCGAAAGAATCGACTCAGGGGAACAAATCGAGGGGGAAAATCGCTCGATTCGAAAATAGCAGAAATAAAGGAACGAGTGGTTCGTGAGTGCTCCCGTGGTTGCCAACTAAAGACTGGTCATAACGTTCTCGTGCAACGTCCTGACCCGGAAGCGATTTTCATCCATTGCCACCTCCCGAGCGCCTTGGCGGATCGATGACGATGAGTTCTATTGATGGTTGTCGCGCTGGCTGGCAGTCTCCGGCAGTTCATCGGTCTCAGAAACTCGTTTTATCTCCTACGTTCACTTATCCTAGCTGTATCGCCGCCGCCCAGGGCTCAGGCGCCCACCGAAGACGACTCGGCTCAGCGTTTGGCCTACTTTGAGTCTCTGAAATTATCAAGCGCGCCTTGCGTCAAAGCCTCGAGTTCTACGCATTCTCCTCCAGACATTAGACACCGGTAAGCTCTGCTCAGTCACTCATGATTCGAACGATTCGCTAGAAACAACAGTTTTCAATTCAAGTCTATCGGTTATGTCGAGAGCGTCACCATCCGGACATGGCACAAAGAGGATACCGAAAGGTGAGCATTCGTTATCCGTGCTGAGACTGAGACATCGATCGACCTTGGACCACATTGCGAAGAATTTAGATATTCTTAGAATCCGAGGGAGCGGCAGGCTTCGTCCGTGGAATGATTTCCCCAAATTGGCGGTACCGGCTCTCTCGTGAATCTGAGAGACTTCTCTGTGTGCCATGTTTCCCAGGATTTCCTAACGCTCTCGTGGAAGACAATCAGTAGAGGCTGTATCATGTTCTCAACATCTCGGAAATTCATAAACAACTCCGTTCTGCTGTTGCTCATCCTGCTGGTAACGCGACGATGCCCGTCTTGCGACGTAGCGTCGATCGTGCGAATGAGCGTGGGTTACAGGTAAAGTTTCGAATTGCGCATTTTGGATTTTTTCACGAGCGATCGACAATAGGTGTCGAAGAGAGATTTAATCAAACGGTAGACTCTCTGGACTAAACAGAGAGCTTCTCCGACCGTAGTGAATAACTTGAATTTCTCTTTCAATGGGACTACCCTGAAATATGGCTGAACCTTTTTTGGACCTTGTGGTATGTTCTCAGCTCACAGGAGTCCGATTCTGGTTCCGAGGTTCTCTAAACGAGACCGTTCAACACCTCGGTCTTCCGTAAACGTAAGTTAGACAACAGTTAGTTTGCTCGCTAGTACGATGGAATCGGGTTTGAGCAAATGTAGCCACAAGGGTGGCACGGGTAGACATAAATTTCTCACAGAATCAGTGAATCGTAGAAGCAATCGTGTGAAGATCGTTCGTATACAGCAACACTTCGAAAAATCGTCTCGTCCGATCGGGCCGAATATCGAATCCACCTCCCGCATTATACCGGAAAAATTGGAACGAAGCGTTCGATAGACTTGTCGACCTTAGTCAACAGATATGCGCTCCTCAAAGAATATCACATCCTAAGCTTCAAAAGATACCCGTGACATTTCAGATCTGTTTTTTTGTAAATTCATGGGTCTCCGACATAATGAAGACAGGCTAACGAGCGGCCATATTCTGGAATTGGGTACTGGTAGGCAGCGATTTATGAGAGGATTCTGTATGCACTTCGGATCTGCGCAAGCTCTGATGCGCTTCGCGAAGTGCCCGAGATCAGAGATCGACGTATCTCCACTGGAACTCGCGTTCGCCATTTCTTCAGCTCCTGATCGAGAAAGACAACCCGCTATCCATCGTCGTAGCGGCGAAGAGAGGAAAGTCTGCATTTTCAATAAGAACTCCTCGGTTGGAACGGGCTCGGGGAGGAGCATGGGACCGGCAGCACGGTCCGCGTGGAATTAGGTCCGACCAGCAACGCTGGCGGAAAATGAACGCCGAGAGTCCATCTGTCAGAATGAATCTCCTGTTCTCCCGGACTTCAATGATAAGTTTACTTCCGAATTATTTCCGGAATTTCCCGCCAGGCGACTGCACGGGCTCAACAATACTGCTGGCTCATTGTCGCAGTCATCGTCGACGGAATGAAATTCCCGCCTCTCGGCATGAGTTTCGCTACGTTCGCCGTAGCTGGAAGACTTTCGAAACACGCTCACTGACGATTTCTGCTCCTATCGATCGCTACACGAGATTCATGGTGTCTCGTTCTATCGGATCCGTGCTCACTTGTTCTCTACGTGAAGACTATCCTGCTTTCCAGATGCATCTGTCATCGTCAATCAGAATCCACCCACTGAGATGTGATGAGAGTTTTGCGGTTATTGTCGTAGTTGCTGTTTTTGTCATCTCGTAACTTGATTGCGAGACTCCGTTTCGCCTTCGGAGTCAGTGCCTTCCGGTCGGTGTAGAGTTTGTCGTCGAACGAGGTGTTCGACTCAACTCATGCTGCTCGGTCACCTTCGCTCAATCTGTTCTGGGGCAGTTCCCTCAAATAGTAGTACTTTTAGCAGTGGTAGTGAGAGTAGTTGAAGTAGTAGTAGAAGCGGGACTGCTAATCGCCGCAGCCGAAGTAATTCCAGCTCCAGCGGTAGTGATAGAGTCAGTAGTAGTTTGAGTAGCAGAAGTATCGTCTGAAGTAGTAGAAGTTCAGAGAAAATCTAGTCGTTCATCTGGTATGGTGATCTAGACGGGGGTGGCCGAGCTGTCCAGCTTGGCGCCACCCTCTCGGTGCTTCCTCGCCCGAACCTCTGTGTCTAAATCCACATCAGGCCGGAATAGCAGTTTGCATCTCTGTAAGGAGAAGGAAAAAATAGGCATACAGCGAATCACAGAGCGGAAAACACTCGAGAGGGAGGAAACGTTCATTATCCCGACCTTCCCCGCCCCCTCCCTCCCCGACCCGGGGTGCGGCCGAGTCCTCATTCCCGATTCCAGACAAATCTATCCATTGCTTTCTCCGTATCTCGCTCTCGTGCACTTTCTCGCAAGCTGACTACTCAGCCGGAGGAACAAGCCGAAAAATTACACGTTGCCAGGTGGTGGTGGCGGCGCGGCGGCGGCCGTGCTCCTAGTGCGGTACCCCTTTGCCGAGTAACGATATTATCATGCCCCCCAGGGCTGGACCCCCATTAACTCCATCTGCGCTAAAAATGTGACGCACGGAAGCGGAAAGGCCGAAATGGTCAAACTCCGCGAAATGAAAGCATCAAAGCTCGCTCTTCTCTCGTAGCTGCACAGCCCGTTTCGCTGTTTTGGCTGCGCGGGTGAATTTGGCGGCGGCTGCTGCTGAGAACGGGACGCAGAATGCCGCACGAAATTAACCGCAGGACAGGGTGTCGGTGCGGGAAAACGAGGACGATGAAGAGCAGGACAAAAACTGTTGCGTGCACTTACCGTCCTAAAATCTCCGGGTGTGACGTAGAAGAGATATATCGCGTAACCGGGAATGCAAAGCATCGATGATAAGGCGAGGAACCATCCAAACATCTGACCCCACCAGGGGTATTCGTAGTCGATGTACTTCAGCGGACGATATTGAACCAAACTGAAGATGAACACTCCCTGCAAAAGCGTGGGCGTTGCAACGGGTGCGTATCTTCATGCGGGAATCCGAGAGTCCGTCGGCTCGATTCCAGAAATGTCTATCGCGGATTTGCCAAGTAGAACGATTCGAAATCAAGTTTGAGCGGGTGTTGAGGATCACTCACCATACAGATTGCAGGGGTGAGCGCTACCCAGCAGATTTTCCACCAAATGCATGGCCGGTAGCCGATCATATCGGTTAGATGGTCGTAGTAGCGGTCAACGCCGTAGCTCCAAGAAATGGACACCACTTCGAAGAAAATTAGGAACAAGAGAGCAAAGCCCGAGGCGGCGTAATACTCGAACAGTTGGAACACGTACATTCCGCCTTGAGTGACGAAACTGATTCCAATAATGTACGACGCCATGCATATGCCGAAGATGAAAAGCTCTTTTCGTGGTCGTAAAGCTCTCGGATATTCGTCGACGACAGCCGTGATGAATCCTTCCAGGGTGCAGAACTGAGAATCGAGACCGAGCATCACGATCATCAAGAAGAACAGAACTGCCCACAACGGTGAAACCGGAAGCTGCAGCACGGCTGACGGGTAGGCCAAGAAGGCCAAACCCGGTCCTGAGGTGGCGACATCTTGGATCTCTTTGCCCTGAAAAGAAGAGAGCAGTCGTTCCGAGTATTTTCCTCCTCTGGAACTCATGACGCTGCGGGCTCCGGGAGTCCTCGGATCGCGGGGACTATGATGATGATGACGACAATAAATTGAAAGGGAGGATCTCTGCGGCGGTCGCCCTCCTCTTCTCCCTTGCGAAGCATATCCGTCATCGCTAGATTGGTCTCTGCTCAGAATGACGTGCTCCATGCGTCTGCGAGCAGACGAGGGGGGGAATATTCCATTGCGCGTCGCCTCATACCAACCTCTGTTGCTCAAGAGATGAGCTCACGGCATATGAGGCTTGCAGGCTACCATCACCTACGTTCAGTCTGCTCGCGTATAAAAATCCAATAGCCTTCAGCCCCGTGGACGATAACGACTTGCGCGGCCCGCGGAACGGGATGACAACTAGGCTTACCGACGGTCGGGAACCCGTGCGGAGGCCGATCGCCACAAAAGCTGAAGGAAGGCCCGACAGACACCGCATCAGAGCGGTGTCGACGACGACGGTGTGAACACGAGGTGGGATATGACCGTCCAATTAAGGCTCGTGCCATGGACCGATTCCAGACTTCCTTTTCCAAATGGCACCACTTTCCGGCACGGACGCGAGGGAGCCCATTCGCGCGAGAGTCCAACAAGTGCTCGCTAGCCGAGCCGCTCGGCCGCAAGACGTACGTGCTCCTCTGGAGTTGCCGTCTTCGAACCTACCACCGCAACGATACCGAGCTCCGACGCTCTATGTCGGCATTTCCCGGATTTTTCATCTCCGACCACAGGCTCGGAACACCCGGTCAGACCGGAGCTTGCGGGATGCCCGCAGTCCCGCAGGTTCTGAACAAGGAGCCCCCGCAGTATGCTCACCTGTGAGTGGGCCATGAATCCGATAACAGAAAAGATCACGAAGCCAGCGAACATGGAAGTGCCCGAGTTGATGCAAGACACAATCAGGGCGTCTTTGTAGACGTTATTGTGGTACTTGTTGTAGGAACCCAGGGCGATGAGGGAGCCCAATCCGAGTCCATAGGAGAAAAAGATTTGTGTCGCTGCGTCAATCCAGACCTGGAAATATTCAATGCCGTCCTTGATTAGGATACGTACTAGTTCCTGGTATCAGAAGACGTTTTCGACTGAGCTCGACAATGAAATGCTGAAAAGAGTGGATCATTCGGATAGTTGCCGTCACAAACCTGTGAATCGCCGAGCTTGTCGAGGTCGGGTGTGACATAGAACTTGATCCCGAGCATTGCTCCGGGAAGCGTGACGCCTCGTATGAGAAGAACAAACAACAAGAAATACGGGAACAATGCTGTGAAGTAAACAACTTTGCCGGTCCATTTGACGCCTTTCCAGATACAGAAATAGCACAGTATCCAAGCGATCAGGAGTGTCGCGGCCAGGGGCCATCGCACGTCTCCTGGTTCGTGGAGACCCTTCGTGATTTGGAGAACGGAGTTCCTGAAATTCATTAGGAAACCTTGAATGGAACGCCATTTTCCCCTCTAGTTCCCCATGGGACCCTCTTCCCCCAGAATGGGTTCTAAGTCGCTCCTCTTTGGAGGCGCTCTCTCTATTTCCTCTCACTGGAACGCGGAGGAAGGTCTGCGCGCCCGGTGGGAATTCCTGTCGCTGCGATCTTTCGTGTTCGTGGCGTTTCACGATCGATCCCACAGAATTTCGAAAAGCGAAAGTCGAAAATTTGTTCTCTGGCGAGCTTCCCAGAATCGCTGCCCCAAAAGAAAAAAAACGCTACTGAGCGTCATGGGCTTGGGCGTGAGCATCGATTTCGAGAGTGAGGGCACTTTACTCTGATCGAAGGAGCATATCCTGTGATGATCTTTGTCTGTGGAACAGATAAGTCTACTCGGATTGTCTGAATCATCAGTTCATTGGTCGTAGGCCCGCGGCCTTGTACGATACGTGGGCCTCTGGTTGTAGCTGTGGCGTAATTGACGTATCCGCTCCGCACTCGTCTGCGAGCGCGCTCCATCCATTCTGCCCGGGCCAGTCAGTGAGAGCGCCCGCCATTCACTCAGCTTGGCAGCAAGCTAGCCAGCCAGCCAGTCAGTCAGTCGGCTTGATTGGGGTATTTACAGCTCATTGACACCCAAGGCCGATGACGCCTCACGTTGGCGTCGCCGGACGGAAAACTTCCCCTCCCAATTTCTGAATTCCATCCAATCTACACATTAGCTCTCCTCTGTTTCTAATGATCTCACTTCTGGAAATTCTCCGAGTGATCGCGCGCTTCCCGGGCACTGGCGGCCAGACCGTGCACGCAATCGAGTTCGAAGAATCCACCTCGCGGCGGCCTGCTTCCGAGATAGGTCGGACGCCCGGGTCGAAAGCCTGCGAATGAGGCGTCGACGCCAGATTCGGGTCCCCGTAAACGTGAGGAGCACGCTGCAAAATCCGCTTCTCCACCGCTCTTCTCGCGAGCGTTAACTGTCGAGCGTTTCTTCCCGGCAGCGGAGCGCCTCTGGATAGGAGCAGTCATTTGCACGTCAAACTCCGAAAAGAGCGCGTGGTCGCGATTCGCATACACGGCACCGCTAAACGTGCCGCCTTTTCCCCCGATTCCCGATTCGCCAAAGCGAGCTTCCGTCTCGATTCGGATCGAAAATAAAGATTTCCCCGGACTCAGAATAGCTGACTCGGCACCCGTGCCATCGCCGGTTTGTTCCGCGCAGGTTTCCTTCATACGCTCAATTCACAATGAAAAAGCACAATCGTATCAGTATCCGCTCTGCCGCCTGCGAGCCCCCTTCGCATCGCGGATATAATGAGATTCCAGATGCGTACCATCGAAAGGAGGTGGAGGCAGCAATCATTTCCTCAAGATATGTTTTCCATGGGAATCAAATGCTGCTCTCCCACATACGGTAACTTTGGAAATAGTAAGACGACGTGAATACTCACTCCCAGTACTCTTTCACAGGGCTCCGGACGACGTTGGCTGGAAGACAGTGATAAGTGCAGTTCTGCGGTTCGTACTCCGATCGGCAGTTAGCCGTGTTCCACGGATTGTCGCAGGTACGCCACGGAAGGTCGGGCGCTAGCGAGACGTAGATGTAATACAGAGCCCACGACAAAACAACGATGTAGTACGTGTTGAGCCAGAACGACATGACAGCCGCTGCATAGCCGACGCCTGTAACAATTCGGACGATGTTTCAACTATGGAAGACCCTGCCAATATGGAGGGACTCTAGCCTGACTCCGCGGAAGCGAATTTCTTCCGCGGTATGAGTGAGCTGAGCTTAGGCTGCGGAGAGTTTCACCCGTGCATCGAAGGAGTAGGAATGGAGAAATCGAAATCATCGATACGAAGGGAGACGGCCTGATCGAGAGCCTTATTTCAGTCACACATACAGCGGATCTGTGGGTACACACCTTTGAAGATTGGGCAGATCTTCCATACGCCCAAACCTCCGATGTTGAGGAACTGGCCTAGAGATGTCTCAAGGAAGAATGTCGGTATCCCTCCGAAAAATAGCGTCAGTAGATAAGGCACCAGGAACGCACCTGAAAATCGAGTGAATAATGTTGAAGGAATCAATGGAAGATATCGCTAGCTAGTTCCGATGGGTGAATTCGCTTCGCCGCGGGAGATTCTTCAGCAGTGGGTTACGACTCTCGAGTAGATCGTGACACTAGCTCGCGATTCAAATCTCGGGTGAGTTTTTCAATCAGACGACTCAGCCCGACTTCCGCTCTCGAGGCTGAAAGACGTCGCGATTTTTCCCTCCCGGGAGATGCCGAGAACGTTTTCCATCGAAAGTTGTAAACCGCCGCTCGGGGGGTGTGACGTGGCTCCCGCCTCCGTTTTGTTCCCTTTTCGCGATGTCACGCTGAAAGCATCCGGAAGATATGCAAAAAATGTGCAACGGCCATGATCCGCGTGTGTCTCGTAAGGAAAAAGTAGCAACTGCCGGATAGCTCTTCTGCGTTGTAAGTTTCCCGTGAAGAATAATTCTCCCTTCTATGACCGCAAATAACGCACCGCAAGCCGTTGCCGCAGGTGGCTTGTGGTGGAGCGACGGGGGAAAGAGCCATGATTTTCCTCCAAAGCGTGAGGAAGCGGTTGGAGTTTTTTTTCCATCAAACCAGCCAGACCCCGAATGGGATTGGGGCGGCATACCGAGGCTTTGCCGTTTCTTCTCCTTCAGAACAGCTTGCACGGTGTGCTTGGGTGTCACAGTCCATGGCATGAAGAAGAGAATCTAGCACCGTTCGCGATGTCTGGCCTCGCGCCCCGGTATGGAATGATCGATGACGGAAGATCAGAGCTGATGGAAACTGAAGAGCCCAATCGGTTGCATCTCCTCGAATTGAAGAAGAAAACGGAGCCGGCAGAGCGTACGAAACTTCCGTGCCATGGGGCTGCAGAACGTCTCCTGTTTCTTCGTCGTTCGAAACTCTTTAATTCTCTCCATTCGCATGTGAGGAGTTCCTGGAGACACGTCGCTCGCCTATGGGGCCTAGCTCGGGCGAGCCTGATGTTTCGGGCGATCCCTATAAGCATTCGTCATGCTCATCGGCGGAATTTGATCGCGCCACGATGTGTACGAATACGATGTACAGAGTCGGGAGTCATGTGGTATCTTCCTCCAGTAAGTGATACGATAGGAGATTCGCCATCGAGAGATTGCCATTTCCAGATCACGGACTCGGTGATTCCCTCAGACCCGCTCATCAGTGCGCTACTGCAGCCCCTGGATTCCACTACCAGCCTTATGCTGAAAATGGTGCATTTTCGGGTTCCGATCATGAGAAGAGACTCGATAGTGCCGCGAGGGGAGAGAACGAGCCCGTCCCTGCGATCGAGAGACGGACGATTCTCCTGTATCCATGCTTGTGTCACTCGGTTAGAATTATTTTGAAAAACGTTTCCACTTCGGGAATTCGAGCCGGCACCCTATCCCTGAGGTCGAAGGGAAAATCCTGCCCGACCGAAGAAGAGTGCCGCGGCGGAGAATTATACCATCCGAGAGCGCGGCTTCAGGCATTCGAGTATTCATACAGCTGCCAGCTTAGCAGAGATATTCGAAACTGCGGCCGGGAGGAGCGCGTATTGGATTGGTCGAAATTGGGGGCAATCACGACGAATTTTTAAAATTGAAAGTGAGAGACACAACTCTCGATTTGAAATTTAAATTCATTCCCGTTATACCGCCCGTGTCTCGGAAGTCCTCGGGGATCCCTCAATCGGAAACTCCTGCTGCCACAGCTTTCTTTTTCGAGAGCGTGCCGTCGCGGAAACTCAGCGGAGACGAAAATTACAGAGAGGAAGTAGTTCTGGACTCAGTCTGGCCTGGGTCTAGCCTAACCAGCAAAGAGAGCCAAGGGTTTCTGTGGACTGGAACCCATGGATTGTCTCTCGCTGTCTTGTCAATTGAGCGTGTTCGTCAGAGCCGTTCCGGTCTCGTTTCGACAGAGACAGTTCAACGAATCAGTGTATGTTTCACGCATCAACAATACTAGAGGCCCAGTCGAGGCGGCGGGGCGAAACTTGTCTCTGTGAAAAGCCCGATTGGCGCACGACGAGAATTCACGGATGAATGCACAACTTGATCATTTCGAGTTCGGTAGACTCCGGCCGTAACGTCCGACGACCGCTCCAGCGTGGTTTTTCAGCGGGTAAATATTCCCTGGGTTCCTGTTCGAGCTCCATCTTCTCTGGGATCTTATTCCGGACAGACTTCACCGTTCTATTTCGCTGATGACGTTCGAGAACGGGAAAAAATCTGCGTTCCATCGCATCGCTCGGAATGGTCTACGCCTAGTTCCTTCCAAGAAAACCCGTGAGGCCGATGCCGGAGAGCGATGCGGTCAACGCAATATTATTTCGTTCTGATGCACCATGGCGTCATATCTGAGCGCAGCGTTTTTCTCTACGGTCAAGAGTCGCACAAAAATTGACTTGTACTGCGGTCGCATGCTCGCCGACATGACCGAGTCAGCTCCTGACGAACATGCTTACTTTACAGAAGCTACAGGTAGCGGAATTCGAGTTTGATCCTTGAAAAATATTCTCGGCGGTCGCAGTAAACGCAGGTAGGAATATGGGGAGCGATGAGAAGATGTCTGGCTCTGCATCTGACCGCTGAGCTGAATTTATGCTGGCGAACATGTGTTCACCACACCGTGTAAACGGGGGAGGCATACGACCGGCAGCAGAAACCTAGAAAATTCCTCGGATCTCAGGCGACTGTTCCGAGCATCGTTCTGCGCATATCGGCTCTTGCATCTCCAGAAAGATAAGAGAGTCTTCTAGAGCTCTAATCCATAGCTCATGGTGTGATCATCACGGAAGGGTACCTCGATGTCGAGAGCGTGTCCGGACAAGAGCCTCAATAGTGACAGCTCAAACTGGCGGCGCGACGGTTCGGTGACCCCTCGTGAAGGAAATCCATAGTACGCGAGGAGCACGCCATGATTCGAATCGCGGAATCTCTTCCCGGGCCGATCGACGGAGTTTTTTTTCTGACGCGCGACGGGCAGCTCGCGCGAAAGATGCGAAATTTACTTTTCGGATTTTCGAAGGCGAAATCTCAGAGCAAGGCGCGACGGGATGCGAGCACCGATTGTTTTCCTCCGAAGGAGACAAGACTCCACGCGAGGCAGAGTTCACGGTTACAGTTCATGCTCGTCGCAGATGGGCGAATGGCGGAACGATGGTCTGGAGAGAGACGGTTGGAAGACGAGCGGACAGGACATATGAGTGCATGACTTAATGCAGGTCGGGCTAAGACATCATTACACATGGCTGGCTGGGAAGGCTGTCGCCGCGGATCGCATTTGCAAGCTCACATCACTCGCCGGGAGCCCATTAATTTTTCTCTGGGTAAAAAGAGCCAGCGAAAAAGACGGAATGAGAGGTTAGTCGCTCCCGGCTCGTTGGAGCTGACGATTACCAGTTTATACGACGACGACGGCCGTGGTGAAGGTTGGGGCAGCGACGAGCTCGACGTCGCCGTTGACGGTAGCCTTCCGAACGACTGAGAGCCCGAACTCATTCAAACTACGTCAATAAGGCCTACCGGGTCGCAACAACAGCTGCCGAAACAGCAGCTGGCCCGTGCGGAGGGCAACAATCGCCTCTGCGTCTCTCGGGGCAGCTTAATGAGTCCCCCCGCGCTTCTGCTATCTTCACGGAAAACGAATACGGGACGTTACCGTGAGCAGAAAACTTTCAGCGGCAGATGCAGCTCTCAACTTCAACGCATACCATCAACGCTCATTCTCCCCTCGCCACCGGATATCAACGACTCCACCAACGAGACAAACCTTCGAGGAACGCTCAGTCAATATCCGGAACGCGCGCTCCCACACATGGCTTGCAAACATGACAAGGTCAATCCAATCCGTTGACTTATATGATACTCTAGATATCAGCTGTTCCTTGTTCAGAGAATGCCCCATGGAGTAGTTCATAACTCCCGGCGCCTGGAGGCGACAGATGGACCTAAGTGACTTCACGGTTCCCTTCGACGGTGCGACCCTGAGTCGAGCCATCGAGGTGATACGTGGCGGAGGAGGAGAGAGATATTCCGTGGCTCGAAGCCAGCTCCTTGGGACTCAGGGTTTCCGCGAGGGAACCGATGTTTCCGACTTCCGACCAGGTACGATGCGAACTGACTGGAGCGGATTCCAGAAATGAGCAATTATTATTATCGGGAGCGATTCTAGCTGGTCTCAACTGCGGTCTCGTTTTACTTCGGTTGCAAAATGTTTATTTATCCCGTGGGTCACCGTACTGGACGCGTCAGGTGGGGCTCGTCGTGTGTGTCGAGGGCTTGTCCATTCCTCGGTCCGTACGCTCTCGCCGGACTCCGCAATCTTCCACAACACTGTAATTGACCCCCTCTTGACTTGAGCGCATGCTCCGGAGCCGCTTATTGGCCAGCGACATCTCTTTTTCCCCCCAGAACAGGCTCTCGTTCCCTTCGTGTCCGTATCCCGTTGCTAACGGCGTCTCGTTTGCGGAGGCCAGGGATGCCGAGCGGTATATAAACTCAAGGTTCATGAGCCGGCAGCGGCGAGCATGGCAAGGCCGCAGCTAAGGAAATCCGCGAGGCTGTATTTGAGTAATGATCCTCAGATCCCCTCTGAATATATCGGGCGGAATTTCGACACGGGATCTGGGGAATCAGCCTGGAATCTGCCGCGTCGATGTCGAGCGATCCGGGTGGAGTCTCTTGAGCGGAGACGGAAACTTCCAGAAAGTACTCGACTGTCTCAACCATCTCGGGTCCACGGGCGGATCGATATCCGACCAGAGAGCTGGGCATAGGGACCGTCCATAAGGAGAGGGTGGGCACCCGTGAGTTGAAGGGAATCCGCATCATCCCGACAGGAGCTGCGGAAAAATGTTCCGCTAAACCATCTAGGACCTAGGGAGATGTGGGGCTGGGCAGGATAGTCAGCAAGAGCTGTCGTAGTCGGACGACCCCCGCGGCTGAAGTTGCGGCGGCAAACGGAAGATGAATCTTAGGCGGAACGATTGTCGCTTGGTGGAGTAAACTGAAATGAGGCGTTGGTCCTCCAAGGGCAAGAGAATGGCTGACTCGGAGGCTGGCTCGCTGTCAGCTTGCTCTCTTGCCAATGGGGTTCCCGGCCGGGAGCTCAACACTTCGCTGCAAGACCCGCGAAGGAAGCTCCAGGCAGAGCTGAGCCGAGTCCCGGCTCGCCAGCTTGCCGCTATCCCCGCAGCAAGCGACGAACGAGCATGCGAGCTAACCAGTCAGTTAGCCGGCAACAAGCGAGCCCACAGGGGCTCGGTCGAAAGATTCACAAACTGCTCTTTTGCGAAGACCCCACCGAGGACTGATGGCATGTGCCGGACAGCCTCCTCTATGTACCTACTTCTTCTTCCCGTCCGGACGTAGCAGAGAAACCTCAGCGAGACCCCGGATCCTTGCAAGCACTAAAATTGCTCTCGCAACCAGCACCTTGAGTTCTCAATCTTTGGGATTGAGATTTTAGCGTCCAAGATTATTCTCGAATGCCCGCCACGATTGACCGACCGCCAACGATGAAATTTTCCCCGATTCGGACTGCGTAAACTTCATCAAGGCGGAAATTTTGACGATTCGGACGCCACAGACTGGTTCTTGATCCGGAGCATGGTTCCAGGGAGGAGTACAGGCACCTGAGCATATCGCGGCTCGGACCTCCACTCCCATCCGGGGATTGAACCCACTCCCATCCTCACGGTGGCTCTGATTGAACCTTGACGAAAGTCCCATTGGAAAGCCAGCTCCCGCCCGAGCAGCGTCTCCCCGCTCGAGAGGTGCTCGACGGGGAGTGTCGAACGCGCGAACGTTTCCTACCAATCGACGGTGACGCTGCCGCTACGGGGCCCTTCACTCTAGGGCGAAGTATAGCGGCTCTTATTTCATTGTCCCCTCTTTAATCTTGATTATTTCTCATTATGGAGTGTGTCCATTTGTTTGGCCGGCTGTATGAGACCGCCTGATCTTCGATCCCGCGGAATTGATCACGAGAAAAGTGCATGAGCAGCGTCAGTTGGCTGGCGAACGAGCTAAACTCTGCGAATTCCTCTGCCACTTGTTGCTACAGCTTGTAAAAGAAAAGCAGAAGAAGAGAGATTGTTCCCCGTCCCCACCGCACTGCCCGACTCGATCCATTCCTACGCGAGAGAGCGAGATCCGTACGCTGATAAGGCTATTTCAGTGAACCTTTCGCTCGATCGATGGCGAGAGATTCGTTCGTTGTTCAGTTGCAAAGTCGCTCAACCGATCAGACATTTCAGAAGAGTTGAAATGCCGAGTGGGGGTACGGAGGGATCGTCGAGCTTTGGATATGCCCGAAACCGCATCAAGAACTCCGACGAACAGTAGGAGTAGAACACAAGACTTGGAGCAGATTTACGACCGTCAGGGCTCTCGGCCCACCGCAGAAAAGAAGAGGGACTCGAGACGCGGGTCTTGGCAGCTAGGAGCGCTCAGAGGGGCGGGATCGAGCATTTCCCACATCTACTCGGGACGAACTGAGTCCCGGAGCCCTCCAGCTTCGACGGGTGGACTCCCGACTGCAATCGACCGATCAGTGTCGAATGGTCGATCTTCCATCGTGAATCTTAGAGACGCGGAGCCCGAGCCTCCGCGAAATTTCCGCTAACCGATTAGTGGTGGGTTTATAATCCTTTCCTCCATCGAATGCTTCATCCGCCCATCCTCGCCCGTTGAAGTCCTCATTTGTGGTCTCTCGGCATCCGTCAATCGGGAGCGATACTTCAAGTACCCGTATCCGCGAAGGCAACGGAATGGGTGCTTCCCTGAATCGCATAGAACAGCTCGTGCATCTGTCCCCGGTGTTTCTTTCTGCCGTCATTGGGGCACATCGGCCGTTTATCTTAACGTCAGACCTTGCATAGACCGTACGAAACCGCTTGTGTCACGAGCTCGGTAAGGAATCGAGCCTCGGCTCCGAGTCTATGTCTATTCCTTTGTTCTCATCCACCGAATTTCGCGAGCAAGGATGAGAGCAATTCCCGAAAAACTAAGGTTTTCCGGAGCGGGCGGGGAACATGGATCAACCGGCGAAAAAGTATACATCAAGTCCAGAGGATCTGTTCCAGACTCCTTTACAGCACCGCGTCGACAAGCGGAAAGAGAAGCCTAGGGCTGCGCGCAAAAATCCTAGATTCATGAATGTTGCGTGCTCAAGGGATATATCAGGTGAGTTTTTTTGCATTCCCTCGATCACTAGCCACGAAGAGAGCTAAGAGGGAATCTGCGATCCTTAGTTCCCAAATGTTCCGGGTAAATTCCGTAAGACTGAATAAACGTGGGACGTCGATCAATACGTGCTCGCTATCGCGAGCCGAAGGTGCTGCAGAAGAATTCCGCTCTCAAGCGTGACCATTATCCACCGGAGAATAATATATTGATCGTGTTTTCGACAGGTTTCTCGTGATTTCAGCTCTTCTCGCGCAGGAACCTCCCCTCTCTCAGCCGGGCGGGAAAAAGAAAATTCGTTGGAGGCCTCCTTCAGAGCTTCGGTATAATTTTTCCCAGGAGCCGCGGTTCAGAGAAGCGAACCCCCAGTGCTAAAAACCCGGGATGAGCCCCGGCTACAAGACCTGCCTTCCGACGCAATGGCACAAAATAGACTGCCCGCACAGATGGCTCTGGGCTGCCTGCATGGAACGCTGGATGGCTGGACGCAGTTCCCACATTCGCGATAAGCAACAAGCTGCAGCATGTATCTGTTGAAGCATGTAGCACATTTCGCCCAGTTTCTCACCACAGCAGGAGTTGGTGACAATCACGGCCGAATATGTTCTCGGTAAGTATCAATTACCGTGGCGGAAGACCGCAGGCTGGGAGGGGGAGACATTATTCTTGTCCTTGCGGTCGGAGTTGAGTGCCTCGGAGGCCGAGGTGATCTCGCGGACCAGAAGGGAAAGAGGGGCCGCAGGCGGAGATGTCCCTTCATCAAGGGAATGACTCCGTGGCTGCATAGTCGGTCAGGTGGAGGTGGCTGTATTCGATACGAATGAGCGAGCGTGAGAGAAAACGCGCAGCCGGGCCCCAGAGGAAAGAGCCAATCAGCTGTCGATTAAGTGATTAGGAGGCTATTTCTTCCCGGCCATTGATCCGCCGCTCTCATTGGCGGCTCGCCTCGCTGATCGTAGGGACGCTCCGTCACCTCGGATTCGAAATCGCTTCGCGCAGAAACTATTCCTGTGTTTTTCTCTCTGCGCATCCCCCGCAACCGATGATGAATGTTGAGAACTTTCATCAATGAGCGCTGCCGTAGATTCGGAGCTCCAGCGGACGGGGCAGCGAGTGCAGATGACGTCCATCAGTGCTCCTGAGAGGGAGCTATCGACAAGGGATGTCACGCAACGCGGACGACAGCTCCCACAATTAAAAGGGGTAGCTCGACCACAATGCGACCCACCAAAGAGCGATCATGGGACTCATCTGAATATTCCACCCCTTTCAGCCAGGTTCTCCTGCTTCAGAATGGATTGCCCCGGTATCCTTCCAAACGACTCGATAATGAGACCGAATTCAACTTTCCAGGCGAGCTACCGCAAGCTGAGCTCTCGAGTCCAGAGACAGATCGCTCGGCATTGGAACGCGAAGACCTGAGGGAAGCCACAGTGAGGCTCGCGCCGCCGGGGGCCACGGCATGGTAGATCAAGGGCGGCGGGAGGGAATTTCCTCCACATCCGGCAAATAGCATATCAAATGAACGAGGAGCCTCTGATAGACCGAGTGCTTGAGTGCCGAGGACTAGGGGCATATGAAGGAGAATGCGATAAAATTCTGTTGGGAATAGGCCACGGGGATTAATTCCTCGGCAACGCTTCAGTTCGGTGGAGCCTGAATCCGCGCTGATGGAATAGCCAGTCCGTAAGAGGTTTTGAAAAACCAGTCGCACCGCCGTATACATCGACAGAGGGCTTATGATCCTTCGAGTGAGAAAATTCTGCGTCCACCGAGGAGTCTGGAAGAGGATCCAATTTGCGCCAGCCTGTCGTGTCTTCTGCACACCGCCACCACAGGAACGGCAGCGATAGCAGCACGCTCGGATCCGGTTTGAAAGAAAACGAGCTCAAACGAAGCTCTCCCCAGTCGTTAGCGTCGGTTTCGGGCGTGGGAGCGACACTGGGTCGGAGGAACCGTCATGCGCTGACCCTTATTCAATTTCATGAGAGAACAAATCCTATTTTCGCATGCAGAGCTTCCGAGAATTTCCGAGGTCGTTGACGACATCTCATCATAAATCATTGCCCATGCCCGAGATTCGATGAAGACTCACGGTCACCGGGGCTCAACTGTCAGCAGACAACTATTCGCGCAGAACATCAGAAGGTGCGTGAATCTGAGACACAGAGACTCATGGAAAAGTTCTCAAAGCGAAGAGCATAACGCTTCGAGACTGGGAAGTGCTCCGAAGAGAATCGGGAAAGTCCGACTGTGTTTGGGGCATTTTAGGGCATTTTAGGGGCGTTAAGCATTTTATAGACTAGACTCTCTTTCTCGGTCGTTTCTAGGTGCTGGGAGGATATCAGCTATGGATCCATCCCCCCCTCCCCCGTGAGAAATTCCGAGCAGAGTGCACGCTGATACCGAAGTTCTGGCGTTTGAGGGCAAATAGCTGCTTGATTCGAGAGGTCTCCCCTTTTTCGACCGTACGACGTCCTCATTTGACGGAGGGCGCAACTGATATAGCAATACTCCTCCGCGTGGTAGAAAGTGGAGAGTCTTCCGATGTAGCGACAGATCGTTGTCGTTTAACTCAGTTCTGAGTACGTACTATTTTATCGACGCAGGTACTCTTCCGGGAACGACGATCTCGAGAACGGGACTGTTCGCCGTTCTGCCTTATGTTGTATCCCCCAGCATTGACAGTCTTTGAACCGTGAGGGTTCCGGGCTAGCTGCTCCGGGGCGATATCCCTGCTTGATGTGAAAAGTGCCGTGAGAACGTCCTGCCAGTTTCCCCCCCCCTTACCCACCCAGCCCCCAGAGCCTCGACAAGGCTCGCGGTCCAAAAGCGAGTGCTTGATTTGCGTACTTCAGCAAACGTAATATTTCCGGCCGAGAGGTATAGCTCTCGCCCTCCTCGTCCCTCCCCGGCTCGCTCATCGGAACAAGCCTCGACTACCAAAGCGAAGTTGAGCCGACAGAAACCTGAGCCGTTCCGAATTCTCAGCCGTTCGGATCCCGACAATTTTTTCGAAGACTTAATAGGATCGGGGGATCTTGACGCTCTTGACTGACTGACTGACTCACTCAGTCCCCCAACTTGAGAGATGCGTAATTACTTCGAACGATGCCTTCAGTCGCTCCAGCCTCAAAAGGCACCTCCAACGGCTGCAACAACAAGATTCCAAAGTGCTGTGTTTGCAGCTGTCACCATCGGAAGCCACAACAAGCTCAACAGGACTCTCTGTGCGAAGTACCCATGCTCCATATTCCACAGCTGTGCTTCTGCTATGTAGAAGAGTGAATCTATGGGTTTTGTCGCTTCATTCTCTCGTCTGCTCGTTCCTCTGTCCGTCTCTCTGCTGGCCTGCTTGTTCGGCTGTTTGTTGGCGGCTCTTTCCGTTGGTTGGTCGGTCGGTCGTTCGCTCGCTCGGTCGGACGTTCACTTGCTCGGCCTGTCCGTATGTCTGGTCGAAGCGGACAATGGTGCCTCCATTCCGCCCAGGCAGAATGTCACACACTATGATAATCAGCGTGAGCCGCCACCGGAAGCCACAGAGACCCACAGGAAGCGGAGTTTCCATAGTCTTTGATGGGCTCTGTCATTTGAGCTCGACTTCGAAGAAATCGCCTCCCTCGTAAGAGCCTGACGCTGCTGATTCGGGAGACGGGCTCCCTGAGAATTATTACGTCCCATTGAGCGGTCTCTCCACTCGATTATGCGGATCACGCAGGCCCCCAATAATGATTCGGAATCTTCACTAATCACCGTCTCAGAAAGAAATAATTCATTAGCGGAGGAGAGAAGGGCATCTGAATCTGCAACGGATCTGAATCCCACTCCCCCACCTGTGGCCACGTATGTGATCGGAGTCACGGAAGGAAGCGGCGACGGTACTGAATTGGACGCCCCAGAAGCCCGGGAGACTCGTCGAGGGAAAATCGGGATAACCCAGTAGTAGGTACCTTACCCCAGAAACAGCATCACAAGACCGTAGGTGATGATGAGCTTTGAACGCTGCTCCCGAGGGCAATGACGAACTCTGTGCATTTTTCTCGAGGAGCGTTCCGCGCTGCTCCTCGTATCGTGTGGCCCATTTAGCTAGTGAACCTCCGGGAAGTCCGTTTAGGAGCGTTTCGGACCCGGAGTTCTGCAGCGGAGGTGCAGACGTGAGCAGAATGTTTCCATTCTTCGTACTGACAAACGATTTCCACATTGTGTCTACGGAGTTTGCTTTTGTTTTCAAAGAGCGGCAAGAGGGCCGACTGCCCCACAAGCAGCTGGCCCTACGGGTCTGCGGAATACTGGCGTGGTCCGGCGCGGATGGAGCCGGAAGGCAACTTGCATCTGCCGCAGAGTTGGTCAGCCACGACGGGCTCCTAACGATTCGAGAGGTGCAGCTCGAGCTCGCTCGGCCGTTCAAAGTTGCGCGGTATCGCACATCGCCAGCTTCCAAGTTTGCGTTCAGCCGCTGGATGTCGGAGAGCACCTCTCTCCTTCTTCGCTCGGCTCGTTGCTTGGATTGGGCTCCCAACCGAGAGACGGACAAGCTGTGTCAGAGAGGTCTCTCGAGCTGCCCGAAGAAAAATTCGCTCTACCGAAAGCCCCTCGGCCGAAGCACGATTTAATAATGGTAACGTTCCGCTAAGGTCAGCGAAGGATTCAGGCTGGGAGGTACGGAATTCAGCTGCCGAGCCTCGTTCGAGCTAAGGTCCCAAAGCGTCGACGGAAAACCGCCTCTCGCAGTCCTCCAGCTCCCCGAGCTCCTCTAGCATACGGTGGTTTCTGGTGACTCCGGGAGAAGGGGACCAGAAATCCATCAGCAACTAAATCCACCAGTCTTGATGGCGCCAATAGTGATGACGTCATATCCATTTGAGCCGCCAACCCCGAATTCCAATCGCTGAGTGCATGAAAATTATATCCCTCGAGTCGAGCATTCGAACTCTCGATTCTGTACGTACAGGTGCAGGTGAGAGACTCTGCTAGCGCTCCGCCGTAGATGCGCGAGAGTCTGAGCCTCGTTGGCTCGGAGAGTTGTGTTCTCGTTCAACGAAAATCCCTCGGCTCGACGAGGCAATCAAGGTGACTGACTGACTGAGCGAGTGACAGGCGATCCGACGAAGTTCTAACGAGGGATCGTGTGCGCCCCACTGGAGCTTAAGAACCTCCTGCACTTTTCTTACTTGTCCTTCGACGGGATAAAGCGAAGCAACAAGCCTGAGGAGCATTTTTCTCGCTTATCGCGCCTCAAATCTACAGGATATCCTTCCCTGTAGTATCCAACGCCCCGCTCTGAGGAAAAGGGAAGGAGACGCGCGGGGAAATCGATGGACGAGGCTGGAAGCTCAACAACTCGAAAAACGGACTTACCTCCTCCATTTTTGTAGCAGAGATAGGGAAACCTCCAGACGTTGCCGAGGCCGATGGCGTAGCCCACGCACGACATGAGGAAGTCGAGTTTGTTGACCCATTGTCCTCGTTCGGGTATGTCGGAGTTGTCCTCTTCGGTACCTCCACCTCCTGGACGGAGCGCTGCCAACTCGTGGCTGCTCCCGCCTTGACTGTTGGACTTGTCGACCGGCATTTCTAGCTTTCGGGAGCTAGTTCGGCTAGCTCGTACACACGGCTACCGCACGCTTCTCAACGAGCACCCAACCTCAACTCAGACAACCAGAGTTTAAAATCAACACATTGCAACAGTGAATTTCAACAACGTATTTGCAACGCCCTACGCGTCCACGGCTCCGCGTCGCCACCTCATAACAACCTGCGATAGATTTGAGAAAACGTTAGGGGCCTTCAACGTACGACTTCAGCCCGTGCTCGGAAGCGGGTTCAGAGATTTTTGGCATTCCAGAACAGAGGGTTCTCATTCGGGTTTCTCACATCCAATCAGCTTTCGAGCACAGAACAGATAGACGAGCATCGGACTTATGGAGGGAGCGTCATCCTTAAGCTTTCGATCTTCACTCATCTTCAAATCATGCACTTATCCCACGAGCTCGAATTTGGGAACGCGGCGCGGGCGAGGAATCTCAGAGGGAGTTCCCGAGAGAGAAGAAGATTATCAGCGGTTTGGCACTTCATGCGAGAACTACACGCGATCCGGAACTTCGCGGAGCTCATCTCGCGCTGAAGAAGTACACCCACACACACACACGAGCTGCCAGCAGAACGGACGGTCGATCCACTAAGAATCCATTTTACGAACTACACTACGATGAACAGGCATCCAAGATTCAATCCAACAAGTTAAAATCTAGTTTCGTACGGTATCGAAGAACGAGAAGAAGACGATGGACGAGCGGGTGGGCGGACGGGCGATCACGAACCAACGGGTCGACGTACAGACAGACACAGTCAGTCGAACCGAAATACCGAAGAACTGACTGAGAGACGTATCCAGAAGTCAGAAGCAGAAGTCAGACGACGCAGAAGAAGTGAAGCCGATTCGAAAGCTAACCAACTCACGGAGTGGTGGGAAGACGCGAAGCGACGAGTGCGTGTTCGAAGTTGGCTTATGGTACAGCAACAAGTTCTATTCTCTTCCCGTTGAATGGGACGCATGGCCCGGGAGACGATGTTTTGAGGGACCAGCAACTGAGGGAGGGCTGCTTAGGAGAGTGGAAGGGAGTCCGTCCCTTCAGGCTCCGCTGGAATAGCGAACGCAGCGCCCTTCCCAGCTGCCAGCAATCTAGCAACTCGACCAGCAACCAATCCAGCCATCCGAGCAAGCCACCATACAACTGGTCTTACAGCTTTACAACCAGCGAGTTCGAATCATCGATAACGGGACCAGCAACAGCACAACCATCGCTGAGCATCACAAGCGTCTTCGTCGGACACGCCGCCGGATCGATTCATCCTATTATCTTCAGAACGTCTTCCGACTCGATCGACTTCTGCACCGGGCCCGCGGGGAAGTCTCGACAGACCTCAAAATATCCGAAACTCTAACAATCAGACGTTCCGCAGTACGCGCATGGCTTTTCAGCGACAGAGCGAGCCTTCGTCGGAAGAAGCAGATATCATCCGTCCAGGGACCCCGAGATCTTCATTGTCTGGTTCGCGCGGGCACATCGGCGGGACGAACTCTTCCGGAACAGAATGAGTTTTCAGGAACGGGAGGCGATCGGGCCGAAAAACCGAGAGAGCTACTACTCATACTACGTAGTCTTCAGATAATGGCGGTGACATTCCTCATGATCGTTCGTGCCCGGAGCAGAAAACTGCGATAATGAGCCGTATCCGATTCCCGAAGACTCGGCTTCAGCCTCCCATAGAATGTCCAAGGGACCGGGGAGCCGACCCAGGGCTGTTGCGCTGGAGCCCGGCACGACCAAGTTGATTCCGCAGGCTCATTTCGCTCCAATAAAAGTTGATACTTCGCGGCCTCTGCCATATCGAAGAAAGTTTCGCCTCGATCAGAGTCCTAACTCGGAACACTACCTCCGCCCGCTCCGACGTCGATCGGCTCGCTTCCCTGCGTCCTTCTCCGGCACGGCCGCCGGCACCGCCACCACCACTGCCTCCTCCGCTATCAATCAATGGATTCTCACTCAGAAACGTCACCCTGGTGACTCGTACCGAAAATGATCCTTATTCCTCACGCTATTGATGGCGAGTCGCTATCAGAGACGCTTTTGTGCCGTCGTCATAGGCGCGGGAGGGAATCTCCACTGACCACTGGAGACTCACAACGTAATAGAACGACATCGTTGCCGGCAGACTCGCACGTTCGAGCTCGCGAAAGACCGATGATAGGAACCCGTTGTCTGAGCGAGAGGAGCTCGGGATTCCGATCGCACGAATTCGACATGGTGATTGTTAGAAACAAATTCGCGGAATTTTCGGGAGCAAAGAGGTTTTGAAGAAGCCGAAATAAACCGGGCGCCCTCAGAAGTCTCGAGTAGAAGAAACTCCGAGAATGGTCCCGCCAACGGGTCCCAGTTATCATCCGTGACAATGGACCGTTGCCTCGTTCATATCGTCGGGGCTTTGTTCCTCTTTGAGTCTGACTTATTTTGCCTCTCCGTTGTACATCCGGACTCGCCCATGCATCTTTCCGGTTCTCTGTTCTCGGTCAAGGGTGAAGTTTGGAGTACAACAGTAGGCGTGAAACCGCGGGCGAACGTCATTTCTGGTATGACTCGAGCGCTCAATCGTTACGACTCTGTTATACGGCGAGGCGAGCGGGCTGTCACTTAACTGGGAATGTAATGCTCGTCTGTTTACTCCGGGCGTCTATCGTTCGAAACAGGTCACTCACTGGGTGCCGGCTGTCGGTACGGCATCGGTCGCCATACAGCGAACAGTCTCCGGAAAATGAACGAATTGCCACAATATAACCTGAGAACAGACGCTTCCAGCATGGAGCCGAACGAGAGGGACGCGCTCCGGAATAAATTTCAACGAGCTCCGCGAATTCCGCTTTCTCATTCACGAGGCGATCTTTGACAGGGCGATCTCATCAACTCATCGGGAGGAAGGAGCGTAGCAAACAGGGACGGAAAAAGAACTCTCCAAACGCTCCGTGCTTATTTCGAGAGTGCAATGCCACCGTCCGGATCTTCCCGAGCTCTATTGCGTGGACTCTCGTCCTCAACCTGAGACCCGCACAGCAAAAAACGCCACCGGGTCGAGGACAGATCCACTGCGATAATATTTTCACCTAATCATCCCGTGTAATCTGAATAATAAGCCGGCAGGAAGTCTCAAGTCGTCGAGACCCGTCACACCAGACGCCGGAGAGCTCGGACAAAACGGGAAATCGCTCACAAATATGTGTGGACTGAGATAATTTGAGGCTCGTCGAGTGCATTGTTCGCGGGGAGAGGCGCCCTTCGGTAGTACGTGTTATGTGTATTAAAGTCCTTATCTCGGTGGGACATGCAGCTCGTTAATATTTGTACCGACCAACAGACGTTCAAGAGCCGCGAACGGAGCATGGAATTTCATGCGGCTCCACTGCAGATCAACAGAGCCAAAGACCAGAATAGATTTGTGAGAGGAGTCCGCTGCTCATTTGGTCAGCACAAGATACAACCCCTGCTCATCGACAGCGACCCTGAGCGGTGTGGCTTTCCGATGGCCGGCTCCTCATCGACCGATGGTAGCGTTCACTCGATGAACTCTCTCTTCCAGCTGGCCTCGGATTTTTCCGGGAACGCAGCCAGCCGCTCCTCGTCTTTATTCGTCGAACGAGAGTCGAGAACTTATTAGAGAGCAGACTAGATTCGCCCGGAAAAAGCGGCGGGTAATCTGATGTCATCAATTCTCGGAGGACCAGGGGTGTGAAAGAGGCAAGGGGGAGGGGGAAGTGGCAACGGTCAGGATTTATCTCCAGACAGCAATTCATCGAGTGAAATGAATATGTGAGCCGTAGTGTCGGGAAAGGATCCGTTTCATCAATCGGCCGTTCTCTGCGATACTTACAGAGTATCGGATTCGACGTCGTGCGTCGCGGAGTCGTTTGCGGCAAGGGATCGCTGACATGGTGTCGATACTGTGAGAGGAAGACGCAATCGGAATTCTCTGGGAGGGGTTCTCACCGAGTCTTCGACTGCGGTTTGAGCCCCTGATTCGAGTCAATGAACTGAGTCCTGACCCTAGATTCCTGGGGAATCTGTTGCTCGTCGGCAAATTCCCCAGAGTGGAAAACCTTTTTTTTAAAGTATACCGAAATAGCGGATAGAGACGAAATTAATATCCGGGCATGCTTGTTGAAGCCGTGGAAGATCTCGATGCAGCTTACATCGAGGGTCAGGAAGTTACGCCTCATCGTGAGAGCCCCCTCGTATGCGGCACGCAACGCGTTGGTCGAGGAGAATACGGCCAGCTTCTCGGAAAGTGACCTTTGGCCTTGTCGCACCGCTTCTCGCCACTGAGCTCATTCAAAGGAATTCAAAGGCTTCGTGGGAGAATCATCGGGCGCCTCGAGAAGAGCCCATCAAATGCCTTGCGGGAGACACGTTCGAGAAACGGCCCCATGGAACGCCCGTTTAAGAGTTGTGTTGAGCGCATTGTGGGGGTAAAGGCTTTGTCGGGGGCTCCGCCGCGTCGAGGAATTTCCAAATTGTTTCAAAACTCCGACGACGACGACCATGAACTCCGCGGCGTCCGAAGGAGTCAGAGGTGAGCGGAGAAGCTGCTCGGAGGCCGGGTGGGCATCCTTTATCTGCGGTCATCGTTTTCCGATGGCGATTCGTTGTTGCGCACAAGCAAGAGCGAGAGACACGCTGGCTTTTTCTGCGCCCTCCGAATTTACTTCCAAAGTTCATCTCGGAGTTTCGAACTTTCGCAAAGTCGTCACTGTGACCATGCGGAATCGGACACGCACTTGCTCCCTCGCTGTTCCGCCGGCAACTTTTCTCCTTGTTGCTCGCGAGTAATTCCTGCGATTCACACTGAGAAAATCGGAGCCGAGTCCCGATTCTGACGCGTTCGGTTCCGATCGACGTCCAGGACAAAAATTTCGGAGTTTCTTTTCATTTTTCTCGGACTCCGCGCGTACAGGTTATCGGTCAGCTCCTCTCCCTGGGGTCGGCATCGAGCCGACACGAAATCGATGGTGATCCACACCAGTTGCCGTCACCGACCGCCTCATTGAGGACGGGTGAGGAACGATTTTTCTGCAGTGGACTTGCGAGGCCGCTCTTCTCTCTAGAATCACATCACAAGCCGAACGAAACGGAGGACCTCCATCCCACCCCGGCATCCGGGGCAAGCGGAACAGAGAGAGAGAGGGGAGATGGACGACAAACAAAACAGCTGTTCCTGGCGTTTTCCATGTCGCGTCAAGAAACACGGTGGCTGAACCAGTGGTCGTAGAAACGAAGTCAGAAGGGTTTGGCTGCTCTTTTCTTCCGCAAGCTTGGGCAGGTTTCCAGGGAAACGAGAGGAAAGCTCCGCCAACGGAATGGTAGTCCAAAGAATGGATCAGATCCTCCTCCTTTCTGTCGTAAGCAGTACTGCGTCTCCGAAACGGTGTTCTCGTTTGAGCAAACCGCCTCTAGCATATGGAAGGTGCTCGCTGGTTTGCGGGATCGATTGAGGGGAGAAAGCTGGAAACCGTTCCCTCGGGCTTCTAGGGAAAGTGGGAGCTCTCGTTCCCCTCTTGCAGCTCTGGGGAAGTCTCGCGCGAACGGCAAGGGTATGCGTGTCGCAATGGTGTAAATTAAAGTCGGTGAAGAATAACTTCCGCTGAGAATCAGCTACATCACGCAGCTCATGAGCGGCGCCCTATAATCAGGAGGAACTCACAATGAGGCAGCGAAATTCCTCTTGCGGCACATTCCACAATTTTATTATCCGAGCCGACTCAATCATTTCCCTCGTCCGCAGCATACCGCTCTTGCTCGGTTGAATCGAGAGCTCCGTGTCAAGCAGCGGCGAGCCCGCAGCTCGCGTCCTTGAATAGGGTCTCCATGCTTTTCAATAGAACACTACAGGTGTGTTTATAGGTGCTTGGTATCGAGGAGTCACAACGGATGGTCTAGCGAGAGCAAGAACGATCCATAAGGAATACATTGGTCGTCCATCAGAATCCCATCATATCATCGAGATGATGGACTCGCTACGATCGGCTAGATGAATGAGAGCGTGAGTGACAGCTAATCGGAAAGCCGTTAGAACACGGAAACTCAGTTTTTCGCTGTGGTCGGAGCTGGCGAGGGGGACTGTGCCATCCCAATTAGCGTCCACGAACGTTACCCAGCCAAGCAGCGAACTGTTCAGGGAAGCTCGCAGAGAGTCACCGAGAGCAAGTCGTATCAACGGAGCGCGCGGGGTGTATCCCGCGCCACGAGACTTCTATTGGTCGCGTCGCTGGCTCCGTACCGCGTTCAGGGATATTGATTGGCCATAACCGTTTCCAGCGGTGCTCCACGGCGGCTCACAGAGTCGGTTCCTTTCGATCGAATCGTCGTCGGGTGAACCTGCCCGTCGCTACGCATAGTTCGAACGCACTCCTGATTGATACGAGGCTTTTTCCACGCAAGCGGCTCGAAGACAAATGAACAGATTCACCGAGAGAAGGCGCAGAGACTCATCGACCGACCGACCGCCCGACCGACCGACTGATTGTGACTGATACTCGGACTCGAAGCGTAATGACCTTCTTCCCTCCGGTGCGCCGTGTTGATAATTTCAATTGATCGACACGTACGCAACGTGTCGGATATCGATAAGGCTCGTTCCCCACGTATTTATCCTCCTATCATCGGAGCTTATCGAGCTGCTCGCCAGCCAGCAGTGCATGATGTTGAGGAGGAGTCCGGTGCCCTGAGGCACGCAGTCGAACGATTCTCCGTCTCCTAAGGTGGGCGAGCCACAGGCTCTGCCTGACCATATTATGTGCAGATACATTCTTCCAGGTGGATGCCCGGTGATTTCCGGTCCCTGACGCCGATACCCATGATCGCCATTCAGAGTCTCTGTCTAGCACGGATGCTAAACTCGACCCGAGTGCGAACACGGTTGAAGCCGTTGACGGGGAGGAAGATGATCCGAGAGCTCGATCTTTAGAAAGATCGGCAGGGTTTAGAGTCCTATCCTAGATTAGAGTCCTCATGTCGATTGATCTGGACGGAAATACTGGCTCGTGTCCGACTGACTGAGACTTCCTTTCTGACCAGAATCGGCCAGACCCGCCTCGCTGGAAGCGCAGAGTGCGCCGAGGAGCTCCTGACTCTCAGCACGCTCGACTCCGTCAGTTCGGTCAATGTCCCCATTCAACGGCTTCTCCTTTCTCATCTCATCCATGACTACGGTCATCTGGCCAAGCTCGAGTGCGGCTCCTTTCAGATGAGGCTTGATCGCAGACAAATCGCACCTTCCCGCTGTAGGCGAAGTCGGTCGCTCGAGTCGGCATCCAATCCAACGGTCAAATCGATGCGTAGCGCAGCTGCCCCGAGATCGCGGATCGAGTGCTCGCGTTACGTTTCGGTGGCACGCTCGAATTCCGGTCGACGCTGCGGGAGAGGGCAGGCGAGGAATTTCTTGCCGCTTGATCAGGCCGGATGTTTCCGGGCATCAATATGAATTCAATCCACGATTCCCTATCCTGCTGTTTCCGAGTTTCGAGGGGATCCTCTCCCAGAGAAAGTTGGTCATGGATGACCTCCCCCAGATGGTCGCATTGCTCGGAATGCTCTTCGATTGGGTGTAGGGAGTAGGTACCATTTCCACCTTCGTCCAGCGCAGGCCGATCGGTGAGCGGGTAACGTGGAAGCTCGAGGGTCTCTGGGTAGGGTGTGGTTTTGGGGGGAGCTCCACGGCGAAGCTTCGGCCTTGGCTCGGAGAACTGATGCTCGAATAAGTCTATCGATGTTCCCATGCTCAGAATCGTCGATGAAGAGCAATGAGAAAATGGGCCTTGCTTCGCAAAGACTCAGAAGAGCCCTTCCGTCTTGGAAAGTCTTGAAGGTCCTAACTGAAGGCGGACCATCAGTAACCTTGCCGATGAATTCGAGAAAGACAGAGATATTCATGGTTTTCCTATGATCGGTCGATGAGGCGGCGGAGAATCCAGTGAAATCTGGCGTCTGGAGAGCAACGGCTCAGGTCCGAAGTAGGCAGCCACGGAAGTCGCGTCCCCGAATTCCGTGGCCTCGTTGGACAGCGACATCTCGATCGGACTCTCCTAGGAGACATCTCGCTTGTCAGTGTGAGCAAAACTTTCTATGAATCACGATCCGCTCTATGATTAGGAAAGAGCAGACTTATGGACGGCGGCGTGGTCAGCGTCCGCGTTGAGGTGAAGCGTGAAATGAACCTCAGCGTTCGCCACGGGACAGAATTACAGGTGCCGGGGTTGGATCCTCTGTACTGCGGAGTCCCTCATTCCCCCTGCGGAGAAATTCTACCGGGAAAAACACGTTTCCCGTTTCCTATACAAGTCTTCGAACGTACTCACTGATTCCGACGCGACCCTGTGGTGCACCGGCACCGCCGGCGAGTCACCTGTCGAAATTCTCTCTCGAGAAGGGGGGCCATTTAGAATGGAGGGGGGAAAGGTGGGGACCGAGTGGCTTCGAATCAGAAATGCGGTGCCCGAAAGGACACACCCCTGCTAAGCTTACAACATCCTGATGTGGTGGACCCTTGCGGCCCCATCGAAGGCGGTGGCGTCAGATTCGTGCTTGAAACGACTTCGGCCCACCCGTCAAGATTTGTGAAGCCCCTCTTCCGTTTCTAGCGAAAGAAGATCGTAAGTGACGAGAACTCTTAGTAATTACGTATCCAGAATACCTTTCCTGACTGATCATCCTATTTTTTAACTGCCGGCCCACGCGGTTATGGCTCAACCCAATTACTGATGTCCTCATTAAAATATGGTGTCGTTCCGAAGTGCCTTCTCACGGTCCCCAGCAACTAGAGTTTTTCACCTAAATCGCTCGAAATGCCCAACCCCTCTGTGAGTACGCGCCGGCTTGCGGTAGACTGGAAATTCCAGGCTCTGAATTCGGCTTACCATCACAGCATCCGTAAAGAGAGGGGGTAGTTTCTAGATCTTTCGTTTATTGACCATCATGGATGGACTGGGACGCTTTTAAGGTAAATCTATTGCTCTGACATGAGAGGTATGATATTTTACAGAAATGGAGTCGCAGAATCGCCTGACTGGAGCGACGAAAATCTTCAGACTCAGACCTTCATAATATGAATACAGAAAATATTTTCTGTGAATGTCGTGCCTTGGCATGCCTCGACACTAGCTTGCATGCGAATCATCCGTACTAGTACACCGAACATGTTCCCAATCGCTCAGGGATTCTCGCATGAAATCGCTCCCGCTCTTCTTATTCTCGCTCTCGGGAGGCGGATTTTGCTGATTCTCGACCATGTAGATTAAGTACTATTATTGCCAGATGATCGGAATCGAGAGTCAGCTCGTCGGATTAATTTAAAATTATGCCCTTCGAAAACAAAATGGATCGTTGAGAACCTTAGATGAGGCCGGCGTCCTTGGCCATCGCGTGGAACATTGAACTGGGATCTTCGAGGAGAGTTTTCGGAGAGTCGTATTCTGACACGCTTCCTTCGGATAGAACCAGAACTCTGCAATGGGTTTGGGGAGAGTTTTAGCCAACGCTCCCACGACTGGAGACCTTCGACAATGGAACTATGGATCACAACAATCAACTCGCAGCCTACCTGTCGTAATCGAGTATGGTGTTGAGTCTATGGGCGATCGTGAGCGTCGTTGAGTCCTTGAATTCTTTCTTGAGCGTTTCTTGAATAAGATTATCGGTTTCCATGTCGACGGCCGCCGTCGCTTCGTCGAGGATCAAGATCTTCGATTTCCTGAGGAGAGCTCGGGCAAGACAGACCAGTTGCCGTTGCCCGACGCTGATGTTCTCTCCACCTTCGGTGACTTCGTGCTCTAAACCCTTCTCGAGACCAGTGACGAAGTCCTTCAAGTGGGCCTGCTCTAGAGAAGCCCAAACCGCCTCGTCGCTCTTCTCGCCGAATGGGTCGAGATTCTCGCGGAGAGTCCCGGAGAACAGTACGGGGTCCTGAGGGATGATCGTCAGCTTCGATCGAAGGTCGTGAAGACCTATGCGCGAAACGTTGAGTGCGTCGATCGAGATGTTCCCTTCTACGGCTTCAATGAGTCTGAACAGAGCGAGCGTCAACGACGATTTACCGGCGCCTGTTCGACCGACGACTCCCACCTGGACGGAGGGGAGAAGATACGGCGTTTGTTCGTTTTGCAAACCTGAGTTTCGACAGCGGTTTCCTACCTTTGCTGCGATAGTTTCATGTGCGAATAAAAACACTCGGAATCCGTGTTGTCATGTACTAACTTTTTCGCCCGGTAGGATCTGGATGCTGATGTTCTTCACGACAAGAGGGAGGCCATCGCGATAGCGGGTCGAGTAGTTTTTGAAGTCTATAGCGCCTTCGGCGGGCCATTCCGGGTCGGGTCGATTGCTTTCGACGATCCACTCGGCCTCTGATTCGACTTCGGCGTATTCGAGACACCGCTCGATCGAGACGAAATTCGTCTCAACGTCCGAAGAAGCTTTCACCAGCATGTTCAAGGTTGTGGTGACCTGCGAAAGAGTCCGTCTCGGTCAATACTATCGTTGAGCGTTTCGACTCGGATCTCTCGCTTCGGATCGCGATACGGGAGCGGCGCTGACGGAACTTCCTCGGTCATTCCTGATTCCTACTCACCGTTAGTGCAGCCGTGACCGAGAGACCGGCGTAACCTGGAGACAAGCGGTCGCGCGCCAGGGCCGCCAGAAGAGCGGCTAGGAAGACGATCATGTAGCCGAGGAACTCGAGACGCACCGATAGCCAACGCGAAGCGACTATCGACGGATAGTAGGCAGTGTGATTGATGTCTGTTTTCATATTCGATATATCCACGAAGCGTTTCTCTGCTCCGTAGGCCCGAATAGATGAGCTACCGGTCAGAGTTTCCGAAAAATGAACGTAAACTGGAGATCGTGAAGTGGATTCGATTCTTTTCAGATGTCGGGAACAGGCTATGTAGTATTTCTGCGGGGAAGAAATCGGCTCAGGTGAGTTTCTCCTCGATTCTTGCGAGGAGTAGCTCTTTCGCAATTATGCCTTCCTCGTCGTCAGATTTGATTCTTCAATTCTCCAGCAGGGCTTTCCGAATGAGTCGGAATCAGTAGTGTCACTGGGGAGCCTAGTAAGACTGACGGCGTGAATCAGAATCTGCGGGACAAGATCACGCACCTGGACCACGAAGTAGATTACCACGAGAGGTAATGCCAGAGCGAGAAAAATCGGAGTTTGCATCGAAATCAACACCAGTGACGCAAGAGTCCTGAAGAACTGTTGGACTACCATCCTCAGGTTGAATCTCATCGTGATGTCGGCAGTGTCGATATCCTTAGAAAACCTAAAACATCCAACGATGATTATAATCAGCGCTGCTTCCCCGCATTCGATCGGCCCTTGATCAGGAACGATCGCTGACTGAGCGTCACGTGCAAATTGATTAATTCATTACAGTTGTTCGCCCTCGGAAAATATCGCTCTACCTGTTGAGTATACGACCCATTGGCGTCGTATCGAAGAAAGACATCGGAGAGCGAAGAATTCGCTCAAGCATCCTCTCATGAAGAACTCGCCCGCCTTGAAGTGCGATCAAGTTCAACGAGATTGACGCCACCAGAGCTGCAATCGTTTCCCCCACTCCCCAGGCAGCATAAACACCGAGTCGGTAATCCCTCTGCGAAGTGCTGTTCCTCAGCTCGGGCTTGAGCGAATCCTCGCTCCAGGCCGATAACCAGAGCGACGTCATGATATTGAACACGCTCGTTAGGACGAAGGCGACAAGAGTAATCGCAGAACCGATTGCGCCCATCGCGACGAGGTAGTCTCTGTAGACTGTCCATTTCACGGAACCGACGGCCGCCTCTTCTTCTTTTGTGAGGGCGGCGCCTGGTCGGGCTCTCTTCTCGTGTTCTTGTGCAGATTCGCGACGTGACAGCTTTGATTTTTCCGAGGGAATGCTCGACGCAGTGGATCCCTGTCGCTGCCTGGATGAGCGTCTCCTAAGGCTCCCGACTTCAGAGACGTTGTCATCGTCCCCATTGCTTGTCATCGAAATTTGCCTGAGGGATAATTCAAGCCGGTGAGTGAGGCTTTGTCTGAATACGGAACTGAGGCCATTCGGTATTGGTGAGGCTAGTCGGCCGCGCTCGAACGGGGGCGAATCTTACTTCATGAGATGCGGTGGTGCGGCTCCCTCCTTGACAATTTCCTCCATAACTTTCATATCCTCCTCGGGAATTTCGTCACTACTCGCTTTTTCCTGGAGGTGCTGCACCAGGAAATCGGCGAACGCTCCTTTGCGTGCGACGAGCTGTTTATATGTCCCCCACTCGGAGATCGTCCCGTCCTTGAGAACGTAGACCACATCGCAATCGGCAAGAACGGAGAGACGATGCGTCACGAGGATTCGGGTCTGCTCCGACAAAAGCGAAGAACATGGGATGAGACGCTTGGCCATATAATCATCCACTAATATAATATCCCCGGGCAACGAATTCTCTAATCAATGAATAATTCAGCTCATATTGTGTGAACGGAAAAGAGCGCGCTGTCCTCTCACCTTTGCTGAGAGGATTCCTTTGTTGCTGATGACTTTGTCGAATATGTGCTTGCTGACATGAGAATCAACAGCCGAGAGCGGATCGTCGAAATAGTAGTTATCGGAGCCGGCATAGACTGCTCTCGCCAGAGAAATTCTCTGTTTCTGTCCACCACTCAGATTGATACCTTTCTCACCAACTTCAGTCTCGTCGCCTCCAGGTAGGATGGCTAAATCAGCTCTCAGAGCACACACATCCAGAACCTGCTCGTAACGAGCTCGATCGTATTTTCCTCCAAACAGAATATTATTCTTGATCGACGTCCCCTGGATCCAGGCCTGCTGCGGGACGTACGCTACAGAGCCCTGAAATCGAGTCCAAATCAGTTTCCTGTTCTTATCGTTCGAAAATCTTCTCCGCGACGCGATCAGCTCCCAATAAGAAGTCCCGGCTGTCTTCCGGTCGAGGGTTTGAGTAGCTCACCGAAACTGTAACGCTTCCCGTCTTCTTTGTGACGTCCCCAAGCAGCGCACTCAAGAGTGTGGATTTTCCTGTTCCCACCGTTCCGACGATGGCAACCAGCTGGCCCCTCTTTATTTCCATGTTGATGTCTTTCAAAGCGGGACTGATATCTGTGCCTGTGCCATATTGGAAAGTTCCGTCTTTGATGCTCACCGCGGTACCTGTCGGATTGAGTTCTTCTTAATAGCCTGCTTTGGAGCCTTCGCCGCGTACTGGAGCTCTTCGAACTTCGCCTGCTTCTTCTCGATCATGGCCAGAGGCTCTGGCCCAGAGCTTGAGTGTCGGTGATGAGCCTGAATACCCATCCCGGTAGGGGCAGGGGATTGGTGATAATATACGGAGGAAATGTCTTCTGACTCACCGCTGTCTTTAATCTTCGTCACGGCGTTTTCGTCGAGTTCCTCGCATCGGAGATACTTGTTGAGTCGCCCCACGGAGACGAAAAACATCGCGAAATACGTGATCAGTATCGGGAGGAGGGCCAACGGCACTTTCAAAATGTTGAACAAGGATAGCGACACGAAAGCCTTATTGGCATCGAGCACATTACTCGGATCACTCAACACGAAAGCGGCGAAAGAGGCCAATGCCACAAGGAAGGGAGCACTCGTGAAGGCGAATACCATGAAACCACTGAGCCACGCCTGCGCCTTCAGAGCGCTCAGTTCCTTTTCCCGGAGCTTGGTGATGCGCTGCATGAAGGAGTTCTCCCACGCGTACAGCTTGACTACTTTGATTCCGCCGAGAATTTCATTCATGAGTTTTGTACGTTTGTCTTTGTCACGCATCAAAGAGATCTGCAACATACGACGGGTCAATTTCTCGACCTTCGCTCTCTACCTGACCGGAAGCTCTCCGAATTGCATCGCCCACTCGAGCGAAGTTTTGATCTCTGACAAGGGGTGACGATTCGCAGTTTTGCTCTCGACCCAGTGGATCTCGTCCTCAAACGAGGTGGGAGCCGGAAAATCGCGGCTCGCTTACCTGGTATTTCCGGAGGAAGGTGGTCACGACCGCGTTCACCGGCATCAACAAGATCATGACGGAAACACCACCGAGGGTTGCGATGCCCAGCTGCTGCCACAGCATGTAGAGAGCGATGCCGATCATGAGGGGAACGGACCACAGGAGGTTCATCATGTGCACTTGTTCCATGATCCTGTGGAGAGGTCAAGGAACGTGTCAGCTAAACGGAGCCCATCTCTCGATGGATTACATCGCGCCGAAAATCAAGAATCCGGAACAACAAATACCTTTGACTGTCGACAGACATCAGGGTCACGATCTCCCCCGTGGTGAATTGACCCCTCGCCTGTGAGCTCAGTTTCAGTGCTTTGCAGTATACGGCGTACGTGAGCGCAGAGCGCACGCGCATCGCGAGACGGTATATGCGGTATTCGTATTGACCCGTGAGAATCGACTCGAGCATGGCCGAGAACAGCATCACAGCAGCCAAGAAGACTCCTTTCCACAGCGGATCTGCACCATGAGCTCGATTAGCGAAAATTCTCAGTGATTGCTCGAGGAAATTCCTCCCCATTATTTTTTTGAGACAGTCCCGAAGTCGGGTATCGAGTTGACTTCTTGAGAAACTCACCGTCGGAACTAACGAATGAAATCAGCGCACTGAGAACATTGGGGGACACGAAGGCTAGGAGCGAGGTGATGAGCTTCAAGAATGCGATGCCCAAGAAGTTCCAACCGAAGGTTTTGGACAAGGGGACGATGATATTTACTCGACTTTGCAGAACAGAGTTCCCATCATCGTCGGCCTTGCCGCTAGTCCGTGTTTGTTTCTTCTGGATTTCGGCTTCGTAGTGGGGCAGGAACTTCCTGATGACCCCTTCCGTTTTGTTCTCATCGTCAAGTTCCCAAAGGTCGTCCAAACGAATTCCGGAGTCTTTCTGGACCCTTTGATAGCCGAGAGCGATCAGACTGTGGAGGAAGAGCTCCTTCACTTCGTGCACTTGTTCTCTCCTAAGGCGTCACGGATAATTTTGCATGGAATGGAGCTCAACTCACCCGTTGAACCACCAGAACCAGAAGATGGAGAGGTACGAGGCGTCATTCTCTGGAGAAGACCTGTCGCTCTTCTTTCCGATGTAGTAGGACAATCGCTTATCCGCGAAACAGTTCAAGACAAGCTGAGCCAATGCGAGAGGGAAGGTGCACGTCGCCAAAACGAATCGGAGTCGACTGGGAACCACGAACTGCGAACAGAGTACCGCTTTTGGAAATCCGACCATGTAAATCCACGGAAATGACCGAATCTTCGGACGAGCCGCAGAGAGCGACCCAGACTCGCAGTCTGAGGCTACGTATTGCTCGCTCACCCTCGGCTCCGATTCGAAAGCTCCGAGCAGAACGGAGCGATAGCGGATTCCCGTTGCCACAGCGTAGAGTAACCAGAAGACGAACAACGAAATCGAGCTTATTTCACCCTTCATCTTGTTGTGGAATATCAGCGCCGCGACTCCGACCTGGAATTTCAAAGGCGAGGCTCTCACTTGGCGCTACCCTCCTACGCGAGCTGGTTAGATGAAATCACACGGTGCTTTGATTGAGGGCCCGATGCGCGTTCTCATCGCGAGAGACTGATTTATTATTATTACCAAGGTTAGGAGCTGGATCAGGGGGCTCCATAGTTGCGAGGAGTAATACCCCAGCGGGAGGTGGGTCACGTCCCATATCTCGCAAATCTGCACCAAGATCAGCACGACGCAAATGCACTGGAACGAAATTGAGTTCATAGAAAATCATGGAGCGGAGCCTTCCGTCGGCATCTCAAGTTTAACCCCGTCATGACGCCCCCGCCACTTCAAGTCTCCAAGCGGCTGCGCTTCGGTGAGTTCACCTATGCGCGAGAGTATGTATGACTTACCATTTTGGCGATGAGAAGAGCAGTCCATGGCAGCCTGATTCCTCGTTTACGGTTGAGCAAGAGTTCAAACAACGAGGAAATGAAAAACAGCGAGCACGGCGTCCATATCAGGCACGTGTCTTGGAAACACTGAGTGAAGTCTGGGTTCGAGGTCCCAACCCATGTCAAATTCCAGTCCTGTAATTCAATGCCAACTCGATTTGAGAATGACTTCGAACTTTGGGAAGCGCGGGCGCTCCGATCTGGCGACGCTCCGGGGGGGGGGAAGAGGTAGAATCCTCAGAGCTCCTCAGAGAAACCCATCGCAGAACAAGCCCATGCCCCATGCATATCTTTCTTGGAGACAGGTCTCTCCCGGCTTGGGCTCGAGCCGAGATCAGGTCGCTATAAGTAGTTTCGAAGAGTTAAACCATTCCCGTTCGATTTCGCTCCGCCATTGAGCATCAGAGTTTGTTCAGGGCAGGTGGGCTCGACGGAAAAGTGGGTCTTCCGCTCTGAGAATCTGACACGCGGAATCGTGGGCAGAGTAGGAGAAGCCAGCGAGTATTCGTTGGATTCCTCTCTTCTAGGTCAGCTCTAACATTCGATGAAAAAGAAACGGCGAGACTCTCGCTTCGATGCTCATACAGCCCAATTGAGAAACATCAACGACCCATTCTACCGAAATTTCTCTATTGCCAACCGCCCTCGCGGGATTTCGGCAAAACGATCGTTCGCTCAGTGGAAGGCGACATCAGATAGTGAGGTTACGGAACATTTGATCGAGCGTCGGAGAGCGTTCACCCATTTGACGTAAAGATGACGGCGGACAGTGATTTCTCTTGCGGAAGGAGAGAACAGCTCTCGATTCGTTTTACGACATTGCTCGTTTGTTTTGCTCGTTTGAACCGGGTCCGTATTAGAAACACGGCAGATTTACGATACAGGAACCTAGGATTCTGCCATCTCATGAGGCGATTTGCTTATGCATTCCAAAAATTGCTCGCGGGAAACACCGCATGCGAGATGTAATCGAATTTTCGAGACTTTGCTGCCTGCACTCGATGCGATGACGCACCCCCGGAAGAGATTGTCAATGAGCACTCCGATATCTACGACTTCCTCGAGCACTAACTACCAACAGAGTCTCTAATCGGACTCTCCGTGCTTTTTCCCGATCGAGTAGCGGAGAATAGTCCCGAACGATTCGTCCTCTGATGCATCGGATATCTTCGAGGATTCGCTCTCATGACTCACATACTCGAAAAAATCGGAAAACAGAGAGGGAGATTCCCGAGTCTCGGCCCTTCTCCGCACAACTTCCCGAATGGAGCTAGAATATCATCGATATTTGATGCCTCACTCCGCTCTCAATCATGAATCGTCGCGCAAGCGAATCTGATAGCTTGTCTGCTAATCCGAATAAAGCTTCTGAGATTCTAGCTGTCATACCCAGTCTCGAAGCCTTGCCCCCCTATCGCACGATAGAAAACTAATGCCAGCGAAATGCGCCCGTCACTCCGCGGAGTCCGATCTCTCGGAGAAGCCTTCGACCGGGGAAATAAGCTCTTCGGCGGACAAGCGGGCGCGCGCAGTGTAACCGGGGAAAACTTCCAGGGCATCGATAGAAAGTCGGATGCCGAAGAAGCGATGAAAATGTGTTGGCACCGGCCGAAAGTGCTGTCTCCAGTTTAGACTCTTATTTGGATGATCATTAGTTCCGAACTTACTCCAAGATCGATCATATGAATTTCTCGTCTGATTATGACACCGCTTCAGAGACCGATCAGAAGTTCATCGGCACCTTCCAGAAAATCGCTAACGGAGATCGTCGCCCTCTGTCTGAATAATCCGCTCCGGTTCCCGTTCATAAATCGAGGAGCTCATCCAGAGATCTGAGTTCTCTCAGTAACTTCCGATCCCGATGGATCCGGGCTTCCAATTCGCTAAATTGCATTCAGGATTTTGCGTGAATCGCGCCGCATGAGAGTGCGTTTTTGAGCTCCGACCAAGGGAAGTTTCCTTCAGTCTCGTCCCTGCTTCCTGCCTCTGGCTCTTGTCGGAACCTACACGCCCCCAAGAACCGTGTCGGAGGCGGTATGAAAGTTTTGAAATCCATTCCCTCACATTGCAGTGTCTTCAGTTCCGAGTCACCAAAAGGTAATTATCGCCGGAATTCGGCCGGAAACCTGCTCCACGCGCCACCGAAGCGAACGCGGCATCGTTCCTGGAGTTGTCAGAATGCAATCTACGCCATTCATTGGCCCTGTCAGTCGAACTCGAGGAAATCAACTTACCCACACTGGTCCTCCACAAAAGTCCATGGCACCGCGTTGAGCAGCGCCGAAACGAGTGTGGTCTCCGTAGCGGCAGTGTGGGAGACTTGAGTCGTTTTAAGTCCCTGAGCTGACGCACTTTCACGGCTAGAAAACACCCGCCATCAATTCGAAACTGAATCAATGATCTACTCGAGACCAGTAGAGTTTGATAACGCTTTTTCTTTCCCCCTTCCAAAGGAGTCGTCAGCTGATTATTCGATCGAGCGAGTAGCAGCACGCGAACAGCTGACGACAATGACTCGCGAGCGGTCGGTCTTTCAAAATCGGCGCCAGAGCGCTCACCGGTACTCCTCTAAACGCGCCTGAACATCGCCTCAATGCCGCAAAGTCGGAGCGCTTGAAACCCTTGTTTTTCGTTGTTCTAATCTCTGGTTCAGACCGTCAGAATCTCCTGGAGCTCTGTATTTATTTGTGTCATCCTCCCGCACCATCAGATATCTAGGCATTTAACTCTAGGCATTTATCGTCGCATGAAATTGAAGGCGCGAGGTCAGCGGTCGACGGAGAAGACCTCAGCGAAGTCACAGCGAGTAATCGTCGCGTGAATCTACCGGTGAACGCTTAGCTAGGGGAGACTTCCTCAGTCGATTCGGTCAATTTTCTTCGCCCTCGTCCTCTGCAAGCTCCTGGCGTTTTCTGCTTTCCCGAGAACACGTTGGCTGCGCCGTGAATCCTAAGCCAGTTCTCCTGTGGCTCGAATAACCGCCGAAGAATCATGCAAGCTCTGGGCGAGGATGCGACGCGTCGTCCGCCCTCATTGAAGACACTGTCTCCGCTGTCCTCTGTCTCTTTCTCCAACTCGTGCCCTCGCTTAGTGGGAGTTTGAAAACGCGCGCCCCTCTCTGCTGTCTGCCCCGAGCAGCAGCCGAGTACCGTCAGCCGCCATCTTGAAAACACTACTTTGCAGCCTGGACACACGGACTCCTCGAATCAAAAGTATCGAGTAAACAAAGGTGTAGAGTACGGGCTCCGTTGATCGGCGTCGCTGTCACCGATTAGAGGAACTTGTGTGGAGAAATGACTTCCTTGAGGTTACTCCTGCCCGCCCCCACGCAGAGCATATACGCTGTGCAGAGCGCAGATGAGGACATAAACAAAAATGAGAAAAAGGATCCCTACGCTCATTTACCCCCTTACGGTGAACGTAAAGGTTGGATACCTCGCAAAGTGAGTGAATCGACCCATTGATGCCCTATATGCGCGCTCGATGCCCGACAGGAGCACTGTCGGCTGAGGAGTTCGATTTGGCAGACATCAACAAACGATGGCTCCCCGATCTATTACAGCTCGAAGACTATGGAGACGGGGGCGCATACCCCGAAATTCAAACAGTACAGTACCCGCTCGACATGGGTCGAAAGAAAGAGAAAAGCGGTAACGCTCTGGCTCTGCAGGTGGACGCTCAAGGTATGTGGGCTATATCGTATGAGTGATTCAAGTGCAAAAATTCGGTAGGCGGCATCGAAGCCGCAGATCTGAGGACGATAAAACCCCGGACCTCTGTCCCACGTCGGTTTCCGTCGGCCTTTTCCATAGAATCGTGCAGGACATGACCTTATAATCGCTTCTTTTTACAGGAAAAGTGAAATATGACGCACTCCTCAAGCAAGGAGCCAATAAAGATAAAGTGGTATATTCGAAATTGAAAGATCTCCTACCCTACGACCTAACCGCCGAGGACGAAGAAGAGCTAAAGAAACCGGATGAAGAAGAAATCGCGAAAATCACCGAAGAAACAAAGAGAGCCCTAGAGAAACTAACTCATTCCAAAGTGACATCGGCCATGCCCGTCCGAGCGGCCGAGAAGGCGGCTCCAGCGCAATACATCAGGTAGGCTCTTGAGATTTCCGCGTTGAACTCCTTTCTGGACAGTCCCAGAGCTGTTCGTTGGTTATTCGAGAGCTTCAGCCCGGTAATTATCCTCCTCATTAGTCAGCGCTTGTTTCCAGGTACACACCCGCTCAACAGGGACCTGAGTTCAATTCAGGCGCAGGTCAACGAATCATTCGGATGATCGAAGCTCAGAAAGATCCCATGGAGCCTCCTAAATACAAGATCAACAAAAAAGTAAGCGAGCCCGGAAATCGACGATCGTGACGACGATCTACCTGCTGATAGATATTCCTACGCAACTCCATCTCCTCGTAGATACCTCGGGGCCCCCCGTCACCTCCACCCCCTGTGATGCACTCGCCAACGAGGAAGGTCACGGTGAAAGAGCAACAGGACTGGAAAATTCCGCCCTGTGTCAGCAATTGGAAAAACGCGAAAGGTTAGCTGTCGATCGATGAGTATAAATTAACCTCTCGGACTCTTCGTCACTGTCTTGTACCCGGCGCCCAATGAAGACTTCTGGGAATCACATCCGTCTCCGTTCCTATTCACAGGATACACAATACCTCTGGACAAACGATTGGCAGCCGACGGACGAGGACTGCAACAACAGCATATCAATGAGAAGTTCTCGAAGCTCGCTGAAGCGCTCTTCTTAGCCGACCGTAAGGCTCGTGAGTCCGTTGAGGCCCGAGCTCAACTCGAAAGGAAGGTCGCCGCCAAGGAGAAAGAAAAGAAGGAAGAACATCTGCGACTCATGGCACAACGGGCTCGTGATCAGAGAGCCGGTATACGGAACGTTGAAGACGTGAGTGTTTCGACTGACTTATCAGCTCTCGGTCGTTTCGCATTATCCCATTTCGCCGAACGTCGGATCATAAACGCGCTCGCTTCCAGGATGAGGACGAAGGCGTGAAGGATCGAGATGCCCTCCGACAAGAGAGGCATAGAGAACGCCAGAGAGATCGAAATATTGCGAGAGCTGCGCCCGACAAAAGGAACAGGTTGGAGCGTGAGAGGGATAGAGATATATCCGAGAAAATAGCCCTAGGTCTCCCATCGACGAGCGGCGCTCGCAGCACGGAGGTCCAGTTCGATCAGAGGCTGTTCAATCAGAGCAAAGTGAGTGTCAGAGATTCACACAGCGCGCGGAAGGACTTCCGATAGAAGAGACCGGCACATGCTGACGATTTTCGCATTCACAGGGAATGGATTCTGGCTTCGGTCACGAGGATGACTACAATGTCTACGATAAACCTTGGCGTAAAGACAAGGGAATTTCTGGTCAGCTCTACAGACCTCGCGGCGATAGAGAAACGGCTGAAGACCTGGAGACTATGATCAAGACCAACAGGTTCGAAAATCTATTGAGGGTGCCTCTTGCAAGATCCCTCCGGTTCTTTGGAATGACCACTCGGATGAAACAAACCCTGCAGATGGCCTGCCGAATTCGATTTATTCTACGCTCTTGCTTGCTCTCTCTTACAGGTTCGTTCCGGACAAGGAGTTCGAGGGCACAGATCGGTCGGAGAGTTCGAAACGTCGTGGTCCTGTGGAATTCGAACGAACAGCTGAAGTTGAGGAAGATCCGTTCGGGCTCGATAAGTTCTTTAATGAAGCCAAGAAAGCCAATAAGAGACGAACGGAAAGCGACAGTAAGGCGGGGAGCAGCAACAGCAGTTCGAAAAAACGGCGAGACTGATTCGGGGACCTGTCAAACAGAATGTACAATAAAGAAATCCTTTGTATCGATATCGGTACCTGTATTTAGAGTTCTGCGAAGTCTGTTGGTATCGAACAGGAACGAGGGAACTCCATCACAAGCGTGGCTCTTCCTACCGCGGGCTCACGTCACATTTCTGCCGATAGCACTTCCGAAACAACATTCTGTTTTCGGAGAGGTCGCTCGGCTTCATTGAGCCTATTTCCCGATTAAAGTTTCCAAGATTTCCCAGAGCGGTGAAGCTCTCGGATCCCGGAACCTCCCCATTGGATGAATTTCAGACGGTGCGAGAATGGAGCGTAACAGTATGAATGCATGGAAACCATGTGAGCGAAGGAATCATGTTAATCGGGGCTACGAAGGCGGTTGTGGAGCTTAAGCGCAACATGATTGATCGTTGACTGCTGGCGACGGCACTGGGTGCATTGGGCAGAAAACTCAAGATTCCAGATGATTCTTGTGTGATATGAGGAGATCGGCTTCGCGGCCTCATGCCCCGAATGGACTCGGATTTTGAGCGGCGAGAGCATCTCATCTCATTAAAAATAGATTGAGCGCCTCAGTTCAAATTTCCCCGCCCTGAAAAGAGCATTGGCCCCCTCGTCTCCAGACATTCATCGGCTCATTATCCGGGATTTTCTTCATCCCAGAGAGAGCCTAATCCTCTCCGACTTCTGCTCTCCGTAAGCAGCTGGATGCTTTCTTGGCCGATGAATCGGCCTCTTATTTCAGTATTGCAAAGGAAGCATAGCGTCTGATGGATATGACGTCTTCCCTCGTTTATTGTACTCCACGGCGCGATCGTAACATTTCACATCTTTTCTCCCTCGCCTCCTCTATCGCTTCCAAGAGAGCATGCAAAACATCAGCGTATAGGCTATGTTTGGATGTCTACGACACTAATACAAAAAACGCGCGCGGCCGGGCCGGTAGATTGCAACGGGGGGTTGGCAGATACGAGCAGCCGACATCGGTAGGGCGCAGAGGCGGCTGCCGGTCAAGAATTTTCCAAGAAGAACAGAAGTTCAGATCACAACTGTGTCAGTCTCCGTCGTTGGCGCCACTGGATTTTCCTTCTTGGTGAAACACAGGAAGGCTCCAAAATTCCTCGTCAAGTTCTGAGTGAGTCCTATCCCTCATCGTCTCACATGCCCGGCATCGTTCGATTATTTTCTAGAGGAAGATGTTCGGTCTCTTCTAGAAGGTATCGATGTGATCGCGATCCCGATTGATCTGATCTCTTGACGGGCCACGGGACGATCAGCCGTCCCTTCAAGACCTCAGAGGTCTTCCGATGTTTTACGTAATCCACGCAGTCCCTTTCATCAATTCGGTGAATGTACGAGAAACTTTTTAACGATCCATCCCATCGGAAAGTCTTCACTTGAGTTCCTCGGAGTTTCGCGCGGGGAAGAGTTCATTTGTATTTTCTGCTCCCAGGAGCTCTTATGAGCTCCCTTGACTGCTTCGGTCTCGGCCTTGATGCTTTATGCTCTCCCGGAATACGTTCTCGAATTCCACTGGAACGCGTAGAATGAAGGAACTTCATGTCCGCCGCACATTCCCGACCATGTGATCATAACCTTGATTAGGTGCGACATTCCGTCGATAAAGTGCGTCTTGTCTATTGCAGGGGAAATGGCGAGCAACAGCTCGCCAACGAGTTCCCGAAAACGGCGGCGACCGCCGAGGAATTCCGCGGAATCGTGCGATGATACAGAACCTAAGATCAAGGTAAATTCATCCCCTTACCCCTCCTTGAATGGGGAACATGACGTCAGGTGATTCCCAGCTAGTGTCTTCCTCCGTCCTTTAACGACAGTTCGAGGACTTCCGGTCCCCCGCACCCCTGAGCAATCCTCACTGAGTATGTGCATGCTCCAAGCGAGACCGAGGATTGCCACAAGAGGCCCCTCCCATTGGCGATGGCTCGATCCGACGGCAACGGGTGAACTTTGGAGTGCAGGAAAGTGCCATCGCCCAGAGTGATTCAGGGAAGCAGGTCATCCGGAGGCGACAGCTTCTGGTAGCGAATTCACGGGAGGCTTTGGAGTGGCTTCGGAAAGTCGTGCTGCTCCGTTATCTGAGCGCCACCCCCGAGTGGACCTCACCAGCCTCATTATAGCGACATGATCCGGAATGACGAAACATGTCTAGATCTGGAGAGGATGTCCAAGATTTTCTTGGTCACTTCTTCTCCTGGAATCGCCCTAACGCAGCCTCCCCTGTTGCAGTCATTGCGGAGGACCTCTTCGGACGCTGATTCGTCATGCGCAACGTCGATCTCCACGAATGACTACGGTGACCGGATAGGAACCATCGAAAAGGTGTCCGTGAAGAATTTCATGTGTCATTCTCAGTTGGAATTCTCTTTCGTCCCGCAAGTCAACTTCATCATCGGTCGCAACGGCAGTGAGTTATCGAGGATTAAAGTTGTTCTGGGGATGTGTGCTCTGGTTCTCCAGCGAGAGACGAGCATTCATCTCGGAGTCGATTCGTAGGAGATCAATCGAGCGGTTGATGAGTTCTTTGTGTACAAAGGATCTTTCTTCCATGCTTCAAGGTGGCAAGAGCGCTGTCCTCACCGCCATAATGGCAGGACTTGGTGGGAAAGCGAGCGTGACCAACCGAGGGTCGAAAATATCCTCGTTGGTCCAGAACGGCCGTCCATCAGCTCGCATTGAGGTGACATTGAACAACACTGGCCCTGAAGCCTTCAAAGCGGAAATTTACGGACCTTCGATCACCGTAGTTCGAACCATTCGAGTGAGTTGAGCTCAAACGTGAGTTAGACGGGGGACTCCGACCCGAGTCTATGCATGCACTTATCTGACGATTTCGAATACCATCATTCACAGGCTGTCGGTGGTTCATACGAGATTCGTGCGCATGATCGCCGTGTGGTCTCGACCAAACGGGAGGAGCTGCAAAATATCCTGGACCACATGAACATCCAGGTCGACAACCCTATAGTCGTGCTGAATCAGGAAACTTCGAGGAATTTCTTGCAATCGAAAAGCGCCAAGGACAAATACGTTTTTTTCCTGAAAGCAACTCAGCTCGAAACTGTGAAAGCAAATTACGAAGAAGCCGAAGAAAATGCCAGGCTGGCCACGAACCTTTTCGATACAAAAAGAGCGGTAAGTCATTGCTGAGCGCATTCGCGAGGCTATAGGCTCCCGGGTGTTCCGTTTGTCTGCGGAGCGGATTATCCGTTACGGAATCTCAGCCACCGCGGGCCCCGGGGTAGCGAATATCCGGCACAAGCTCAGTCTCACAATATTGTGCTCTCCCACGATGATCTTTGCAGAATTTACCTCAACTTGAAAAAGATGTAAAGAAGTACGAAGGCATTCTGAAGCTGCTCGACGAAATTGTCGACTCGAGGACTAGATTGAACCTCCTCAAGGCGGAACTCTGCTGGTCTAGAGTAGTCGCTCTTGAGGAGGAGGAACGCGAAGCGGTGCGGAACTCCGACAATGCTCGGGAGCAGTTGCGAGAATTCGTCAAGAAGATGGAGTCTGTGTCGGAGAACCTCGTCGTCGCCAAGAGCGAATCGGAGCGCTACTCGGCTGAATTATCCGAGATCGAAGGATCAAGGACAACGAGGACAGCGGATTTGCACAAGCGCAAACAGGCGATGGACGAAGCGAAGCGAAGTTTTCGGGAAATCGAGGTGAATGTCGTATCGTTCATCGAGAGCTCCGTCATTCAGAAGTAAAATGGCTCCGATAGACGCCCAGAGTTTATTTCTGATTAATTCTCGGAAGCGGGAAAGTTTGCCCGACGCAAGAAACTTCATCGCAGCTGAATTTCCATTCAGGACATTGAGAAGTCGATCAAGCGGAGTGTTCGAACCCTGGAGACGGACAAGGTCGCCCTGGAGAACGAGATCATTCGGGCCAAAACCAACTCGGACGAAGAATGGAGGAAAGAGAAGGAACGGCGCCTGAAAAAGATCGTCATTGTGGAAGGTAGCGTCTAGATTCCTTCATCCGGGGGATGCCGACGCCGACTTCGAAATACGCTCTCCGGCAGTAGATGCCTTCTTGATGTTAATTAAATAAGCGTTGTGAAATTCACAGAAAAGCTCAAGTCAGCTCAAACTCAAGAGGCTCGAGCCAAAGAAAGTGAAGCGAGCGTTCGTGAGAGCCAAAAGCAGAAGGATGGTGACATGCGGGAGGCTCAGATGGAACTGAGGAAGATCGAAACCGATAGTCAAAGTTTAGCTTATCAAATCCAGAACGCGAAAGCGGCTCAGAAAGACGCGGTCAATCGCTTCGGAGCTCGTACGGCCGATATCCTACGGGAGATCTCGCAACAGCGTAGATTTCGAGTGAAACCGAAAGGTCCGATAGGATCATTCATCAGTCTGAAAGGTACGTTTATTCGTCACTTGTCAATTCATCCGTCGAGAGTTACAAAATCCATGACGATTCAGTCGAAATTCCTTCACGTTTTCTCTTTTACGTTCCGCAGACGATCGATGGGCCTATGCGGTGGAGCGTCATTGTTCAAATTCCTTAAGAGCGTATATGGTGGATAACAAGGACGACGCAAAGCTACTTAAACTGATATTCGATAAATACAATCAGAAGGACATCACTATCTACACGCGGAAGTTCAGTGAAAGAAGATATCAGTGCGCAATGGCGACGCCAACTGCGAGCTCTCAGAATTTGACCCGGGTTGTCGATATCAAGGACACCGATGTCTTCAATTTGTTGGTCGATGTCCACTCAATCAATATGGTCTTATTATTCGATAGCGTCGAGGCTGCCTTGACAACTCTCAAGCGTGTGGACACCGTGCCGAAGAATTGCGCTCTCGCAATCGATGCCGAGTACAATCGAGTCAATCCAGCTCCCAAGTATAGGATATTTAGTAACGACCGGAATATCCAAGTCCACTTTCTGAGGGAGGCAGGCAAAGACAAATTGTCTGCACTGGAAGCCGAACTCAAATCACTACGGGAGAAGAAAAAAGCCTCGGAGAGTCAGTTCCAGCTCGTTCAGAGGGAAGTCGCTTCACTGGAAGTCGAAATCCGGAACGCGACGGATCGTAGGACGAAATTCAGCCTCGAATGTGCTGGCTTGGAGAGGCAACTGCGAGATCTGCGGGACTTCGAGGTGAGTGAGTTCCTCCTTCATTGAGGGTCGATGCCAGGAGGAAGTGTGAGATCTTTCTCGACGATCCATTTTTCGCACAGGAACCCGTCGCAGTTAACGTCACGTTTCTGGAAGACGAAGTAGCGGCGCTTTCTCGAACGATTGGAGAGAAAACGAAAGAGCTGCCCGCGATCAAGGAAAAGCTTCAAGCTCTCGTAGAGGAAGTTCGAGAGAAAAACAGAGCGCTCAAACAAGCTGAAGCGGTGGTGAAAGAGAGTGAGGAACGGATCAACTCTCTCAAAATCGTGCTCAATAAGTGCGCAGATAAGATCGAGAAATTCAAGGGCTATGAGATCGGCCTCGTTTACAAGTGAGTAGGAATGGAGTTCGGAACCATAGAACCCATTGATTTTCTACAAGCTCTCTCGATTCAAGCCAATTTTCGCGGTGGATCCAAGGGCAGGTATTCCACCGTGCGCAGCTTCAGATCTCAATGATGCTCAAACACCATTCTAAGTGTTTCTGTTATGCTCTTAGGAAAGCGCTGCTAGAAGCTACGATCAAAGAAAAGGAGACCGAGTTGAAGAGCAAAAGTGCGAAGCTGGCCAGCGTGCTCGACGCCACTGTGAAAGAATTCCCGCAGAGAATCGATACTGATCGGACAGAAAATGCTTTACAAATGGAAATCGAAACCCTTCAGGGACAGATAGCCAGTATGGAGCGAACGTGAGTATGAAAGTCGCGATGCGTCATACGTGGGAACGCGACGGCCGAATGAGATTTCCCTCGTCGTGGAATCGGGTGCAGAGATCGGCTTCTCCATCTCAGCGACAACTGAGGATAGATTCGAAAATATTACAGACAGCCCGATCCAGAGAGGACGCGGAAGACGTACCGACGTTTGAAGGAAAAGTTCGATACCCTCTCCGGGGAGCTGGACAATCTGAAAACTTATCTTAAAGAATTGGGCAAACTTATCAAACAGCGTCGAGATACTTTTGTCAAAGTCAGGGACTTGGCGTGTTTCCGAGTCAACACCGTGTTCCAGTCATTGATGGCAAGCGAGAATTTCATTGCTAGTCTTGTATTCGAGCATGAAGAGGTAAGACGGTGAAGGAGAATATGTTTTGACTCTGATTCAGATGATTCATGACGAAAAAAACTTATAAACCGCAGCTCTAGGCTGCGCGGGTTCGAGGATCGAAAATTCACGCCGAAGACCTTTCCAGCGCAAGCTGCAGATCGATGTCAAGGAGACGAGTCAGAGCGTGCGTCAATCACAGCGCGACGTGCGAGGACTTTCGGGTGGCGAGCGATCATTTTCCACCGTGTGTTTCATTTGTGCCCTCTGGAGCAGTACGGATCATACGCCGCTGCGAGTCTTGGATGAGTTCGACATTTTCATGGATATGAGCAAACGTCGGAAAAGTCTCCAGATGCTCCTTGAAATATGTCAGAAACAAGCTCGTTGTCAATTCATCTTCTTGACACCCCTGGAGATGCCGAACATTGATGCGTTAAAAGGTGAGACACTTTATTCCGGAGACGGTCAAAAGTTCTCGATCGCGTCTGATCCACTCTGTCAGTCAGGGGAGGAACGTTCGCGGAGTATTCACCTTCCTATCCGGAAAGTGTCGCCGTGAGAGCATTCGAGCTCACAAATATTCTTGATGTTTCAGATGGGTCGGTGAAGATCCAGATGATGCCAGAGCCTGAGAGAGGGCCGATAGCCGCTCAATGAACCACTGATTGTGCTTTTTTTCCAAGCACGAGTGAATTGAGATCGATCTCGGTCTGCGGCATATGACACGCGATCTCGTCCTGTAGAATACTCCTTTCCTTTGTGTGATAGGTTTTATATTTTAGAAGAAAATATGGAGGGTGAAGCTACTTCCGAATGGAAAGAAGGGATCTAGTACCTTATGAGAAGTCAAATCATCGATTCCATCGTCATTTAATTTATGTCTACATTTATGCCCCAGCCCAATCGGAAGACAACGCATGATACAGTCCAATGGTCGAAGATCGGATACTTGACTTGCTATAACTAGATGAAAATTGGATAGTCCCCGGGGATCATTGAGTTGTACCCGGGGATCCTGTGCCCCGCATCCCCTTGTCTTATTCGACCAATCGTCAAAGAATAGCGCGAGGGGGAAGCCAGCCACGTCGATTAAAGAGTCTGTCATGCTGCTCGTGAAAAACATACCAGTTTATTTCTACCTTAGGTCGCCCCGATGTCACCATTCGACTCACTGTCCCGAGGTTCCCGTTCCGGAACATGAGTTATCTCGTTGCCCTAATCCTAAGAGAGGTTCAATCCTCCACCCGAATACTCCACTCTCTGCGAAGAGGAAACTGGTTTTCGAAACGTTTCAGCTGGATGTGGGTAGCAGGCTCGAGCGAGATGCCCCCGATTTTCCCGGGATAGAGGATATCATAAACTCAGCTTGCTCAAAAAGATAACTCACCTGCGCTGGTTCAACGAAGTCGAGCCAGTCAGACGCATATGTCGGGAGCAAGCCCATCGATGAACATTTATACACCACTAGACCTAACGTAGCCAAGTTCCCCAATAAGAAAACGATTTTCTGCGGAATGGAGTGCGATCCCGATATGAGAGCGAAAGTTGCGTTGATTCTGGGGACAAAAAAGAAGCTCATTCGCATATAGAAGTCTTCGTGGGACTCGAGTCTGCCGCGGAAACATGGTCAGAATCCATACGCATTGGGGGGAAAAACTTACGAAAATAGTGCTTTCACCACGCGCAGAAATAGGACGCCAATCATCATCAGAGGGAATAAGGAAATCGAACCACCCGCCATGTACATGATGAAGAGATTCATGGGTATTTGTTTCGTCGGAGCGAGTGCTATATCCCACGATCGCTAGAAAGGAACGAGCCTCCTTGAAAATCAGAGCAAGTCCTCCAGAGGGTCACCCATAAGTGAATTTTCTTCATCGATCGAGAGTTCTCAGAAGACGGAAAATCGTGGACAGATCGTCACCTTCACAATCAGCTTGGTGTCGTTCTCCCTCGATACCTGGACGGTATTGAACGCTGTGTTCGGATACAAACCCGGGGGAACTGCGAGGACTTCGCCGCAACGCTCTTCTGTTTTACTGGATGTGAGAATCGGAAATTGAAATTCATGTGAAGCATTTCCAATCAAAGGCAGTGATGTCGATGCACCTGCGCCGATATACGCTGCCGGATAGACCAGGCATTGAGTCAGTGCTTACCTCACGGCGGGGTTCAGCACACATCGGGATTTTCTAGTCTGTAGCTGCTTTCCGGATGAAGACATAACGATCTCGTAGGGCGACCCTATGCGGAGTTCGCCAGACCTGACTCGATTAGAACACTGTTTCCGCTCTTCAATTTGACAACGCCAACATTCGAATGATGCGGATGATCTCTGCTCGAGGTAAGGGCGGGAGCGGGCTAATCGCGGGTATTCGGTCGAGCAGAGCTTCGGTGGCAGGGGAGGCCGTACGGCAAGGGATCAGGAGTTATTTCCTCCTTGCTCTAGTATGCAGTTCGCTGGTGTTCCTAACAGCGGGAGGTAGGAAGGGAGGCACGATCCGGATTCTAATCGGGGGTCTGTTCGGATCGGAATCGTACATAGAACAAAGACTGAGGGAATGAGGTTAAAAATCGCGGTCGTGTGCTGCGGGGGCCGCGACGTACATATTCCATCATTCGGGTGAAATTAAAATTCTCTTCCGGGATCAGAGCCTCCGAACAAAACTGAACTCCCTGACGTTGGATGGATGTCCCCGCGCCGACTCAACATCGATCCAACGAGAGGACTCTGTTTTATTTCACGTGATGAATGAATGCTGTTCTCTAGGAGACCTCTGCGGCACGACATCAAGATGGAGAGATTCTTGCAGGCGTCGCGGACCTCACCCGCTAGACCGGGTAGATTGCGAAACACTAATTCAGATCTGTATTAGCAGAATCATCGATTCTCGGATCTCATTCATCCTGGTCCCCTGAGCAGCATACTTCGCATCTGATCTTCACATGGATCCGTCTAGACTCTAGAGCGCAGATCTCCAAGTCGAATTTGAACCAAGATGGTCCCCAGCCAGCACCGCCGAATTGCCTCCGCGGGACTCTAGGTACGTGGGCACAGTAGACGCGAATTCCCTCATCGACCCCGACCCTGCTCTGGAGCAGATATGCTCGTCCTCCAATAAATCACAATCAGACTTGCTGCCTTGTCTAGGCTCGCATCGGGTGTCCCCGGGCCTGTGTCCCGGACTCACTAAGCACCGATTGCAGCTCGTTTCTTTCGCCTCGGTCGTCAGACTTTTTTACCTTGCAAGGGAACCCTGACAATGGTCCCGTTATACTTTATGATTATCCGTCGAACTCTCCTCACGGGAAGCCGTGGGGAGCTCGGTGAGGAATTCCGTTGGGAGTCGCGTCAGAAGTTCCTTCAGAGTTCCGCCTAGCGGTTTCCGGTCGTGCTTCTTTTCCTTTTCGGCCCCATCGATCGAGTTCAATTCGTATCAAGTTTTCGATTCGGGAACGATGATCAAGGCCAATCTGGTGTGCACAGATTGGGACTCGGCGAAGGCATTCACCATTCAAGAAAAGTATGGGTGTTTCGACTGAGAACACGTCAGTCGAATAGAGTCCAACGGTATTTCGTCTGTTCAAGAACTATGTCAGAGAGGATCTGGCAAAATTCAGCGCCGGGCATGAGAGAGTGGTAGAGCGCAAATGAACAGACATCGAGAATGCATCGTTCATTATTCGAATTCATCGCGATGCGAACGAGTCCGTAGCTCCAAGGACTGAGGCTTCAGAATACGCCCTGAGAGATGCTCCCACATCTTCAGGCTCAATCCAGTACGTTCAGGGTCAGATTTAAAGGTTCCGCAGCCACTCGGAAGACAGACAAGCGACGACAGCCGTCCCCTTGGGTGACATTCGGCCAGCGTAGTGACGACGGATCTCGTCTCCGCCCCACCCCACCTGATGCAGGCGTCACGGAAGCTCGTTGCCCTCCAGATGGTGGGCTCGAAGAGCTGGCGAGCTCGCACGCCGGAGACGATCCCCGAAGGCGAAGAGGCAGGTGAGTTGGTGAGCAGGCCAGGAATCAGGCCACCACCGCCACCACCGCAGTCGCCGCCGTTTTCGCCCACGAGACAGCCAGCAGAGCCCCAGCAAGTCGGAGGTCCTTCCTTCCTTGAGGGCTCGAGGCACGGCAAAATACCCTCTCCGTCGCGCATGCGTGAGGGCCTCCGAAGGAGCTTATGTTGTGTATTTGAGCAAGTGCGCCCCACGTTCCACGGAAAGGGAGTCCCTCGACCAGGTGCGCCGCCGTTTTCTGTGCACGAACTAACGTAAACTTTTCCGCATCTCGAGTGAAAACCCTGTGCGGCAGTGATCGCTTCATGCAAGCTCTGAGTTCGGTGTCGCGGAGTCGACGGCGGCGAAACTCCCGTTCCGTCGCCGAGTCCATCCCGAGCTGATCGAAAGGTAACGGATCCGGATGGCCGCCACAGACAATGGTGTCGTCCTCGCTTTTAAACGCTCGCCTTACTAACCGATAGCGGATCCACGGTCACAATTCGAGTTCTAGACAGTTTCGGTCGACTCGAGGCTTCTGCACAGCAGCAGAGCGGAAGCCTGAGATGTCTGAACCACTTACGCGGTGCAAACATTTTGGAGTGCAACCTTTTGTATTCCCTCCAAGTAAATAATTGACTCATGTACTTTCGTGCTTGTTTTCGCGGCTGAGGACAACGGCATCGAGACGAAAACTTAAAATTTGCTTCACGTTCTCGATCGGCAGTTCCGCCTCCATTTGAATTCAGTTGTCGACGACCTTCGGCCATCGTCTCGCGCGTGGTCCCGTGGCGCCCTGCTGTCTCCCGTTTCCTCCCGTCCGACTTTCGGTCGACTTCACCGTGGAGTGGCTGTCGCCGTTGTCGGTAGGAAAGCCTCCGGGAGTGAACGGCAACAGTGAGCGAAACCGCTGCATTCGGACTCCTGTGACTGCGAGCTCCTGCAGTCGAGGCTGCTAGTCGGATGAACCAGGATTTCCCGGCTTAACATATGTGATATGGGACCGATGGGAGAGCGTAAAATCATCGATCAGAGATCCTATTCCGTCCTCAAAAAATCAGCTGGCCAGATCCAAAATCCAAATTCCAAAAAACTCGTTTCGGTTTCGGACTGTTAGCTCAAGTACGAGGGGAAAACCCGAGTTCCGAACAGCCTCGCGGCTGAATCCTCGAGCGAGAGCTCCCTCTCTCGGGTTCTGAGCAGCGACAAGATGTATTTGTCGGTCATCTCAGGGCCCAAAGCCGTTCTTGGCGTGCTCATGCGACTCTGTATGAAAGGCTATCACGGGGCAATTCTCTCAGCCCACGCGGATTGTGGAGACGTCCCATACGATTCCACGGAAGGCGAACAACGTTCCATGCTTCAGCGCAACACTCCGAAAAACATTCCTGTACACTTTGTTGGGTAATCCCTTGCGAGGATTCAGACTGTTCTCCACGGGCTTTTGAATTCACTCTCGGTCGACAATACGAAGTCTAGAAGAGACACGCGAAGAAGAGTCGCGGGTGTTGTTGGCGCGCCAGCATTCATTTCCTCCGTAGAATAATTCACCGCCTTACTTTTTTTGGCCGACGACGCCGAATATGAGTTTCGAGATGTGCGTTTGTTTCGTCTCGATTTGAGGAAATCCCGACTGTGCTACGGAGGGGCGGGAACTTTCTCAGTCGACCTTCATCTCGTTTGGGCTCCGCTCGACTAATCCTTATGTTCGTTCCCGAACGCGCATCGCGACAGCCGAGGGGACATGGAGGATTCTCAATTTTTCGCGATGGAGATGCTAATCTTTAGAGGGTTGGAGCTCTATAAGCGAAGAAACTCGCGACTGGTCAATACTCCTCAGAGAGTGGAAAGTTGCCTCGTCGGGAAACGATCAGCGTGAATGAGCTCCGCGTTTTCTGCTGCTCCCAATAGAGTCGGCGGAAGCAACGGGAGAAAGAGGTCTCCATGAAAACAGCAATCACGTTTATAGCTCTAAAAGAGCCTTCGAGAGGTCTAGGGGTGGATGTTGCGTCGCCGTTTCCTCCCGGCAAAGTAGCTCCCCTCCAGGGGCTTGCAAGGCAACATGGGAGCCGTCTTCCTCGTTGATGAATGAATCGCAGATTCGGAGTAGCGGTTATATGGCCCACCTTGGGATAAGAGCCATTTTCCCTAGGCCGATGAATACGTTCAATCGTTAAATCCGTGGCAGCACCGACATCTGCCGTCGCGGCGAGCACGGCCCAATGCAGAAGCGAGAGTCGGAGCTGCCTAGGGAATTCGAGTTCGAGCATCAGGAGCTCGAAATCCCGTGTTTGTCCAAGGACCGCTGTTCGGACCTCACTGCGATCGCAGCGGACCGAATCCCTCGCCGAGGCGTACATGCTTGCTCCATTTAGGGTCGATCTCCGGCTATCGATCGAATCGTCGCGGAGAGTCGCTACCCTAGAAGAATTAAGATGATGCGAGACGGGCTCGGGGACAGGCTGATGTGCCGGGAAATTCCCTCAGCGACCGTTTTTTCCATCGAGCCCATTCTCATCTACCGAGTTCCTCTAATCCGTTTAGACTCGATCCCGAACACCAGCGACAGCGTTCAATTCATCACCGATGCGCTCGGAGATCGGGCCTCGGGAGTCGATCCCAATAATTATTTGAAGCTGTACGGGGATTATGGCAAGAGCTTTCGGTCTGATGTTGTGTGAGCCTGTCTTCTTGGCGCCGTTCATGCATGAACGAGCAACATTGTGTGCGCACCGTCTATGTCACTGTTCACCAGTCTCTCAATCTACGAGCTGATCTCCCCGATCGAGGATGCACGATGTCGACGAAGAAGTGCACGCCAGGGTTTCATCCCAGTGTGAGCTTTCTGTTCAGTCATGAGGCGGGGCCTCAGGATTTGTAAGCACGGCCTCGACCGGATTCAAGCTCGCGCAAACAGTGTCTGTTGTGTCTCAATCGATCGGAATGAGCGATATCTTGCGTCCTCATCCAAGCCCGCGTGCGCTCCTCGAGCCCCAGCGATTAACTCAATGGAGCGCCCGAGACGATTGGAGGAGCATATATATTTTTCCACCGGGATTCACCATATTATTCATCTTATTCGACCCTTGTCAACCCTAATCGACTGCTGAATGATGCGTTCTCCCATTGATTCAAGCCTGGGCGGGATGACCTGTGCGGGTCATTAGTTAAGTATTGGAGTCCAAGGGCACGTAACGGCGTATTCTAGGAGCGTCCGCCAACAAGCCTGACTCAACCCATGCGAAAAATTCTTGATCCCACCCGGGAAGTGAGACAACATCCGTCACAATCAGCTCCCGCTGAAAGCCACAGATGAGCGCCTGACACCTCGCCGCATCCTCAGGGTGCCCTCACTCAGAATACTTTTGGCGTCGTCGAGTCCGAAATCTCGATGAGTTCTCCTATCTTGACCTCGTCAAGCGCGGTGAAAGTTACAACGGGTTCCTCCTCACGGACAAAGAGTGGCGAAATTGATGAGCCCTCGCAGGCTTCTCACCAACGTACTCGATCTTACCGTCGCGTACGTCCGGGGCCCACACTGCGGAGGAATGGCTGCTCTGGTCGATCTCGGCAAACGAGGAGAATTTCTGTGAACTCGCTGCGAGCCTGGAAACAGGAAACATATCGATTCCCTCACGGAAGACACGTCTTCACAGTCGGTCTAAGGTTGTGGTGTACAGCGAGAACAGCTCGTATGATATCGCTTCGGAAGAAGTATCGGAAACGTCGCAGGATCCCGTCTGTGTGGCGAGTGGCGACCCAAGTCTCATCGGCCGAACAATCTGGAACGAAATAATAATCTACGAAAAATCTCCCAAGAGGTAAATTATTTAGCGGACACGGATCTCTAGAGCGCGAGATGGCTTCAGGCTTTCGACGTCAAGAGACCTCGGATTGGGTCATTAAGAACGAGAACTTTGGACGTAAGGTCTTAGTTTCTTCCCTCGTCAGCAGACTGGGGCCGGCATTCCGCTTTTCGAATCCAATTCCAAGGTCCCGTCTCATTCGATCTTGCTGATTAGAATTCGCTGCCACTTGGATCGTTCTCGCGCCGGGCGACACTCAGCTGATAGAATATTCGTTCTGAGCCGTCCGTGCGTCCCGTTCACTGCGATTGGACCCATTCGGTAGAACGGCATTCCCGGAGGCGACATTGAGAGACATGGCGAGGGGATCAGGCGGAGCGAGCGTTTCTCGCAAGCCCGGCTAGCTTGGGGATCCACCACACCTTCTCTGGACAGACTTCCGATTCGATCGATATTGGCCGGAACGTCGATTTCCGTTCGAGAAGTTTGATGAAGGTAGCGGCCGGCGGTGGGAGACAGTTAGAGGGACGTGTCGCTGAAACCGAGAATGGCTACCAGCGAATGGAGCATTCCTGATCTCTGAGTTCTGATCGAGCGTATCGTGGATATATTACACCGAGACAGCTCGACAGGTATCTCCGACGAAGCCAGATGGATCAGGAAGGAGCGCGACCGAGACAAACTCCTCGGTGGCAGGCCCCGTGTGTGCCTCATGCTATTGAATGCCTCTATAGATCACTCCACTTTCGGCCCGAATCAGCAATGTTCCGTCCTCGTGTCCGGGGACGGAACACAAGGAAATCTTCCCATCGGCTTTCCGGCCGTTTCCGGCTTCTCACCGAATGTTCTTGTTCCGTACAGTATACATAGGAAGAACACATAACAGACATGTTTCGATGACGGTGGACCCTCGGAGCTCTTACGCCGCGGGCAGATCTGAATCCATGTTCTTTCTCCAGACAGCGACCCCTTCATCGATTTGGACCCCGTGTTCCTTCGCCAGGAAACTCAACTCGTTATCGGCAATTGCTCGATGAGATCATTTATTTGTTACGATAGCGCCCCGGCGGAACTGGTGGGAACATTTTTCGTCGTCATGTAGTTTGCCTTATAGGACCGTTCTTTGGTCTAGGTCTAGACGACAACCGATAACATTCTCGGACACCGCATTTGAATCGAAGCATAATGATTGCCATTTGACTCCGGCGGTGTTGATTCCGCTCATAAAATCCAACTACCGACCGTTGTGGCTCGTCATGGAGTTCCACGTATCGTTGGTTGGCGCTTCGAGAGAATGACCGCTGTGAACAAAGTCGCAGACAGACACATTGTCTGGTTGAAATGCGACGCACGTCGCCGGCGGCTGCACGATAGAGCCTTTTCGATATGAGTCGTGGCTCGCTCGACTGACAAAGCGGCCTCCATGATATCTCCACGAGGCGACACCCTTCACAAGCACGCGAGAGTGAAGAACGGACTGGCAAAAACGAGAGGACACTTCTATGCGGTCGACGTATGCGGATATATAGCTGATCCCCTAGTCGGCACTGAAGTGTGATTATCGAGACCAACAGGACAACACGCGATACAAAACGTGCCCAATCGTGGCCGGAGGGACGAACAGGCATCGACGATTCCTCGTCGATTTCGTATTCAAACAAATCATCCTCCCACTCATTGGAAGCATCCAGCGCTCGAGATCGTCAGGCGCGAAGCTTCCGATGAGGTTCATTCGGTCGTATCGATTCTACATGGAACGACGATCAGTGGATACCGCCCCTGTGAAATTGTCGTTCAGCTCGCTTGGCTTTTTTCGGCAGCTCATCTCACCCGATGATAGCTGAGGAGATAGCTCCCGGCATCAGCACGAATCCGAGCCGTGATCTCAGTTCAGAGCTCTTCTAATCGTCTCGAACGTTGGTGCCGGATGAAAAACCGATGACTCCGAAATCTCGGATCGGAAACTCGACGTTCACATTATTATTGAATCGATTTTTCTCTTCTCTCTCCGTCTGAACTACCAGGGCAACAAAGCAAACGAGATGAGATATTCGATTAGACCCAGAGAGCTTATGCCGAGCTCTCGGAGCCTATTCGGTAGATGGGCGGTCGTCAGGATGCTGAATCGTTTACCTCATACCACCGTCCGTCATCAATTTCCCGCCTTGGCAGAGACTGGAGTGTAAGCAGAACCTGGAATGCTGACCCCGAGCTCGCTATTTCGCTCAGCGCTCCTGCCCGTGTCAGCATTCCGGGAGAACTTCGTCCGAGATCCACACCCGACCGAACTTACTTCGGCGGCTTCTGGGTAGATATGTAGACTAATTTGTTTGTCCTCTTCGTTGCAGGTGTAGAGCAGCGTTGTTTCGTCAGGATAAAATACAGCCGCTGCAGATGGGGGGAACGACTTTCGCAGAAAAATCGCGCTGCTGACAGCAGGCCTCTTTGAAGGCCGACGATGGGGAACGAGAACGAGAATCGAGCCAACCTGCGGGCTATGGCAAAAACGAAAACGCCCCCGCCACCTGCCGTCGTTATTACTTTGGACACGGATCCTTTCCAGGTTGATGTTACGACCTCCAACTCGCACCAAAACAAATCTCTTAGCAAGTGAGTTATATCAATCGGACTTTCTGAGTAGGATGATCCCTGGAAACGGTATCCGCTCCCCATTCAAAGGAGGCTGGAACAGAGGCTGCTCCAGCCTCTATACGCGCCAAGGATAAGCGCATACGGGGGAGTTGACACATCTCGTACCTCCGCGGAAGGTCTTCGATTATGAACCCCGATGTTTCGCGAAATCGACCGGAAGTTCACGTTTCAGCCCATGGCGACTCGCCGCTGCCATGAATGACTCTTACCCGTGATGTTATTCCTCTTCGTAAAAGACGGAAATCACACGGAATGAAGGAGAGGCTTCCCCATTGCGAGGAACAGAAACTTAGCGAAGAGCGATCCTGCGTTCGATCAGCTCTGATTGTTCATCGCTGAACGCAAAGTTCTCGTGCTCGAGCCTGTCCGTGGAGCGGAAGCTCAACGTTCGGCCGCTAGGTGAGAATCGATTGCTCGCTCTGTGCTGCCCCGGACCTCAGATATCAGAAAAGATCCCGGGGCATGGCGACAAGCTAGCGGGTCTCCGATGAATCGACACGAGAGGTGAGCCCTTGGACGCCGGGCAAAGAGTGATCGACGGCTCTGACTTCGATAATAATGATGGGTGCGATAGGCCGGAGTTTGACGTCAGGGCTTGAGGACCGAAAAACACCCCGACCACTTCCACGAGCGGCTCCCGGCGGACAACATCTGAGGGGACTTCTCCGCGTCGTGGGAGCACCCCCCGGGGAACTCGAGAAATTCTACCGGAGCTTCGCTATAAATACTCGCGACTCTAGAGCCGGTGTCTCCTCATCTTTTAGTGCTTTCCACAAGGACAACAATGAAACCGCTCTCGGATCCTTCTCATCTCTGAGAATCATTGGGGGATCGATTCAATATCTACCGAGATTTTCATTCCGCTTTCTATATCTAGTCTTTCAAGCCTCTGTTTTCATTTTGAATTCAATCTCCGGGAGCCCTCACCCGTCAGTAAGCCCGTGGGTGACTTCCAATACCTACCAAGCAAGATAGTGAGTTGAAAGGGCTGGGAGGGATGTTGTTGCCTCTGGTCGGATCGGAGGGCTCTCCCGAGCTCAATTTTTTGTGGAAATTTCTTGCTGAAGCCTCCCACCTCGAACCTTCCTCTCTCCGCCTCTGCGAAAGCCTCGGAGTCCGATAGCGCACTCGGTCGCGGGAAGAGAGTGAGATGTCCTTGGGAGGAAATGAAGAAACTCTGCTCGTTGTGCAGGAAGAGCGCAGATCAGCGACTCCCTTCTGAGAACTTCCGGCGAACGGAATCGCGGTACCTCGAAAACCGCCTCAGACATACAGTCCTCGACGCGTCGCCCGCTCAGGATCTGGGCGCCTTGACTCTCATCCATGCTCTCTCAAGCGTTTGATCGTGCTCACCTCGGCTGATTGGATCCGACTACGTACGTATTTGGTCAGCTGTCCGTGACTCGGGTACGTGTGCCGATTGACGCAAACTTCCGGCATTCGCGGCGCTTGACTGAAGGCGTTGCGCTTCGATGTCACCGTGACCTTGACGAGTTCGCGCTTATCGTCCACGTGACGAGAGGTCTGCGGGGAGCGTCGTCACCGTTAAATAGCTGTCCGGCCCGCCGCGAGTTCAGTGGGCTCCCGCACGATTTCGTCCACCGACGACGAGAGAGAGCAACGTGTCCACAGCCACCGTACGCGCAGAGGTCGACCCATCTGCACCATGGCCAGACGGCCAATGCGCGTTCAAGTGGCCACCATCACCGCACCCAATGTTATTATCTGTTCTAAAAGAGGGCTCGAGTGTCCTTTTAGCCATCCAAGAAACTCAGTTCGAAGAGCGATTCCTGAGCGATCGGCAGATCAGCTGCGACGAACAGAAATTCGACGATGCGAGGTCTAAGAGAGGAATAATGTGAACGATAGTGTGTGATCCGTCCTGGACAGGAATGATATTTGTTTCTCGTGCCTCCTTCCAGACATCGCGACTCATTACGCGTCGACTCGGCCGATTCGGCGGTTGTGAAAAGCAATGGAGGCCCTGTTGGATCCGGAGGTGCAGCGACGGGGGCTAAGGAGTCGGCGGGATCTCTCTGCAATGTTCGCTCGAGAGAGAACTCGATTGGATTCGAGGCTTCCGCTGCCGGGAGCAGCATAGACCTCAACGGTAAGTTCATTCCTACAACGAGAAGAATCCCTCGCTCTCGAAGATAGGGGATTATTCCCGAGTTCTCGGCTCCGCAGGAATCCCCGTAGTAGCAGCCGGCGGCGTCTGCGATGCGAGCCCGCGAGTGTAGGACAGAATTGAGTGAGCTTTCAAGACACCGCTCCCGTCGATTTCCCAACATGATTCTATCGAGTCGAGCTAGTACCTACTCCCGGGAAAAATCTCGTGTCGTCAATTCCCGATTGCGGGCGGGTTCATTGTGGGCGAACGCCACCTGTTCCGCCGCCGCCGACGAGCGTCCCGTTCCGCCAAGTCCCACCGCAAGGGTCTAGAAATATTTCGTAATCATCATTTCGGAGGACATCTAGCTCGTGGGGTCAATGACATCGTCGTTGTTACTTCGGTATCGATGACCGCCGCCAGGGCCGTTGCGGCGCAAGAGCCATCGATTGGCCCAGAAGGCAAGAGCCATTATTTAGAGCTGACATCGCTGCTGACTTTGCTCGAGAATGCGGTCAGGCAACAGCGCATCGAGTCAAGAGGTCCCACCCTTTTGATTCGAACTACGTGATGAGATGGACTATTATGGCGCATATTCATCGTCATCACGCCACCCGGCTGCCGGTGCCGCCAATACCCACGAATGGCGAGGAGGAGATCCGCTAAAAAAAATTGAACGCTCAATGATTTCTCTCGGTACCCGAAGAGGAGATCGTCGCCGCAAGCCCAGATTCTGGAAACACGCTCTTTCCAGCGATGGTGGCGGTCACACCGACGATCCTGCTTCCGCTGCTGATGGAGGCTTTTCATTGTTCGGCTTGTTTGGACGACCGGCTTGCCGGTGGTTTGCTACGAGTAGGGTGTGACACAGCCGGGCGGGCGGACGAACGAAAGTACGCAGAGTCGGAGAGCCCTAGCAAGCTGGCGGGCAGGCGGGTGGGCATCCGCGAAAGAACGCCGCCGCTAGTCTTCACTGTCTACGGCTTCTGCTGCCGCCTTTACTGATGCCTTCGTGACTCGACGGGGTGACCTGGTTAGGACAAGGGACGCTGGCGGCCTGTTTGCCCCCCTCCTCCCTGCTACAGGAATACCAGCGGCAGCCGCTCTCCGCGGCGGCGCGAGCAGAACGAGCAGCGAAGCTAATCTACGCTGCCGCTTGAGGCCTGGAGCGAGATGCCACCATTCTCCCGATGGGCAGCGGATCGTATTGACTCTTTCTAGCTATTCTTAGTCCTTCCATAACGCGAAATCGGCGGATCGTGCCCAACCAACCGTATCGGGATGAGCTGGAGTCCTATTTAGCGCCCGTCCGCGCAGGTCTCGGTCGTGTATAGGTTTGTGAAGATCCGTCTCAAGACGGTCTCGAGTTGCGCCGGATTTTGTGTCGGAAATTCATGCCGGTCAATTAGCGGGAGACCATGCGCAGCTGGGAGATGTGTTCGACTGGCGTTATTCCCCGGGAATTAGGTAACCTATTCTCCCAGGCTTAGAAAAAACCAACACTTGTTGATTTCTCAAGGACCTATTCCCCGGGAGACCCTGAGCCAGGTAGCGCCCTCCGTCGAGCATCGGGAAAACGGGAGTCGCGCCCCGGCGCGAACTTGGCCTCATGTAGAACTAGGTGGAGCCACGAGGCAGAGCTGGTGCCCTTTTCGGTACTCTCATCGCTCCCTGCGAGTTCCACTCGCGCTTCGGCCATGATTCTGAGCGCCGAGCTTCTCGATGACGACATGAGCATGACTTACAACTCGTTAATCGTGTCGGGTGTATGGTTCGGATCTATAGGTTGTTGTCGTACCGTAGTCGGCTTCGATTGCCCGAGCGACGATTCGGAGGAACATGCTCTACAGCCGTCCATACGACGCCGACGGTCGGATGAGCTTCATGGCTTATACGAATAAGAAACGCATCAACATACTTTTAAACACGCGATTTTATGCAACTTGCGTTCGATCGTCGCGCATCGCTTCTTGACCCCAGAGGAATAAGCAATGCTGAGACCGTCGAAATGGCTCGTGCCGAGATCCGAGCCGATCTCGCGGCATTCGCGACGGTCCACGGGCCGGACACTCGTTGGTCGCCTAGAGAACTTGCGCCGCGCTCGGTGCAGAGAAATTCCTCGGACTTCTTGCAGCCTCCCACAATCAGGGGCATCATCAAGAGCAACCGCGAATTCCGGGAGTCCGACCTTGGATGGGTTTCTGATTCAGGGGGGCCCGTCGTCAGCGGTAGTGTAATTCGCGATAAACGAGCGATATTTCCAATACACGAGCGATATATTTTTTTGTTTCTATGGTTACAAAATCATTGGCTGCAATCGATGCTCCCGAAAGACTCTCGTCCATGATCGCCGATGCCGCCGACGTCGTCGTCGTAAGGATGCGTGTTGACGAGGGTCCTCACCGTTTTGAGGAAGGACGTCATATGGAGGAGGGTAAATCACGTCGCAACGCCCTCTAGTGTTTCCAGCTGATGGTGTTGTTCTCGAATCCGGCGGCTGCTCCCTCTCAATGTGCTTCTCCATTCCCATCCGCCGACATTTTCCCAGTGGCGGCAAACGCTCCCCGTGACATTCACCGACCCGGTGTAGCCCCTTCGTGGCGGTGGCCAATGGAAACAGCTGCGGTGGCTAAGATGTTCGATCGCAACTTTTTGTGATAACTGCCGGATTAGGTATCGCAGCCAGCGAGCGAATTTCATCCTCGCGATGATGCTGGTGACGATGCCCTTGCGAGAGATAGGATTGACCAGCGTCGGTCAGGAAGGCGAAGCCGTGCCCAAGAACCCTTCGATACAAAAACTCAAAACCAGCAGCTCCCATTCGATCCACACGAACGGTTCCAACAATCAGCTCGCCTCAAATCAGAACAGCATCACGCGTCAGAACTCGGCGAATAACTGTAAGTTGACTGAAGAGAGTCTGGACGAGTGCGCCTATTCTAAAAGACCGGACGGGTTGATTGTAAGATGATGGAATTTCGGCGTGGAGGACGCCCGAGAGCTGGAATTCTTCTGCATTCGGCTAATGGGAACATTCCTCCGGTGCATCCAACAGATTAGTGTTCCGGGCATCGGGGAACGTCCGGCTCAGTTTCTACTTCATTTGTCGAAACCGGTCGCCGAGACGGAGGACTTACTCGTCCATCTGCTCTCACTCGCATAATTCCTCGCCGAGATTATCTCGTCTCTAATGATCTCGGACAGACAGCTCGGGCCCGCAGACAGCTCTCGCGGTTCTCGGATATGAACTCTTATTTCGAGGTTGGAACCGGCAGCAGACTCTGCTGCTCCCAGATTTCTAAACTTATCCTAGGGCTCGTCTGATATCCTTTGTTCTCGATAGAATGAAGCCGGCCGCCGACGGAGCAGCGAGAGAATTTGAGCAAGCTCTCTGTAGCTACTTCCATCATCTCTTAGTTAGAGCTGTCGAAAACATGTTCGAGAATCCGGAATGTATCGTTCATTTTTCGTCGGCGGTCGAGAAGCTTTCTACCCCGCTCTGCAATCGACTGTGTCTTCCGCGGTAGTTTCAATTCTGGTGGATTCTCTGAGATTGGAATGAAAAATGGCAGGGGAGCCAGGCTGGGAGCGAATCGATTCGCTTCTTTCTTCGGCTCGCTCAATTTCAGTCTTCGCTTTCTTTCATCCTCCCCCGTCCCTTATGCAGGCTCCATTCGCTAAGTTCGCTTGTTGACGACGCTGAGAGCGAGCTGTCAGCTGACAGGGCGACAGGAAAATGATTCGAACGGGGAGGTATGCGGCGATGTGGGACTTCTTCGCGTCCGTGGATGGCAGAGCTCCATCTTCGGATTCGACTCTCGCGTTGGAAAGGTTTTAAGCTTAGCATGATAGATGACGGCACCACCGTATCCAGATACGGCTTTCTGCGTGTGAGATGATCGATGTTCCTCGAGAGAAATAGACGAAAAACACTTCGGTCTTGGGCGCTCCGACTGGACGATCTCGCCGGAGACATCGCAGTCCGTTTCCGAGTTTCGGAAACGTTTTCGGTAGTTCCATTTTTCCGAAATCGTTCCCAATCCGGATCGCTCCGGTGCAGCTTATGCGGCTGGGAACGCTCAACGATCTTCCTCTGCAGTTTCCCGAAAAATCGCAATTCCAGCTATCCCAATCTACGCGAGAGTACGCTTGCCAGAGTCGAGCGTCGTTGATTGTTCCATTCAGGCGGCGATGAAGCTGCCAGAAGGGTTCCTCGAGGGCGTCATCGGCACCAGCGGCGGCGCTGATGGTCTCGTTCCCTGGACGATTTTTCCCGAATCCAATCAAGCGAGCGGAGCAATATCTCGTACTCGAGTGTGTTGTTCTTCGCTCGTCAACGTTGGTCGTGCTCCAGTTTCACCGACGTCGACGGAGTCATATCGACTGGAATACTGGGACGACCAGCCGCTAGGAGCGTCTGAGGCGAATTTTCGATTTTCGTTACGAAAAGAACGAAATCTGACGAATCAAAGGAATGTTGTTGGAAAATCGGATCCTCCCTCTCCAAATGACGAAGACGAGATGAGAGACGGCAGAGCACGGGGCGAGTGAGCTCTATCGGTCGGATTATCTATTCGACATTGTACGCTCGGAGAAAATTAGCGGGCTGGGGTGCAAACGGATCGAGCCCATCGAATTCAGATAGAATGCGATTAGTCCGTCTGTCTAGACTCTGGACTCTAAATCTAGACTGTGGGCGACTATCTCCCGCCTCGAAGAGAGAGCCTAGATTTAGTTCTACTGTCCGTTCAGGGAGAGAACCCAGGGACGAAAGAGCGTCCTACTCACGCGATGCGTCGACCACGTTTTTGTGTGAGTTTCTCCCTGTCGCTTCTCCTCAGAGTCCCGAGCAGGACAAGACTGTCTAAAAAAGTTGATACAGAGCCAGGCGGACAAACTTTGCGCACCTACCACGAACCGTTCTAGTATGTATTCAGGGATTCAAGTCTCATGCTTATGCGGGGTCACCTTGGCGATTACTGTGCATAAAACGAAATGTTCTCGAACCGGAGCGTATTTCAACCCTGAATACCGAGCAGCAGACTGCACAACGAGATTAGATCATGCGTTGCTAAAACACCACTGTTTAGCTCCGCTTTGCTTCGTATGATACAGAGGTCGTTCGGGAGCAATTCGGTGGGAGGGTGACATCCCCACAAGAGACCCGGAGTTGACAGAGCGCCCGACGTAACTTTTCTACGCGGGCTCCGCGGCATGCATACTTGCACGGTGCACGGCGAGGTGGCCTCCGTCCGCATGGGAAGATAGTTTAGCGTGAGGCGAACAAGGGCACCACCGGAGGCAATGAAGTTATCGTCTCTCGCTGCTCTTCGGTGGATGCGATGTCAGTAGCGACGCCGATCGCGAATACAGCAGCTATAGCGTCAGTTGGAACCTGGGCGAAGCCGAGGTCAGAAATTGAAACGACGAAAAATTTTTCCTCGGACATAGGCCCTGAAGCGGTGCGGTGGTTAACGGCAGGCCTCCGACTCAAGGCAAGCAGCCCGAGACTGCAAGCAATCGATCGGAGCTCCGTGTTCGGAAACATCGCGTCTGGAGCGTGATTGTTCCACAATTTTTTTTCCTATCCATATTCACCCATAACAATCTATTGGGCACACCAATGGGCTCATCTCTTTGTGGGGGTCACGTGTGAGATTTTACGGAGCGTATATCCTCCGACCACTGATTCCGACAGCCGAAAACGCCGACAGTCCTGCACCGTGCTGCGGAGACCAATTCAAAGGGTTTCTTATTCGTCAAACGCCGTTTTGTTTCTTCATTGTCGGGGAGTCGGAATGTCTCTCTATCAAGTTGAAGTCGACGTCGTCTAGGAGGCGATTTTGACGCTGTGCAGATTTCTTGATGGCGGCCACGACCGTTCCTGCTTCCAATTCCTCACGCATGCTACCGTTGCGAACGAGCCCTTCCATAACTGTGTCTTATGGGCTTCAAGCTCGTCGGGCGGCTCGGAAACCTGAACCCGTCATTCGATTGGCCCAATATCTGAGGCTTCGATTCCGACCTTCTAGTCGACCTGTGCGCTGACAGTGAGTCGCAGCACCTTGATACCTTTATAGGTAGCTTCCGGCCGATCGGTCTGAGTGAGAGACCGACCGGCCTGGAGGTCGGGCTTGCGCCTTATGAGCGATCTCGGCATTTAGGAAATTGCCCTAATGATACGGTAAGCGCCTCCTCTCACAGTGAGCCGACATTTACTTCAGCCGCCGGAGCGAAGCCTCGGAGATCGCAACAATTATGCTTAAGTCGCTAAACCCTATCTCAGGGAGAGCTGGACTAGCGCTGTGCATTTTAAGTGGCTTGCTTTAGCGAATCCCGATCGGAGGCGGCCTCCTTCCATGCATAGGAGAATTTCCCCAGGTCTGGCGACGGGGCGGATGGTGACAACCTTCATGCGAGCTTTTAGTTCGTCCGGAGCAGAAAAAGACTCCCGATCGTTCGAATCATTCCGAATGACGACAACGAGGAGAGCACTTCACACGAGCAGGAAACGACCGATTCGACGTTCATGAGAACGAGACCGTGTCGACAATTCAACGGAAGTTGCGAAAAACAGCTCGAAACCCAAAAATAAGCCGAGTGATCGCTGCTGCCCCCCAGCGTCGTCTCGACGGCGGACGGCTCGGCGCAGAGATGAGGGCGCTGCAGTTGGTATTGATCTATGTAAGCTATGGCGAAGTTACGAACGCCTCAAGGATGGATAGCTCATGCTGTGTGTGGAAGTTTGCATCAGGATTTTGTCCGGCTGCGTTCGCGTAATTCCGTGCAAAAGCGAGTTTTCCTGCCCCGATGCACGACACGGGAGAAGTTGTTTCTCGTCGTCGCCGTCGTCGTCGCCGCCCCTTCCTTCCCTGGAAGGGAACGATGCGGTGATGTTTCACGGTGTCACGAAGGAAGACTGCCGCTGCTTCGAACCTCTACTCCGATGAATTTCTCTCGCTGAGCCACCTGAAAGTACTTTGTGCATCGAAGCTCTACAAGCGGGTGCGATACGCTACCCCATCCCCACGGTGGACGTTTTAGTATCGCCGCAACCGGTGCCCTCTGATCTAGACTCAGCTGCCGTGGACGTCGTGTTCTTGTGTGAGGTGGTGGTTGACTTCGTAGCCGACCGGAATTTGGATGTTTTCCAAGAGTTTCCCCTGAGCCCCGTCAACCGAAGAGCCTCGCTCAGTCAAAGAGACCCCGAAACTCCGCTGGGCAGGGAACCCGTTGGCAAGCGTCCAAGTTCTTGCGCGACGACCGCCGTGGGCGTGTGTTTCGGTAGAAGTTGTTGTCGCCGTCGCCATCGCTGTCACCGCGGCCGTCCTGAGAGGGCTCACTCGGGCTCGGGCTAAGGATCCGGAACCGGCTCAGCTAGGCCGGCAGGGCTGCGAGTGGTAAGCTGTAATGGTTATCACAGTTCACGTGAATCTGAGCTGCGACCGACCCACCGACGACGGGAGACTCGCTGCAAGTGATGACCGGGCGAGCAAAAATCGAAGAGCGTCAACGACGTCGACGGGGGCGGCGGCGACGTCGAGACGCAGGATAAGTGTCACCCGCAGAGAAGTTCAGCCGAGTTTCTGCGACAGATTCTGCTGTGGCCGTTCGTATGGCAACAGCTCTTATTTCCGGGAAAATTCACATCCTTGGAGAGACGAAGACACTTCGTGTGCGCAGGAACCGCTGCTCGAGGATCAACCGGGAACTTACGGTTAGCGATTATTTGCTCTTCTTGTTTCATTGATTCGGCTTCAGTTCGGGAAACTCTTCTGTCGGGATTCCTCTGGTCGAACGATGTGAACCGTGGAATCGGCAGCTAGAGAGAACGTTCGACAACTTCTCCTGTCCTTCGTCTTCTGTCTTTCGGAAGGTGTGACAGAACATGGAAGACGTTTCGAAAGACAGAGACTCCTTCCCTTCCGGAAGGTCGTCGCTCGTTTGAGCGCATTGTTATTTTGCTGGCGCTCACCGGCCGTCCCGCTCGGCCACCCGGCCCGCCATCTCACAGCTTATTTGGCCGGCTGGCGGCGGAAGTTTGGAGCAACACTCTACCTGATGAACGAAAGCCCTCATCCATTACAGCACTGAATCTCAATCGGGATGTGAGCGCACTCCTGGGGGTGCGAGGGGGGAATCCGGAGGGTAGGGCAGACGGACGGCTCTCGGCCCGTCGTTCATCCGAAGACTAGGATCGGCGGAGGTGACACGAGACTCAGAAAATCACCCTTATTTCCTCCTCTGGAAGTTGGGATTGGGTCCTCTCCAGGACTCTCAAGTCTCCCTCAGATTCTTCCCGGATGCTCTGCTTTTGCCAGGCGTTCGGGAAACAACTTCGGGGAGGAGCAGAACGACGGAATGCGATGTACGCGACGGCGCGGTTGACGGGTGATCTGATTTTGCTCCCCCGGAATTTCCGAATGTTTTCGTTTTTTCGATTATTTATTCATTTACTCCTACTTACCTATTCATTTATTTATTTATTCGCCATAGCTTTCTGCTCGCTGACGGCCGAGCGCCGGAGGCCGTAGAAGTGCGACCGGAAAAGACTCGATGGAAGAATGGGTGGATGAGTGAGCGGGTGGGTGGGATAATTGAGTGGTTGCACGTGTACGTGGGGGAAATGGGAGGGTGATTGATGAAATCATGAAGAGTGAGGGGCGGGCTCGATGGGATGATGGATGGATGGAGAACTGGGCTGCCTTCGTTGTCCCAGACGGCATCCGCTCAAATCTACTCGACTCACCGATACTAATACCCCCCTTTGTGTTGCAGCATTCGCGGGTGAGCAGCTAGCCCAAGAAATCGCTGTCGGGCGGAGATGTTGTACAGAAAACTCTCGCAAAGTAGCCGCAGGCATCGTCATGACCGCACTTATCGCGCTCAGTTGGGTAGGAGCTGCTCATTGTCTAAAGGTGAGTGTCGTCTGCTGATCTTCTTCCTCATGTGAGAGCATGATGAAGACATTTATCTTGTCCGAGTGAGAACGAGTCACTCCTCCACCAACTTTGTCCCGAAGCGACTCCGCGCTCGGTCTGTCGTAGGCTGCGGTCGGATGATGAGACAGCGAGACCGCTGCGAGGGGATCTCCCGACGTTTCTGACTTGTCGCCATGTAATTCTCTCATGGACACTTTCTCCCGGGATACTTGATGACTAGGATTCCTAGCAGTCCCCTGTCCAACTAGGCAGCTTATTTCGCATTCATGTCTCGAAGTAACGATCTATTTGGGGCTTCTGTCTGGTAGACACGCTTCTCAGCCAACGGAGTGAAGTAGTTAACCTTGAATGAAAACTGCACTCACGCTCTGAACTAACTTGAGCCCGGATTCCAGCAAACCTACAACCGGCCGAGAAATCGAACACGATTAGTGGAAGACACCTCCGCGGACAACTCGACGGAAGCAGAATTCATACCGTTCGATGCGCCATTTTTCACAACATGGCTCTGTACGGCGTTCAATGTGCTTTTTCTTCCTGTGTTCCTCATCGGGAGACAGTGTTGGTCCCGCGGCACCACGTGTCGAGTTATAATGTGAGTACTGGCCGTGAGTGCCTCGTATGAACTGAAAGACTTCGCGTTCAGAGAGAGCGATCTCCCGGGAGCTCAGTGAGCTTTCGAGTCTGCTCTGAATGGGTTGCCGGCTCGAAAATTAGCATGATGGAGATTTTTGACTCGGCGTTCTCCATATTCCCGCAGTCGAGAGAGTGTCCGAGACATCGGAGGAAGTGGTAAGGCGCTCGGATCGTGTCGGGAGGTGGTAGTGAAGAACTCTTCCAAATGTCGTACGCAGCCTGTTCATGATTAAGGATTCCTCGTACAGCGTTCGCTTGCTTTGGGTCCGTTCGGAAAGCGGCTTATTTCCTTCGACACCTTTGAGGCTGTCGAAACGGGGCAATTTATCAAGTCCGCGACTTCCCTGTACTTTGTATTTCGGAGAATGGAGATTCTCCGAACTAACTTCTCGGAGAGACAGCTCTGACACCACAGTGTCTGTATTGTATCGGAAACCTCCATGGACGCGAGAGCGTTGCGGCAATTGAATGGATATGAATCGTGCTGGCAACATTGCTCTGGACAGGAGTTGCCGCTGTTTTTCCTTCGCCTTCACGACGACGGAAGACCGTACACAGAAACAGCCTCCGTAGACCGCAACAGCGGTTGCACAAGCCAACACTCACATGAACAAAAGATGAATGTTGCGTGGCGTCTTTTTCGCGCAGACGACAGACAGCGACGTTTCCGGATGGCTCGAACAAGCCGAGGAGATCTCCTCTGCTCCGTCGAGAATGCGGCGCATCGGAAGCTCTCCGAATCTCAACGGGATCCGCTCGTCTCTATTCTCGAAACTCCAGACCGCAGGAAAATTACACCTGGTCTCCGAAGGTTTCGAGAGCTGGCTTCTTGCGATTCAATCGATGTTCCGCCAATACTTATTGGACGGGCGGATGGTGGTATAGCGTCGGCGAAAGAGAATCCTTTCCGAGGAGCGAGCTCATATGAATGAATATTGCGGGAAGCGGGGTATAGCCCTTGATCGTGCGGCTGGAACGATTGATCAGGTTGTGGTGACGCGGTGATCGGCTCCGGTCTGGTGGGAGCCGTTTCGCATGAGCGGAGTACGGGGTGCTCGAAGCTGAGATTTCCACGCGGAAAAAACAGATTCCAGCCGAAAGCCGTTCCTAGTTCGCGCTCGAGATTAGATGGCAGCGGAATGAACAATCTCCCGACGCAAGAGTTAGCTTCGACAACGCCCGGGTCTGGCACGCGGAGCGGAACGTGTCTGCGAGAAGGGAGCCGGATCGGAGTAAAAGCTGAGTGAGAGGAATAAGTTTGAGATCACTCTGGCGAGATGGACACGGATCTCGTTCGCGGCGTGGAAACGTTCGCGAAGCCCCGTAATTGATGGCGGAACGTCAGCCGAGCGGCCCATGAGCTGGTTTCGTTGGATTAGAGAGAGTCGGATAGTCTGTGGCGAACCGCGTTGCTTGATCCAACCTACAGGAGCTTCCTCATTCATATTTGCACACGACCACACCCAAATCGTCCATTGACCGTTACGCACTTCATCCGGCGAGAACCTCTACCCGGGAGACGAATTTCCTCAAACGAGCGTTTCGACGAGCTGCCCCTAACAGGAGCAATCACAACTTGGCGTGGCCATCGAACAAGCGAACTCGAACCCCTGGGAGAGCGCATAGCAGCAGAGTCTGAGCCCCCTCAGGAAGCCAGCAAGCCGGCATGGACCGTGAATCGAATATTGAAACCTGGACCTTTTAGAAAAATGAAGAAAAGTCGCAATTCATTATGCTGCTCATCGCTGTTGAGTAGACGAGGACGAGAATTTCTTTCCGCGGGAATTCGCTGGAGGCTCGAGAATGTCCGCGTCATGGAACGTTGCGGTGCAGGGCAACCAACGCGACGTCTCGTGAGGAACGCGAGCCTTCTCCAGAATTTATCTGGGATACATCGTCGACGACTTGGCAATGGGGAGCTCTTTTCCTCGCCTCGAGCTGTCGTGTGAATGGAATCGCAAGCGATTGCCGCCGTGCGAGTTTCTCCTCGAGTGTCTCCTTCAGAAGCATTCTGTCGTGGGTCGTGGACCCATTCGCACCTCGATTGGCTTTGTACGAAGTGGCAAGCGGGCTCGAAGGGCCTAGCGATCGAACGGACGGACAGGCAGACAGGAAGACAGGCTTGCGAACGGTCTTGCAAGAAACAGTGGAGAGAGTTCAAAGGTGTTGTTCTCTCTGTTCGGGACGTTTTACCGTTGGTAGAAGTTGCTTTTTCCGCGCTTTGCCGTTCTTCCTGATCGGTAGGTGAGCAGTCGAGGAAACCAGTCGGATAACGATTTCTATTTTTGCTTCCAGTGACACACTGCAGCGGTTCCAGGAAAAGCAACTTTCGTTCTCGCAGTTCTTCGCGCGATGTGGTCTCTTCACCGTAATGTGGATCGTAACGAATCTCCTTCTCGTATTCGGGCTGCGGCTCCTAGACACAACCGATGTCTTGGCATTATACTCGGCTCACGTAGCGTTTGTGTATCTGCTATCATGGGTCATCCTCCACCAACAGTTTGTTGGCGTCAGAGTGAGTACCGTACGGGTTGTTACAGCCGAAGATGATTCGTCCGCTTCCTCCGTCGAGTTCCGCTGTGCTCAGCTTGTGGTTAGAGCGTCGTGAGGGATTGCATTCTTCTCTTAAACGGGAAAGACTAATCAGTTTGGCCTCCGATTGATTGAATGTCTCGTTCGACGCCCTTCACCATCGAGCAGAGCGAGAATCGAGGGAAAAACCCCCTCGGTGATCGAAGCCGACCGTTTGCGAAGCCTCGACGAAGACAAAAACTGCTTATCGGAGGCAATCAACTCAGAACAACTGAGCTGCGGTTATCCGCGCCCCGTGTCCTCTATCAGAGGATGGTGAGCTGCCTATAACTGTCGGGCCATGGATGAATAATAGTTCGCTATAAACACGGCTGCCTGAGGTCTCGTGTAGCCTCTGTTTGACCTCTGAAGGTCACGCTGATAGGACTCACTCCCCAAATCCCTTGATGAGAGCGTAATTCGTGCACCGGCCCAGATCTCGAGGCGTAGTGGAAAAGATGATTCCTCTGCGACCATAGTCTTTGCGAGTTTCGCGAGGCGGTGTGGCCAAGAGAGTTCGGGGCTCTTCACGCCTCACTTCGCATGGTTCCGCGTGTTTGCCCCCGAGTCAGCCGAATAGTCAGACCGGCAGTCAGTCTGTGAGCCCTAGTTGGCAAAGAGTTTTGCGAGTTGGAAGCATTAGCTCGTCTTGCGCTGCATAAATCAGCTTTCAATCGCAGGCTCCTGCTTGTGATAAGCTTCCCCTTTCGCGACCGGTCCGTTGGCTCAGCTCCCGATCGAACGAAATACAAGCTGTTGATGAATAGAGTTGACATGCGTGCCACCGTTCCCCGTCCGCTCGACTTGATTATTATCGATACTGTTGCAGCTCCGCTAACGAACACGGTCGTTCGCGGTGAGCTCGCCGATGCGAAGGTTCCTCGAGCCTCTCAGGAAGGTCTACCACGCTGTATACTGCTGGCGTTTTCAAGCACAACGTCAGCCCGGTACTGACTTGCGACAGTTCTGAGAAATGTTCACTGCAGTTTCGGCGGGCTTACCTCCTGAGTGAGTCTGATAATGGAAAAGTCGGCCTCATTACCGGCGGGTAGACTCGAGCATCCTGTCGCAATCATACTCTAGCTTGATTATGAAGCTCACCGGGAGAAAATTTGAGTTTTTCCCGCAGCGAGAGCTCTCATTACGCGGGAGGGATGCGAACCGAGCATCATCTGCATCCCTGGCTGCGCAAATTACTTGCGTCCGTAATTCAAGGGCACGCATGAGATGGCATGAGTCTTGGAGAAAGTCGGTCCTCATCTCCCGGGGAGCGGGAACTCCAGACTCCATGATCAACGACGGGCTCACACTTTTGCCTCCTTTCGATTGGCAAAAATTTGATTTCTTTCCTCACAAGCATAAAACGATCCCGTTCGCGAAACGAGCTTGCGACCAAGTATCAAAGAGAGACACCTGGCCAATCTCTGGATGAACAAATCCGTCCATCAGTTTTTAATTCATTACGATTTCGTTATAGTCGCAGATCAGAATTAGATTTGCCTCGCGATTGACGAATTAGATAACCATCGCGGTCTAGCGGTCGAAGAATGAGATGCGACTGTTTCCCCGAAGATCGCGTCAAGCCATGCGAATTCGCCGAAAAAACAACACGGCTGCGCTCTCCCATACCGAGATTAACTCGTTTTAGATTGTTGGGCGGAGGCCACACATGTTGACGATGACAATGAGCGGAGGCAACAAGAAGAAGAATCGGCTTGGAGCCTGTAGGTCGGCAGCGAGCGCCGCTCCATTCGATGCAGTTGTTGAGCGAACCGGTCGCTGTAAACGGGACGAGGTCGCTTGTCCCGGGTCCAGACAATGTGGAGACTACTCAGCAAACCAGTTGCATCGATTTATCCCTCGCGGCGGGTGTACCGACTCCGCAAATACTCTCTGAATACAGCGCCCTGAAGACATCGTGCATGTTTCAATGCGATCAATTCAGTAGGAACGATTATTCGCGGAGCCGACGTGGGCGTCTTTGGTTCGCGAATACGTTGCTCAAGCGACCGGCTCCTTGGCTAATGCATCCCGCCTTGCAAGCAGACCATGAATGGCGAACTTCTTGAGATCCGAGTGACTTTCTCGCGGACCGGGTAACTCCGGCTTTCGCTGCCCGGAGCGTAGGGAGCCCCTGGTCTTGAATTATTGAACTGGATTTCTAACCCCGACGCGCCGCCGTCAGTATCGTTCTCAGCGACACGTCAAACGCGTGTCGGGATCGCTTTCACCGCGCGGTGTCAGTGGATGCACGAGCGGTGAACAATATATTCATTCTCTGCCAAAATTATGGGCTCGTCAATGCGCTCAACATTCGGATCTAGCAGAAATAACGAGCTCGCCGCAGAGCGATCTTATTTCCTGCCGACCGACGACCCACGCTGCGACCCATGCAAGCAAGTACATAAGACGCTTCCCTTTCATTGCGGGGCCGTGACTCCGGCGAGCCGGACGGAGCGGGGTTCGTTTGCCGGCTGTATTGCGGAGTCGATTTCGGACCTCACGTCGCGACTCCTAATAGACTCGCTGGTCGTCTACCGTACTGCCCTATCTTTGCTGACCGAGCAATGCTTCCCCGGAGATTCAAATTTTCGCTTGCGTCTGCATGAGCGGTTCGGACGGTGACGTATTACCCACCGAACCGGGTCCTCGCAGGAACCCCACCAGCCGTCCGCGCTGTCTCTCAAGGTCGTCCCGAGTTCCTCGGTCGGCTAATCGATCCCAAAGCTAAGTGTTCCGGTCTTGCATAAGCAGCAAACTTCCGAAAGGGTCGGACCCGTTTTTCCGATGAGACGACACGGGTCTAGCTCCGGTCCCAGAAAACTGGAAATTCGGAAGGACCTCAGTAAACTCCTCTCGGGATCGGAGCTGGTAGGGGCGCTCGCCGCCAAGCTGACCGTATATTCTTGATTTATTCCCCGAACATCTACTCAGATCCATATCAAACGATATGACCTCCGATGCGACCGGTTCCTCGACGATTCAACCGATCGTCACGATCGTACCTCGATCTGCGCAATCGCATTTAGTATGTATCATTTGCGGTCAAGCGAGACCGAGAGAACAAGTGATCTTACCGTCGCTCGGACGGAATCAAAAGGAATCGCTGCGACAGATAGCATTCGTGTCGCACTCGATTCACGACGGAGCAGAAAAGTCGACTCTTTCGCGATACTCGCGCGCCAGATCAATTTCCAGACTTCTTTCGGGAAAAATCCTGCTCTCCTACGGAGGTTCGCGTCCAGTCTGCGAGCTCCCTCTCTGCCATCGACTCCGTTCGGGGCCACCACGCGGCATTCCATCAACTTCGATTCCTCCGGCTGTCCTGCTCGCCATCAGCTCCCTTGCCGTGCCGGCGGAAAATCGAATTCTTTTTCCAAGGCAACTCTCTCGTCTGGGCTTTCAGTCCGGTCATAAATCCCACGAGAGTGTCTTCGGCTCGACTTTGAATCAATATTTCCTTTACAGATCGTGGCTATCATTCTCGTAAACACGGGGGTGGCTCTCCTTGCCTATATGGATGGTGTTTCGGGGACCACAACTCTCGTCGGAGTAGTGCTCTCAGCCACAGCGGCCGGCCTCTCCGGGGTCTACAAAGTCACTTTCAAGAAGCTCATCGGTGAGTAACTCGCTAACTGGTCAGAAGGAGCTCAGCCCCGGGGAAAAAAAACGCTATCCGCAGCGGGGAAAATTATGAGGGAGAAACTCTCAGCCGATCCCGGCGAACGGTCGGAGTGTTCTCATAAAGTCTTCCAGAGATTCAGTGACCTCGGGTTGACAAGGCCGCAGCGGGCAGAGGGTTTTTATTTCATCACCCGATCTACCCGGGAAGGTCAGCCGTGAAAAAAACCCATGTCCGGACTTGAATCATGGAGGATTTTCTCATCGGGAAACGACGCTTCGGCTTCGTAACGGTCGAGAGGATTGCAGTTGGGTGTGAGGTTCCTCTCGACGGGGGAGGGCCGAGATTACGTGAATGTCTCTTCGTATGAAACCAGTTCGAATGGAACGAGAGGGCAAAAAATGAAACCAGCCTAATCAGAGACGTTCGATCTCTTCCCTCTGCCTTCGTTGGTTCCACGGTCTGACATCAGTTCTCCCAAATCCTACCTCAGCACGATGTTCGCCCGAAACTAACAATCATCTTACGTTTCTGACCGCAGGTGATGTGACATTTGGTCAATTGGCAATGTTCTTCTCCCTAATCGGTTTTCTGAACATCGTCTTGCTCTGGCCTTTGGTGTTGTGCTCGTACCTTCTCAATCTCGAGAACCTTGTATGGGAGCATATGCCCTGGGGCTTGCTGTTCGGAGCCGGAGCGCTTTCGCTCAGTAAGTAATGATTTTATTAGCGCGTATTTATAGTCTGTCTCCGGCCAAGACACGATAGACTTTTTTTTCTATTATCTCGATTATCAACGCAGTCGACTCACCGTCGATGACGGCAGCGACAGCAGATGGGACGGGGAGACTCATCTTCGCAGTCGGCATGGTCTCATTAAGTCGAGCCTACTTCAAGCCTACGGGCCTTGTGCCAAGCTATCAAGCTCATCCTCGAGATCGTGGGCGTTTCCAATATGTACAATGACTTGTCCTTGATTGCTGAGCGAGGAGCCTAGCGTTCGGAGAAGCAATTCGCTCACATTCCTGAGCCCCGCTTGTGCGAGGGCTTCGCGGAGACCTTTCTCTCGAATGGTTAGACACGGGAGCCTTGAGAACGTTCGGAACACGCGTATCAATACGTGACCCGATTCCGTTTTTCAGCGGCGAATTTGTTGGGGAACCTGGGAATCGCTTGTACCTTCGAAATGTTCCTTACGCTGGGATTGGCGTTCGCGGTTCCGATATCTGCTATCGTCGACATCTATATGTATGAGGTGGTATTCCAGGGCATGAAGTTGGCCGGCATTCTTCTCATTCTCCTAGGTTTCATGTTGGTGCAGCTCCCAGACGACTGGCCCGACTACCTCACCATGCTACTGCGATACAGGTTGGTCAACGCGAGAATAAACAAGCCGCTGGGGACGATGAAAGTTTTTCAATACTTGCTCCCGCTGACGATGATGATGAATATGGTTGTGATGGAAACCAATTTTTTTTGTCGAGTTCCTCGTCTCGAAAGTACACACTCTCTCCCGGTTTCTCACCGTCATCGTCCTCACGAAGCTTATCGGCTCGAGGCTCGTGCTGGACGTGGCAAACAAGAGCATGACTTTTCTCTCCAAAGAAGAATGGAAGAGAATTTCCGTTCTCCCAATTTCCTTTCTCCTCAAGAAAGCGAGCTGAGAGCTGAGAGATTACATTTTTCCAAGTCGGAATTTCTCCCCCCTTCCGGTTCCTTGTTCATACATGAATGAAGAGTGAGCATCCACTTATGAGGGAGAGACTGTGGGTCCTTTTTTTTTCTGCAGTCGGGCAGTGTTTTCTTTTCCGGGCTGCGGTTTTCATCATCGTCCGGGCGCTCCCCACGCGGCGAGTTCCATGTATTTTTTTCTTTTTTCACAACGGCGTCAATGTAGTCGATGTTTTGTGTCTCTGTTTTGTCGGATTTTTTTCCGAGAAGAACGAAATATTGTTTTTCCCCTGTTCCTTGTACCCATCGTCCGTCCGTCCGTCCGTCCGTCCATTCGTTCGTTCGTCCAACTGTCTTTGAGCGTCCTTGAGAACGTCGGTGTGTGTCTTTTGTGTTTACCCACCTGATATTCTCTCTCCCCCTTTCTCCTCGAGTTGACTGACCGCTGCCATCCTCGCGATCGGACTCCGGTTGCCTTTGGATCAGCCGGTCAGTCATGGATCATGTAACACTGTGACTGACCTGTACTGCGTACATTGTTCATCAGTAAATTCATGCCGTCCTCTTTGTATTTCTTAGCGTGTATGGATGCAAGAGCTGTTGATGTTGATGGGCTACACCCAGCCCAGCAGGGTCGACCCATCATCATAGTCTCATTCCCGGTAGTTGCCATCTTACCAAAGTACTTACCTACTACTACTACTTCTACTACTACCGTACAGAGAAGTGCAAAGACACAGACAGAAATACCGTTGTGTGTAAGTAGGCGATCACGTTCCCGTTGCTCGCACACACTGATTCCGATTGGCCCGAATTTATCCGATTTCCCTGGAACTCGCAAGTTAATCGTCCCCTCCCCATCCCGAACGAAAAAGAGAGAGTTTCGTTCGATCGCCCATTCACTCCAATTCCCCCCAAGATCAGTCCTCAGCAATCTACCCGAGTCCAGAAGCTCATCTTTCCGACCTCGCGTCCATCCCGTGAACGCTTTGAAGCTTATAATCGTTTCTGGTTGAGCTCAAGTCCCGGTCCCGATTTACGAAGCTGGGAGATTCTCTCCTCTCTGTCCCCGATCCCTCGCTGACTTGTCTTGAACGTCTGGTCTTCGTTCGTGTCTCACTCTCTCCTCTTTTAGTGGGCCCGCATTTTATCTTTCTTGCGCGTATGTTCCAGACGTGACTGGAAGCTTCTCCTCTCGAATCTATCGGCGCGTTTCCGGAACTTCTTCCCTTCTCAAACTTATTCGACCCGCTCGACATGACACATTTCCTCACGAATATCTGAGAGTTTCATGACCGAATTCTGTGCTCACTTTCTCGATTCGATGGTTCTCTCTCAATGCGCTTCACTCTTCGGAATATTTTACTCGCCGTAGCTTGAATGTAAATATTCCCTACACGTTGCTCATGCTCCATGCAGCAGTTCCATTAAAATTTACCCTTCGTTGAGGTTATTTCATAATTCTCTATGTGTACAGTGTTTATTGAAACCACTAGGGAAGCCCGGCGATTGAGTGGTTGCGAGTTCCCCACGACAGTTTCCCACGGCGCGGCGTCCAAACCACCGCTTCAAGATCTCTAGCTCGTCTCGTATTAGCAATACGAGTGAGCTCGCACTTCATCTCCCCATGAGTGAGCTGGTCGCTCTCTTTGTGAACCGTGTTCTCGCAGGGCATAAGCTTCCATCATCGTCCTCTCATGAGCTTGTCGGATCCTGACGAGCTTGCTTTTCGTCGATCTGCCATCCACTGACATACAAAGACATCACGACCATTAGAGCGAACCAAGCCCGTCTCATTCGATGCATTTAACAACAGCAGCGATTCCCCGCGAGAACTCATTAGTAGGTCATCGATCAACGGGGTTTTCTTGTTACCAGGCGCTCTTTCATCTAATGAATAGGAGGAGGCTCTCTTCCGGAGCCTTGGATCTTTCGCCGGGCGACCTGGCTCTGCTAACGAACATAGCCTGATCCATTACTATCTGATTCTCTCTTGTCGATTCTGGGTAGCGTTCTCGTCTCGTTTTTGGTCAATAATTTCCGGAAGGAGTTGCTCCTCTCACAATCATCTTGTATCATCATATACATGAGTTTTCTGTCATACCATGATGTCGGGTGGTTATATTCTGCAGACAAGACACGATTACTCTCGCAACCCACACCACTCCGGTAACTCCCTGTTTCCCTTCGAACCTCCTTGTAGGCCATGTAGAAGCTTCCCTGCTCCGGCTCACATCACAAAGGCTGCTGGACAATCCCTACTCCGTAAGGAGTTGGGAATAACCCCTCGCGCAGAGATTTCTGCACGTCTGATCACCTCGATTGCCTTGAGCTTTTTCCTTTCTGCCTTCTTCGCTCAGCCAAGCGCTCCCTCCCGTGAATTGCCTATGTTCCGAGGGTGGTAGCAGCGTTTCCCGGTCCTCCTCCGGCTCCATGAGGAGCTGAAGTTGCTTATCTTACTTACGCTTATCTTACTCGAGTACCCCATGTGTTCGTGGAACTCATCTTTGCCTCGTTTCCACCCGCTCTACTCCCAGAGCTGTTCATAGAGTATGTTTCGAATGGATATCTGCGAAGATTCCTCCATGCCGAATCACATCATCATCATATCATCAAATAATTAAACTAGCTATGGACGGCTTTGAATCTGCGCTCCGGTACACCGATCGTTTGACGCCCGTTTCTAGAATCGGTGACCGGTATTCCATCGGGTATGCCTTCCCCCATCCATTGTATGTGGCTTCGGTCGGTAGCTCATTCGTTTGTCAGTCGTTTCAGAGAAATGTTTTCATGCATGTCACGTTCATACGTTGTTACAAGTGTACGCGAGTACGAGCGTCACGGTTCTCTGTGCGCGACATACGGCTTTCACCGAGCTGCTTCTCGGCACACGGGATACTAAAGCATTGCCTCTCGTCTTTTCTTCTTTCGAATCGTCCGTTGGACTCTACCGTTGGATTACCGCTGGTGGAACTGTTGGGACAACTTGCTTCTGCATCCATTCGCTGTGACTCCCGGGTCCTGATTCAGCATCTCATTGTGCATTCGTCGACAGCAGACCCGGCGCCTCGAGACGCCACTCGAACCAGGAGAGCAAGGCGTCGTCGATTCACGACATGGCTACGGGCCACAGGTCGGGCCTGCGAACCGCAAGCGGGCGCGTTAAGTGAAGCCCTCTCGCGTCTTTCCGCCGGAAACAGGCCGTCTGACTCCCTGGATGAAGCGACGAATTCGTCCCGGTGCTTTCGGGATAGAACGAGCTCCTCGCTGAGCCAAGCATCGCTTCACTTCCAACTTGAGAATTGAGAAGTCCTCTGCGAGACTTGAACCGAGAATCTCAAGTGACAGGATCAACTATCTCTATTCAATCACGGATGTCTCTCCCTGTCCCTGCATTCAATCGGAGAGAATCAGCCACGGGGCTGTGGTGGCTCAAGTGTTGAGAAGGGCTGCAAGACTTGCCCTTCACCACATACTGTATATAGTGAATGACTTTCAAATGACCTTCGATGTGTACCCGAAATGTACTTGATGATTGTAAGCATTGTTGACCCCAATTAGTGTTCGTTTTGATGTGAATCGAAACACGAGAAATAAATGAGGTTCCCGTTTTATTGAAAAGAGCCTCGGGGTCGTTCCTTCTTTCGGAGCCGCGGTCGATAACGGCTCATCCTCGCCTGACGGAAGTATCCAGATACGAGTCCGTCATGAGATTTCTAGAAACAGAGATCCTAGCCTTGGGTCGCCACTAAGGTCGGAGATTTGAATCGACCCGCAGATGAAGTCATCCTTCCTCTTCTTATCAACCGTACTTGATCGGACGCGTGAGAGCGACAGGAGATCCTCGATATCTATGAATGTCCGTCGGTGAAAAATTCGTTCCGTGATGAATGAACGACGAATATCCATCTCGATCGGGTGTCTATCCGGGGAATCATCATGGCTCATCGTATTTGTTGATAGATTCGAGGTAGGCTCCCGCTGAGTAAGTCAATATCACGGAACCATGGTGGGCGAGCGAGATTCTGCGGCGAGCGTCACGTCGTGGTGAGTCAACGAAGAAACGATTGACAAGAGACCTCGAAAAACGGTTAGGCCTAGTATTCGGGGTCATTCGGAGCTGAGGTTGTCAGGGAGTCTCCCCAGCTGATTGAGCTGACGGCCGCGGACAATCCTGACGTCCCCACCGCTACTTCATATTTCATTCGTAGAAGGATTTCAATTGGAAAGGACAAAGGAGTAAGATGAGACTGAATTCGCTAACGAATCGCAGGAAAGAGCTGAGAATTCTGAGCATTCTGGCCTCGATACTGAGAGGATACGCCCAGCTCTTGGCTAGATAAAGCCGCTGCTTCTGAGGCCAAAGCTCATGAATGGATCCGATCATGCATTGAATTCCCTCATCAATTTATTATTACTGAGCTCTTCAATCACGATGAGATCCTCATCAATGAGTCGATGTCGTCTTCAGCAACCTACGTAACACTCCGGAACAGCTCACTCGCTCCCATAACGCGACGCATCCCGTTTTTAAGCAATCAGAGTTTCGATCTAACGCGATTTGCCTTCTCCTCGTTCAACCAGTCGATGGACCCCTGCACCGTAAGCATGATATCTTGGGACAAAAGGAACACACTGTGTTCGCCGCCACAAAGGAATGTTATGGCGATTCCATCACAGAGGTGTCCCTTCGAATGACCATCCCTATACAACCGGAATTCTGTTGAGATTCGAATTCGTCAGCGAAATGCCAGAGCGGGACAATGGCGAAATTAGGACTACTCCGATCCCTGGTGGCGCGTGACTGCCCTCCGGAGAATAGTCGGGGACGCGTCGATGATAATCTGAGCAGGAACGCGGCCGCCACGGCCAGTCGGAACTCCATCCGACGTTTGAGGTCCTCTAAATAATTCTACGACGAAAGCCAGGCAGGATGTCGAGAGACCTACCGCCAGAAGCAAGAAAGAGCCTTTGACGTCTCGTACCGCTAGAGGCTCCATAGCCACGGTTTCTTCTCGCGCACACTTCTCAGCGGCGAACATTATGAACTTCAGCTGCTCCTGATACAAGCCAGCTCCCAGCACGGCGAGACTTCTGTAATCGACGATGACTTGAGTCTTGAGAGCTCTCACTTCGGGTGCATCGGAGTGTGCGTGGGAGAGCCGCAGCCGGGATCAGGATCGATACATCGCAGATCTCTTCCATCATCTTCGTAACATTTATCGCGGTTGTCCGTAGAATACTCACGCGGACCTGATGTCTCCTCGCAAAGATCGGGATAGCATATACGAGACAAAGAAGGTTCCGAGCAGGGGCCCCGAACTCTCGGGTGAGGTCATGACTTCGAGACATTTACCCCTCTCCTTCCAGGCTTTCATGATCAAGCCCTGGCAAATTTCGGGGGTGCAAGTGATGACTCGTTGCTTAGCCGCCACCTCGGACATCATAGCCATCAGTTTCGGGCCATGCGAGAAGAGTCCTCGCCTTTGAATCAACCTTGAACTCAATTTGCGGAAGGTTTCGGTTTTCGGGTCCTGGAAAAGATTATCCCTTTTATTCGACTTCAGCGTGATGAGCCCCGAAGGCCGAATCATTCAGCAAACTCACCTGGAACATCAGAGACAGGGTCGACCCTGCCTCGCTGTAGATTCGGACGTTTGGAAATCGTAGAACATCCTCGTATTTGTTGATGAAATCCTCATCTGTCCTCACGGTCATTATTGATATGAGCTTGCTATTCAACAAATTCATCAAAACGAGCGGGAACACGAACATGAAAGCAGAAAGGCACAGACGGAGCCAAGGAGAACGTCGTCTCAGAGGTGCTAAAAATTTATGACGGTACGATTTCACGAAATGGATGGATGTAAATGGGTCGAATCTGGTATATTTCCCTGCGTCATCCGAGCTGGAGGTCCGACAAACGAAAATGAAGCATACCCAACAAGAAGATGCGCGAGAAGATCTCCCACAAAAAATGAGCCGGAGACGCTCTAGCTGTCTGATCCGTCGGCAAGAGGAAACTGTAAAAACATCGAGCTCATCACAAGTTCGAGAGAACTCGACGATATGATTTTTTTGGAGAACAGTCTCCCGGGCTGGCTTAGTACCGCTGCATGAACCAGCACACTGCTGCGAGCGAGCATATGCTGATGAGAATCGAGATCCATGCATCGATCGTAAAGGCCGTCATGAATTGGAAAGGGTCCACCCACTGCGTTGAAACTGGTTTAAGCTACTGGAATAATTCTCGGCAGATCCTATGAGCTCTAATATCGACAGAGCGAACTCAATTTCAGCGCTCCCCAAGGAGATACGGGATTGGCATGCATGAATCTATTGTTGCTTCGACCTTTGAAGGCTGCCATGTCAGGAATCGATACGTAGTCGCCCCGAGGAAGACAGCTTCAGCCAAATCGATGCGTTCCTCGACCATTACCGAGGGCGCCAAGAAAACATCAACTAGCTGCAGGGATGAAGAAAAATTGAAGTCTCTGCGGAGATTGCTCTGCCTGCCACCGACGCAGCGGAAATTAGAAAAATATCCAGGAATATCGAATGAGCGATCCAGTACCTCCGATTCAAGGCGGATGTTTCCTATTATACTCACTCCTTTTTGGATCAGACCCATTACTCCCGTGAAGCTTCCATTTTCGAGACGCACCCCGTGTGCCATGTCTCCGGCGAGCAGAAAGCTTATGCTGGAACGCGGATCGTCACAATTCACGAAATTCGATTAGATCACCGGATATGTATCGGGTGATATCTTATCTCTTCCTATCCAACCTGCCGATCCGGGCCTCGAAGGCATCGAAGAAGAGCGTCATAGGTCCTGCGACCGAGACTTCGTCTCCGACTCGGTTCAAGGCAATGAAGGGGGTGAACTGTAAGAAACCCGCTTCCGAAATGAAGAGACGGAATCTAGCGAGGACAGAATACATGCCTCCCGCTCTCATGCATGTCAGCCGACCGTCTTCGAGCCTCTCGCAGTTCGGTCCCATTAGGTACCTAGGGAGCTCACGTTAATGACGGCCACGCGCAACGAATCATTCACCGTTGCATTCATCGACGGCCGATGAGCTAAGATCCTCGGCGTAAAGTAACCCATTCGGCCAGCCTGCGGAGAACTTTTCTCTTCTCATTGCCATTGTACAGAGGACGGATGAATCTACGACTCGGCGATCGAGGTCGTACACATATTACACAATACTACTACACAATAGTCGGTGGAATCCATTCCGAGGAACAGTCGCTCTGGAGGTCGAAGTCCCGAACGCGTCTTGGTAGGAGGAGAAAATTACGCTCGCAGGATATTTACCGAGAAATCAGAGGATCTTCTTCCTGCGTAATATATGGGAGTGGACTTTCGGCTCCGTGAAGCCAAGCTCAGTCTCGACGTGCGCACGCACGGAATGGAACAAGGATCCGAGGGAATGGTCTACAGCCTCGCATCAATCGCTACTAGTTCGATCAATGCCGTCCGCGACATACTCTCCGTTCACGGCTCGAGATTAATTTCCTTTGCATTGGGATTAATTGCGTCGATGACGGAATTCCGACGTGCCGATGTGAGACTGAGAGGATCGATGGCACTGCGGAGCGATCGCGGCGTTGATAAAGGAAATGAATTCCGTCAAGAAGCTATCGAAGCATCGAATCGGCGATGCAGGGACCTTGCAAGATCTCGACGAATGATTCGAAATCGGACTCGATCACCATCTGGACCCGGGGGCTGAGACGATTCTCTGGTAGGTACGGATCATGAGAGCCGTCTAGAGACATCGGTACTGTCCCAGGACCCCATCACCGGTGTCGAGCATTGCTGGAATCGATTGCGTTTCATGGGTTACGTCAGGATGAAGCTCTACATACAGAAGCTGACGAATTTGGGTGCTCGGGGCCCAAATTATTGTATTCCGATTTGGGCTGTGGTTCGAGAGCGGCCACCGCTCCCATTCCTTACCATCATCGAGAGCGAATCTCGGGTTGAGGGGGGGCTCCGGTGCCCCTAGGGCCTGGGCCCTGCTCCCGGTACGGCATTGGCACTGTACCGAGTCCTGCTGACAAGGGTACTGGATTTCCGAAGGAAGATCTCGAGGACCAGAATGAGAACGGATGCAGTTAGACCAAGGCTCGAGAGTATGAAGCAACCCTCCAAGTCTCGGGGAGCCAGGGGTTTCTTAGAGATTCTCTCCCCTGTTTTACACCTCTCGGCGGCGAAAGTCGTGAAGCTCAACATCTTCTTGTACACTTGGGATTCGAGCACTATCATGGACCTGTGAAGAAATTCCTTGCTTCGATGACATTGGTTCCGCAAAGTGAGTTCATCGGATCCCTACAAGCGAACATCGCGCACACCTGGACCGGATGCGTTCTCGTACTGAAGGCGGCAGCGTGTAGGACGCGAGGAAGGTTCCCAGCATACCTCCCGAGCTCTCGGTTGTGGACATGATTTTCAGACATCTACCCTCTTCCCTCATCGCTCTTATAATCAAGCCTTCACACATTTCTGGATTGCAAGTAATGACTCTTCTTCTCGCTGCCACCTCGGACATCATCTCGAGTAGCTTGGGCCCATGCGCAAATAGTCCTCGGGTTTGGATCAGCCTCTGACTCAATCTGCGGAATGTCTCGCTTTTCGGATCCTGCAAGAATACTCCCAATATGTAGCAGAGCTCTAGTTTGATACCCGATGGAGATCGATTACGAGGGCCCCATTATATCAATTTGTTCTTGAGAAACTCGCCGTAAACATCAGGGAAAGACTCGACCCCTCTTCACTGTATATCCGGACCTCTGGGAATCGTAGAACATCTTCGTACTTGTTGATGAAATCCTCGTCCTTCTTTATGGTCATGGCCGATATCAGTTTGCTGCTCAAGGAATTCATCAAAACGAGGGGGAACACCAGCAGGAATCCGGAAAGACAAAGCCGGAGCCAAACCTCATCTCGAGAGAGGGGATCTAGGGGAGATCGATCGGAATATAAGATATCGATCTGTGTCGGAAACTTCCCGAGTTATGAACGGGAATCGATGCTAGTCGGCTTAAGCACGGTATTCGTGCGCTAACCTAGAGACAAGGCGCGCGAACACACGCCCCACAAGACATCTCTCAGGGGAGTTCCAGCCCCTTGATCCGAACGCATGAGGAACCTGAAAGTGTCGACTCCTTGATCGGAAACGGAAGCGCAATAAATAATGAATCACGACCCGATCGGACGAATCGAATACAGTTCGTACCTTTCCATGAGCCAACAAATCATCGCGAGTAAGAGAATGCTGAAGAGAATCAGCAACCATACGTCGACCGTGAAAGCCGTCATGAATTGAAAGGGATCCACCCACTGAGTGAGCGAGAGCAAATCAAGAAAGGATAGGTAAATGATTAGGAATTCGGGACAGCTTCGCGGCTCTGCCTAAGACTGTCAGTGCCGTCGATTCTTTCCGCTGCGCACCTTGGACGGTTGCCAAGTCACGAGTCGATAGCTCGTTACGTCCAAGATGAGTGCTTCCGCCAAGTCGAGGCGTTCGTCGTTCATTATCACTGGCCCCACGAACATATCGACTTGCTGCAGGAAGATTTTGAAGAGGTTTCAACTTACTCGGGGTAATTCCAGCAAGATCATGGTGATCGACCGACCCGAGAGCCTGACCTTTAGTACTCACCCCCTGCTCAATCAGACCCATTATCCCCGTGAAAGTTCCATTTGCGAGACGGACCCCATGGATCATTTCTCCGGCAGGCCATACAGTCACTCTGAGGATTTCAATATTCTGAAACACTGCAGTGTCGGTGGAGTAAAGGTCTCCATGGTTTGGAGCGGACGTGCTTGATTTTTCTACTCGATCGGCATACCGGTCGTGGATTAACAAACGCACCTGACTCCAGCCGAAGATGCCATGGCTTCGAGGAACACCTTGAGCGGCCCGTTGACCGAAACTTTGCTGCCATGCTTGCTCAGGGTAACGAAAGGCGGGAACTATGGGATCGTAATGCTAAGTTAATTTTCGAGATCTCTCCCGAATTAGGGTCTATCGTGGGAACTCCTCGACAGCATGCGATGTGGAAGGAATGGAAGCGGAGAGAATGATCGGGAAATACTGATTCCAGCTCACTTTCCTGACTGCGACACGCAATACATTCTCGGTCGTGTTGATCCGAGATTGATCAGGTAAGATCACGGGATCGAAGTATCCCATGGCGGGAAGAACTCTGTCGGAGAAAAAACATTCTGATGGATAGGCGTCTCCCTAGGAGAGGGATTGTGCCGGAAGAGGAAGCGCGAGGGATCTCTCTGGTGCAGATGACACCGCGTAGGGACTTGGAGCTGACGGAGAACTTGCAGTCTCAGAATCTATTCGAGTCGATGAGCTCAATCGGACTTGGTCGCAGCGAGCTCCATCTGCCGAGCGCTCACGTCTAGGAACTGAGTTTTCACGTCTTCCTCCCTATCATTGCAACTCCTGCGATAAAATTCCTACCTTCAATAGCTCTTTCTCTTCTTAATCGATTCCGTTTGAAGCGGAGAGCACTCAACTTTCTCCACCTCTTCAGCCTGGAGAGACAGAGAACCTCTGCCTGACTTGGTGTTGGAGACTCTGACAGCGGTGCGCAGCGCGGAATCTGTACCCGTCTCAGAAAATTGAGGAGCGACCCCCGCGAGCAGAATTCAGAAAAAAAAATTCGATCTGTCACTGAAATCGCGACGCGACCAGCCGGAGACTTCATGAATCGTTCCTGGGAATCCGATTGCCGGCGTTCGTCTCTTAATCGCGAGTTCATTGAGGCGTCAATCGATTATTAGGATGTTCTGTGCCTCCTTGCGCGATCCACGAGAAATCGATTCGGCAGCTCGGACTGAGATTCCGCTTTAAGGCAGATTCCGCTTTAAGGCGAGGCTATCGCGACGAGAAGTCCGAATCGGTCAGGCTCGAGGCGATTAAGAAGAGCCTCCGATCGGAAGTCTCATCTCATTTGAGGGCCAGATGAGCGAGCTGGGAAGATAAGACTCTGAAATAGGTAGGTTCCACCCGCGAGTGACGTTTGGAGGTTGGACCGCAGAGCCAGAACAAGAAAAACTCTTTTATATCGTTGCTCTACAATCAGTCTCAATGTTTATTGTTCATGCACGGGTCACGGCCAACTAGAAAAGTGACAAGTCATGTTTAGCTTCTCTCACTTCCTCGATAAAATTCCCGTATTCTAGGAAGGAATTATTCTCGGCTTCACGCTGTCGAGCCGCGGGTGTCACTCTGTGTCACGCCCATTGTTTCTAGATAATGAGCCAGAATTCATATAATGAAGTATTGTCGGGAATCTCGTCCGTGTCCCGCGGAGGTGAGCGTTCCAGTCTATGGGCTTCCCGAACACCCCCTCTAACTCTAAAGCAAATCGATCCCGGCTTAGCATGAATGGTACAGCCTTTCGTATTTGGGCAATATCTACAATGAAACAGCGGAAAGAGTGCTTGGCTCTATGTAAAACTTCTTCAGGATTGCAAAGGGAGCCCCGAGCTCCGATACTTCAACCGAAAATTAAGCAGTACTTGACTTAGCGTCGGCTCCTCCCCAGACCGGATTAATTATACCCCATGGAACCGTGCAGTTATTCTGCCGTGTTCGAAAATCCTGAGCCCGCCCCACAAAACAGGGGATCCAAACAGCCCCAACCTAGGAGAAATCGAAGATTGAAAAATGTGGAAGATTCGGATATCTAGTCGCAGTACAACTGATGTTTCCGAGCAGAACTCTCACGGAAAGTTTGTGTACTCAGAGAACCATATCAACATAGAGAGGAGTCCGAAGGGGAGTTCTTTGAATAAATTGAGAGCGGCCATCGATTCTACCAGATCGAAGCGAGAATGTTTCGCGTTCAGATCCGCCGGCTAGCGGTACGGCGGCTCTCTCGCGCTGCTCATGCATCGTGCGATCTATGGATAGCTCGCGTGAAAATTAAGGAACGACAATGATACCGAGACCTCGATAATTACGAAACCCCAGCGGAACTCCTTCCTCGCCGAGCTCGGCTCTCACTTCCGCGATAGGAATCGATTCGTTCTAGAACATGATTCTCTAATATTCGATGCTTGTTGAGGTTGATTGGGTCGAGTGTGGCAAACAACAGGATGAAAGTGCAGCTAAAGAGCGAGTGGTCAGCCGACTCGTCTCTCCGTTGCTACGAGTGTAGTCTTCACAGATACAAGAGAGAGGTAGTCATTGTGATCGTAGTAGTGTCCAAGGTCACAATTATTAACGACGTCCGTCGCGCTGAGGAAGACTTTGGGATCTAGGGGTTGTCGTTGGCCTGTTGTCGAGTTGATGAAATTAAGCTTGCTCTGGTGAAGTATTCACTCGTCCAGTGGAAGTCTACCACGGCAGTCTACGCGATCACGGTGTGATTGGAACTGGTGGGGGGGAGGTTGAGTGGAGGAGTGTCTTGGCTTGAAGGGGAGGGCGTCCGCGACCACTTCTCGCGTCCGAACCCCTCGTCGTAGTTTCCCTTAACTTTGAAGAGTTGTTGGTAGTGAGCCTCGCAGTACAGTTTTCCGCCAGTTTGCGAATATCCATCGAGCCTGGAATGAAGACGAGTTCGGTGTCATGGGGGAGTACATTGCTTATTCGGAGAGTGGAGTGGATTGCAGTCGTTTTCCGTATCGTCGTCTGTTGAAAATAAAAAAGATTCCCTCGCAGTACAGCCGCGGGGAAAGGCACAAAGAATATGCTCACCTGAGGTTGATGTTACAATGAGTACACTTGAAGCACTTCGTGTGCATTACGAGTCCGCTAGCTTCACGTCTTTCCATAGGGAAAACTTTCCCTTGGCACATCGCACAGACCTCGCTCTCGGGTGTGCCGAACTGTATCAAAGGAAATGATTGCAGGGTGGGTTAGTGAGCACTCTCCAGTTAGATAAGCCACCGATGAATTAATCAAACAACCCATCCTCCTATTAGGCCGCCAAACAGCTCCAGCCCGTCTATCGATCCACTTCGCACAAAAACTCCTCCTTCACCTCTGCGAAGACACCCCAATCAGAATAAGACCAAGCAAAGCCCTCTACCGAGCCACTCGTCCAGGACTGCGAGAAAGTTCATCCTCGGACCATGGATTCTCTCACATCGGCTGATCCGATCAGGCTGAACTAGGTTGAGGATTTTTCCCTCCAAACAGGATAAGAGGGCAAGCGCTCTCTACAAGCCAGAGCAGAGGAGGAGAAGGAAATGAAAGGAAGGGTTAGCTTTTCGCAGAATATCCTCCGTCTGCGCCGGGATATTCCGGAAATGGACATACTAGTGGTTAGGTCCCATACCACTACGCGTCGAACAATGTCAAACGACCCCAGTCTCGAGCGTTTCAGTTCAGGCGCAATCTGGCACTCAGATGACGCGGGTTTTCAGACGCGGACACTCAAAGTCATTTTATTCGGAAAGAATCCTTGACACTCTTATTAATCGCCGGACCGACGCTCCCCGTCTGAGACGCCGATGTCCTTGTCATAACGGCATCGGAATCCATCGACTGAAGAGGATAATAAACGCCAACTCGCGTGTCGGCCGATATTTTCGCTTGAAGCAGGAGAAGAACTTGAGGAGCTCTCCTGAAAATCTACTCTCTGTATTTACACCTTGTGTAATAAGCACAATCCCCAAATAACAGCAAAATGGAGTCCTTGCGAGGACCCGAACGGAAAACGCCCCGATTTCTTCGATATCCAAAAATCGATCGAGACTTCGCACGAACGGGCTTGATTCAAGATGGAGTCTAGCCCGAGTTCGCGGTAAATTTCCCTCATTGTAAGGTAGAATCGTTTCATGGTTTGTTATACGTTCCGGAAAAAAAATCTGGTCGCTTCTTCCATCCCCAGTATTCGATATGGAAAATTCTTCGTCGGCGCAGCATTTAGGGAACCCGCTTGGGTCCGAAATACAATCGTTGCCAGTCGAATTCATTCTACTCTATCATACTATAGATGGGAATTTCCCGGAAGCTCAAAAAATAGGAGCGACGGCGCATCCGCCTGGAGAGTAGTCCCGGCCGACAGATCGCGACGTTTGGCACACGGGTATTTGAAGATCACTGAAAACAAATCACTGTTAAACCTTTTTGGTCGCTAGGCAAGCTCCGAACCCGACCCGATTCTTCGAGCGTGGGTTTGGGGCTCGAATCACAGACGCCGGTGGAATCAGTCGTCGAGAAAGTCACATTCATAGCGATCGTGACTGACCGACTCGGACGGGATCAATGGATCAAGGGGCTCACCTAATGCCCTCGACTAGGTTATTCGCGACCGGAACGAATGAAAACCGGACCCATTCGATTTCCGGTCGCTGCGCCGCAATCGTCCGGATGCCGCAGGCTTTCGTTAGTGGAGCTCCGATATCTTTACTCGAGAATTCCCACGAGGAAATCCCACGCAACACTCGCTTCATCACGTGAGCAGTAGCCGATTAGTTTGGGGGTCAATCATCAACATTCTCATTAGATCCACGAATCCTTAACCAGAGGACCGCAGAACGCGCCCAAGGATCAGTACCGTCTACCCACTCCTTCCGTCCCGAGGCCAACCTGACGCCATTCCGAAAAGAATTCCTCATTTGGGTCAATCCGCTCATGCTCCCACCTTCCTATGCCAAACTTTTTCGGGCTGATCCACACAGCCAAGGTTTAACGTCCCGGGTACTGTTATTCACATTGCTTCCGAGGACGGATCCATACAGCAAATGTACCCAGGAGGATCAAGGCCGAGTACCTGCGTTTCCGTAAGGAATATTTTTCCGGCAGCAGGGATCGAACCCACACCGCCTCCCGCGCGAGCGGCGTCGTTGCGGCATTTCACGAAGTGAAACGCACGTTTGCACGAGAAGTGACAAACGCGCTAACCACTCGACCACCCGTCGGTAAATTTCCTATGCCAGGGTCCCACCTTCCTATGCCAGGGTCTATTCAAACGAAGTCAGTCCCTCCGCATGTGAAAAGCCCCCTTGAAAAGCGGGATATTTCATCCATCAGCTGTAGTATGAAGTGCTCGCGGGACGTCACCGTGCCGACCATCATAACTCGAGTCCCAAAACTTAAAAGTGCTCAGGCGTCTCGCCTGTCATGCAGTTACCTCCGGTCAGAGTGAGTTTCGTTAGAGGAAGTTTTCTCGGAATTCAAGAGAACACGAGTCCGACGACCTAGGGACGGGGTTGAGACTTACTACAAATCGGTTGACCTTCGGCTTGTTGCGCTCGGCAGTCTGGCCATTTGTTTGCAAGCTCTGATTGCTGTTAGGTTCAAACATTGCTCTCATGTTTCGGGTGATGTTGTCCACGGGCAGGCAATCATCGTCGAGGTTCGCCGAGTTTTTCCGCTGCTCCACGTCGGACCAGTTCTCGAAGCGAGCCTTCATCGACTTGGTTTTGTCTGCCTCGACCTGGATATCGTCGTCCACCTGCCGCAACACAGAGACAACGCTTGTCAAGAATGCGTCTATTGACCATCAAAAGAGAAGGACACATCCGAACTTTTCCAGGGCCTATTCGTCCGCTTAAGTTGATGCTGCATTTTTCATCAAGTTGGAGCGAGCTTGGACTCACCTTGTAACTGCACTTGATCACGCTGGGATCTACGACGGGGGTGTTCTCAACGACGTTGTCCTCGAAAGTCTCCCTGGGAGGTGTAATCCTCTTCAGCGCTTTAGGCCGAGAAGTTTCCACCGACGAGAGACTCTTTTCGGCCGGCGATTCGATCTGGAAATCCGGGAGAAGGTCATTCAATATTTGCCGACTTCGTCGCCGCCGAGGAATTCAATTTGCGGCACGAAGGCGATGATCGATAACTCGGAATTACAATATGAGCTCGGCCTGTCCAGCTCTAGAGGGGGAGGGGCGATTCCCCGCAAAGAATAATGAACGTTTGCATGCAACTGAGCCGTGCCATCGGCCAGATTCCGGCAGATAAGCTCCATGGGTTGCTTGCTCCGGGCATCCAGCATGTCAAACACATTCTCCATTGGAATGATAAACGAAGCTAGCGCTACCCCGCTGTTTGCCTCGCGGGGTCAAATTATGCGGTTGGGTGTTTCTTCTAGTTCCGGCAGCAGGGAGAATATAATTGCCCAGCTCCGGACCGGTCGACCTAAACTCGCCCTATGGCGGGACTCGGCGGGTCTACTGGATGCTTGAACTTGCTTGATTAATTGATTACTCACAAGCTCTTGGAACTTCTGACGCATCTTCGTAGCTGTGTCAACTTTAGGTATGTCGTCGATGACCGTCGAGCTCACGACCACATTGGGGTCTCGCTCGCAGGCTGGAGCGGGAGAGTTCTCCTTCTCCAGTTCACGAGGAGGCGTCATCCTGAAATCCTTTTTGCTTGTCGGTTCTTCTTTATAATTCTGGAAGAACTGCAACGGAATTCGAATTCTCATTAGCCAGTGCTGTGTTTTGGGAAGAATCGACTCGTGTAACACGCGAGTAATCAAGTAACTCCGCCGTCACCGAAACGGCGATCCCAGTGATCGCTCGGACTGCGGATCGAGAGATACGAAGCGCTCTTCGTGTAAACTCTGAGCTAGCATTCAAAGGAATTTGCTGCCGCTGCACAATGGATTTCCCAGGGATGAAAGCCCCGACCTAATCATTCTCCAATAATGTCAGGCGAGCTGCAATAATTTCATCGGGGCTCTGCTGTGCTCTCGATAGAGAGATGGCTCACCCGGCGGAGTTCCCAAGCAGGGAGTAGTTTTCTAGTCCCAACTAGGGATCTGATGGTCTGAACCGAGAGAATACCGTCATATGCACCAAACATATACTCTTGATCGCCTCTCGGGACTTCTGTATCGTTTACGCGCACCGCATTCTCAGGACGTCCCGTTAGGAAGGCGTGTCGACGCTCCCGCCAGCTCTCGAGAGAAATTATTATATATCAGAATGGAATATCGCATTACCTTGAAGCGTTCAGTGAGGGCCGTGGTTTCGACCTCGATGTGGTCTTTTTGTCCGGGTTCGCTCGCCTTCACAATTTCGATGTTCTTGTTGGAGTCGCCAGGGGACCGATTCCAACGGCTCTCCGAGGCGGTCCTGGCGAGCGGAGTCGGCGTTTGGGTCTGAGGACGCGATGTGATTTCTTTGTCGAGCTGTCTAAACATGTTCTTGGCTTGGTGAGCGATGCCGGTCTCTTGACAAACCGACAGGTCCTCCTCTTTCTCAGATTTGACGCTTTCCAAACGTTCCGCCTCCTGCTCCTTGATGACCTGGAAGCAATCGCTCATTAGGCCCCTGCAGCATCAATGGAAAAGGACACTTCCACTGAAGGTGTGACTGGACCTACAACAGCTTCTCGAGAACAACACTGGACTTCGATGAAAGCCTCCTGCGGGGCTCAGGACGGGAGGAGGGATCGAGCTAGCTAGCTAGCTATCTAGTACGATTACGGCTGAAGGGTTCGCGCACAGCAGCCGAGTATGGTTAAACCGATCGGCGGCATTCAACCGTCCAAAAATCGGGGCGAAGCTCTAGCTGTCTACTACGCTTATGAGAAACAGTGGAATTTTGTGCACACGGTATGCGTCATGTACACGGGATTAAGCGGGAGTCAAGCGGGAGGCTGGGTTAGCACAGCAGACCAGAGGCGCGTACCTCTCCCGTCTCGAATTTCTTCTTGAGATTCGTAGCGAATGCGTGAGTGACATTTATGTCGTCTGGTGCGGACGGTTTCTTCGAGTCCGCCTGATTGGCGTCCTGTACCGCTTTCTCGTAGACGACCTTCATCGACTCTGAGCGGCCGACACAGATTTTCTTGCGCAAAGATGCCAACTCATCCTGAAACATTCGGGCGTCGAGATCTCGTTCGTCTTGGAACTGCTGCCTACCTCGGCTACTCTGTCCACCGGAATGGGGAATCTGGACTCTCTGGGATCGATTCTTCCCAATGCTCCCTGCTCTCCGATGCAGAAGAGGGTGGGGAGAGGGGAGACGCCGGTCGATCGAAAATATCGATTTTGGACTGATCAAGTAGCTACTGAGCCGTAATGTCTCCCCGGGAACTCAACGGACCGTCGATTGCAAAAGTGCCGGAAGGTGATCAGGGAATTTCAGACCTCCTTCGGAGGTGTTCCGATCGTTCATCGGTTCAGATCAACAGCGAGGATGACGGTTGATTCGATGCTAGTTCGTTACCTTGGCCGCTTCTCTGTGCTCTTTGCTGACTTTTCCAGACTCCCACTTGTTCTTGAGTTCGTTCATCTCTCTGCAGACCTCGATTTTCTTCGACAAATCGATTTTGTCCATTTCGTCCTCGCCTTCCTCGTCAGAAGAGTCAGCCTTAGCCTCGCCTGACGCGACAGATTGGTACCTGAAATTGATCAAAACGATTCTCTTCACGATACGGATCAAATGGAGCAAAATCGGTTGCCTGTTCGGGACGAGGCGTGATGATGAGCGATCGAGAAGGAGCGAGAAGCACCGGAAGAGACCAAGATGAGCGAGAGAGGAACGAGGAGGATGCTCAAAGGAGTCTAACTAGAAGGCCGAGAGTCAAGACGTTGATTGGGCATTGAGATTGGAGGCAACGCCAGAGAGGCTCCCGCTTGCAGACCGGGATCAGATGGGAAACACGCATTGGCCTCAGCTCGTCGAATTTCGACGGTGACTTGATTGGTTGCTGACTGCCCTTTCTCTCATCACGAGTTTCGGATCGAATATCAATCGGGTCGAGTGTAAATCTCGCTGATCCTGAGAAGAGGTGATTCTGCGGTAGACGTACTTTTCGAGTCTCTTCAAGACGCTAGCAGACCGGGAAAGTGCGCTTCTGTCGGCGACCGAGGTTGATTTCTTCACTTCGTCCTCCGCTTTCGACTGGTTTTCGAAACGCGACTTGAGCGAGCCGAGATTCAGATTCAGACCCTCCAGATCTTCCATGTTGCTACGAGTGTCGCCTGCGGATAGAAAAAACAACCCGTTAACAATATTCCCGCATGGACCGTGCGGGGCTCCTACCGGAACGAGATGGATGGGTACCGATTGGCAACGCATCTCCTTCGCAAAAATTCAGAGAACCTTTTTTACGGATCACCGAAAACAGACACGCATAACCGACACGGGAGCAGAAAAAAAAATAACGAATGTCGAGTCTTTCCCCCTAGCTGTGGGTTTGGCCTATTCAATTCAGGAAGACTCCATTCCAGTTATCATCATCGTCGGCAGCGGCGGCGGCATGTGTGCGCGGCGTTAAGTGAGCGACCGGCTGACTACCTGCCGGTGAGTGAGTGAGTGTGTCTGTGTGTTCGTGTCTTTGCCGTAGGAGGAAGACGCATTCTCAGCGTCATTTATCTAAAAACAAAGACGGATTCATTCGGCCGAGAAAGAGGCGGATTTGCTGCCAACCGACCATCCAGCTAGCCAGAGGTCCGAACTAACCATCCGGCCAGCAGTCACTGCCAATGGACAATGCACAAGTGAAAAGCGGCCAAAAAACAAATCCAGACAAGTCGTACCGTCGAGCCCCCTCACCTCCCCCGCTTTTTCAGACGCTTCGCTCGGAGCTGCCAGCTCCCTCCGACACAGGCTCACACGAGCCAAGAGGATCGCTTCGAGACTGTCCAGAATCAGAATTCGCTTTTTAGCTCTCTTCTCTCTTGGGGAAAAAAGTGCAAGTTCTGACGATCCGGTATTCGGCGTTTTTCTCTGCTTTGGCCCACTGCACTCGCTTCGAACGCCAGGCACTCTGATCTTCCGCTGAAATTGCCGCAAACAGAAAAGCCTGCAGCTCTTCATTCTCCAAAAGCTCGACGCCGTAACGAGCCCAATCGCAGATCCGACAGAGGAAAAATTGGGAAAAATTCCAACCTTGGCACGTTTCAAATGATTCCGCCCTCTTGAATGGGAGGCGCTAACCTCGACAGCGTGGGGGTCTAGATAAAAAAGTCGGAGCGAGTTTTTCCGGTGATTCTTACGGCGAGTTTACTACTGGTCGACGTGGATTGGCGTACGCGGAAGATTGACGGAGCGAGCCGGTGAGCATGTGGTTTCAGCGGTCTGATTTCGTACAGGGGTCTCATCGCGGATGGTTTTTATGACCTTTATCTAATACAAACACACGGGCAGACCGCAATCGATTCTTTCGAGACGATATCTGGCCGTGATCACCGTACCCGGGGAGACCGAAGGCAATTATTGTTCCGCATATTTAGACGCAGAAGTTTCGCAACCGAATCCAGATTCTTTAGAGCGAGGAACTCGAATCCGACCGATTACCTACTCTGACGCAGCCGTGCGGCTTTCTCACCGGAGTAGCTGAGGTGCCTCATTTTACGACAGGAATTGATCATGAATTCCCAATCAGATGCACTTGCGCCTCGGCTTGACTCGGCGCACAGGCCGTGATGAGGAAGACTCCTCTCCAGACACGAAAGCATTTGGCCTTTTCTGTCGATTATTGACCGCGAAGATAGACTCCAGAGTATGCAAATACGGTGTTGACAGCAAGGCTGATAAACAGAGAATCGTATTCGTCGTGTCTGGTGCACGTAGCGGAAACGACACAGACATCCGAGGCACTTACATTCGGCGTCATTTCGACATTCCCAGAAAGCGACAAGAATAAAACGACGACATGTATACGCTCTTCTAGATTGCGATCGCATCCAGGCTCCGAAATATCCGGGCAGGAGAGGGGCTACCCTACTACCCTGTCGCTCTCCACCCGGCCGCGGGTTCACTAACGGGATTTTCAGGCTAACTGCAGCAGCGCAAATCGGATTTGAGACGTGGAACTTATTCCGCAGCTTTTATGTCTTGAATCCCTGATATTATCCTTTCGGAGATCCGTCCTCCGCGCAGGAAAAAGCGGAGTCTCTCGAATTGAGCGGATGCTGGCATCTGATTTCGCTCCGTGAATTCTGCCAGGTCCGCACCCAGGGAAACCTCAGGAAGCGTTCAATTTCAGCCGATTGCATGTCTGCGTCTGCGGATCCTTCGAGAGCCGTCTCGGTCAGGAGCCGTCTAGGTTCCTCTCGGATGTTGCGATGACGAGAACGCCACCATGTCAAGGACATCGCCCGCATCGACCGGACCTTGACTCAGTCAGACAAGTCACCCCGCAGCTCTAGGATGACTCATCTCCCCATCCGAACAGATCAGCTAATCATTCCCTCAGTAATTCTATCCGATCTTGAACGATCACGTCCGCTGATGATACTCTCCCCCAGAATGCTACGAAGTATCATGGTTATGGGAGTTGGAGGAAATACGGGGTTGGGGAAGCTTTCGGCAGCGCAGCCCGGAAGGAGAAGTTTTCAGCGCAACGGAGAAGTTCGCGGGATCAGAGATTTATTTTTGCGCAATGCGAACTCATTCAGAAGCCTCTGACAAACTTAAATCCATCGCGAATGCTCCGAAATCCAAATCTTCGGGAGATTGGGACGTCAGTCCGAGCAGAAACTCGGTCGACCCTCCGCAGACCACCATTCCTAATTCTCGCCAGCCGTTCAGCGAGGATTCGATTTCGATTGTTCTCGGTAGGTTTTCGAGGAATTCACCAAATTATAGAGATTAGCCGGATTAAGGACAATCGTTGCTGCTCTCTTCCAGTTAGTGACACCGCTCGAAACTTCTACGTGTGGGTGTCAGTATCTCCGGCTTAGCTGGGTATCCAGAGGGAGGGGAGAGAGGGAACGAAAACAGCGTCAATGGGCTCAAAATGAAGCGCTTTGAGAATGTCGGAAGCGGAGCGAACAACTCGAAACAAGTAATTCTCTTGACTGTTTCCGGCGTTCGCGAGCGAGGTCGAATCTTGTGGGCATTCGTGCCTCGATGCTTCTTTTGTCGACACTCAGTGGGCGTTGCGGAGTCTTGTTATCACTCGACGCTTCTGTTTGCTCCCAAATAGACTGTTCTCCCCAAATGTCCGAAACGTTGACGTGACTCCGGACAGGGCCAACGGCAGCGCCTTTGGAATCTGTTCTGTTGACATCGGAACACATGGTTTGAAAGTTGAAATCGTGGGAATTCGGGAAGCTTCCGAGTCATCGTCGAATCACGCTCGATAAGGCAACCAAAGTCCTGTACCCGGAGGTAGCAAATACCGTCACGCAAGGAACCCCGATAGCCGCCCATCTATCTATTTTCTTCCCCCGCGAACTTTCGTATCAATCGTTTCGGCACAGTGGAGAACCTCGGGCTCCGTTTCAAGTCGGCGGTAGACGGAACAGTAGAACTGATCTAGAAGTTTGTTTCTCATCTTTCTGCTCCACCGCTCCAATAATTCTCACCGATTCCGGCTGTGAATTGACCATTAGTTTCTCGGCTGTTCCTTCGAACAACGAGAGCGAAACTTGCAGAGTTCGTGCGGTTCGCGCGAGACAACGAAGAAGAAGCGGCTGAAGGAAATTAGAAGTTTACGGTCGGGCCACCTAAGCCGCCTCTGTGGCGGTAGTGGCGGTGGCGTCGGTTGGTAACGTAACGGTAGAGGCAGCAGCATGAGTGAAGATACCATCAGCATCGGCTACTGCATCCAGAGCCGACATTCCCAGACGCTCGCGAGCAAATCAGGAAGATTCGCTTGTTATTGGTGTTAGCGAGAAGCAGCCGCAGAAATTTCGCCTCCATCTTCTCGATTGCGAGCAGCAGCACCAGCAGAAGTTCCTGCTTTGAACTTCTCGCCTGTTTCATTCCCGAACTCTCAGCATCACTACTGCCGCAGTAACTTCAGCCAGTGGCCGAGGAAAAAATCACCGGAGCTAGAATTCCTCCAGCGATTTCATGGGTCGCAGTTGTTTCGAAGAACGCCCGCGTGGCTTCAGCAGCCGACGAATTCCCGTTCTTGGGCAGGGAGCTTCTTCCTGACGCGTTGCAGCGGCGTTCGTCGTAAACGATTCGCTCTCACGCCCTCATATATACCCATATTTATTTTCACGTAAAAACAACACTCGATCGTTCCGCGGCAAAACGAACTTTTGGGAAAGATTTGTAAATTACACTCGACACCCTGTCCGCTGGCCGGTGGACGGTCTGGCAGACCGGCCGGGCGGGCGGGCGGCCGCTTCGCAATTCGTTCGGACAATCTGTCCATTCGTGTGTTGCTCGCTTTCGAGACGGCGCGGCGGGGTGAACGCGTGTCGTGACGTTCCTCCGAGGTACCTCAAACGTATACAGCCAGGGAACTCGGCAGCCAGTCAGGCTCATAGAGCTTTCGTGAAGAATTCAGTCTCTTGAAATGTTTCGATGCCCTGTGCCGGGTATCGAAATCGAATGATCGAGATCCTTCTCGTGGAGAAATGTCAACTGCCTTGGAATTCCAAATCACACATGCGTTCTGAGACAGCCTCTTGGGCATTCCAGCCCTGACGGAATTCCTCGGTTCCCCTCGCTTAATTTCACCGTTGTAGCTCACCCGTGACCTTCCGTCCGAGCACCGAGTCATAACCTGAATCCCACTTGCACAGCGACAGCTCCCAGCTCTTGAATTTTTCCTGACTGAGCGTTTATTGAATTCCGAGTTGTAAGTAGTGGCGCCACCGAAGCAGATTCTGTCGTTGGAATCCGTGACTCATAGTCAGAAAGCTTCGAGCACGTCCAGTCTCCCATTCCAGAGCTCAACATTCTCTCGAAACTGTCGAGCAGCTCTGACACGCTAGACGCTGCGCAGGAGTGAAGGTCGAGCGAAGAGATCCTTTGGTGGTGAAATACTCTCATTCGCGAGCGCAACGAGCTTGCCGACCCGCGGTGGCTCGCATCTGTTTGTCAGCGATGACAATCGGAATTTCAAATGGCTATTTTCAAGTACCGCTGTCCGACACCAACAGCAGCTATGTGGAAGCGATGATTCGCTCGTTCGAATCCATTTTCTTTTCCTATTCTTCAGCTCATCTGTCTGCCCATCCATGATAGGCGTAGTCTGGCGCAATGCGAATGAGGGCAAGCGTACTTCACCGAGAGGATCGACTCATAGCGACTTGCGGAGGCAATTCCGATCATCCCCGGAGCCCGAGAAGCGTTGGGCGATTCCGCTGCCGGTCGTCGAAGGAGACATGAGCCTCCGAATTTCACGTTGGAACCCGGACACAAGAGTCTCTCCTAAACTTCCAAAGGGCGGAAGGGAGGAGAAAAATGAGCTGCGAACGCCGAGACGTACCTCGGAGTCTCATTTTTCGACTTTCGAGCCGGCTCAGAACAGGTATAGGTCGCTCTATTCTATCGAAAGAGATCGTCGAGTGCACTCATAGACACAAAGTTTGAGAAATATCTCTTCCGGCCGATTCTACGCTGCATAGGAATAGGGTGACGCTTTTTCCCCCGAACCTCCCGGTGCTCCGGAAGATCGCGTGTTCGGAGTCCTCGTCCTATCCTACATCGCAAGCATGGGAACTGCATTTCTCCTCGGGGGCGATCACAGAAATAATAGAAATCGATAGTATCGCTCGAGAAATACAATGGCCGGATCCGCTCGGAACAGCCGGCTACGGAGATCGCGTTTCCGCGGCGGACGGTTTCCTATGACCGGGCATGATTAAACAGCGGCGACCTTTTCCCGTTTTTAGAATTTCCCTTCCTCTCTGCGCAGCCACATAGCTACGACCCAGGATAAACGGTCGCCAGGCCGGTCGGCCGCGGCAAAAACTCTCATAGCTCGAAGCGCGGGAAGACTAGACCGCAGCGGAATTTTCACTTTTGATAAGGGAGCGACTCCCGCGATTTGGTGCGGCGAGAATCTCGCGAGTAATCACCAAACATTTAAACGCGCAGCGGAGATTGAAGCTATGCCAAGCAATAAAAGCAGAGGATCCGAATGTCCACGGAACAAATTATCCCAGTCGTTTGCGGCGACGCGACGTTCGAGTGAACTTCCAGCAGGACGGCGCACCGGTGGAAGAGCGAAACGATTTCCTCGGATGTTTTAGAGTCCTCGGGACGAGGTAACTGTCGGCACTCATATCTCGCTCAACCACTATTGGGCTATTCGCCCAGAGGAATTTCCACGACCGTCTCAGCTTGCGCTCTCGCAGGAGATCTCGGACGGGGAATCTCTGCCCTGTTAGTTTCCGGGAGCGGTTCTCTTCGAGAGTATTCCTCCTTCTCCAGGAGCTGCTTTATTCGGTCCCGAGTAATTCAGAAGATCCCAAATCCCCTAAGAAAACAGATTTGTGAATAGCCAATCCAACCGCGTGGATAGCTGGGAGAATTTCCTCGCCATGGAGCTGAGTGGTTCCTCTACACCCGGACTACGGCAGTCGAGCGATAGTGGCTTACTGCGGCGACGGGAGTCCCATTCTCATGGGAAATGGACGTCTTCCCTTCTGCTCATAGAGCGACTGGACCGTCAAAATGCAACGATAGCACCAGAAGAAAAGGGAAAAGAGGACGTCGCAGCATGTTTGATACTGTCGGCTGGAACGAGGCCCGCCGCTCCGAAGCAGCCGCCGAAACCCGGCGTTGTTGTTGTGGGAATCCCTCATTTGGGTTCATTAGGGTGGATCCGAAGCCACAAACGGTCAAAAAAAACGAGCAATGGTCCCGACCGCGTGAGACCCCTACACCTACGAGCGAGACGCTACTGCGGAATTAATGAAATACTTTTTAAAACCGATACGTTGGCTCCGAGTCGAAATCAAAGAGTTTCCTCAAACTCGCAGACGGCGTGGCATTCGGAATTCTTTGTGCCCGATAGCAATTAGCGCTAACGGATGCCCAGTCTTTACGGAAGGAGAGGGTCCGTCCTTTTAATACGTATGAGTGGGCAGATCCAGTCACCGATCCTAAATTCATTAAAATCTTCCGAGTCAAATTCATTTGAGCAATTACCGACACGTCGACGAAGCATTCGGCGAAAGCCCAGATGGGATCTCTCACTGCGATTCGGTGAAATCCCGCTGCTCTCACCGGCCACGTCGTCTTAGTTCCAGCGCTTTTGGAAGGAATAATGATCGTATTTTTGAAATGGCGCATCTCGCGAAAAACGTCTTCCGCCTCGTTCGTGTTCTTACCGTTGTTGTCTTATATTAGTTTTATTCTTATACATTAGACTTGACTGGCGTCTTATCAAGTTTCACCCACGGCGACCGAAACTCCGACGAACAACGGAAGAAATCAAGCCCTACCAATGTCTATTCCAGACGCCTCGGTCAACGAGTCACACGAGGTAGACGAGAAATGGTTCCAGATATCGCAATTCTCCAAGCTTCGCAAGCATCTCATGATAATTATTCGTTTGGGAAACTCAGTTGTTGGACCAAAAGATTGTCTTGGAGCTTCGAGTATAATCCGATGAGAAATTGATGCCATCGGAATGGTTTGAGGATTCGGTCAGGTATTCCCCGCCAACTTGACGATGCATTCGACCAGAACGAGGTAATCCGATAAAACCTAAGCGCTGACATCACCGTTCGGTATGTCGACCAAAGTGTGCTTGGGATTTTTGGCTTCGAGCGTCGTGAGCGGACCCCGAGCGAGCGAACATTCGAACCACCAAGATGGACAAAACTCGGCGGCGATGCCTCGCCACGGAACTTGAGTGTTTGTACAAACTGGGCACCACAAATGCCATATCAATGACGTTTTCTGTTTATCGATTACGAAACAGGCGGAGAGAAAAGACCGGAGGCCCACCGACCTCTGCTGGAACCCAAAGCTGAACTTTTTTTTCTGTGAACGCGGCTCGGTCCTTGGTAGACTGCCAGACCGCCTGATTCGAGCAGCGTGACGCGCTGAGATAGCTTTCCCACAGGTTGACATTTCGGTCTTGTTTCTTGAATCTGAGAATAAAAGAGAGTGGGGCTAATGGACCCTCGTTCGGCCATGGAGCGACGATTAATCTTCGTGAATCTCGCGCATGTGATTTTCTTCAGCCTCTTCGGGTACTTCCAGAGTGATATTCACCTCGCGCGCATCGCGTTGGAGTGATCTCGGATTTATGTCTCTCGGAAATGATTCACGACCCTCAATCAATTAGGAGACACTCGCTCGCGGGGAGCAATTTCGCTCGAGCCTGACGTCGCTACTTCTGAGGTATCACAGCCGTGGAGGCTTTCAGGCACTTCACTGAGGCGGACCCTCAAACTGACGGTGACAGCGTGATACGGAGGACTTTCCAAAACGAGAACTGCAGTGCAACTTGCCTTTCTGAGACTAGCGCTCGGTCGGAGATGGACCGCTGAATCCCTCGAGGGCGAAGGACCCGGGGATGGGGAAGGAAGTACTCCAACAGTCGTAATTTGGGGAAAAACGCGTGAGCCTCGGGTTTGGTGTCCGCACCGCTCCCGGCGTGTGACCCACTAACGTCCTCAAAGATCTGGACTCGAAACCGTCGATTTTATCTCCGGAAAGCCCCGTCCGCTCACTCGAATGGTTTTCAAGAACGATGTTCAAGAGTAAAACGATTAAATCACCGGGATCATCTAAATCCACCGAAACGTGCGTGACTAGGCTCCGACAGAGGGGACCCCGAGATCAATCAGCGTATGCTCAGTTGCGTTATAAGGGGGCCGGTCAGTCAGGGTATCATTGCTCCGGGAGCATCACAATCCTCGATGGGAGTCCCAGAAAGCCGAATTTTCCTCGAGATTCGGTCGTAATGAATAATGAATGAAGCCTAATATATTGACATCCATCGGTACCCAGATCGTGGAACAACAGATTTGGGGAATTTTCGAACAAAAATATAAGGGGGGGGGGCATCATATCGAGGTCCCGGCACGGGATTTCAGGAACCCGCCCCGGGCATCTTCGAGGCACGTTACGCTACTGCGTATGCTTCCACCATCTCCTGAACATCGTTTAAGAACGAAGGGACGCTTATAGAAACTTTCCACGATTAGGGATATGTGAGAAATTTTTGGATCGATGGACGGTTGCTCGTTCAACACGTCAAGGAGCGCGCCCGGCCTCTATGAAATTTACATCACCAACTTACTTCCATCTTGAGGATCCGAGTCTTTGTCACTTTTCGTAGGGCTCTCCAAATCAGTGGTAGCACACGCCTTCGACTGCTGATCGTTTACTTCGCCGAGGACCGCCATTTCGCCGTTGCTTGGGCCGTTCGAGCTCGGCTGCTGTCGTTGCCCGACCGGAGGAACACCACTGGCCGAAACGGCAGCCGCGGCAGCTGCCGCGGCAGCAACAAGAGGCGTCCGAATCCGAAGAGTTTCGGAGCGTTTCGTCTGCTGTTGCTCTTGAGGCGGCTGCTCGGTGGCTGCCGTCGGATGAGCTTTTGTTTTGAGTTCTACAACGACAGGCGGTGGTGGCGGCGGCGGATAGTTGGCGTTCTCTGTCAGAGGAGCCTCTGGAAGAGAGTTCGACACTCTGGGATTCTCTCCCCGGGCCGCAACAGGCAGATTCTTGCTCTTGATCTCTTCGATGAACGCTAACTGGTTCGGAACACCGGTGAAGCTCGCGAGGAGGGCCGCGTTCATCTCCGGCTCCGGCGGGGGAGTCGGCGGAGGTTTAATAATTTCGGACAGCAGTTTTGGAACGGCTATCTCGTCGTGCTCCATCATCGAGGCTTCTGTGGGGTTTTGCGGGCAGTCATCAGTCAGCTGATCGTTCTGGGTGGGCATGAAACTTTCCTCGGTATCCATATGCGGTAGAGAGTCACAAAAAAATTCACTCATGTCGCTCAGAGCACACCGGCAGCGGAAGTCTATCCGGCTGCACTTTAGATCAGCTGGTCGCTTGACTGATCGACTTGTGGGCCGATTATCTGTCTATCCGTTGGCCTAAAGTAAGTCTATCCGTCCGTCCGGCTGTTCAACTGACTGACTGACTGACTGACTGCTCGAGTGACCGATGAACCGAGCAAGCGGCCGACCGTCTATTCGAAGCTATCTTCCTCACTGACGAAAGCGCGCACCGCAGCTAACGAGTAGCTGATGGCAACGTGTGAGGAGGCGCGAAGCGCTCGAACGACTGGCAACGGCATCCGCTGGAGCAACAGCAGCACGCGGTGTTGGAGCCAACGTTGAATCAGAAAGCTCTCAGAAAGAGTTATCGGAAAGGGACCAGTAGCGGCGACGTTGCTTGGGGACCACCTGGTCCTGGGCCGCAACGTTCGTCGCTTCGATTCCATCGTCGTTTAGAGGCTGCAGAACGAATGCGCTCTGAGAGAAGGACTACTGCTACTCTCAATGAGTCTTATTATCCCCCTCTGGTGGTCGGGGAATTTCCAGCGAGTTGGTTCCCTCGAATGAAGTAACAGATCCGTTTCCCGCCAAGTCACAGCCGCGGAGCGGAAAAAAAATGCGAAAAGATCCCCGATCCAAGCGGGGGACGCTGACCGATGACATCTTCTGATCGCCAGATTCGACCGATTGAAAAAACTATCCGATGGCCTACTCATTCGCTACATTCTACACATTTTCTGTTTTGTCCGATCTGTAGCGATCGAATCATGGGGGAACGCGCCACATACGTTCCGAGCGCTGGAGTACGCAAAGGAGGATGCGGATTACCCTTCAGTTAGCTGATACCTAACTGAACCGCCTCGTCAGAATCTTGCCGGAGAGTCCCTCGAGATCCATGATAATCCACCGTGAGCATCGAGAAAACCTCGCGGACACTGAGGGCCACATTATTCGTCATATCGGATTCCATGCACGGATCTTCAACCGGTCTGTAATAATATCGCTTGATTGAACCTATTTCGGAGGCAAACGAACGCTGGGTCTTTCCAAACAGAACAGCATCAGTGCCCGACAAAGTAGTCAACGACCTTTCGCATAGGTCCCGGGCGTCCGACCGACCGACCGACGGTAGACCCGTTTTGGAATGTGGAAACTGAATTACCGCTCGCGTTGAGAGGGCGCGCGAGTGAATCGACTCTGATATTCGAGGGGATTCGACAGCGGAACATTCGAAACCCACGAAAGGGTCTGCGACCCAAAGGACGACCATCCCTGGATGTTTCATAAAGCATTACTGTCATTCGTCAGAGAGAAAATCTTCATAATAAGGAATTCAGGCCCTATAGGACTACTGCTCTCCAAAGGTCGTCCGGGCGTCGCCCCACGGACTGACAGACCCAATCGCTGATGCTCCGTTTTGTTGGGATTGGAAATTCGGACACCCTTTCCGCTTGTCCGCCCTCGGGATTTTCGTTTCCCAAAGCTACTGGAATTCCAGATCGTGATTCCGAGCGTTGACATTGCGACCGATGCCCCTGGATCGACGGAACCCGAGTCTTCTACTTGACCTGTCGTCGAGTCCGTCACTCCTTCGTGTTACCGCATCAGTTGTCATAGCCTAGCGGGAAAGGCACAGACACCCATCGTTTCCATGGCCGGTGTGGCCTTGTGGATCCCGAAACACCGTCGAGACGTGGAGCAGGGCTATGAATTGAGCGGAAGGAGAATTCTATGTTTCAAGCCTCAAGGGCGGAACCTGAAGTCAGCTGTCGTCGGCATCTTGACTCTTCCGGCAAGTGTTGTGATTTCTGGTAGGGTTATCAAAACGGGCCAGCAGACAGGCCGTCGGTGATAGGAGTTGGCCTTTGGAACGATTTTTTTGACATCAAATACCCGATCAGTAGCGAAACGGAGTCAACAAGCCGAAGTCCGAAGACGGGCTGATCTATGGGCCAGGAGAAGCAGAGCGGAGAATGATCTTCGGCTCTGTATTAAATCTATCAAGCAGTCGTTTCCCGGAGTGTAATTTTTTCATTCTGGCCCGCAAATCACGGCTCGATAGCTCCCCCATCCGATCGGACTATTTGAGTGAAAGGGCAAGCGGAGCGGGAAAAGCAACCGACATGCGATATGTATCGCCAGGTAACTTTTTTTCGGACGGTGTTTCCCAACCTGTGTCAGAGAGCGGGGAAATCCCTATCGAGGCGATCCGTCAATTCTTGGCTCAGCGAGGCAGGCCATCGTAGAGGAGATTCTCGACGTATGCGCCCCATGTCCTCCACATGAGCGTCACATTAACGTATAGGACTCGTGGCAGTCTCAAATGCTCCAGGTCGAACTGACCGTATCCTCATACTCCGAGTATCGGAATGAGTGTTGGAACTCGTTGAGGGAAATAAAAAAGAAGTCGGACGCGTACACTTTCACCCAGACTGGCCTTGGCGTCGGACCTGGCCTTGCCGGACTCCAGCAAGGAGGGCGAAAAAACACGTCGAGAGGAAAATTCCCAATCGAGATTTCCGGAATTTCTGACGGCGCCTAGCGGAGCTTTTCCGGAAGGTTTCACATCTTTCTCTCGGAACGGCTCTGCGTTCGCTCGCTGGATGCCTTTCGTCCGGAAAAATGGCATCCGCGACATTCCGACGATTCCCGTGGCTGTCTCATATCGTTCGCGTACTCCCCTTGTCTTCTTCTTATTACGTTCGTCGGCCACTTGGCGACGGAGAACTCGGACAGAAGAAACGGGACATACCTCGTTCCGAGCGAGGAGACAGACGCGGTTCGCTTCTCGCTTATTTTTGGAGCGAGCTACGTCGCCGTATAGCCAGCATGTCGGGTCGGTTAATCGGTGCTGTCAGAGAACATCTTCCGCCAGCTACGACAACGCCAAGATTTCGTGAATATCGTTCGTTGATGCGGTACGTCCACGAGAAGAAAAACAGAATTCTCAACGCCACCGCCATCTCACTGCGAGCTAACTGAAGAACGGCAAGACAGGCCGGATCCATCGACACGGATTCGGTCCCTTTCTGTGAGACATTTCGAACAATGCTCCCTCTTCACACGGAGACCGTCTCTGCAAAACTTAATGAGGCTCCCCCAGCCATTTCGACGCATTCAATCCGACGGATGATTCAGATTCATTAAGAGGTTGAATGACTGATCGTCAGGATTGCCGGCCACTCGGCGAGAAGGACTCTTTCTCTTAGAGTTTGGTTCTCCCCGGGCGATATGAGTTTTCGGAACGGGAAGCGACCATTGTCACGAAATTTCACTCTCCGCACGCTACCAAAGATATGGTCAATGAGAATTTCCTTCGCGCCTGGAACATGATTCATGACTGTGCTTCGTGACCGGACAGCAGATCCTCGGCTCGAGAGAACGCCGTCGATTGAGAGGAATACATTTTTCGTGCGGTACTTCAATCTCGAGTACCGGCAGGCGGATGACGGAGACTTGACGGCTGAAATTCGCAATCAGAGCGAAAAGCTTCCCGTTTTGAAAACATCGCGGGCTGTATCCTTCTGCACCGTCGTAGAAGAAAATCTCAGGATCCTACTAAGTCGTCTCTTGCCGAAAAAGCTGCCGTGAGGGAGCGATATGATCCATTTTCCGCAGAGATCGCCGCAGGACATGTTTCCCGGTCAACACCTTTTGCTTCTCCGCAAAACTTCCAGCTGATACCAAGATTATCTCGGACCGAGTTTCTCGATTGATCTCACGTTTCCATTCCGGTCCGGTGTTTTTGGCAATCCCATTCGAGGCTCCCACCGTGGAGAAACTCGCAGAGTTTGCCCAGCACCGGCAAACGTGCCCTCATAAAAAGGCTCCTCTCTTACGGACGCAGTTTTGTCCAAAAAGTTGTTTCTCGGGGATGATGCGAAACCTCCGCGACTAGTGACCGGCGGATTTTCGGACCGTTACAAACGGGATAAATTTCATCGAAAGGTCGATTTCATCCCAGAACAAGCAAGTGTTCCACGGAAGGCTTCCGGCTTCAGCAAGCTCCGCTCAGTCGCGTCTAATGCGACTATAATGGATGGCGAGGTACTGCTCGATACTCGCCCGTAAGCGGGTGAGAGCATGCGTGTGTTTGCTCCGACCGACTGTCCGCGAGACTCGGACCCGCGCTCGAGCCATCGACTCACCGTTGCGGAAAATCAAAAGCGCCAGCGTTAGTCCTCATTTGCCGTCTACCCCGCAGCGTTCATCGTTCGGTGTCGCTGATATCGACGTTTTTCTCGTTTCATCGAAATTTGCAGCAGCCGACGCACGGATAATAGCACAGCTGAGCGAGTAGGTATCTATTCTGTGCAGTATAGTTGCAGGCAGAAAAAACGCGAAGCCGAGGTAGATTTTCCTCCGATTCCGCTGATTCCCATAGCCGTCGAGGCATTCATTAGCGCTAGAAGCGGACGGCGCTCCCGGAAGAAAATTCCCCAAAGTCTTCGGAGCTAGCTTGGGAGCCGACCAAGTTCTTGCGAAGCTGAATTCCGTTGAAGCGGGATTTCGGATAGCTACGTGCGATCTCGATGCTTCCGATGCTTCTTCTATTGGATAATTCTGCAGTGCCGTCGAACGTCCGAGCAGCAATGAACTCCATGCAGATAGCAGAGTTTTTTGCCGGCTGAGAAAAATCGATCCTTGTATCTTTGGCTGCCGTCTTCGTGCCAGCAGGATGTGTTGACGAGCCGATCGGAATAACTCAGTCCCCCAGGACTTTTCCCCTCGAATCGCCGTCTTTCTATGATGCTTTGATCGATAACCCCGCATAGCGTCCGGCCCGACGGGAAGTCCGTCTCGTCAGCGATGTCCCGTTAATTACTCTTCCGGCGTCGGCACAGTAGAATTTCGAGTCCCCTGCCGCTGTCCCGTCCGCACCCTGTAGTTGTAGTCCCGGTCCCGCCCTCGAGGCCTATCGGTCGATTCCGTTCGCAGCATCGGCGTATCCAAATCGACTTACCTAATTCGGTCTTTCGTAACACGGTCATAACGAGACCAATATTCGGGAAGACTCATATGCTAGGTTGGACGAAAACGCTCAATTATTCACTCACATCTTACAACATCTGGAGAAAGCTGCATGGGCTCGTTTTCGCGGATGATCATCTCGTGCTTACGTTGTTTCCCTGTAATCATTCGGGGTATTGGGAATCGTCCCGAATTTTAGTGGTACCTATCACTCTGGGAAAGTCCACGAAACCCCGATGCACCTACCGTCATGGTCGAGATCATCGTTCCCTGAAAGCAAGTCCTGACCTTCGCAGCGGCGAAATGAGGGAGAATCGCAGAAGGACGCAGGAAGCGAAACACTCCGTTAGTTGAGTTTGTTACGGAAATCACAGCAAGAATCAATATTCAGGAGGAGAAAGGATTATATGATTATTCAGCGTTTTTGGATGGGGATCGGGTTCTCCCTTGGGGAATTTCTCAGACTGGGATGCTCAGCCACGAGTTCAAGGAATTTACTTATTTCGCCAAGTGCTCGGTCAAAGCGAGGGTCTGCGCAGCCAGATTCCGAGGCTCATGAATACCAGATCCGTAATTAGAATCATTTGCGTGCGAGAATTGGAAAAAGATCCTCTCTCATCTCGACGCATTCTTCGTGTTCGTCTGAGTGAGGCCAGACTCAATTTTTCAGACACGACGAGTGGTAGAAAATAGAGTACCGCGTGAAGGAGCTCATCTTCGAAACTCGGAGACAATATCCCTTCCAGAGATAGGAGGAGAGCTGAGATAAGGCAGACACAATCGAAGCACTCACCGAACTGATCTCTCAGAAGCGGGAGGTCATTGCCTTAAAGTGGCCGATTGCCGAGGAATCAAATGCCAAACTCAATTCCTCCACTCGCTCCACAAAAGCTGTTCAACCTGACTAGAGTCCTGGAGCCAGTCAAATGGATATTGCTTTGGTCAAACGACCATTTTGCACCATGCGATTCTCGTACAATAGAGCATCGAGGAAGCCATTGAAGAGGTTATTTCCAGCGAGAACCTTGACCGTGGACCTCCTTCCTCGAAGGCGAGCTTTCGCATTGGCCCGTACGTCACCCTTTGCGGACTTGAGTATGCATCTCGCATAAGATATAGCACGCAGAAGCATTCCGTTCCAGCGGCGCACATGGGAACCGATACGACAGCTGCCCGTCGTGAGGCGATTCTCCGACGGGTCAGAAATGTACGGCCTTGCATTTTCGACTCGACGATTTTTTTCTTGAATCCCAAGCGGATAGAATCTATCACAAGCCCGGGTGCGAGTACATCAATAATCAAAACCGAGAATTTTGCTGCTACAACGACGCCGCCGTTGTCGGGGACGCCTCGGCCCTTCCGACTCCCGAGGGCGCTCGGGAAGCCGAGGTCACAGAGGATGCTATCACGAGCTCCGGCCCACTATCCCGCCGCTGCTGTGGTAGCAGCGAAAAAAATGATGATGATAATAATTATTATTATTATCAATCGAGAACGGGATGAATTACATTCAAGAGTCCAGTTATACTTCCGATCCACTCCCTTCGGTCATCTGTTTTCCGCTGCGACAGACCCTCGCTGACACGTTCGACAAACACACTGACACGGCAGTCGAGGCCCTACGAGGCTCATCGAGAACTTACTTGGTCCGGAATCCGGCTCGAAGTTGACCTTGGGTTGGAACAATTGTTTGAAATGATTGGCGCAGTAGAGCTCACCCTCGTGAGAGTTGTACGATTCGGCGCTGGAAGAATGACAGATGTTTAGGCTTGCGTGTCACCATGACGGCTTGAGGAGAGCTTTTTTCAGAGCAGTTGGACTCATGATGGACGAGGACCGGAACGGTCGGTCATACGCGGAGCTCCTCTCGCAACTTCGTAGCGGGCAGCGTGTATCGATAGGCGGACCGCGATTCAGGGGCGACTCAGATGACTTTTCCGATAAAGAACTCGTGTGGGTCAGGGCGAAAGTGGGTTAACAAGGCGGAAGAATCGTGCCATTTCCTTCCGCAGCTGTCCTCGGCACGTCAAGCGTTTTTCCCGGACAACCCAGCTGACAACTCGCTCAGACATCTCACTTCATCCCCACGCTACATGACATCGTCCGAGGAACAAAAGTGTGAAGAAATGTCCATGGATCGTCTAATGCCACGAAGAGGAACAGAGAGTACGGAAAAGCAGCCGGAATGGAGAGATTCTCGGGTGAAGGGGCTTACGAATGAGTCGGCCTGTCGGGAGATCTCTCGGTCTAACACAGCTCTTCCAGCTCGCCCACCGCCCACCATGGGTCTGTCGACAGAGAATGAGGCGAAAATCCTCTTTCCATGGGCAACAACCGAGATAAAAAAGAGAAAATCGTTCGGAGGGGCAGACGGGGGCTCGAGACACCCTGAACCGACATAGGGCCCCCCTTCCCCTTCATTATCGTGGGCACGTTACCGTCATTTTTTGACGCGTGGACGCGCGGCTGCACAGTCTTTCAATCGCTCAGATCGGGCGGATCAGAAACCGCGGCAGGGGAACCTACGGCGAGCTGCCTGCATCGCCGGGAACTCCTGAGGGGAGGCAAACTTCCGGAGGAAGAGGTCTCTCTGGCAAGAGCAGCCCCTCGACGAATCAGTCAGTGTTTTTACGAAGTTTTTCCCTCCATTCGATCGCTCGGGACGTGATGTAGTTGTTGGTAAACTTTCGAGGCGCGTTCCTTCTCCTCTTGTGGCTCAGAACGCTTTTCCTCACTGATAGAATCTAGCTTTGAGCTCTGGCGTACACACACTGCTGGGATTCTCAATCCCAGAGATGATTTTTCCTCCGCTCGAGTGGTGTTCGACTCTTCGGCTGCACCGGAATACTAACGTTGCGCGAGATGGTCTTCACAGGGAAGACGAGAGGGACGTTCAACCGATCGAACGCCCCTGTCACAGACCTGGAGGACAGCTTTGCGGTTTTTTCTGCGGAGCTCGAGCCTTGTCGCATTGGCTCAAAATCTTTGAAGGAAGGCCAGGAAAGAATATTATGGACGAACTTCGCCTCATACTCCGACGAAGCCTACGATAGAGTGGTGATTCCTCGGAGCGTGATCGGAATGTAAATCAGATTCTATCGCATCCTGATATCACGAGCGCGGCGTACGCTGACCTGATGATTGGTTTCCGCTCCCTCCGGCGTCTTAAGGGTCAGTTCTAATCGATCCCAGGGACGGGCGATCCGGACATTCCAACGATTCCTCGGGGACCTTGATCTCGCCGCATAGCCGAAGTCGCATTCGTGGACATGAGTTGAGGGAAAGTTCGGGTACGAGTAGCCGCTCAGAATTTCACGCAGCGGAGATCGCCCCCGGAGAGACCTTACGGAGATCTCCAAGCTGTTCGTCGAGAGCTCCCCCCCGTGTCTTGTGTGTCTCCGGACCTCTATTCTTGGCCAGGGGCACCATGAAAAATTGAAGGGCTACGCGAAATTGCACAACTCTTCATTGCTTGTTGCAAGAATCCTCGTGTTCCGCGTCGGAGCCTTTCACAAAGCACGAGAGTGCACCGGCCAGTGCGAGCCGGCGAATCCTGGATCCTGAGCTTATTTATTCTAAAAACTCCCGCCACAACAGGGACGGAAGCGTCGAGCCGTAAAAAAAAATTTGTTTTCATCCGGAGAATTTTTCTTCAACTCTTTCGTCCGACACGATGAATGTACGACCACGAGGAGGCGAGGAGCTCGGTAGCTATATTTCGCTCAAGCTTACGAATTCCGTTAGAATTTTGCATCCAAAATAAGAGTAGGTAGGTAATGCGAGACGGGGGATGCCCGTCAGAAGTTCGAGGTAAACTTCGAGGCTTGATATGGCAACCCTCTGAGCTCTGGACGATCCGACTATCATCCCCCCCGACGGCAGGAGTTCCAACCCGAGGCGAGGATTGCGGCGCGTTTGAAATCGAATGTGTTCACCGGGATTTAGACTCACCTCAGAGTTTTGCTGCATTCCTTGCAACGGAAGCATTGCTTGTGATATTGAGCCTTCTCGGCGCGGACTCTTTCGGCGGGATACACGGTCTTCTGGCAGCGTTTGCATTTGGAGTCCGTTTCTCCGCCGTCAACGCTGAATTGGCTCTGGACCTTCTTTTTGTCTACGCTCAATTTCACCTCTTCAACTGGCGAGGGCTCCCGAGCAGCATGGATACTCTGCTGCCTGGAAAAGTTCTCGCGCTGCAAGAATAGTCCTCCGTTTAGTTCGATGTTGGATTGGACATATGTTTGAGGTTCTTGACGATTGAATCGAGCTCGTCGACTCTGAGCACTGTCCCATCGATTCCCCGACGGCCCTCAACAAGCAGGGGACACATTTACGAATAATTATTACTCTTGCCGTCCTTCTTGCCAAACCACCACAAGACCTGCCGGCGTGCAATGTGACAAGCTAGTGCAATCCTCGACATCCACGTCCCACGCTGAATTCGACGTTTTTGACGTACGCCCCCTGGGTCGCCTTCAACCCTCTCGGTGAGGAGACTCCTATTGAATAAGCTTCTGTACCGGGCTGTAGCCTCCGGGGCGATTCTCTATGTCTCCCGAAGTTCGACGCAGCGAAGCCTCTAGCTCTGTGAGGATTTGTTGACGTCCCCTGTCGGCTCACGCATACTCTTCTATTCATCCAAAGCCCAGACGCGGCGGGCGATACCTTATGCCGCAGCGTCCGAGGGGTATTCCCCACGGAACCTGCGCGCGTTTTTTTTATTCCATTGATAGATCTTTTCTGTGGAGTTTCTCCGCGACATAGCGATCCAATCTTCAAAACCGGCTTGTGAATTCCAGAACAAGGACAGCGTTCAGCATTTGTTCAAATCAACGAAGTGGGCGAGATGCTCTTGAAACTGTGTGGAGAGCATCGGGAAGGGTGACGGAGTTTTGTTTGTTTCTTCCATCTGCGGAATTTCCCACTTCTACGCCGGCCGCTGCTTGCGAAGGCGCACACAGAGGCCGCGCTGACATCGACCGGGAGCGCATAAGAGAGGAGCGAGACGAGCTCTTCGCAGAGTCAATATCAGTCGGGTACCAGCTCCAGAGCATCTCGGAAAACTTCGAGAGGCGGACGGAACCGCCCACGGACGGAAATGTCGCTGCCGAAAACGTCCTCGAAAAAAAATCGCTATTGTTACAAGAGTCGGTTAGGGACTCGGCGCCGTCTTCGAGGAGCGCGATCCTCCAAAGGAAATAATTTTTTGCAGATGCTTGTATTCAGAGCTCAAAAACGTGGTCACAGGACTGCATTCTACCCTTAGCCTGCGTTGTTTTTTTTCCATTCGCAGCCTTTTCCGCAAGGTCATCATCCGCCTCCCGTTCACACGAAACGACCTTCACGCAAAGGGAGAGGCTGGGAGGAGACTGTCCCGCCCAGCGCCGCCGACTGTGAAGTCTTAAATTACTTGTATCACCAAGAGAAGATAATCTCCAATCTCTGTCTGCTCCCGGTGATTTTTCTGCGAGGAGCCGGGGAACGGGGAGCATCAGAGAGTAATTCCTCCACAGACATCATTGGTAAGAACATTTTCCCTGAAGGCATTCAGTCGGATGGCGCTGTCTCCGAATATTAACATCAGAAGAACCTCCCATGTCAACTATAGGCAGGACTCGATTGAGACTAGCAGGACCGACACCATTTTCCACGGTAGCAACGATTGCTGTTAGACCACACTGAACAAGTATCGCCTTGGGGCGGTGCATCCAACGACCACGGTGGACTTCGACAGGTGCGGCTGACTATGTGGAACTCCATACAGTTCCTTCTCCGGAGTTAGGTCCCGGATTACACTTACTAGCTGCAGTATCCGAGGCCCTGCCGATAGAGTCCTCCTGAGTGGTCGCCGCCGGCTCTCCTCGCTCTCTGTACGGCGGAGAAACCGAGCCCGCTGGAGGGGGCACGTTACGGATTGGCATTGTTAAAGTCGTTTAAATCGAGGGTCGCGACTTAAAATTTCCCCAATATACCAGAGCTGCCTACGAAATGTCTTTCAAAACACCATATTCCCACAAAGTCGAAATTGTCTCGATAGAGAATGTCTCCAGCGTGTGACGGCCAGGGCATTTCTTCTCAATGGCGTCATCCGTCGTAAAGACTCGAAAATACTCGTGATCGCGTATCGCATACCGGCTCCGGCGAGGAGTCCCGCAGTACGCGTGAAGTTCCGCTGAATGGAGCTACTGTTCAAATAGACTGACTAAGTTGTCAGACCTCGCTTCAGGAAGCCAACAAGTGTTCCGCGGAACATTATTCGATTCCGGGTCCTTGAGCGGACGAAGTCAAGAAGGTTCCCGACGAGAGCTATCTGTCAGTGATTGCTCGCACATCTGTTCTCCTCACTTTTCCTCCTCAGAGCTTCCGATTCCGCGATCTGGAGCTCGACTTGTGCATCGAGGTCTCGTCAAGTCGGAGCTTCCGGGGAAATTATACCGCTCAAACGGAATCTCGTCGAGTCGAAATAATTCAGAATGATTCTCTTAGTCGGAGAAAGACCCAGCGGCCATGTTCGGTGTGTTGTACAGCAGCGTGCGAAGAAAAATTTCAGAGCTCATCAACAGCTTGCCCTGGCCGTGTGCCGTGGGACTTGGAATGAATAGCATACGATGGATGAAGAACGCAGGACCCCGATGCAAACTTTTGAGAGTTCGTTAATGGGAGTAAGTTCCGGAGCATCAATGAAGCGCGTGACACGGTGCTAATGCAGTTTGAAATCAATACTCACCAGAGCGTTAATGTTGACAGGGACTAAGTCGTCCGGGGATTGAGCCTTTATGATCTCGGAATGCCCCAAACTATTGTACGCATTCTTCTAAACCGGGCCGAACGCAAAAACGAAAGGAAAACAGGGTTAAAACAGGCATGTACATACATCGCTCATATATCATCACGTCGAGCTAGTAAAGCAGGCTTGGGGCGGGATTCGGCGAGGGTTCGGCACATTCATATAATAAAAACGACGGAGCTTTCGAATATAGGGGAGTTCCCCGAGGCGAAACAAATCCAGAGCCCATATATGGATTTCCGTCTCGAGCAGCAAACATAGAGAGCACACTCACGAGCCGTCCAATGTCTATTGAAGGGATATTTTCTCGTGCACGGAGCGTCCTTTCCGGGGGCAAAGAAAGCGTTCCTCCTCCTCCTCCGTTGCAAGCGTTTTGGACGTAACTTTGTTTCTGTGGGTCGAGTATAGGATCACTGTTATTGCGCGCAGCCGGTCGTCTCCGCAGCCAGCCGACAACCAAGAGGAAGGTGAGAAACATAGCCCGGCATCAAACGAGCGCAAACGGCCGAGAACGTCGAGCTGGGAGGAGAAATCTTACGCTGCCACCAGAGTCCGACACCTGTGCAGCAAGTCGCCTCACTGTCGAGCTGCATTTGTGAATGGTAACGGCGGCGTCGGACTGATCGGAGGGGTGGGCAATGAAACAACACAGACGCCGCCGTCAACTGGTCACATGTTATGAGAAACGTCACGGATCGAGCGCGTGGCGAAAGAGCGATTTCAAGGTAAGTCGCTCACGTTGGGGAATCTCGGCGACTACATAACGCTTCCGATTACTCCATCAGCATGGCAGCGAGCGGAGGATTCACTTGAGACACAATACCCTGAGACAACTCCACGGAGTTTCAAGACCTAGGTCCGGAAGACCATGTGAAATATCGGAGGGACTAACGGAGCTCCCATGAGAGCAACGAAAAATTTTCTGAGAGAGGCAGGGGTAACTTAGACTCGATGACATTGGTCCTCTACACGGGGCAGATGATGTGAGTTCCAAGCGACTCCGAAGGCAAGGGAGCAGGGGTATAATTACGAGGGTACCCTAACCGCTCGACGCTTTGAAAGAACTCGGGAGTTGCTTTCGCTGCCTCCATGAGCATAGTTCAAGCTTCCGAGTACTGTGTACAAGCTCAGAGGGTAATCACCAGGAAAAATCGTTGCTCTCTGGCGCTCCCGGAATGCATCCGAATCTCAGCTGAATTCCGTACACGGCGTTTCTAGGAAATCTTCGCGAGATTTCGACCAATAGGAAACATCGAACTATGTACAGTCTTTCTCAGACTGTGATTTTCCGCGGCTCCTCGAAGGTTAATTCTGATATTAGGGTCAATGTCTGCACTCAGGGTCGGCTCGGTACGCCGCCCGCGTCAGGGGACATGAGTATCGAATATCGTCCGGTCGACGCAAAATTCATTACCAAGGACGAAAGGCTGACTCCAGTGACAGCGGTCTCTTTAAACGCGCCGTTGCGTCCCAGTCCATTCTCAGCAATCGTGACGTAGCTGTCTTTCTGTGGAACAGGAAAGCCTGGTGAATTCATGCACACGGTCGACGGGACGGGAAAGCTCTCGGTAGGAAGCATAAGACGAGCGAACATCGATTCTAGGAGCGGCTTTTTTTTCGATCACATCCGAGCCAGAGCACAATGGAGCGGTTAGATTCCATGTATTCTTCTCTGCGATTCAAAAATGGAATGGGAACGCGATCCTGTCGGAAAGGATGCTTTGATGCGTACGAGGGATCGCGGGGAATAGCTTACCAGTCGTGCGAGGGAGATGTTGCATTCATTGTTGAAGCTGCTATTGGAGTTTTCGTCCGGGGATGCGGGGGGATCGGGTTGTAGGAGCGTGCGGGACTGAGATACACGAATGAGAGACTCAGGTAAGTGGTGCGCGGGGATCTTAGAGGGAGTTTGGGGGAGAAATTATCAGCCCTCGAGCACCGTTCTCGCGTCTACCACAAGCGCAGGCTGCACGGAACTGGCGAGCAACGAGCATAAAAACGTCACGTCATCCTAATCCCAGTACAAGTTTCGAAAGGAATAATTTTTTCCTGGTCACACGTCCATCATATGCATGTGTCGGAAGCTGTTCCGGACACGTGCTCGAGCGGTGAAGCGGTCTCGTTTGCTCCTCACGGTAGATCAAGATCGAAGTCGCGAAACAGTCTACCTATGAATTTTTATCTCCGATACCGGTGCTGAAACTATGCGTCCCTCGGATAGGACCGAGGATGACAGGGGAAAAAAGTATAATGCTCCTCATTCCTATAAAGTGTTTTCCTTCCTCTCTACTGACTCCGAAGCCATTTTTAAGCACCAACCTTGTTCGACGGAGCGGGCGCTCCCTCAGTTCCCGCAGTCATCTTGCTCGAAGTGGTGGTTGTTTCCGTTTTCTTCACTTTGCGTACTACCGTTCCGGTGCAGTGCTGAAAGATCGTTTTTTTCGCTTTTAGAGAAACCACTATTATTAGCGATAGTCGGAGGTGTTATTCGCGTGATCGTCACAGCCGTTAGGGCATTTCGTTTCCGTTCGGGAGGAAGAAACGCTCTCCCTCTCTTGGAGGGAACACCATCGCACGCCACCCCGGAACTCGGATGCTCTTGATGCCTCAATACATGCTAGAGTTAGAAATTCATCGAAGCAGGCGGAATCCTAGTTTTCAGCAACTCATACACCGACTCGACAACCAAAGCAGACGGATCAAAGGAGATTCGTTCAGAACTTCCGGCACCGACCGGAGGATACCCCGGCGTCTGATATCCGCTGTGAACTCGTTCCTTCCTACGGTCTTCGCGCGGTTTCACTCTCCAGGAGGCCTAAATGTCTCGAATAATATCATCCATCTTCGTCAGTTGCCGTGCGACTTACGTATCTGTCTACGGGCGACGGCGAGTGCGACTCGGTGTCAGAGTTCTGACTATCGTCATCGTCGTCTATGTCTACGCTGTCGGTAGTTTTGTTTGTGACTCCTCGTCGATGATTTCGGTGCTGCTGCTGCTGGGGTCGAAGATGAGGTTGATCATCGGCCTCGCTGTCTTCGGCTTCGACCAGTTCGTGGATGACTCTGTTTCTCTCCCGATCATCGGGCAGATCAGGAATGTCCTCCAGCGTGGGCGACTTAGCAGCTTGGATCCTGATAGGTTCCAAACAGGAAGACGACTCCTCACTGATGGTCTCGGGCTCGTCGGGGCCGTGCTGCGACAGCGATGCGTCGTCCAGCAGTTGCTCCGAGTCGGGTTCGTTGTTATCTGGCTCGTCCGATGGCGAGTCGGCTTCCTCGGCGGCGAGCGAATACCGTGTTGCGGGTTTCGGGGCTTCCTTCATTAACGAGTCGAGCAGTTCAGAGGTTTGTTTTTGTTCCAGAGCCTTTCCGTCCGACTTGTCCATCGACAACGCCTCTTGTTGCTCCCGTTTGAGCCTGAGCATGTCCTCGACGGTGGCCTTGGCCAGCTGGACAGCCTCGGCGACAATATTTTCTCCTAATTCAACTAAGCTATCGGTACGTTTCTGCGTTTCGTCGGATTCAACGCAAAATATCTCGACGCTGGGTATCGAGTCCCGGTCGGAGGAAGCGTTCGGCAGGGAGCCGACGTGCTCGCAAGACGGCGACATCATGTCGGAATCCTGGAGTCCCGGTGGTGTCTCATCCTCCGGAGAGCAAGTAATCGTCTCCTCGATGTCCAAATTGACTCCGTGCGTCAAGAGATCAGGGTTGTCTTTCGCGAGAGCCTCGAGCACGTCCATCTCCGCATCGTCGAGCAGGAAGCGTTTACCAGCGGCACATGAGGTGTTAGTGTTAGTGGTAGTCGTATGGGAAGGAGAGGAAAGATCGAGAGGTGACGTCGGAGGCGTCGAAGTCGGAAGGTAGTCTTGAGATGCACAACCGGTGCCCAGATGCGAAGGCGACGACATGCTGTTAGAACCTGTTGAAACTTCACTGTTCCACGCCGGTTTATTCGAGCAGCGGGCAAACCCTTGCGTCCGATACGAGCCACACACTCGAGACAGGAGCGCCTCTCTTACCTGCAACGAAACAAATAAACATAAATGAACAGCCTCCGAGCCAGAGCAGGTGTTCAGGCAGATGGAGAGAGCCGTCGAATCAGCGAATCAGCTGCCAGACGGCAGTAAACGATAATGAGTCCCAAATGTCACGGACGAAGACGACCCGCCACAGGCGCAGTTCGACGTCGCCGCAGGCTCACACGTATTGTACATATACATACATATATATTCCGACACGATGGCAATGCATTTGCGCGCGAGGATATCAGCGACGATCAGCCATTCGTCGCTCCATTTACGAAATCGGGCGTTTCAGCCCATCCGGATCCCTCGTTTCAGCAAAACTTCTCCGCCCCAGCCCACGAGACCAACATTGCCGCATTGATCGTTTCGACCCACTCGCGGACGGCGAAAATACCTACCGCGACAGTCAGTTACGGTTATATTTCCCGCGTAACGAGCGGGAGCGGTGGTTTCCAAGTCACGTCTCGTGATAGAAATCATCTGACAGCCGAGAATCAACCGATATTCCCGGGAGCCTGGCAGGCGCCCCGTCGCCGTCGGACTCCATGACATATGAACTGAACAAACTCCCGGAATTCTGCGCTTTTGGAGGGCATGCTCGAGCGGAACCGCAGAACTAAGAGGACTTAACGAAGATATCACTTCCACGACGACCGGTGCCGACAATGAGCTCCGGAGTCGAATGAGCGCTCTAGTTCATTACGCGTCCCAGAGCTAGTTTCGCTCCAATAGCTCTCGCCTACACCGTTGAGTTAACTGTGTGATGGCTCGTCGGGGAACGCATCGTTCGTTATCCACCAACGCCGCTAGTCTCTCGGTGGATATTTGCTTTAGTTTCTCGAGCGAGAGAGCTCGCGATTGTAGAGTAGTCTCGGCAGGGAGCTCCGGACGAAAGGAATGCCCGTCACGATGACATCCGGGGAAGCAACCTCAGTAACGCTCCGATGCTTCCACACGGGACTCTAAGAATAGGTCGACGACGATGACCTTGGCATCTCACGCCTGAATCGTTCCTTCTTACCCTTGATTCTCTCGCCCGAACGGAGCCGACATTGAATCAACTCGAGCGGTCCGTGTGGAGCACTTTGTGATAAATCGTTGAGCTATTCCTCCCCTTCCCATTTTCCACGGTCCAGCTCGCTTGGACTGACCGTTGGGAAGCGAATCGAAGGAATCCGCAGAGACCTCCGGATCCACAATAAAACAGTCTCTGTCTCGCCAGAGCTATTGGTGAGGGTTCCCCTACGGTTATCCGACCTGAACCCCTGTCAGGGATTAGGAGAAGAGATAATACGATAATCGAAGGAGTGTTGATTGAAGTTAGAAGACTTCTCTCGATCTCTCCGGCATCAGGCGAAGAGATCGGGGCTATGCATCCGGCGTCTCGAGCGCGATTTCCTCCTTGCCCAACGCAGTGAATCTTCGCGATTCCCATCGGAGTTCCCGCAGACGCAGACCTTCCGAATCTCCTCTGAGCGGCTACAGATCACACTACCACGCGTAAGGGTCCAGATGCTGACCCATGTGATCCAGCTGCTCGTGAGCTGCTTGTCGGCTGAGAACTCCGTGGAGTCGGGCGGTGTTTTCGGATCACACAGAATCTCCGATACGATGAGTCGAGCTTCCAGCTCAGTCAAAATGAGTCAACGAGGAAGGTCAATAACGATTTGGTAGTTCGGAAGATCTCGGAAACCTGGGTAGGTATCGGTCTCGGGAGGATTTGGGGGAACGTTCGGCGATTAACGCTCCCTGGATCGAGAAAGCGCCCGGGGTGAGGTCATACAAGAAAAGCTGACATCGCTCGCATGTCCAAGCTCGAGTTTCCGAAGTTCATTCATTGAGGAACGGAGAAATCCCCCTTGACTGATTCAGCAGCGCTTGCCAAACATGACCAATGAACTGAAGCGCAAAAGCTGAGCCATCACTTTATCGAGAGTTCGTCACACGAACATCGAGAACCCCGCCTGCGAACGACTCTCTCAACGTGGGAGTCCGGGCTTGGTGAAGATTTCCACACCTGTTCTCCTGATATTGTTCGCCAAACTCACGCAATTTTATCGCTCGCTCTCGCATCTCCCTTATCCGAGAATCGTGTCACTTTCCAGGAAGTTCTTTCTCGCTCCAGCATACAACGAACTCAAGCATAGAGAGAGACAACAGAATCAGGCTGACGTGACTAAATGTAATGAGGAGAAAAAAGATTCCAGTGACCGCCTCCCTCCGATAGTAATCAAGTTCGTGGTTCCGCGATGCTCCGTTTTCCCTCCTCCCGCTGCTCACATTCAGTGAACGCTGGCCAGCACTGCGGCCGCTATCGCTGACGTTTTCGTCGGATCAAAGCGCTTTGATTGTTCGGTGCTCGTATCGCCGCTCGTCGGACAAGCCCAGCTCGTGAGCCCCACGGATAAGCTTACGCGTTGCCCAACCGACATTCACACAATTAAACACCTTGAAGAGTATCAGTAGCGGGCTTCCAGCTCTCATTCTCTGCTCGATCTCTCGGCCCGGCAGCGGCCCCGAGAAGCTATATTCAAGTAAAAAATTTATAACTCCGGCTAAAAATTCATTTCCCCCCTGGCGGCCGCGAGACGAGCATCTTGCCGCTTTTCTCATTCTTTACCTCACCTAACCAACCAGTCTGCTCGTACTCGCCGCTCACACTGCTGCCGCTTCCCTATCTACAAGCGGAGTTCTTGGAGTAGCACCGCGAGAGATGGATGGGGAGACATAAAAGCGCGCAAAAGCATGAGCTCCCACGCGCCCAGACACGCCGAAGATCCTATGGCCGGCGTCCCGTGTCGAACTACTTTGCTGGACGCAAGTGATGTCGAGTGATTTCTCCGCGTCGTCGTAATGAGTAGGGAAGGGATCGGCTCTCCTACATGGAGCTCATTGAGCTTTCCCAGTGGAAATCATCGCTGTCGGCTCCTCGCAGAAGTAGAACGGAATCGACTTCGACACTTCAAGCGGAGAAATCAGAAATCGTCAGAAACCATTAAACGTGCATCGCTCTCACCGGGAATCGTATCCCTCGAGGCAATGGAACGGAGTGAATTTCCAGTTTTTCTTGTCGTTACGGGCGTTGCAACTATTTCTCCCAGAAACTAAAGCGCTGAAAACTGCATCCGGCGGGGGATGGGCGCGAGCGATTCACGTATTCCGGAGCGTTAACTCCGTAAGAGACAATTCGGGGAGACATTTCCAAGGGAAGATTCAATAGTGAACATTTCACACGGCGTGAAGCGAAACTCGACAGGCTCGGGGCCGGGCGGCGTTTCCAAGAATTCGAAACAAAGAAATCGCGCGACGTCAACAAGCGGGAGATCGGAGGGACGAAGTTTTCCAGCCAGACGAATGCGATGAATTTTAGTCCGAATTGCTTGTTCGCGACCATAAGTCATTCGGACGAACGAGGCGTTTTTCGAGGTAGCGCTCGCTACGGAGCTTCTCCCCCTCGACGTGAGCATTCGGAGGCCACAGATTTCGTCAAGGGGAGATGGACGCCTCAGACTTCTGTGTCGTGACTCGGAACTTCAGCTGTTTGGGGAACTTCGCGGCGACGGATGGGCGAGCAGCTGCTATCAAAGCCGTGGGTAAACTGAAAGATGAGTTGGCTAGTCTGCGTAGGCTGATAGCGCCAGCCAGCTTGTTCCCCAACACATACATATTTCCTGGCGATGGGAGCGATCTGAGAGAGTCATCTCCGAGGAGGCGAGCACAACGGAAACGGGAGCAGCCAAGCTGCAATGAATGCCGCTTATAGAGAGATTCGTTATTTTCCCAGCCAGTTCCGTCTGCAGATATTTTCTTCTGTTCTCGTGGATCCGTTGTTTCTTCGCCACAGAAAATAGGAATCTCCATAGACCCGACCGAACGGCTTCGACAAGGAGAGCCAAACACGCTCGACGTAATGGGAAGACGGGCGGCGTAATAAACAAGTGATGACACATATAAAAAGCGGATGAACAGAGGAGTTCCCGAAACCATACTGAGATGTTCCCGGTCCCGAATTTCCTCTCTTTCATGCTGGTCTCGAGTCTCGAGGAGCACAATGAGGCTTTGAGAGGAATCGAGCTCCGATGCATCATTCGTGGATATCGGAAATTTCTTGCATCTTCCTCCACATAGTGCCATCTCGGAGCGGATGGAACCAGAGTTCCTACATAGCTTCCCGATCAATGGTGCAGGAGGAGGGAGTGCTCATTAGAGAGACGGACGGGGGCGGGGAAAGGAAGTCCCGATTCATTGTCAGCACCCTGATGATTCATACGTCATCGTATCGAGCCTCCTGAGGATTCACTGATAGAACCCATTGATTTGGTGATTATCCGTACGCTCTCTGCTCTCAACGAAAGTGAATCATGTGCTCACGGAGGTAGCGACAGAACGCCTCACCGTCCGACGAGAGCATCGGTGCACCGATTGTTTCGAGCCGAGCTCTTAGGAATCCTACGAAGCGTTACTTTGTGAGCGTAATGAGCGGCCAGCTGATCTACTCTCACACGGTTCTAGAGCGAGTGTCCCAACCGTCTCTAATTAAGTGTCTCTCCACACTCCTAATTAGGTGATAAATGTCCCGCTATGAGGAATCTAAGCTGAACTCTAAGACTTGCGTTTCCGCGACGTTGAGCGAAAAATGGACGAACCGTGACGTCTCCTTCCGCAGAACCGTCATTGCGAAATTAAGACATGGGATCCGAACTCTGCCCAACTAAGGGAATTATCGCTCCGCGCTCACGTCGAGGGACACAATAGTATGCACGGATCCGAAAACCTCGAGAAGGAACGCCTGCCTTGAGAGAGTAGAGCGAACTTTCACGGCTTCGTGCTTTCTTGGCCACCGGAGCTAGGCCGGAGTTCTGTTGGCTTAATTGAGGAGTGTTGTTTCCAACTGAAATAATCACTTACTTTAAAATTCGCTTCCCGACAGAGCAGCGCGTGGTCTTGTAGCTTGCACTGGTGGAGTTTGTGACCACAGTCGCACGGCACGATGGGGCAGCTGGAGTCCTTACACGTGGAGACGTTGATGCAATTTTCACAGTGGGAGTGGATGTCTTGGGAGACTGGGGACGCGACAGTCGAGGACCCGGCGGCAGGCACCTGGAAATGAATTCGAGTGTTAGAACTCCACCAACGAGAAAGACTCGCGACTTCCATCTGTGCTGAGGACGAAGACTTTTTCGAATCGGTCGGGATCAGATCGAGAGATTCACTCGAACGCTCCGGCCGAGCTCATTGAGACTACTGTATCGGTCTCACGATTCTCGGCCATGAACGCGTTCTCGGAACACTTCGGAGCAGATAAGAAGCTTCGGGCTGTTTGAATAGGGCGTATAAGCGGCTTGTTTATCTGAGGGAGTGCAGAGTCGACCGTGATTTATAGAACGTGGTCCCGGGCGGTGACATTTGATTCGCTCGCGCAGCACCGGCGGCGGCAGCTCGCGAAAATAGCATCTACCCACTTCTGCGAAGGGCATTCTGAGCAGCCGAAAGGTCCATTCAGAATTGTGCGGAATCACAGAGGACAGTGGACGGCTGGTGGATATGAGGCGCATGTCAAAAACGATCCAAAGGAAAAAGAGCATCCATCCGAAAATGACGGAACAGTCCGGAGACTTCGAGCCCCCGAGAAATGTTTTATTTACGGCTCTGTACTATGAATGAGTTCACCCGTAGGTTCGAAAGTTGATCGTAGAGCAAATACCAGACGCAAGGGGTAGTCGATCTCGGGATCTCGCGGCTAGATATTCCGGTGTTTACTCGCGTGAGGAATGGCAGGGACAATTCATCATGAGGGAGACGGAATTTCTGCTGCTCGTGTGCCATTCCCAAGTTTACTGAGTCAACGAACTCGATTTAGCGTGCTCATCCACGCGTAATCGTATCGTATCCCGCCTGGAGTTCCCAACTAAACCACCGTTCCCTCCCGACGATGTTCACCTGTTCCGACGCATGCGATAAGTTATTCAAGAGGAAAAGAGACGCGCAACCCGCTTCCCGAAGTTCAGCAATACTTCTGGCCGCAACATTCAACATTGAAAGAAGAGAGAATTCGTTGAGTGTAGCCTCAGCGGCGGGAGCGGAGCGCTGGAAAATGTTTCACTGATGTTCGTTGCATGCAAACGACGACGTCAGGTACCCGTTTTCCAATTTCCTGGGTAATCTTGTGTCTTAAACGACGGAATTCCGCGATGCATCGCGGAAATCGGCGGCGCAAGCGGCAGCGCCGCTGACGTTTGTCTCCCGTTTTGAGAGAGCGTTCCGACTTCGACCATCCATTCCGAGTAATCGTGCCATTGTGCAGCACGGGAGATTAATGCATGTATCCGCACAAATCAACTCAGACAATGGGGAAGCCTGAGCACACACTGAGAATGGAATCCGATTTGGCTGTCGTAGCTCGATCGAGTCAACCAGCTAAGAGATACCATTCGACAGAAACATCTAGTGTTCTTCGTCCCTCGCCAGTACGGAAGTCGGCTAAATCCGAAGACGGCCTTGGAAGTTCCGATCCGCCTCGAACATCGAGTGTTGAACAGGCATCCAAACGGGCTTTTAGTTGGCGGATTTTGTTGACCCACAACGGCGGGAGACCGAGAGACTTTGGCTCACGTTTGCTCAGTGCTCACAGCGTCTACAGAAGACAGAAACGTTGCAAGGCGGAGAACGTGCTGCCAATTCCAAGGAAAACGTCGGAACCACTCGGGACACATCCCTTGTGATGGATGCAAGACGGCCAGAAACCGATGATTCGTCAACGACGGGGAGTCGAACGACGCTTTCGCCGGCTTGACGGACCGAGTAGAGCGGAAAACTCTGTTTACATAGTTTCCCGAAATTCGATATCGCTCTAATTTTGGACATTTGTCGACGATCTCGGGGCCCTCGCGGAGCGGGGATTCTGCTGACCGCAGCAGAAGAAAGCCCATCGAGAGCTTAACTCCATCGAAGAGACAGTCAACAACGGAAAAATAACTCAGAACGCGATCAACTCCCTTTGGATTGCAGTATCGCGATCGCTCTGGAGGATACGGGATCGGAGCAGCTGACCGAATGGTAAAAAATCGGGACCGCCCCAAGCGTTCGAAGACGTTTCATGATCATGCAAGAACTTCTGCTGGTCGCTCTATCTATCGGGGTGAAGGAAGAAGTCAAAATGAATTTTTGACCCATCGACCTTCAACCCCGACTTTCGCTTCTTCATAAGATGTTTTGTGCTTAATGGGAATCGATGTGTAAATAATTAACTAACTAAGTGGTTTTTCTTCGACTAGGGACTGAATCTTGCTAGGAGAGCATGTTTCCCGTCTGAATTCTTGTGGCCCGCTCCACGAGATCGGGGAGCGGTCGCGTGCGCCCGTCACGCGTCATCCGAAGTGAGTGGAGTATTTTCCTATAGGCGGGATCGATAGATGCCCGCACAGGCTTCAAGTCGTCCGCTCACGGGCGAAAAGCGAATTTTCGTTGCGACTGCTCTGAGAAGACGGTACATGAAAACTTGAAAATACCCCGGAATCGGACGACCGCGTCTCTCCAAAGAGAATCCGATGAGATCCGAGAAAGAAACCTGGAATGGTCAGCATCCCTCGCGGATAAGGAACAAGCACTACGCTCAAAATATCACGGTAAATCGAGCATTTCTGTCGATCGGATGTTACCCGGAATAGCTGCTGTTTCCCTCTTCAATACCGCGCACAGATGCCTCCCTCATTCGAAGTCACAACTCTCGCGAAAACACGTCGAGACCACCTTCCGCTCCACGTATAAATATCCATTCTTATCCGACGAGAGCGTTCGAGCAGACGCTGCTCCGCTATTCGTATGAAATACCTGACTAAGGAACGATCCGGACACAGAGGGAAATCAAGTCGCGAAAGAACCGTGGAATGGCCAAATGAAACTATCCCGCGACGTCGCTGGAGCCCTGAGGGGCCTGCCATCGCCCTCAGAATTTTCCCGTCATAAACATATTCTATGGACTTCGGCATATCCCTCGGATGCCTTGAATAATCTACAGACGTGATGGATGACCGTAAATATCAAAATTCGACTCGGGAATATCTTGCTGTTCTAGTCTTCGATCAGTCTGCGGGGAGAGGGCATGAGAAAACAGTGTCGTATGTCACGCGCGAGTATATGACATTTCCGTACTTGTACGGATTCGGTACATCGAGGGAACATACCTACCCATGCGAAATCGAAGATCTTGCGCACGTCACGCCATAGGGAAAACAAAACGTATAAACCAATAATCCACAGATCGAGACTGATCCACATTGCGCCGGTGTTTCTGCTGCCAAACAGGCGGCGACGGATTCGCTAGCTCACCATCAAATCATTCTGTCCGTGAGCGCTCCGCGCACAAACTGCTGGCTGGCCACACGGGCGGCCGACCGGCCATCTATCTATACATCCGAGCAAGCTACTCGCCGGCCAGCACTCATTCTCACTGGCCGTCGCGGATACATAGGATGGGTCTATCCGCCGACAGCAGCATCAACATTTGCCGGCAGTAATACAGTCCGGTCGGCGATGAAAGCCGTAACCTTAACCCAGAGATGAGAATCGACAATCCGATGACGTCATACTCGCTGCGGTCGGGTCGGCGATAGGAGAAGCGCAAGGAGAACGAGGTTGCTACTGTTCCATCGATGGTTTTAATCATTGGAAGATTACCGAGGTCCACTGTCTCCAAATTCTGTATCCCAAGAGGTGATCCGTTGCGAAGAGAATCTATCTGCTCGAAGATTGGAGACTGCTCCATCAAACCAGCTCCCGGAACTGCGACCTTCAGTGAGGTCGACGGCTGTCATCGTAATCATCTGTGACCTCTTCAGGTATGACGGAGGTTTCGGTAAGAGCTCGCTTGCTCTCCGTGTCACCCATTTCTTCAAGGCTCCTGAGTGTCGTAAAATTGAGATTGCCGCCACGGCCTTTATGAGAGGGAGAGGCTATGACCGATGAGGGAGACTCCGACCGAGTTCGGGGAAGATACTCTCATTGTTTTTGTGTTTACTTTCTTCTCCATCAAGGATCTTGACGAGAATCCCCCCAGCCCATCGCCCCTTCCCTCGAGTCATCCTTGTCGGGAGATCATAAATTCGACAGCGACTGCGTCCGCGATGAGTAAGACTGCTATTTTCTGGTTTCCTGCGGATTACTGATGCTGTTTCCCCATTTCAGCTGAAGTTTCGTAGTCGATTCCGACTGCGAGTATAGTTATTGTTTCCGGATAGTTCCCCTATGCTAATTTCCACCTTCCAACACTATTCGGTTATCGCAGGTACTTAACGGCTCATTCAGGAGAAGTGTACTTGGAGAAGGATATCCGACGTGAAACCCAAGGACAGCGTCTGGACGAAGATTGCAAGCTCCAAAAGCGCCCATTCCAAGACTTCCCCGTCCAATCCCCGAATATCATAGTACCCCAGGTCTGAGATCTTTCCAATAATACCTTCGCGCCGCCGGTTTTATGCGCTGCTTATGCATGTAATGAAAACCCGATGCGTCGATTCGAATGAAGTTGGAGCGCGGGGCCCTTCGAATGCTCAGAACTTCGCAGAAATTACGCTTTGAGTAAGAATGTGAAGGAGAGAGATAACAAGCGAAGCTTGAGATGGGCAGCAATCGTGGAACACCGGGGGCGCAATTCGATGGCTCGTTCCCGGCCATGAAATATTCGGAGCAGACCTCTCAGCCCATACTTTTACCCTGGTCTTTTATGATCGGGTCTCTTCTGTGGTTGGAACAGCTACACCCTCCCCGCCGACATCGTGATGTGTGCTCGAACTCTCAATAGGACTCTTCCCCGTCCGAGTATCTTCGCGTATGCTTATCAGAAGAACGATAAAGGCAATCGGTCCAAATCATAGATAGCGGTGGCGCTCCTGGTGAGAATTCGCCGCGACGAACTCGCTCGGGCTTCGCAATCTGACGGTGAAATGTCGATATCTCAAAATAAGCTCTCCCTGCCTCTCCCAACGGTACCCGATGAATCCCGAGCGGTCTGTGCCCAATGAATGAACGGGAAGCCAGAAATCGCCGCTCATGAGGGAATTGAGCGCGAGACACGCACCTCGGCCCCGATTGATAGAACCGGAATAAGCACGGACAGCGAGGGCAACGACACGCGGTGCTTTCTCGTTGGCTTCGTGAACATCTCTTCCGAGGGATTGCTTTCAAACCGCTGAGCCACGCCTCGTCGATCGAGAGAAACATGCAGAGTAAATCGCCGGGCGAAGGTAAGCAGCCAATCTTCCAGGGCCGGGACATCGATATAACTTCAAGATCTTGGTAGTCGCGAATTCTTCCGGAAGGTTCACCGTTCACCTCGATGATGAACCCTACCCAATCGGCCGAAGCAGGTCGATGCGGAGGAGCTTCCCATGCTTAAAACTCGACGCAGACTCGAAAAATCCGGCCAGCAATGAGCTTCCTTTCAATCCGAGCTCCGTCTTCCGGAGTGCTTATCGATACTTCTCGAGTCGGTTTCTCAAAAGCAGCAGCAGCTGCTCTCGCAGGCGATCGATGTATCTTTTGAGCTCCCAATGGGACCGGGAGCGCAATTCTATCCGGATGTTGCTCGAGCGAAGTTTCCGAGCATTTGAACTTTCACGAGCCCTGTTCCGAACGGTCATCCTTTTGCTTCAGCTTGTTCGTCTCCGTGATCTCGGGAGATGAAGCAGCAATTGCAGAAATGACGACGAGTTCTAAGTAAAGGATGGATTTTAGTACTGCGCTGCCGAAGGAGCTCCGTCACGTCTCAAGCCTTGCGCGATCGTCAACTGCAGAGCCTTCCTTCTCGGCCCTGGGACCTGGAACGCTCTCAGCCAGTTTCTGTAACCCGGACTGTCGGCCCGCCTCTGGGACTTTCGGACGGGAAGGCCCCGGGGAGTTTGAACGGGGGATTTGAATGAAACTCCCGCGCCTAATCTAGCTTATGAATTCGGTAGCCACTTCGGGCACCTCTTGCTCATTCTGCTCTTCGCTTGTTCTTTAGCTTGTATTATTGTACGTTCCAAGCCCAATCACCCTCCCGGGCCTCAGCACCTGGATCCCAGAGAATAAATGTGAGACCAACGCAGCGAAGCTCGTTTCGAAGATTTTCCAGTCGGCGCGGAGGAGGCGTACACCGCGAAAAGAAGCCCGGGATAATACATTTCACTTAAAGTCCTCTTCTTTCGCTCGTTTCCTCGTAGACGAACAGATGGACCATTCTATTGCTCGACGGCTTCGAGAGCTGATAAACCGATAGCATATTTTTCGCTCTCACCGCTCTAACTTCGTTAAAGCTGAAACCTCGCCGTTGCGAGTACCGCCGAAGGATTGCCCTCGTGGACGAGTTTTAAAGCGAATGGGTGCAGGTGGACCGAGACCGAGATTCAGCCGGATTCGATCCTCCTCACGGAAACGCTCTCGACAGCGAGAGAATCAAGGATCCAGTGCAGCTGAGCAGAGGACCGGTCGGAGGGCCGGTCGGAGGGCCCGGATTCTCGCGGAATTTCACTCGGGTTCGCCTTCAGAAAGATTTTGAGTTTTGAGGCACCGTAGAAGGGAACAGGGCAGAATGCTCCCCATCGGTTGGCTGTGCTTCGGAACGTGCGGAAATATAATGGCCGACCGTTTACCTCGCTGGTCGCCTGAGCAAACGGGCTTCAAACGGCGAGCGGAGGGAGACCACGCATTCGATGTTTTTCAGAAGGAGGCAGTGTAACAATTCACGTTTTCCTCGGCTGCGTCATAATTCATCTTAGGCAGAAGCAAGCGGTTGCCGGTGCGATGTATTTTTGACGTGAACCCCGTGCAGCAACCAGAGGGGAAGAGCTGGCAATATTAGGAGCCGCCGCCGTAGACTTTCGAGTACGACGGAATGAATTCACAAACACAGGGAGCGAGAAAGAGAGAAAGACAAAGCCGCGACAGAGACCGAGAACTCATTTGCGCGACGGGCACGATTAATTCTAGCGAAGAGCTTAGCCGCAAAATCAATTAGCAAACGACGCAGCTGCCACAAAGAGCTGGTGACGAGACTGAGAACAATTAAATCGATGGTTTCGCGCACTACACACGAAGTTTCAGAGATCAAAAGTTCCCCCAGGCCGAAAAAAGTCTCCGAACATCTCCCGCGTTGCGCGATCTCCCAATGCGAGGAGCACTGAGCCCGGCCTCCCGAGCGGGAGCTTCACCGACCCTCTCTGGCGGAATTGACTGATTGGGACTTTCGGATCCTGTTCGAGGAACTCGTATTCTCCACGAAAACTCTGTAAAACGTTCTAGCGCGCCTCGGACTCGCAATCGGCTGGAAATTCCATAGAGAGAGCTCGAATCGAAGTGGCTCCTCCAGAAACCACGGCATGGCATGGGCTATTTAGAAAGAAGATGGATTACATAGATAAATACCAGTGATAGATAACATCTCGGCATCGGCCTGACTGAATAAGGAGAGGCATCCGAGAGCCGCCGCTATCAGAGTGAAAAACCGAGCGGAGCTGAAGAAAAAAACTTGTGCGGAGGGAGGATCACCAGAAGAGGCGAATTTCCGTCCCTCAGCCCGAAACTCAACGACCGATCCGAAGTGAAATAATTGACAAGATCGACGAAGCATTGGAAATATGAAAAGATAATCAAATTCGCAAACTCAAGGAAATCCACGACGCGACGTCCGTGGAAGCGATCGATCCCACTGCTCCGCACGGTCTCCCTGCGGGAAGAGTCGAACGACGAAGGCCCCCCGCCGCGAGAAATTTCTTCACGGTGTTTTCAGGGAAGCCGTCTCCTTGCGAGCGACCTCTGAAGCATCCCGTGACAGAAAAAACAAAGATGACTCTGGCGAGTTTCGTGAATTCGAGGTCGGAGAAATTCCTCCTTACGGGAGCTAATTTATTCTCGCTTCAGATTCGAGGGAACAGGACCCAACCTGGAACGTCAGGGATCCTCACTGTCAGTTCCGATGACAGTTTCGCAAGCAGTGAATTCAAAGGTCTCAGATCGCATGATTTCCGCCCGGGTCGGCAGACAGTCGTAGTGAAATAGAAAAGTATCATACTCTGTGTAGGCTTGGAACAGTTACACATGGGATTCGGAGGAGAAGATGAAGGGGAGGGAGGGAAAGCGTGTACGACGCTATAATCCGCTTCAAATTCTGGCCGCCATCGCTTTGTATCAGCTCCAAAGCGACTCGGCTCCTGCGGCAAAATGAAAGTATTTGGAGGAAAACAACTCGAAGCGGATTTCGCCGCCGGTCCCGCTGCTGACCGTTGGCATTGTATTGTCTCGGTCTCAAACGATCGCATTCCGACGAGATTTAAAACGCCATCTAAACTTGTTCTCCGCCGGACTTGAACAGACTGGGCGGGCGGGTGTTCGGTCGGTCGGTCGGTCGGTCGGTCGAACGGCTGGACAGACAAGACCCTAAGCTTAAGACTGTGAGTGAGTGCTCGGTGTTCCTTCGCTCGCTCGTCCGTCCGTTCGTTTAGCCGATGCGGCTGGCACCCGCCGCGCCAGCTATCGGTGAGCCAAGCTTTAGACGGAACGTCACTACAAAAAAAAACTTGCCAACCTCACGCTGCCCTCGGTCATTGTAAGCGAGCGAGAAAAAGTGCTCCTTCAGAGCCGTCCAGAATGAAGCACGTCTCCGAAAGCTGCGTGTCATCAACAAGACAAGAGTGTGAATATTCACGACGATGCGACGTCCTCATCGCCCGAAATTGCGCTTCATTGACACCGACAAAAAGTCATCAGTTTCTGCCCGCCCGTTTTCCGGGCGGACAGACAGTCAGTCACTCGGTGAAAGGTTTCACCGTCAGCGACTCAGTCGAATCAGTATATGTGTGCGCGATTCGCAAGTTCCTGGACACGCCTCCGAGCTCGCCATCGCGGAAAACGAAATGACTTTCACGAGAAGCAAGGCAACGAGTGAGGAGCATCCCTCGCGATGAATGGCAGGGAGTAAATATCAGAATTCTTACTATATTAGAATCTTCTGATGAGACTTCCCTTCCCGATCAGTGTCTCGCATGGTGTTTTCCCTACCAGAAACGAAAATCGAGCCCGGACGTCGACGGAAATACCCGATTGGCGGAGCTGAGGCCAACCCGGATCCGAATTCGCACGACTTCGACTCCCCCCTCGAAGCTCTCGAAGGTATGCACGACTCGTTGGCATGGTGCCACAAGAGATGTCGTTCGATGCACTTTCGAATTTCTGCAGGCCTATTCCAGAATTTTTTTTACAACGAATCACTTCTGAAGAGACGTCGCGGACAAGCTGGGTGCAGTGCAGTGATTGCCGATGTCCGCGCGCCGCCGGTTCCCCGAATGTTCGTCGATGCAGAAAAACACAGATGACCTTTGTCCGTTCTCCACAAGACAGGAGTCATTGATCCTGATCGCTCGGATCGAGCACCCCCACCGTGTCGTCTCCCTCACAGCGATGAGCATGCCGAAAACTGATTCTGTGACAGCAAGAGCTGTTCCGTTCCCCTTCCGACCACGTATCGGGTCACCGTGACAGAAATTCTGAGAGATTTTGCGTGGTCTCGAATTTTCTTCCCCGCCCCCCTACCGCCCTCGAACGAGCCGATCGCGGATCATTGGGCGCGATCGGTGTCGAGAAAAGACGCAGCCTCCCGAAGAGACGACTACAGACGACTCGGTCAGAACGCGAAAATTCGATTCGACGGAAGTTATGAATCCTCGTTAGCAATTCAATCCGGCCCACCATCGGGACCTCTACCACGTGTTTCCGTCCGGATCTTCTTCGACGTACCAGAGCATCCTGAGCTGAGGATAAATCCACGTGAGCTGAGGTTTCCATGGAGATGATCATAGTGGTTCGGGATGCACGGTGCACTAACTTTATCCAAATGTATGTGCCTACACCATAAACTCCCACCGAGTTCCCTGCTCGCTAATCAGCCACTCTATCCTCACTTAGAGGAGTATCCCGAGGTAGATAAGCGGAAAGTACTCGATGACGTTGAACGGATGAACCTGCCTCTCCGGCACGGTGAGCGAATCACTGGCAGAGCTACCGAGGTGACCGTTCGAGCGTCTGAGTGACTCCTGAAGTGACTTATAAACTGACACAGCAAAAGCGTTCAAAGGTTCCACGGACGCACCAGGAGGCGGCACATTCCGATGTTTCTATCTAAAGTCAGTCAGTCAGTTAGACAGGCAGCCGAGCAGCTCTCCGCTCGTTCGATGATGCGCCATGGCAAGAAGGCAAGCGAGCACCCCGGCAGCCAGGCCGGCAGGCAAGCAAGCGGGCGCACAAACACATACAAACCCTCTTACCCAAACGCGGAGGCAAGAGGCAACGAGGAGAGTGAAAAGCGGCGCCGAGATCTCGAGCAAACAGTGAACGAACGCACGGACGAACGAACGAACGACCAAACGGACGGACGAGTGGTCGATGTGTCGGAGCAAACCGAACCACAAGCGGTCGGACAGGCGTCGTGCGTGCGTCCGGACGAACTTACCGCCCGACGACCAATTGACGAAGTGCGCGTCCGAAAGTCGCTCCGTCGGTCTGTAGGTCTCGTCCTCGAGCCAGCCAGCCAGCCAGTCAACCGACCGACCAAGCATGCGACCGGTTGAGCCGAAGAGCTCCAAAGCGAATGACAACGATGCAATGGCGAGCTCCACTCGGCACTATCGAGCCAACCACTGAAGTTGATCGCCTAGATAAGAGCCGACGGTCGAGGATTTCGAATAGATCAGAAAATATCCGCCTCTCTTAAGCAGTCGGAAGACCCCTGGTGCCGCTCGGAAGATTCTCGAGGAATCTTTGAGAATTTCGGCTGAGGCTTGATCGCCGATGAAAATCAGAGGAATCACTTTGGCTCATTATGATTCTGAAGGCGGTCCCGTATATTGAATTCTCATTCCACGGTCATTTTCTGAACGAGCCACTGCTCTGTCATCTGACTCCTTGTTTACGCCGCATCGAGCTCCCCTGATGGCTCGGTCGGCGGCGCGAACGAGCTTGTCGAATGGCCATAGGATCCGAGCTGTAGACGAGAGCCTGATGGACTCGTTGTGCTGGGATGGATTGACACGAGATCAGGCGGAGAATAAACCGAAACAAAGTCACCATTGGTACGAGACAAATTACCCAGCCTCCTTCGCTCAGCTGTTCCCAGCGTCTCGCGGGTCTCTTGCTAAAAGATTCTGCTGCGTGTTGCCGTCGCTCAGCCAGTACCGAGAGCTCCCCCTCTCGTGATCGGAAGGAGCTGACGACTCGTCCTGATGCACATTCTCGATGGAGGTGCAATGACTCGTCCTGAGCTGCTCGCTAATGCTCGGAGCGGTTGTCCGTGAATTCATTTACAGAGTAACATGCAGTAAGCCCTCCATGCATCCGGATCGTTCGGAACCGTTCCGACAGGGAACGTCAGAGGATTACAGGGGTCGGACAGCTCGCCAGATGACGTCTGTTCTCGAGCTCGGATATATCGGCGAACGACGATGCTCGTCAGTGCTCTGTGCAACTGCGCCCAACGCTGTAGCGATCGCGGAAGGGTGACGAACGCGGAGGCTTCCCAGGCAGCCTCGAAGATGCTCGATGGTAGCCAGCCCCACCCTCGGAACAGGACAGAAATCTATTGCGAAAAGTTCGTGGCCAATCGCCGGTCCAGAATGCGGAGATGAATTGTTTTTTTTTCTCCCGTACAGACGGATTCCCAGGCCAGACGCACGCAGCGAACGTGCCTCGGTGTCCATCAGCGTTTTTCGGACGAGAATCGATCACGGAAGGCTGCGGCGTCCGGACAAGCAAGAAAAATTCATGAGCCCCACATTCACACGGTAGACTCGCAAGTCCGGGCGCCTATCCGAGATCGCACTGTCCCGTCCCCTGCTGGATAAAACCTCCAGAAACTCTCCGTCTGGATTGTGGAGCGATCTTGCGTGTTCTGATGAATGAAACCCAGCTCCGGGAAAAACCTCCGATCTCGGCTCAGGATCTGTAAGTCCGTAGGGACTGGATTTTGGAGCCCGGATTCGGATACTACGATTTTGCGCAGCATGGCCAGTCAAACGGTGAAATGAAGGGGACGGGGCTAAAGAGGCCATGTCCTGAATGAGCCCGTGCAGACTCGGTGAAAATGAGAGGATTTTTTAAGGAAAATCTCTGCCTTCCCTTCGCCTCCGTGAGCATCACTCCGCAGGCCCATAAGTCGTTCCCCACTCTCATCACGTTATTTTCCTTCTTTTCCCACCAATCCTTCCCCACTCTTTTAATCATTATGAAGGCGTGTTGGGGCACCGATCAATCCCATGCAGCTCGTACACTTCACGGCAACGGAACTCAGGCTATGACGAGAGAACCATAAGAAACCTCTCGCTCGCCTCAATCTGTAACTCCAGCCGAGAGCGGTCCTCTGTCCTCAAACCTCGACAGCCGCTGCCGGAGCCTTGCGATTCCACAGCTTTTCCGGGGAAAAAACGACACATCTTCCTTTGGGGGAAACTTTCTCCCCACGCCCACGTCCGCCTTCGTGAGCTCTCCTGTCAAACTCTTGTCTGTGGAACTCTTCAAAACCATTATTGCTCCATCGACAAGAGTCTTCTCATAGCCACCGGCGAGGTTTTCCCTGTTTAGCGGATGAGAACAAGAGGGCAGCACTCTTTGGAAACCTCCAAACTTAATAAATATTGTTTCCACTTCCATTAAAGCGTTCGAACATTCATTTCTGCCGATCAGAATTCCTGTGCGCCCTCGTTCTTGAATCGTTCAGCGAGATGGAGCAAGAGCAAGAGCAGCAGCCGCAGAACTCCACCGAGGTGGTCCTTGCAGCTGAGCTCGATCAAAGCGAGCGATATTTCCCTTCTCCGGAAAAGCGAGCACGATAAAGCGAATCGGAATCTTGATGTCTCATTTCCTAAGGGCCCAGGAAACGATTATAACAGTCCCGATTCCCAGATATGGCGTTCTACACCGCGCAGCCAGGAATTGGATCCGAGATCTTGGATAGGGTTGCGATTCCGGGGAAGTTCGGCGGCTCGGGATTTCGACGATTTCTTTCTTTGGTTGGCCTGCTCTCATCGACTGTAAGTTGACAGAGTACACCGCGCTCGTTCTTAGCTGCTGTCGAGGATTTCCGGTAGTCCGGCTTTTTCTTGTCTTCCCAACGTCGGAAGTAATGAGAAGACATCGCTCCATCGACTCGGTTGATAGATGATAGATGATAGAATAATAGAGGAGGTTCCAGCAGCAGAGGCGCGCACAGGGGGAGGGGGGCAAGGGGGCCATGGCCCCTACCAAAATTCTTCGCTTTCAATGCTAAAGTATGGACCCCGAGAAGGCGCGTCATCATTTTTGGTCGTCTGGCCCCCTCTAAGACTCTAGTTGCCCCCCCAAAAAAAATCCTGTGCGCGCCCCGATCCAGTAGGGTCGCTGTGTTGCAATTTCCCCGAGTCCAACGTCTGTGAGCGACAGACCGAGGAGCTGGGAATCAACTGTTTTCGTAGAGGTGCCGAGGCGGCATCGAGAAAGGAAGCTCGAGAGCGGCGCTAAGTGGAATCGGTGGGCGAGATTCCGTCCCCCACTCAGATCCTCCTGAGCTCCGCTTCAACCCGAAGCTGCGGCACCGCTACCTAACCGCCGGCGACTGAGAGTGAACGAATTCTTTCGGAGTCGAAGTTTTAATGTTCCGGCGAGGAAACTTCCACTCACATACTTTCCCTGGCACACATCATTTGCCACTATCCGACATACATCAGCAAGCATGCGTCCGCTGCGTTCTTGGAATCTATGGAGGAGGTGTCATCAAAAAGTTGCGCGTCGAGAATCTGCCATCGGTGCCCAACGAGCAAAAGATTGAGTGGTAGAGCTCACACCCGACCGATATAAAGCCCTTCAAAACGAAGTGAGGCGAGGAAAAGCCTTGAAATTTCGAGCGGAACATTCCTTCGTGTCCGTCGCGTACACGTTGAGGGATGTCTAAGCGACTGAACGTCATGCATACCACATTGAACCGCGGGAACACGTACTCTTCGAGTCATCGTTGACCTGCGAACTCGTCGAGCGACGTGGTAGCCTTCGAGCGCTCAGATTGAGCTCGGCGGGGCGGTACGAGTTTTCATGGTCCAAACTTTTCCCGACAGATCGGACCTTCCCGGGAAAAGGGAGTGTTACTGTCCCCGCAAACTTTCGACAATCGACAACCCGAGAGGAAATCATCTCGACGAGCCGCTTCGTGGGGATCTGTGGGCGGCTCCTTCGGTCACACAAGTCCCGACTGCCGATAGAGTGGCCGCCAGAGCTCCAATGAGGACCGGGGAAAATAACTTACCAAATATTTCGCCTTCCTCGACCACTTCAACATACTCCAAGCCTTCTGCATGGATGATGGAACAAAACACAAGAACGAGTGAGAAACCCCTCGATGGTTCGAATTGAGCTTCTGCCACCGCGAGAAAATTGCTCTCTGTCTGTTGTCGTCCGCGACCGTGATCGCGACTCGACTGAGGGCCGATTGACTTCGATTTCGTTCGAACAAATACACGGTTGACAGAATCAAAAATAGCACAGATACTCACAGAAAGCACATCCGAAAATCATAAAAAAAAAACGTCGCGAAACTAGCTCTCTTTCGGGAAATGACACAATTCAAATCCAGTCGCCAGCGTCAAACGCTGCCGGCCCGACGGTGGCCAAACAGTAGCCATGCGTTCTCTGTGCTAGATAGGGGATGGATCGCGCGGTCCAGAAACTCGCTATTGTCTCCCACCGCGAGCTTATCACACAACGAGTGCCGCGACCGGACGGCACTACAGACTCGTCTGATCATTGATTTCGACACAACCACCTCGTTTCGAGATACTCGGATTGGGGCTAACGATCGGACATCAACCGGCAATCGATCTCGACTCTGACACGGTCGAGGACCTCTCGATCACAGATCGAAAATTCATTATCATTTCAAGGAGGACGCCGAGCGAAAGGAGCAGAAGCCAATCTCTCGTTCCTGAATCGAATCTCTCGCGCCGTCAACTGACTACGTTCTGTGATCGGATTGTTTTTTCCTTAGATCGAGGTAGTCTTCGAAGATCCCCCGGACGGGTCGGCTGTGGCGTTGATTCAGTCAAAAAAAAACTGTCGTGTCGCTGCACTGTCCCTGAACATCTTCCTGCGGACGTCCAGTTGTTGTTGTGCCGTGTTCACCTTTCAACGTTGACGGCGAGGTGGGGTCCTCCCTTCGATGTCTGTCGTCCCTCCCACGCCACACCGTGGAACGCCACGGCACAGATCGGCTTTTAGCGAAAGCGCACCGGAAGTCCTCTTGAGTTCCACTTTTCAGATGCCACCAGGCTCCCGAGCGAAATGAGACGCCTAGCCTGACTTCCTCTGGGGGTTTTGCTACGTTCATTCACCCCGATCACCGAGCTTGTTGCTAATTATTGATCTTTCCCTCATGCTCGTTTTACTAATCTCTTCGAAATCGACGTCTCGATGAAAGCAAACCCAGGCGCGATCGAAGTCGATATCTCTCGTCGGATTCGACGATTGAACTCCCGCGGAAATTTCTCTACCTCCCGTCCATGAGAGACCGATCGCCTGGGATTGTGAGCCGGATAGCTTGGGCGCCTTGTTGTCTCAGTGGGAAGACGGACAGTTTCTCGGAGCGAATTGCTATTATTTTCAGCCATAAGATCTGATGACATGCCAACGACTCTGTTCTCGATCGTCGTCTAAATAACGACCGAAGAATCGTTGACAACTTTCTGACAGCCTCCGAGGCTGCCACGACTGATCTGATGTTCGACCAATATGTTCGCTTCGGACGAGGTCGCTTTTCGTAGTTCCCTCTTCATAATGAGACACTACACACTACTAAGAGCGTCTCGACGGTCGACGTAAAATCGACATTTTCGTTCGGTGGTCCCTTGCTCCACCGCGACGACATAATTGCGATTAGAAGAGATAAGAAAGGAGAAGACACTTATCTAGAGCTGCTTTCGTGCGACAACTCTCGCTCCAGGGATAATTATACAAAGTGCCGCGTTAAAGAGAATCTACGTAACAACGCGAATCTAATGAGATTGGACTTCTCAGGGCGCCGAATTACGTCTGAGGAGCGAGGCAGCAGGCCCGGTGGCGTGTCGGCGGCTCAGGAGCACGGTGACATTCCTCTTCTCGAAAGAACTCCCGCCCGGAGTATTCGTCTGATGATCAGACATCGAAAGAGGTCTCCTGTATACACCTATATCGAGAGTATCAAAGTAGCATCTCCTCGAGCGACCAATGGCTTTGACCCAGAAAGCGATTCTACCCCGTTCACTCGCAAACCACAAAGTCAGCAAACATCTGAATGGCCCACATACACAGCGAGGACCCAGTCGATGCGCCTTGCCGAATATCGGTCCATGTTTTGGTCGTTTTAAAGCCTCTTCCCTCCAGAAGCATTCTCGAGCGGACAACATTGGAAATCGGAAATAGATGGAGGAGGGCTCACTCACGCGAGCAAGAGCGACGAACCGCGTTCCCCCGACATATATGTTGCACATACGTTTTCGTAGAGACCGTCCGCCGCCGACCGAACGACTATGCTTCGTGACGTCATCTTCCTTCGGACCAGAGTGACTGGCGACGAATCGCGCGATTTTTCGCACAATGGCGGCCGCTGCTGCGGAGGGTGGGTGGACGTGTATACGGAGGGGGAGGAGAGTTGAGAGGTCGATCTCTCTCGAACTGTCACGTCAGAGCAAAATATAACGTCGTAATCCTCAAAACCCGTTGTTATGCGCCGAAAAGTGACCGGCCCGCCGACAGCGCAAATAATGCCCAAGGAACTCCCTCGGCGCCGCCCGCCCGTGAGCTCGGGCCTGCTCCGCGTCAGCTCCGGGCTGACAATACAACCTGTTCCCTCTGCCGCCGGGATATTGTGAAGGATAGGAGCGCTGCGAACATCCGACACGGAAAGAGCTTTTGTACTTATAAGCCCCGGGCTGTTCCGAACACCGAAGACGACAGCGAGGCTTCTGAAGACCTCGCTGTTTAGAAATGCTCTCGAATTCCTCGGGCACGTCTGCCGGGATCAGCGGGCCCCGGTTTGTATGCGATTGTCATTCGATCTCCAACCTGTGAATGGCTTCGTCTCTTTCACTGCGAAACCATCGTATGCTCCACGGCGGCCGTCCCGAGCCCATTGAGCTTCTCAGCGACTCGAGATTCCTCAATAGTTAGCAGGTCATTGCGAATTGCCGGAATCCGGCGTGGTAATCAATTATCACGATTCCCTAGAGGGAGCTTCAGAGATCGCTCGGGCTCCTGGTTGGCGCGTTCGTCAGTTCCGTCAATTCCGACCGCGAACTGCTCGGGAAACCACGCCGCATATTTCCACGTTGTCTCCGTCCCTCGATCCCATACCGCGTGGGCGTCTCGACGTATTGTCCGAAGTCGGAACTCGAAATGCTCGAAAAAATCTGACATGGTTGCGCTCGGAACGTGAGCGACCTCAGAAATCCCATACAGAGTGAGATCCGTTCTTTCGGATCTTTGGAGAATCGCCGCATTTCTCTCGAGTTGCGGCAGGAGGGACGGCCCGAGCACCGCAGATCATTTCTCCTTCAATGGACGCTGCTGCGACGGCTGATTCGGCACGCGCCCGGGATCAGAAGCTCCCGCAGCCATGATGCGATTGGAGCTATTGCGCATCGAGCCTCTCTCGATCGAATGTCGACGTCCGTACGCTTCATCAGATCCTGATTGACAATTATAGCGACTTCAACTTCGGATCGGTCAAAATAGAATTGTCGACTGCTTCTGCTCTCCGCACGAGCGTCTTCCGTTCTACGAGAGCTCTCTGTAGCGGGAGAAAATAAGTCTTCTTCGCGGAGTCTGCTCGACTCAAAACAGCTGCCGTCAGCAGCGGGCGAGAATCCCGCAGCCATTTTTCTCCGATTTTCGATCTATCTCGACGCGGATTAGGAGCCGCGCCAACTGCGCCTTGCTCAACTGGTGTGGTGGGCTCGAGCAGAAGACACTCGATAAGGGAAACACCGACTATGTGCTCCCATCGGATGTCCGTTTTGACAAAACGAGCTTGCCTTTTTCCGGTTTGTAAGTTTGGTCGAGCCAATGACCTCTCAATGTTGAAGCCTTTTTGATCGAAGATTGGCTTCGGCACGATTAACCTAATGAATCAAGGGCTGAGAACTCGAAGCCACGCTGCACCAGCGATAGGTCTGAGTCGATCCTCGCCGCGACGAGAACGGCCTCGATGAGGAGGATCGATTGGGCCGCCGAATTAGAACAGGATTGCAAGCTTCGTCGGACCGAAGGATATCCGACAGCGTTCTTGGCTCCAAATGTTCTCTACACACATCGCTCATCGCGATTAGACTGGCCCAGGTTGCCTTGGAATGCAAAGAACCGTGTCCTCTCCAGGTTCCGGCTGTTCGGTACTCCGGCCGATCAGGAACGAATCCTCGCTCCTCGAGCTTTCCCGGTCGAGCCGTGATGTAACTCGAGCTACGTCTTCCCGGAATTCAGCGAGGAGTCATTCCAACAGGTGGTGTCACATGACGCTCGAGGTTCGGTTTCGCAGAAGTCTCGCGGAGTAATTGTCTTGATAATATCTCGGTGGCAGGCTTTCCGAGAATCGTCCGGCCGCAACAATGGCGAAAACGGAATCAGAGTCTACCCTGCGTCGAGCAGACGCGAGGGTCGCCCACAAGGTTCTGGGCGTGGGAAATTTTGACAAGTTGAGACCCCACAAGAGTTAAAGCAAAGTTTCGCCTCAGAGAGTTCGGTCACCGAAACTTTCAGAGGATTTGCCGAGGGAGATGGCTCGCTTGCGCAAAGCCGAAACAACACGGTTTTTCCATGCAGGATTCAGATGGGATCTTCTGCTGACGGGAAATACGAGAAATCCGTCACGCAGCAGTGAAAACACCTCGTCGCCACCGGCTCAGAACGTTCCCGCAGCTCCTGTATGTTGCGAAGCTTTCCGCGAAGACAGAGCTGAAGTCTGCACTCCTTCAAATAAAATTCCCCACACAAAGGAAGCGTAGCCCACCCGCGTGGCGAGCCATTGCTTTGAAGAGCAACCGCAAACGGGCGTATAGAACCCAATAAGCTAGATAACACGCTACTCTCGTGCGATGACTCTTGAATCCACGGACACCTCGAGAAACTTTCTCGTCTAGAGTTTTCAGGAGCCGCAAGGAATAAACTAAATCACCGTTACCTCTCTCTTTCCAGCGGAAGTTTTAGCCGCTGCCGCCGTTGAGCTTGTCGACGACGTCGTCGTCGTTTTCCGGACCGTCGTAACTGATGAGTTCATCTTGTTGGTGTTCTTCAGAACCATTCTGCGTGTGAGGCTCCTGGCCCAAAGACGTTCCTAGATTACAGTTCTAGTGCTTCCGGTGTCTCGAGCGGCCGATCGTTTGGTCGGCAGAATGATTGATCAATCAGACAGACAGTCAGTCAGTCGGTGGCTCGGTCGGTCAGTCAGGCCCTCCAACACTGAATAAACAGTCTAACAGTTGAGTACCGACGGAGCGATTGCACAGACGAGAGTACGGAGCTCAGCTCCGCTCCTTGTACTTTGAGAGCACACAAACAATCGGAACACCTCAGATAGTGCAGCTACTTTCCAAAACCACCGGTAATGGTTAGAGAGTTGAGTCGACGGAAAGCTAACAAACTCTTCTCCGCCCGACTCTTGTGCGCCGCTTCGGGAAGAAACCTGAGGGAGTTCGTTGAGAGCGGCAAGGGTTGGCAAGCTAGATGCGTGGCTGCCGACTGGCTAGCTGGCTGGCTGGGTTTTTGGTGGGTGCTTTTCCTTCGTCGTGGTCACTGGCCGTTGCCTGGTAGGCTACAGTGAGTGAACAAGCTCGAGCTTACTCACTCACTGCTGGTTGTTTTGAATCTTCACGCCAAGAATAGAAGAGCACAGCCAGAGCACGGTAACCACCAGCAGCGACGGTTTCAGCGAACGGCCGGCAGCTGTCATTCGCACCAACTTTTCATCTTTGGCTCGTTGGTCGCTCGCTCACTCACAGACTCGTTGTTGACGCTGAAGTCGTTGAAGCTCGCGTTGCACGTGAGCTCAGGACGATGTTTTTATTACTGCTAGGCCAGTCAACAATCAAGGTATCTTCGTCAGGGACCGGCGACTTAATATGGATGCTCATCTCCTGGAAACGACTTCGCGAGAAACGCCCGAATAGCTTTCACAGGCTGCTGTTGCGACAGACTCCTTCTACGGCGCCGCTCAAGAGCTTCACTCCCGTGTGATACGTTCAGAGCGAACTGACTGTTCGCACATACGCCCTCACACTTTCGACCTCTTCGAAACGACGACGCTATTGCCTTGTTTGTCTACCACGGTCATAGGATCGGATCTCAGTTGACACTGACGAATTTGCTGTCGCTGTCTGGTGTTTCCATGTTATCTCTCGGAACTGGGGATCAGCAACGTCATTTACGGTCGCTTCTGACTTCACTCCGAATACCGCTTATTCCGGGACGAAATTGGATCCGTTTACGTTCGGATCGTCCAAGCAGATCGGATTTCGAATGCGACTTTCAGAAAACGAGTTGCAGATTTCACTGTGACACTTTGTGCTCCGCGTGAGCAATGTACTGGATCTGCTTATGAGGACCAGAATTCCTCAGGGATTGTTCAAATACACACAGCCCCCAGAGGGCATGCGGCGATATTATAAAATTGTACACACTCCGGGAAAATCATATTCTGAAATGCAGATGAAGTAGATGATCTCCGGGGAGTCTCTGAACGAACCACTCCATGAGTCCTCTGATGTCTTTTGATGAAGTCACGACGGTGGGAAACAGCGCGACGCGAAACACGCAGCACTTTCGGCTGTCCGAGGAGGGTGAATTTCATCGAGTCAGTACGCATCGCTGCTTAGCATATGTTACAGCCGTGATACTGTGTGATATCGGAGGATGGAAATAACGTGTTGACGTCTGGAGAAGCCATCGTCGACGCCCGGAGAAGATTTCGAGCGAATGACGCCTGTACGTTGACGTGACAGGTGTACGGATGCAGCGGAGGCTCGACTGCGTGCCTCCCAAGACTTGCCGCGCCCTCAGCTGTATTATCGCGGCATCTCTGGCTGGTCTGTTGACGTGTTTTTCTCCTTCCGATACTTACGTATTTATCCATTCTTAAACATAAACAGAGCCCGGAGGCATATTTCTTCATTTTGGCTGTCGGTTGAGCCGACACGGCTCTGAAGACAGGGGTTGGAGCAGACCTCACGGCTGAGGAGATCCTGCTTTTCGCGAAAATGAGACATCGAGCTCGGATCGACTCAGATACCGACCGTCCCTGAATACTGATCATCAACAAGAAACGTGATCAGAGCTCGTCGAGGATGCTGACTCCAACGTAAATCGAACGGCGGCGCAGAGTTTCGCCTGGAGTCTCTGAACACATATCTGGGATATTTTCTTTCTCCTTCACGTTAATGCCACCGAATCTCGGGAATGAATCGTGGGCTTGTCACCCAGAGGAGTCACAACGCCACCCAGAACCGGTACCAGAGAAAGGTCAACGCTCTCCCGGAATCGAAGAATTCGCTCTCCCTCAACCGAGGGCGATTCGACCAGCGGACTCCGAGCGAACCGTTCCTTCAGATGACTCCCGCTGGAAACCTAGCTCGGAACTCACACGATGAGATACTTCTCTCGAGTCCGCATCAATGGTGGCGGAAATTCACGATACGACGCGCTAGAACTTGATCGGAGACAAGGCAGACCGTGCCCATGGTAGAGCAGATCGTCATAGGCACGCTGGGTATCGGCACGCATCACGGTACGACTGCCGATTACACGTCGAGAACTAGTACCTGACGCGCTCAGGCTCGATGCTCGACGGGCACGAATATTGAGCGTGCTGGATCGTACATTCTCCCTGACATGGCAGGCGATTCTGGGTCATTGAATGGGCCCTTTAACCCTGGTCAGGCACAATGGGCCGACGAGACGCACGGAATTTCGAGGAATCAATAGTCCGGGGAAGACCACGCAACGGCCCCCTTGTTCGCTCGTCAGTCGAGCTCGACTAATCGATCCTCGCTTTTGCGCCGATATGGCACTCCATTATTTTGGCCCCGATGGGTGGTACCCTGATGGTGCCTCAGCACCCATGTGGCACCACGCGGTAACTCGTGAATCGATCACGATGGGATGAGCATTCCTGATCGTGTCAGAAGAGATTCTATCAGATCCCATGAGGTGAATAAATAATTGTTGCTTGCGAATTGTCGGGTCTGCCTTCTAGGAGAGGAGTAGAAGCTTACTCTGACGGTGCGCCCATGGGCCGCTCGCCGAGTAGAAGCTCGGGCGGATCGCATGATCTTCGACAGGCTACCTCTCCCTCGTGAACGCCCCTGTCCGTTATGGCGAGCGAGAGTCGCGCGTTACCATCATATAGCTTCCTGGTTCACTTTCGGCCCCGAGATAGGGCTCGCCGTCGAGCCTGCCTCTCGACCCACAGTCAGGAGGGCTGTCCGCTCGGTGGGCTACGCTAATGGGGAGCCTGCTTCGTTTGTTACTCTATGCTGGAGTTTCCTTCCAACACGGTGCGCTGTTTGACTCGAATAAGCGAACCGCCTATTTAATCGACGATTGCAAACTAAGGGAAGCGATGCAGCTTGAACCAATTGTTTTCAGAATTTTTACGGAGCACCCCTTGCTCCGCAGCACATGCAGTGAATGGGTGTGTGTCCGGCCTTCAAAAAGGTTGTTACACAACCGTTCTGTTCCGACCGCGTCAATCGCAATTTCCGCCGAGCTGCGCCGCCAATTGAAATCATCAGAAGACAATGTATTTGTTCTGAGCATGCCTAATCCACGGTTATCGTTCTCGTGAACTCTCCATCAGATCCAGTGCGACCACCGAATCCTACGGTCCCGCCTGGGGGGGGGGGGGAAACAACAGGGAGATAAATTCGTCGTTGGAAAGATACGGCCAGTCGATTCTCTGTCAAGATCAGAAATCGAACACTTGCATAGAATTGTCAACTCGGAAGAACAATACGCAATAACTCGACCGGGACAAAGCTTCCGCGTCCCCGATGAGGGACAGGCCTTGAGCTTCGCGATGTTCCGGAATCGATGTCTCCTGCTCAGGTCGATTCTGACGGAGATGGTTTCACACGGTAGAATCGAGACCAAGCCTCATCTCCGAATGAGAATCAGACCGTAATTCCGAACAACATTAACGAATGGATGATCGGTCTCGTACCGACCTGCTCCTAATGACTTCCCGATAGCCCACAGCTGGCAACCTCGTCCCTATCCGGAAGTCTGCAAGTCGAAATTCTGTCGATTCTGGAAGTCCACACGGTACGCTCCCTTGAATATCTGGCGAGAATTGCCTAATTAAGAGCCTCCGAGTTGACATGATCGCTCAACACGGTCTCGACATGGCTGCGGTTTCCATTCCATCGGTATCTCGTTTCGACAGTGTGATGATTCGCCGCCGCGAATCTGGTGAGGCCGCTCGCGATTAAGAGGGGATATATCGCTAGGATCTGTATATCTCGTGTTTCTAGACCGGAGAAATCGGAATAGCGAATCACTGAACTTGATTTGTTCGTAGATGGGAGGGTGAGAACTCGTTTCCGGAGGAGTTGCGGAGCGACTCTGCGTGGGAGCCTCGAGGCGGAGGAGAGTTGAAGGAAGAGGGAAATACTCGGGAAGTCAAAATGGCGGAAGCCTATAGAGGATGCTCTTCCTCGAGATTTCGCCGACCGCAACAGCGGGGTCCTGCGCAGAACTGAACGTTCCTAGCCCTCTGAACAATATCGAGGGAATTACACGACTGACGAGTTCCAGAGCTAACACTCCGTATCCGACAGATTTCCGGAGACGACAGAAGCTCCAACGGGAGGTGTCAGAGGGAGAGCATTGTTGTCGACCGGATGGATTATGCACCAGATTCTGATGCGCACTCTGTTCCGGTTGGGGGAATACCATGTCGCTGAGAATCCTCCGAAACTGCGGCAGCACAAAAATAAATAAACAGCGTCCCTGGCAAACTGTAAACACAGCAGTAGTTTCACTGAGCTTCCGACTATCCCAGAGAGAGCTCTGTACGAAATGTCGGAGTTGAGCATAGGATTCGGCGTTACGCTGCGAGGGTCCCGGATCCCTGGTCGACTCCCGTAGAGGGCCGAGTTTGACTTCCCTTTTCGACTTCTGGCCGAGAGCGGGAGCTCGAGGGATAATCCACAGAGAAAAATCCCTGAATGTCGAAATTCCCTTGCAACCATGGTTACCGGCAGCCGCCGAGTATCGGCCTGCAATGCATGCGGGGGGTAGCGAGAGAACAACTCACGTTATGAGGGCGGGAGTAGTCAGGTCCTCTTCAAATCCGGAACTTCACCACTGGCTCGGAAGTGCCTACTTGCCGCAATTCCGCGCGGTCCAGCTTCTAGCCGTGCTCCGATTCAGGAGAGTGGGTTTGTATGAGGCGAGAAGTGCCCGCTGATCTGGCGGCATACGAGTCTCAACACGGGGATGCTGCGAGGACGTGTCGGCGTTTGCGCGTGAAGCATGGGGATACGCGGCTTATCGAAGTCGATAGGATCCCTCTGGACAAGAAGCCCATACCTGGCTACGTTGGAGGAAGGCTGGAGAGACCGAGTCGACTTCGTAAATGGGAGTGTTGGCATCCCATCGAACGCCAGTGATGGCGGGCAGCTTAGAGCCTAACTCTAATCGAACATGCACGGCTCTCCTACCAGTAGAGCGGATTAGAAAATTCGTGCCAGCGAATCTCTGTGAGCACGATGAAGAGCTCCTGGTGATTTTTCTGACTTCTCGGCGACGGAGCTCTCAAGAAAGGTAATGAGTCGGATCGTTGTGGAGCCCTGTCAATTCTGTTCATGCAGTGAAGTCGCGGGCTCGTGAGCAGCCCAGCACGGGAACTTCTGGGTGTAAACCCTCTCATTGCACACTCCCGTCGAATACGAGTCATTTCATAGTATCGGATCGAGCCGTCAGGCTCGTGGCGATCTTTCGTCCGTACTCGGCGTTAATAGTTGAGTATCTGTATCGTTAAGTTAGGTTTAGGGGAACAGTTCACGGAGGTGGTGAAAGCTCCCGGTCTGATCAAGGGACTCCCGAACCTGACGACGATATGTCGAAGTACGGGCTGCGATCATCCGCTGATCACTCTATCAGAAGATGCACAGTCGGGGGATATCGTTTTTAGGTGGCTGCTGGGACGCGGAAGGGAAACTAGGCAATCCCGAATCTAATGAGATGAGATTACGTTTCCACTCGATGACCATGCAGGAGGACGAGGCCACGACGAAAATTGAAAAGCTAGGAAGGAGGAAAGGAACACACTATCGCAAGTTTCCTTTGTGAAGCGACAGCAGGGGTCGGTTTCGAGATGCCTCGGTTTGATCGAATCTATCGGTGAGCTTCTCGACCCTTATCGGGATGCTTGTTCGCACTCGCGGTACGATTCGCCCAATATTCCATTCCGCTTCCCTAATTCCCTGGTGAGCAGGAATCGATCCTAGGCCTGCTGACTTCTTACTGCGGGAAACGAATACAGTGATCGAACCGTGAAAGGAATCGATTCTTGGGTGAAGATTCCGAGGTCCGAGTTAGAGGGGGTCGATGCTGAGCTCCTCAGACTAACAACTGGTAGCTCGGAAAAGAATGTGAAAGAACTTGAAGCTCACTGCATGTCGAGAATAACTTGGGCGGTCGGAAGATACAGAAGGCAGCGGCGGCGACGACAAGAGCGATATATCTCTTGCTATATGTCCGACTCATTTGCTCGTTTCCTACTCTTCGGCAGATGATCGCCTGCGCGTTGTCGGGCGGAGTGGATTCCGCGGTTAGTCTTCATCTATTACTGAAGCGATTCCCACGTCGACTCGTGAAAGCCGTATTCATGAGGAACTGGAACGAAGGCGGCGATATTCAATGCCCGCTCTCCGAGGACCTCAGCAGCGCTCAAGCTGTCGCCGAACATTTCGATGTGGAAATCACGACAGTGGATCTATCCAAAGCATATTGGCTCAACGTCTTCGAACCGATGCTGCAGGAGTATACGAGCGGTCTGACTCCGAACCCGGACGTTCTTTGCAATAGGCACATAAAGTTCGGTCGTTTGCTCGATTTCTGCCAGAATGCTCTCGGAGCCGAGAAACTCGCGACAGGGCATTACGCGCGAACTCGAACATGCGAATATGACAAAACCACCCATTTGCTCAGGGGTAAAGACCTCGTAAAGGACCAGACGTTCTTTCTCGCTGGGATTCACCGTAGCGCACTGCAATTCGCAGAATTCCCGATCGGTGAGTTCTCGAAGCCGCAAGTGAAACGAATGGCCGTAGATATGGGCCTACCGGAGCTGGCAGCTAGGAAGGAGTCCATGGGAATATGTTTCATAGGAAAGAGGGATTTCAAAGGATTCATTGATCAATACGCTGAGGCGCGACCGGGGAACTTCATTGACATGGATACCGGCCGAGTCGTTGGTGAGCACAAAGGCAAGCACATGTGGACCTTGGGTCAGAGAGCCCTCCTGAGGAATAGTCCGGCTCGCTACTTCATCTCGAGAACATCGGAAGGCAACGACATCTTCGTATGCGCTGGTCACGATCATCCCAGTCTTTTCGCTGATTCCGTGAGAACGTTCACGCCTCACTGGATCAATCCGTCCTTCGAGGGCTGGACCGGAAACTTGACATTTAAGAGTCAAAACAAAGAGCCTGTTGCCAGCTGCAAAATAGTTGAGAATACCGAGAAGGGTTTGAGTATGAGGTTGGGACACTTCAAGCGAGCCGTGGCTCCAGGCCAGTATATCGCCCTCTATGACGGTGAAGAGTGCGTCGGGTCGGCAAAGGTCCGATGGAGTGGTGCCTCAATAGATTTGAGCGCTCATGATCACTCTGATATGGGGCGCACACTTTCGGGTCGTCGTTCAGAACGAGATATGTTAAGAGCTCTTGTGTAGTTTTAGAATGATGGTTCCGATGATCAATAAAATAAAATATTTTCACGAATTCCGCGCTCTTTGCTTTTGAGGAAGATGGATAAATGCCTGGCGTCTCGATATATACTAGCTTCTGAAAGATGTATCGCCTCTTCCCCTTCTTCCGTATTCAAAAACGCTTGCTTTATCTTTCCACCGTACATTTCCCCGTTCCTCAGGGGAGCCAGCTGGCCGGGCTGGTCGATTTCTCAAAAGCGTCTCCCTCCTCGATAGTGGGGAGCGGTAGAACTCCGAAAGCCTTGCGCAAGTTTCGGTGGTCAACGCTTTAGCCCACCAAGTGTTTCGTATATTCCAGGCGATAGGAAGAGGCTCGACAAGAGAGCCTCCGATGGAACCACCGAGGGAAGAAAGGAGGGCCCGTGATCGAGGCTGGTTCAGGAATTGGAAGCGACATCTGAGACGACTTGCGAAAAAAGCGCGAAGGGACGTCGACGCCGTCGATGGCTGTGTCGATGAGGCGAGGAAAGATGAGCATCAGTCTGCCGTAGCCGATCAGAAATCGAAAGCGGCCGAGAATCCCGTTCAGCAACTCCGTATAGTCGAAAGATCACGGCGAAAGCTGCTCCACAAAATTTCTTTGAGGCTAGAACACTTGGAGCGTTTGGAAACATTGCGAGCCCTCGCCGAATCGAACACAGATTCCAGTGAGCGAGATGCGTCGGATCTTTTTCATGCTCACGTCGGACGTTTGAAAGAGCGACTACTTGCCATGAGGGGTGCACTCGAAAATTACTACTATAAGTCAAACTTATCGCTCCCAACCTATGAGCTCGATGCGATCCTCGGCGGCAAGCGAGTCTATAGTTTCCAAAGCGTCGACCAGCTCTTAGAAATCCGAACGGAATGGGACGCTTACGCGGACGACGATGGACAAACCATACCTGTGAGATGGTGTCTCCCAAACGATTCCCTAGATCAGGCTTGGTTAGAGTTCCAAGAATCGTCGATGCGCCTCGAAGGATACCCCTCCCCCTAGACGGCTCCTGAAGGCCGAAACCGATCTGTCATCAGGCGGAAGCAACTCCACTGTTCTCTCGCAAGCTGCTCTAGAGAAATGAGGGTGAAATGCTCCGTTTTCTTCTTTCTTTTTTGTTCCGGTCACGATATCACTTTCTCTGTGTCAGAGCCTCGTTCTCTCTGGCTTCCTTTCCCTGCGAAAGGTCAGCCGAACGACGTGTTTCTGGAACTCGCCTCCATGGTAATATGATCGGTCAGGAGCTGGGAGTCGCTCATCGACAAACGATGCGTCGAACGCTCTTAGTTCTCGTCGTGTTCGCTGCATACGATCAGGTGCAATGCCGCGAAGCCCGAGCTCGCTGCCTGCATCAGGTTCGAACGCCGAGCAAGTGCTTCGCAGAAGGAACGTGCGTGCTCCACGCGAGGCTCACGCCTTCCGAAAAATCGACTGAGTTCTATTGCTGTAAGCACGGTTTCACCAGCAGCAACAATCAATGCGTGGACATCGATGAATGCAAAGCAGTTCCGCCGCTCTGCGAACACACCTGTCACAATCACCCTGGAACCTACTCGTGCGGATGCGGTGAGGGATCTGCGTACGATGACGCCACCGGAGCTTGTATCAAAGTCAGTGTGTGCTCAGCGCTCAACTGTAGCCATTCCTGTACTTATAATCAGGAGGGTCCTGTTTGCGACTGTCCGAGGGGATTCGTCCTGGAGTCCGGTAATAAATGCAAAGCCGTGGAGAAAATATGTCCGACCGGATACCACATGGAATACGATAGCCATACGTGTCGGGTGATGGGAGATGCGCCGCAGATGATTTTCGAGTACGAAGGTCAAGCATACGAATACCCGCTGCGCGAGGAATCTCAACTGAAGAAGATGGTCACGGTGGAGGGTGTAGTCAACTCGATTTTCTACGAATCTCGGAAGAACCTCGCATACTTCGCTGGCAAACAGCTCACCGTGTATAATTTCAGCACCACACCTCCCGCCAGCACCGTGCTAAGCCTTCCTTCCTACGCGATCAGTCTTGCGGTGGACTACGTGAACGACCACGTATACGTGCTTGATGAGTCTTCATTGGACCTATGGTCGAGCAAAGACGATAAATTTACATTGTTGGGAACACTCATCGAACACGATGGCTCCATGACTTCTCTCGCGATCGATCCCGGGAAAGCGTGGCTATTCTACTCGTCGATCGGCGTTGTTGTCCGAGCCCGGCTGGACGGACGAAAATTCTCAGATCTATTTCGATTTTACGACCACGTCGATACCGAGGATGTCACGAGCGAAGTTCTCGCGATCGACAATATCGACCTCAATGATATCTTCGTGTTCTACGCTGTGAACAAGAATATATTCAGCTTTGCCGTTGACGGCAAACAGAGCTTGTGGGTGACCGACAGTCTTCCGGGAAACGTTGCTTTTATGGATGTTTTTGAGGATTTCATCTATTACACGATGGAAGGGATCGACGGAATCCATTCACGGACAAAGGACGGTCTCAAAGCTCCCATCACTTTCTTCATGGGACAGGGGGTGCGCGCTATCTACGTGAATCATCACTATCGACAGCAGGACGATATTTCGTGGAGATGCAGTAAGGTGAGCGGAGATAGAGCCTCGAGGGTTGGAAATGGTCCCGGATTCCTTAGATCTGACCTTAAGGAGGCAAAACTACTCTTCACTGCAGAAATGTGACCAAATCTGTTTCCGTGACGTGGCCGACTCCGCGCGGTGTAGTTGCACGTCGGACTACGTTCTGGGTCAGGATAAGAGCTCATGTTTGCCTGTCAAGCCCGCAGGTGAGTTCGTATAAGCGGCTCTTCACCCGGAGCTGGACATCCCTCGATGTGGAGCTTTGCGGTAGGTACGGGAGCCTTCCTCATTAGTTCTGAGGTCACCGCTTCCATTTCAGAACCGGTGAGCCCTCTCGGAACTCCGAGTCCCCAGATAGAGAGCCGAGAGGATTCTGACGCGCTGTGGGTGACGACGACGTCAACGTCGTATAATGCCTTACTCCTTGTCGCATGCATTCTTCTCGTGAGCGTTTGCGTTGTCCAATCTCTACTCGTGTGGTGGTTCTACCCTCGAAGGAGATACTCGCGTGGATTGAGTGCATCGTTCGCAACTAGCTTGGACGGAGGCAGTAGTTGCGTGGCTCTGGACTCCGTGAGGGATCTTCAGAGCTGATGCTATCCTGAGAAGCCCTTTCGAAAGGTCCGCCACCGAATGTCGGGCCCTCTCGTTCAACCTTGACGAACCGTTTCCTTCGCAAGCGCCTCGTCCACCAATCACCACGAGTTCAGGATTCTTGCCGTTTTCGAAACATGAGCGAAATTGTTTTCCGGATCTCCGAGACATAAAGAGCATTTATTGAATACGATTTGACAAAAAAAAAACCTCCATTCATTGATGAGGCTGAGAAACTTGATCTGTCCCATGAGAAAGTCTCGTAGGGCCAAAGTCGCGTCACAGACTGTTAGCCATTCTTCAGTGATCTGTGAACTTTAAGCACGATGATGACATCTCTTTATCGAGGGGGTCGGGCGAAACTGGATTCATGGGGCGACGTTAGGCTGAGGAGCCCTCACAGTAACTCGTTCCTACTGCCTCCCCGCGGCACGGTACATGTACTGCATCAGATGTCGTAGAATCGTGAAATTCCGTCTCGACACCGAGCGAAAGGCTCGATGTTCGAGCAACGTCCTGGAAATTTGAGAGCGAAATAATTATTGATCTTACGTAGCTTTTCCTTTCACCACGCTGTCAAACTCCCCTAGTCCGTGGCACGCATGTCGGCCATGAATGCTTCTCAGTGCTCCCATCCGATCAGGACAAGGGAAAATCACGAGGGAATTATCCGCTCCTCCCTTTCAACGGAGAAATGCTCTGCTTCTTGTGATGGGAAGCGTCGAGCGAGCATGCTCGGATAGGAGTTGAACTTCAAAACCTCGTTCAATTCTCGCCGGAACCTCATTTTCTGCCAGCGGGCTTACGCAGCTCCCTGGGGAGATAGACAAAAAATCGACTGCCCCACGGCTACACTGAAGGAGAATAATCGAAGAAGCTCCAACGAGCTGTCTATTCCACGCGACTACTCGGTCTCACGCTCCTCCAGCGAAACCTGATAAAAATAATTGGTATCATACACCGCAGCATGGAGAAACGTGAAGAAGATCTATACCAGAGAGGCCTTGATTCGGTGTCTATCTGATTCTCCATCTCGATGAAGGGAAAGCTGTCTCATACCAAGTACTTGCCCAGATCGAGTTCCTGGGTATACTGGAAACGATCGCTCCGACGCTATCTAAGATGTAGGCGGGGCCGTGGAATTGTATTTAGGAGCGACTCGCACTTCGCGCGATCCTTTGCGTCTCGTTAAACTGTAATTGAAAAATGTTCCGTTTCCTGCCCGGGTGCAAGTTGCTTCGCCGCAGTCGTACGGCCGGGATACGAATATGCGCCGTCCAATTTTTGTTGCGGGACATCAGATCTAGTGGCTGTCCCGAGGGCGATGTTTCGTGTCCAGATTGCATCAACCGCGACTCTCTGAATCTGCGTCGTACCGACTTAAATTAGAGAGCGAACGCGTGCAGTGTCTCCAGAACAAGACTTAAATGAACCTCGGAGGGGGCCGGAGTCTCTAGCGTTTCGCCCTCAAATTAGTCACGCGGTTCGTGACATTTTGCGTAGAATTAATTATGACGGCGTGACCTTGGGAGCAAAGTCGAAGCGTCGAATTTTCGTCTTGATGCGCTGCAGCGGGAATATAGGACCAAAAACGATAAGTTTTCCAGGCAATTCATTCCAGGACCCGATTCTCTAGCATATGATCCCATGGAATTGTCGCCCCAGGATCGTATAATTCCCAAGGATACGATTCCATGGAATCAGCGCTCGCGCCCCATCGCTCTGCTGACGACATTCGACATGACCCCGGAGGCAGCTCCGCATTTCGCGAGGAAAGCCCGCCTCGATACTTCGGAAGGAGAGACGTGAGCAGGCTCGATGGGTATGCACTGGCCGCTCGGAGTTATTCGCAGGTTCCCAGAGAACATTGATTCCACAACATGGGCCTATGGGATCCAGGGAGCGAACACGATGCGAAGAAAGCTGTAGGGGATGAATAGCTCCAGGAACGAGATCGAGCGCTGCTACTCCGGGCGTCAATAGCATGCCTCTGCAACTTCCAGGCGAGGACTGCTCATTCTTGTCTACGATCGATTGAGAGTCCTGCCGTAGTCGAAAGTGTTTCTTCTCGAAGAAAGCTCGTATCAATCGCCTACGGCGCGCATGACCCATGGTCGCGAATATCACCAGAGCATTGTAGGTTCCAACGAATACTCTCCCCTTGCAAGGCGAAATCCGTTTCGATAGCTAGGCTCCGGGCTGCGATGGCTGATATGCTAGGCGGAAGATTCTGATATCCAACCGAGCATTCCAGAGAGTCTAATTTCCAGAAAGGGCGTGGACCTGGCAATTTGCATACCACGGACGCTGCTCGGGAGCTGAACATCGTCGAGTTCAATATGAATCGAAGCACAGCACAGGGGCAGAATCCTCGCGTTCCTGGAACGCAGAGATATCTTCTGTCTTTGGGCGGGTGCATCACTCTCATCAGATTCCAACATTTCTAAAACATAAGTGACTTCCCTCTTGCGAAAGATCGAGGCCTCCAGAAATTTGACCGGCTTGCCGTCAAATCCGAAACGATTCGTGTTCGTTCGCCATCGGCTTCTCCGGATATTCTGAGTCCTCTGGGACCAGTACTCCCGGTTTAGAACCATAGAGCGAGCTATGATCATCAAATGAAAATTCCTCTGCACGGCCGAGGAAGCCTTACGCGGGATCAGGATCGGATCACAGAGAATTCCGTAGTTGGCAAAATGCATCCCTTGAGGAAAAGATTCTCCGGTCGGGATACATCCTCCCGTGAGCCAGTTCGACTGGGGTCGATTCTGATACATTGTTCCGAAGGACCTGAGGGGGCTTCCCGACTCCACGGTAAAAATGAGGTAGGTATTCTCCTCGTGATTGTTCGCTCCGAGAAGCTCGATCGTAGAAATCGACTCCTTCCGCGGACGAATATTCTTCTCTTACGTCATGAGCTTGATGGATATCAATTGCAGCAGAGCCTAGAGAAACCTCCGATTTCCTCAACGAGCCGCGATGGCTCCACTTTTTCCCGCGTCAGGACGCAATCTTCCTCGAGGAGTATCCCGACAAAATGATGTGGTCGAAAGAGGTCTCGCTGCTCCGAGCAAGCAACGAGCGGGGTCAGTGATCGCTTGCCTTGAAGGTGGTGTAAATATTCGGTAAGACAGGTGTATGCCATGGCTCCGAGGTTCCTTGAGAGACGCCCTTTCGCGGCGTTGTGAAGCATGCACGAGGGAATACGCTTAATGAATATGCGCTAACTCCACTCGATCAATGTGCGGCTAACGTGTTGCGTTCAGGCCGAAGGGAGAACGAGAATTACAGAACATACCGATGGGCTGCCGTCCTCCCTAAATGTCAATTATCACCTTCATATGTTATTAGGAGCTCTCGGCACACTGACAGATGAATTTTCCTGGGTATCGGGGATGTGGCCGAAAGCTTAATACTCTCGTCACTGTCGTGGGAAAATGAGATGCGGTCCATGTGTAATCGTCCCGCATCTGTCCACAAGAGCGCGCGGTATCGCGGCTGGGGGGGCTTGGTGCTCGCTATGGCTAACAATCACTGACTGATATGTTCCAGTACAAACAACGCCTTTACTGCGGTCAGGATAATCCGCGGAATAACGACCGACGACCCTGCAATATACGACTGTCGTGTGACCGAACGGCGGATCTCCTCGCTCGGGAGAAGCTTCATCTTCGCGGAAGACGAGCCTCGTGCTGTCCGTGTGGATATTACGAAAACTGTTGCTGCTTCATCATCTTGATATATTGTACCGTCTCCCGCGCAAATGCCGGAGCTTTTTAAGCATATCGTGGGCATGCGTTCGCTACCGCATACGATCGTATCCTTCACAAGGGAGCAGCTTCGATTCGCTCGGATGGATGGCTGGAGTGGGTAGGTGCTTGCTCCATCCGTTTCTAGGTTTTTATTGATGAAGGCAAGTCGGACGAGTTCCAGACTCGCGATGAATCATAGCTCCTGATGCCAATAATCGAGTTCATTCTCGCCTCGGATTTTCCCGCATGATGCTCACCGACAGTCTGACATCTCGAGGATCTATCTTTTGATGGAGATTTCCGAGCCTATCGACTCTGGGCTCGATGGAAGTCGGAGGTCTTCCGCCTCCGGTGTGGGCGTTGTAGCCTGAGCACGGCGGATATTCCCGATAGTGTTTGCTGTGTTACTAGTATTCCTCGGATATGAGCGCATTGTTTGTATCGGAAAAGCGTTCCGATAAGGAAGCGTCGAGACTGAGTGTCCGGAGGAATGAACGTGGCTGCTCATGGATGGAGACGCAGAGCTCCACGACCCTCCTCGTAGGATGAATTGCACCAGAAGCAGCAGTCTCTTTGGAACAAGTAGCGAAAGTTGAATGCACGCTGTCGTTCCTCGCTGTGATTGTACGTGGACTGACTGACGCACGTTGCGGCGTTCCCAGGTCTTCTGAAAGACGGGTCCCGTGGTTCAGAATGACCTTACGCTCCCCGGAATTCAACGGCTTCTTGGAACGGAAGGGCCCGGAAGATGATCGAGGCAGCTCTTGAGTTTTTTCAGCCTTGAAAAATATGAAGAATCATGCCGCCTCCCACGCTTAATCAATTCTCATTGAAACTCCGAGAATCGGATGCGCCTCTCGATCCCGAGCTGTGGGCCGTGGATACTCACTTAAAGACCTTCTGGTGACCAGAAAATCAAAATGGCGCCTCCCGTCACTCCCAGAATTCAAATTTTGGTTGAGCCGCACCGTTATGTTTAGTTAGAATTTTACGTTTTCATAAGTCTTTGTTTGGTTCTTCGCCTTAGTTCGCACCCGGTTTTCAAGTGATCGTTTTGTGTTCCGGAAATCTGCACCGAGAAGCTTCCGTCACCATGGACTCGCTGGATAGCTCGACTCGTCACGAGCTATCCAAGCTAGGATACAGCCTCGCACGGAATGGTTCTGTTTCTCACATTGTACGGACACTATTGAAGGATCTCAGCAGATTCCGGAATGTTTCGGAGGATCTGAGCCAGCTGAGCCGTCGTAATAACGATCTATCACTTGCCGCTATGCTATACAAAACTCAACTCGAAGAGAAAGACGCCGAACTCAAAATTTTATCGAAAAAATTCGATGGTGAGAAAGAAGCTCTCGAGGAAAAGATTCGAAATCTCGAGGAGATGCTGCCAAGAACAGTGGAGGTCCCAAAGAGCAACATTCTGCAAACTCTAGGAGTTTCCCAGACAGATCGCGAGGCCTTGGATCTGCTTCGATACGCCGACAAAAAACTCCATGAGCTGGAGAACACCAATCGAACTCTGATGTCTCAACTGGATAGGAATGTTACGAACAGCGGTCTTCTTATCAACAAAATCAAGCTCAGAGATAGCGAAATCCAGAGGCTCACCCAGCTGGTCAACAGCGGATCCTGCAATTTCGGAGTGGGCAGCGGGAACGCTCAGATTCAAGTTCTACGGGAGCAGAATGCGCGCCTCCAGAGTGAAATTGATGAAATCCGTGGCCGTGCCATAGAATCGTCAACGAATCATGACTTTAAAGCCGAACTTGCGACGGCCATCGAAGAGAGAAGAGAGCTAGCCCGTCAGCTGGATCATTACACATCAAAATTGACAGCACTGCAGAAGCTTCTGCACAAGTATGAGCACGAACTCAAAATGGCTCGGCTCGAAAGGGACAACGCTCTCGCCGCGGATAAACCCACCGAAAACGCCGCCACATCAACCGAGCCTCTACGAGGGAACATTCAGGATGAAAACGGTAACGTCACCAACTACGGAACCGAATCATCGATGGCGAAGCAGCGTCCGAGTAGAAATAACGAGAATAGTATCCCGGGAGACAGAAGCGAAAAGCTCGCGGCCTACGAGAAGAAAATATCAAAACTTCTCAGAGACCTCTCAACTCTACAGGACGCGGTCGCAAAGAAAGATCAGGAGATCACGCAACTCCGAGGCGAGATCGCCATTGTAGGGCTGGCCCACGAGGAGAATCTCAGATTGCGCGCTGAAGTGAGCTCGTTGCGAAAGTCTGCCACAGAATTCAGAAATGAGATCCGGCAACTGCGTGGGCATGTCAAGGACTTTTCTGCAAACGCAGCGCGAGCCGCCGACGCCGTCCATGGCAGCGCCACAGTGGTCCATTCGCGTGCTCAGAGTCCTCATGAGGAAGAACTGCCGCACCTGGTTGAGAAAGCATCCGGGAAGTCCGCGAACCCGTCTTCCGGTATCAATGGCTGCAGGAGTCAATGTGAGAAAAGTGCGTCAGCGTCCCTCGAGACTCCGGCGCTTCTCGAGAAAGTTGCGTTGCTCGAGTGTGAAATGCGTCGACTTCAGGCTCAGTGAGTATGGCTCGATGTCTTCACTTGCGAGAAGCCATTTTCCGAAGAGTTCTCGAGGAGACAGTGAGGAGCGGAAAACTCTTTTTCTTAGCATGTTTTTCTTCGCTCCCTCGAATAATGGCCGCTCCTCCGCATGCTCTCTGCAATCGTTTGCTTCTCTAGCTAGCGCTTAATCGCGGTTCGCGTTGATTATTTCCAGAGCGGCCTTAGACATCGAGAACAGATTGCGAACCGAGACGCGTCTTCGTGAAATGGAGCAGAACCCACCGAAAAAATTCAGAGGACTCCTGAAGATTGACGGCGGAGTCATGCGGACGGAGTTCGAGATGCAGGCCGATGCCCCCGACCGATGATCCAGCTAATCATTCTGAATTGAAATCTGACCTATGTCTATGTGGAGTCACAAGTACCTATAGGTAGAAGGGCGGCTCTCGAAACGCAAGCGTCGCGTCGCCGACCCGACGACTCAGGAATTGTGCTCACTAGTCTCTGACATGATATCGGAAGAGGAGAAGCTGACCATCCCTTCGCTAAGAATTTCAAGACTCACTCGGGTTGACTTTTGTGGAGATTACACTGTCACTCGAATCATAGGGAATACCTTCGGGTGCTCTATCCTCGACCATGTCTGTGACGAAAGTTTGCATTTATTTTCGTGCATTTATCCTTATTCCGACATGTTTTGAAAGAGGAAGGTGAGTGAGCATAGTTTAGAGCAGCGATCCACGCGTTTTTGACCTTCTCGCAGAAACCCAGTCAACATCCCTAGCGGGCGTGAATTACTCACGTACCGCTGTCACCTTGACTGCGCAAGACGTATTAGCTTATCGATCCGGTATGCGTCTGCACCTCCCACATCTGATCATGTCTCCGGTGCCAAATGGTTTTACCTCGGTTTCGCTTTCTCATAAACTTTCGAGTGTAGCAGCAACTCCGCTCCGGTTCATATTTCGGAAGCAGCATCACGTTCCTCCCGCCGGTTGTAACTTTTGAGGCAGAAATAAAACAGAAGCTTCGTGTTGATCTCAGTCTCCGAATTCTCCTCTCTGGAGGCTCCGGGAGACCGGATAATGTTTCAGTGGAGACCAGACGCGACTGTGAGTGAATCTCGTCCCCGGGTCTAGTCGAAGAGACGCGCGCGTCGCAGAGGTGGACTAGTGGACTTCGAGAGAGACGGGAGAGGAGAGTGACTCCATGAAACCCGGTCGGAAGGTCTGCGGATGTCAGAGCAGGAGGAGCGTCTACCCCATAAGCGATTTCTACGGGGAATGAAGCAGTCTCCGTGTTCCGGTCTCCTCCGCCAGCGGAGCCAACGTGTTCCTAATTCAAGGAAGCCTGGAGAAGCTGGAACTCGAGAGCCCTCAATCTACAGGTGGCGGCTCAATGAATGGAACGAGTAGAAGAATTCGCCGGGCAGAGCATCTGAGCTTAGTACGGCCATCAGACGTCTCGATGAATAAAGGATATATATATATTATATGTATGTATGTATGTATGTATGTATGTATGTATGTATGTATGTATGTATGTATGTATGTATGTATGTATGTATGTATGTATGTATGTATGTATGTATGTATGTATGTATGTATGTATGTATGTATGTATGTATGTATGTATGTATGTATGTATGTATGTATGTATGTATGTATGTATGTATGTATGTATGTATGTATGTATGTATGTATGTATGTATGTATGTATGTATGTATGTATGTATGTATGTATGTATGTGTGTATGTATGTATGTATGCATGTATGTATGTATGTATGTATGTATGAATGTATGTATGTATATTATATGTATGTGTGTATGTGTGTATGTATGTATGTATGCATGTATGTATGTATGTATGTATGCATGTATGTATGTATGTATGTATGTATGTATGTATGTATGTATGTATGTATGTATGTATGTATGTATGTATGTATGTATGTATGTATGTGGGTATGTATGTACGTATGTATGTATGTATGTATGTATGTGTGTATGTTGTGTGTATGGATGATGTGTGTACGGATGATGTGTGTATGGATGATGTGTGTATGGATGATGTGTGTATGGACGATGGGTGCCTGATGTACGTACGGAGTACGAATGTATGCTGCTTCATTTTCGGAAATCTTAGTGATCATTCCGAGCGAGCTCTTCTTTCGCTGGAGATGGACCGGCAGTAGCTGTATCGTCCATGTGTGCCTATAATGGAAGTGGACCTAAGAGCTACAAGCCATTCTGTATCCTGAGCGAGCCGGCGAGCTCTGATGTCATTAAGGTCTTCTTCTCCGGCCGATCTATCGAGAGGCAATTTAAGTGAGATATAATGATTCGAGTGCCAGACACTTGCAGCCGACAGAAAGCGCCTCCCGAGAGCTAATGACCATCTTGGAAATCCAACGTTCTGGGTACTCGAAACCCTCGTCAGATTGAGCCAGGGCCCGGGACCAATTCGTAGGGGACCTTGGACGCCAACTGTTGACATTGGTGATCAGGAATCAACGATGGTGCGACCTTGATTCGATAAGTGACATCGCACATGCGATAAACGTGAATGCTATCCATGGCGGCCGAAGGATCCGAGTCTCCGATAAACGTGACGTGCAGTACAAATCAAATCCATAGCATGATCCGTGGCGTTTAGCGAGTGCGGTCGTTTCCTTCAGAGGTCAGCTCGTGACGTTAGAGCGATTTGTATGCTGGCAAGGCCGCGAATAGTCCCGCTGCGTGGCGGAAGGGTTTTCCGTGCTGCCGATTCCGAAAGAATACGATATTCCGGGGCACGAGAACGCTCTTGTAGATGTCGCCGTCGTCGCCAGTGCCGCTCGCAGTCTAACAGAGAGGAGTTATGGAGCGCTCATCGTATCAGGAACTGCAGTTGTTTTCTCCAGCTGCGAATTCAGATGTCTGCTCAGCTGCACGCATCATTACGGATCATTGCCTTATTTGCAAACGTTCGCAGCTGCAAGGCAACGGATGAGCATTCGAAACATTCGATGCTCGGTCGACGGCTCGCTACGTGGCGGTCGCTCGGTCGGAGGAGGTCCTCGACTGTGTAGTTGGAACAAGCAGGACAAGACCCACGCATCTGCGCCACGGCTACTGAATTGAGTACCGTGCCCACTTAGGTTTTGCTCGTCAGGAAGCCGACGTTCCCAGCTAACCTAGCCGTCTGCGGGAGTCTTTTCCCTATTTGAATTTCTCATCGAACCAGAGGAACCGGTATCGAGGGATGTAACATCCGCCCTCACCGTTTCCCGCTCTTAATAGGGGCTCTCTCAGCGTCGATCTGTCCTTCGCGAGATACAAACCAAATTAGCGTAAGGAGCCGTACGAAGAGCATTCAAAAGAGACGAAATACTTTCGAATGTCGCTCGATTGACTGGCTCCGGATCATGTGCAGGGTCCAACTTGTAAAGGCGTGGGCACTTCTCGGCGTGGAATGGAATTCTCAGAGAGAGACTCACTGCGGTGTTCAGCTCTCACCGCTCGACCGGTGTCACCGAGCCCATATTGAATCCGACGAGCGACTGCGACACACGCTCTCCGAGCAGAGCATTTCTGCAGTTAGGTGAGTCTGAGACTTCCGCGGGCGAGATCCTCCTGAGCTTCGGGCACGGGGACCGCAACACCGAGAGCGCTCATCCCGTGGGCTCCACCCCGGTGAGAAACCGCTATGATCCATGCCAATACAACGTTGCATTCGAGTGAACAGGTCGGCCAGATCGGTTCCCTCTTGGAGCCTAATGGATTTCTGAAGTCCCCCCCAGGGATCGAACCGGCAAGGACTCGCCGAGAGCGCTCGGGTAGCCACATGGAATAAATGGCAGTGAAATGTCAAGCCAAGTTCTACTCCTGGGGGAGATCTCCTCACCGAAGTGTTCACGATCGGGGAATGTCGAGCAGGGCACGCGAACGAACATCCGACGAAGATCTGCGGGACACGATTCCATCAGGGCCCGGACGAATTTGCGTGGTTATCCGGACAATCTCAGCCGACTCTGCCTGTCTGCCAAAAAACTCTGTCGCGCGGCTGCTGGACATGTGTCCCGTACAGCGACTAACATACCGTGTTTGCTCGTTCGCGACTTGTACCAATCTCGTTCTCTCGTCCAATGATCAGACCGGACTGTCGAGCGACGGAACCGCGCGAGAGCATGCTTTGAGGAACTCACAGCGCGCGTGTAAGTAATGCAGAATCCCCTCTAGGAGGCTCGCTCTCTCCAGGGGTATTATATTCTCGTGGTCAGGGCACCCCGCCGCGATGTTTGATCACTGCTTTCGCCGCGGTTTTGCCGCTCTCTGGACGGATATCTTCGGAAGATCCTGCTCATCGGGACATGGGACCGGAGTTCTCTCCCCCGTGACCGTGAGAAGCTCGTTCGTGCTCAGTGTCGGGGGATGCTCTCCCGCAACGAGCTCATGGGGAAAATTGTTCTTGTTCATCGCCCTGAGATAATGAGATTCACATGATCCGCGAGAATCGCAACTCTGGGCTCAATCAAAGATTTTATCAACCCGGTCCGCTTGCCTCGCGTCAACACGCCTAACGTTAGGCGGAAGATTGGGGTGTACTAAGGGAGAGATTCCTGGGGAAAACAAACAGTTGTGCAACGGACTCACTAATGGGTTCACACGATGGATTCACCTATGAGTACCTACATCTCGCGGATTTTTCCGTGGTATGAGCTCTCAGGATTCCGTCTTACGGCGGCCACGGCGCGGCTGGCCCAGCAGCGGAAATATCTCCTAATCGAGCCTCTCAGCTCTGTCGCTGTTACTCTCGAGTTCCGGAGCTCAAATTTTCTGTCGATCCGTTCCCCACTCATTGGGAAGCGTGGGTGAAACGGGTTCTGGATGAAGAAATTGGCGCGATACTCTCGTCTTTAGTGGGCATAGACGGAATTCTCTATAGGCCCAATTGTTCGGGTCCATGCGACGCCGACGGATGCTCGGACCCTCTCCGTCGGCCATTAACGTCCACTGTTGTGAATAGGATCTGACAGCCATAAATCCGACGGTATAGCTGACGACTTGTGGGAGGTAATACCCTATGTAAGTCAGGCTCGCCCGAATTATCCCATGAATCGGTTCCGGTGATGCGACGACAACGACGACTATGTGATTATACAATGAATATGTGCGAAAACCTATAATGTCGCAGGCTCTCCTCTTCTATGATAGAAATACCTACGATTAAATAATTCGCTCACTTCGTGAGATACAAGACGTCTGGACTCCGAAGTGTCGGGCGTACTACTTATCTGATTTGATCGTTTGGTAGCAGGGAAACAGTCGGCCCTCCGCCCTCGTGAATAAGGAATCGGAGGCATCGACGATTCCCCTGAGAGAGGAACCATGTTCCACCCGGGTACCGAACTTGGTTACCGAACAGAAAGAAAGTTGCTTCTTCCCAAACAGCACGAGCAAGAACCAAAATAAAGTAGGAGAACTTCGAGAGATTTCATGGCAGACCAATTACGAACGTGTCAGAAAAACTCTCGCCGCGGACTACTGCACACTGATAGCATCCCGAGAACACTGGATTCAAGATCTCGCAGGTAGTTTTCTCTGCGTCGAGCGCATGGGTTCGGACTAGTCGCACTCTCGCTCGGCGACGGTGCTTGTCCGAGATCTACGCAAACGAAGCGTTCGTCCGGCTCAATAGGGGAGCTGAAACGGGTGACGGCTGTTCCGAGAGCTCGCCTGAGCGCTCGAGACGTCCCGGAGGCGGACTGTTCCTCATTTATTAATATTCCGTCGGAGCTCTGAGGAAACTGAGTTGGGATGGCGCAATTAGTTGCGATAAATAATTCCCAACTAGCCACGGAAGCTGAGTAGGAATCTTGAGCCGGGAGAGCTATGTATTAGAACTCATCCCCCGATCTTATTGCATTTCGAGGAAATTTCGCGGAAACTTAGCGGAGCGCTAAAGGCCTAGAGCTTGAGGTTGTACGGAACAGCGACGCCGGGATTAGGGGCAGGGCACATATTTCCCGCTCCAGAACATGGGGCGGGCCTGTCCCGGGGCAATATTTTTCGGGTTCCATTGAAGGTCCCGACGTTCGAAAGTCGGGCGAAAGATCTTCGTGGGGATGCCGAAGAAGGCGGTCATCGAGCATGCTTTGAACAGATCATATTCCCTTGAGAGAGCACTTTCAATTGCCTCCAGAACCCCTTGAAGTGATCGGGAGAGGGAAACTGAAAACCTCATGGGGTTCTTGGATAACGGCTTAGCTTTTCCAAATGATGAGAAATCCCCGCGTTTTTTTCGCTTAGTTATTGGGAGAGGGGAACCACCAAGAAGGGGGTGGGAAGTCTGAATCGGCATCCAGATTTGAATGCCTCCCGGAAATTCCAGGACATTCGCGGATTCTCGGATCAATTCTTCTCTGAATCCGGTTGATCCGACCGGTTTCGTTCGAGAGAAGCGAGATGAATGACCGGAGAGGGAAGCCCCAAGCAGTCGCTCGGAACATCGAAGCGAACATCGAAGCCCATGATGGAACGGCGTGGGCGGCACCTGCAAAGACCAGAATTCTCCAAGGCTGCATGTGATCAAGCTAAACTCCAGTTGACATGTGAGAGTGAAAGATATCGTGTGTATTCTTGATCACTGCGATCCAATGTTATGAATGCCACCAATACCGGAGCTCGCTTCTAGCTCCGCTGGATGACTTGAGTCAGGTCACGATTCTGCTCGGGTTTTGACAGCTGGACCGCCAATCTAGGTAGACAAGAAAAGCTCTAGGCACGGAGAAAAGGACTCCGTCAGCGGGATTACGAGTTAGTAAACTTTATCGCAGGCTTAAGCATCGACAGCGGGCGAACCAATCACGGAGTTGTTTCCCGCCGAGTCTGTGGAAACTTGGTGCTCAGCACAAGAAGAAGGCTGATCTCCTAAGAATCTTTTTCGCCCCAGAACTTTCGGACAGATCCGGAACGCCGGCGTCGGCCGAAGCGCGGCAGGAGCAGACGATGACAAAACTCATTTCACACCGCCTCGGAACGCTTATTTTTGCAGTACAAATTATAATTTGCATATTCACTACCGGCACGGGAATTATTCCGACATGGAAACGCCTTGAGCTCTTTTTGTCCCTGCGGCTCTTATCCCGAGACGCCGTTTGCAAAACGCTGGTAGACTCGCCTAAACTTCGCCTGTCCCGCCAAGCCGAAGCTTCAGAATCGGCGTGGGGGCAGCTTCCTTGGGCATCCTTCTGGTCAGCCCGCCAATCCTCAACGCATGAGGAGTGGAGTCGTCAAACGTGGCGCTGCGCTCAGGGAGCGATTATCCGAATGGATTTTCTCCCCATTGGAATCGCGGCGCTTCGAAGCCCATCTCCATCGAGATACCGCAGAACAGCCGACAAACGCTGTAACGACTGCTGCCCGTATTGTGCGCGGAGAGTAGGCCGTCAAGGCCGTGGCAGAGTTTAGAGACTCGCACAAAGCGGGGACGCAATCGACTCGAACAACTTCGAGATCTCGACCTCGCGCCTGATCGGGATATTCGGTGGTTATCTGGGACTTCCGCCCATTGCTGGAGAGTCGGGAGGAGTCTTCTTCAAAATTGAGGATTTAGACATTTACGAACGGAACAGGGGATCCGGAACCCCTTACTGAACTTCGTTTCCATTCGGACACATTTCTCCCGGTTCCGCAGGCATCTTTCGAAGGCCCGCGTGGAGATTCCATGTCGATGTCAAGATGTGACATACTCTTGCCCCAGGCCTCAAGCCGTCGCGTCGGTGTGGAAGAAGGGGCATGAGGAAGGCTCGTGAGCACTCACTGAGCCACACGTGGCCTCGGGGATCCCGGAAAAAATAGAAGTTATAGATGGGCTCTCGAAAAAAAATGACGGAGTGTATAGGATTGGATCTTTTCGGCTTCGAATCCGCTCATCGGGGAACCCGATTCCCTTAGGAGCTGCAGTGGATATTTTAAATTACCAGCCACTCACTTACGCACGGGTTGGCGTTCGAAGAAAAGCAGGCCGCCACGCTACATGGTGATAAATGATTCTCCCCGGCGCTGGTGCCGCGAATTAGCAGTGACGCAGGGGTATCGTTAGCGATGTCGTAAGGCCCTCCAATCGATCCTTCGCCGGAAAGGATAATGTTATTCCGAGCCCGATAACATCTTCACGCTCCGAGTGACCCGCCGGATCATTTTGCTACGACCATTTATGAAGCGCTATGCTCGATTCCGAATTCCTCTGCTATTGAGAGGGTCGCTTCGAGACTGGAGCTCCCGAGCGAAAGAAGAACTCTCTGGGCTCGAGGAGCCTTGTCGGAGATATTTCTCTATTCCTTTCCGGCGGAGGAGACTATTCAGTCGATGAATAGTCTCCTGCGACGTGGAACTCGAATGCCCGCATCCACGACGGGAAATTTCCGACTGGAAGATGGAATACGGATGAGCTATGCCGTTTACCGGGACCGGACCAGCTCCATCTGCTGAGGCACATATTAGCCAGATTTCTCTCTCAATGAATTCTCAGAGCTTGATGAAGCCGACCTAATCAGCAGCTCGTCCCCAGACGTCGAATCTGGTCGCTCGGGCTCAGATATTGTTACGGCAGCGGGAACCCAATGATCATCGACATTTGCCTGGGCAAGGTCCGCGAAATATATTCGCTGATTATACGCTTTTCGCAAGACCAGATGTGAGCTACTTATTTCCCGCTCATTCCCCTCCGACGAATCAACCGGTCTCGGAAATTATTCCGCGGTCAGTCGAGGCTGGATTGCCGGGCATAAATTATTCACGACGGGGGGTCCCGGCGCGAAGAGATCATCGAGCAGAAAAGCGCACGACAAAATACGGCATTTCTCACGGCGCCACCGGAGAGCTTTGGGAGAACGTGATTTCCCTGGAGGTTGCTGAACATGTGTTTGCGAAACCTATACACTTACTTAGGATAAGTGAGTCAGAAAAGCGACGAAAATGGGTGGTGAGCTCACGCATATCTAAGCAAGGTATCAGATTGTCGTTGATGCTCGCGTGCGTCAGCGAGTTCCCCTCTTAATGGACGCGGCCTCTGAGCCTCGATCTATGAATGTACATATCACGGACTCCCGTCTATCTAGCGGTGAGCGACCGCACGGAAAGATGAACGAACGAACGAATTCGCTAAGCACTGTACCGCAAAGCCGCCGAGCCCGCCGCTGAACGATGACGAGCCAAGTTGGCTCCTCCTGAAGTGACCCGCAACAGCCCATTTGTGCTCTGTCCTACATCACGCTCTGCTGACGTGGTCGGTTCTGATCTTCGACGTTCCTCCCAGCTGCTGCCGAGACCTGAAGCCGGTCATGTCGTTTTCGCCGTCACAGATGTTCGACCCTTGCTCCTCGATGCCAGTTGATTCCGAATTCGAAGAGGAATTAAACAGCCCATTACGATCATCATCAATCTCCCGAGGGCACGAGTGAGTCCGTCAAATCCCTGAATTCGCCTCACTAATCTAGAGCTCGCGTTGGACTTATCACAAGACCGCTCACATAAACAAGCCGATGAATTTGACATTCTCCGCATGGCTAACGTTGACAGCTATGACGAATTAGCTCGTGAAAAGGCATCGCCAAATTAACGCAGACCGTACTCTATCAAAAGCACTGATTCGAAAGCTGCAGGTCTGCACTTGTATCGGCCGCGAGCTGCAGCGTCGAGGCACTCACGGACACTAATCGGCTTAACGAACAATCGTTAAGTGCAATGCGAGGAAAGGTCTCACGTGGGCCTAATGGAGAACATCGAGTCAATCTTTCCATTGCACTCTGACTCGCCGCTAGTTCCCCGACATCGATTCGGTGTCTTCCACAGAGCTTCCGGGAACCCCCTAGATTTTTCTAAGACTTTTGGTGCTCGAGCCCGTTTCATGGTCGGAGGATCAGGAGGAGCTTGAGCTCGCATACGCCTCCGAGGGCATGTCAGAGGATTCATGGCTGTCTTGCACCTCGAGATTCCGTCCGTTTGTCGAATGATAAGAGTCTTCTCTCATTCCTGCGGAGCGTCCCAGGAGGGACTGGCAGATGAGCTATGATGAGTGTTTTTCAGTGGCGCCATCTTCATCCGAAAATGACGGTCTCCTATCGGAAACCGGAGTGGTCCAAAGAGGAAAATCGCGGCGAGAGAAGAGAACTCCCTGGAAGGCTTCCCGGGCCATCGGTGTCCCCGTAAGCAAACCGACGCGACGGACTTGGACCATAGCTAGCAGTGAGACACCATGATCCCTCGTTCGAAAGGCGATGAGACGAAATTCAGCTTCGTACATCAGTCAATTTCTCCAGAGTGATCCGCACGAGAGTGTTCAATGCGAGTGAGTGCGCGAACTCTTTCCGCCTTCGCTCAAATTCAATGAAATGAGTAGGACGACAGATTTCGTTGATAGGACTTGGAGAGCCTCTCCTCTACGAAATCATTGTCGTCATTAGGCTCCCTCGTGCATCTACTCTAAGTTCCATGTCTGGCCCTTCCTGACGGTCTCTCAGCGTACTGGTGTTCAAACGACTTGTTCAAACAGCCCCGGGCGTGCTTACGCGAATTATGAATGAGCCCTGTCTCGCTCCGCGTCATTTCCTCTCTCCGACATGCAGGCTCCCGCGCGTTTTCAGACTTTATATCATACAGAGGCTGTTTTGAATCACTCCTCATTGTCCGTCAGCGATCCCGCGCAATGATGCTTATTCTGTCGACCGGCGATTCCTCGACGGAAATTATAATGCATTATTAGGTACATACTGCATGGGGCAAGCCGTCGATCTAAATCACGCCATCGGAGGTAAATGAGCTGCGAATAATGAGACGCACAGGAACTACATAGAAGTCTCGCGGTCGAAAATCACCGCGACAGCCTCACAGCTCTGGAGAGAATCGTCTACACTGTAGACTCTACAGTATGTGGCGGGTTCTCGACGATCGAAATCCTTTGCAATGAGTGAGTGCAGTCCGCCGGACCTAATTTTATTGTCGTAAGCGGTAATCTTGTTTCGCTTTACCGACAAAGACCGACAACTGGCAGTGGGCGCCATCTTATCTCTCCGTACATCAGTTTTCCTCCCCCGATCCCACATCGGCGTCTTTTATCGAGGTAATCTGACCTAGACTGAATAGTTTATTAAATACAGGACCATGAAGATAAGACAGCGCTTCTACTCTGTTACTCTGTCCTCCGAGCATTTCCTCCACGCAGATGACTCAACCTTCGTGAGATTCGAACAGAAAGACGCAGAGCGGGAAGTAGTTCAACTGTGGAAGAGATCATTCGATTACCTAAGCTGATTGCTGTGAGAATATGCGCGTTCGATAACCTCATCAGCGTACAACCAGGATAGGGTGGAACTATCCCCGCGCAGTGAGGAGAGAGCAATCCGCGGATTTCGCTCATTCGGCGGATGAAATTCTCGGCTTCCACTGGCATGGTAATAGCCTTCGGTGCTTGAACCTCTCAGAGGTTTCAAGATCCGTATCATCCGGAAGAGTATTCTATTCCGGATCTGTCTGCAGAAAACAAATCTTGTTGTGCAATGGGTAAAAAGTATCATCAGGTACACAGAAGTCGGGAAGCACGATCTCTGCTCGTAAGCGGATTCCGCGGGTTCGGAAGTCGCAGAAATTGATCTCGCGGCGCAGGTGCAGAATGAGATCCGGAGCGCCTCTCTTCAGAAGCCGATGCAGCAGTGCATGACAGGCATATGCATAACGTCTCACCATCTAAGATTAATTCATGTTCTTCTTCATTGTTACAGAAATAGATTCCCCTCGGGGATGCGAGGAGACAATATCTTTCCTCGTGAGTGTAGAGTGTCACCTTCGGGGTCCGTGACTCCGCTCCCGGAACGTCACTACGAGACGTTTCCTCTCGCGGGGCCACACAGCGCCGCACTTCATTAGCTAGCACGTCGAGTTTCTAGCGTTGTGGTGAAAAATTCCTCTGCGATCTCAAGAATGCAGATCTTCTCTGAGATGATGATACCAGAGAAGAGCTGATCTCCGAGGGGTACACGGTTGCGATAGCGAAGCGATGACGCACCTCTGCGCGAGCAATACCGCAGCTACCTACAATTTTTCATGCGGCCGGCGGCGCGGAATTCGTGGGCCTTCGCCTCCGAGCACGCTCCAGGAAGTTCTCCATGTTGGATACCGGACCCCTTGAACAGTCTAAATCAGCCCGCAGATACCCGATTTTCCCTGTTTCAGGGCAACAGAAGTGACCAATGCTGACTTGCACAAGCAGTGGAGCATTCAACAGAGCTCGCATGTCTCGGCGTCGTACTATCAGAGCCGAGGGGGTGGGGGGTACCCGTCGCTGCTGATCGTTCTCTCCCGTTTCCGACGAGATTCTAGCCATCTGTGCTGAGTGAGCCTATTCTCTTGGGCCGGGAAATGGCGCGATCATTCCCGCTCGGCCGCTGCATTCACCGGCAGAGGTCCTCATCCCGATTCAGCGATCAGACATCGGAGAGATTCTTGCATCGTAGCATTGCTGTCTCCAGAGCACGGGGGGGAGGGAGCAGTCATCGTTCAGCCCGGAATCATCGCATGTTCCAGGGCCATGGGGCTGACAGGGAACGCATAAGATATACGCATATCGTTCCATTCGGCAAAATTGAGTTTATAAGAGCAGCGACCCTCCGAAGACGCAGCATATCAACCTCTCGGAAAGCTGCCTCCGACAATCATTCGCATGGATCCAATTCAATCCGTGAGCCCACGGTTTACATGAAAGTCTCTTTTCCATGGAAACTGAGAGGAAATACTTTTGGCTGAATTGGCTCTTTTGCCCGGAAGGGCACTATTGAGGCGTCTCAATGTATCTTCTCCAAATTCGATAGATAGGCGGTCACCTTCCCGCTCGGTCACGTGATGGCAGTTGCGTACCGTGAGGAGGCGCGGGCGGTACGGACGCTCCGTCCCGGCCATCAAGGTACCGGGGGCATCAGATTGCCCCGGGGAGCTGCCAAAGAGCCATATATTGAGAGAAGTTCCGACTTATTGAGTCAAGCTCCGTCAAGAATTTTTTTGGATCGAGATCCATTAAAAGAGGATGTCTGAACCGATGTATCGGTCTTGGAATCCAAGACGTCAACGCCGAGCATCACAGAGGCGCTTCGTCACTGCCCGATGGAGTCAGATTCCGACGAAGGAGCTCCTATCGAGTGAGGCTGATCAAGAATTTCGAATTCTCTCCCAGGCAGTTATTCCCGAGATCGCTATCACAGCGAGGAAATTGCCTCTCGTGACTTTAGGAATTTCTTCTCAATCTTTGGAGGAGGCGCAGCGCCGTCAACCTATTGGCTCTACGAAGTGATCAGAGTGATCTTCCCATCGAATTTGCCGGATGTTCAATTTTTAATTTGAGCCTTTTTTCTCATGGAAAAACTCCGAATGAGGTAGGTTGGGGTGCATTGAGGATCTCTCTTCCCTATCGGTCCATCGAAGTCATTACAGATGTTCACAGAAATCGTCAATTGGCACTATTCGGGATCGTCACCGGGCTAGAAGCATGGTTACCACAAATTTTCGCGAGAGTCCGGTGGGACTGATAATTTTTCAAGATGGGATTCACAAGGAAGTGCCGCTGCCTGGAGCACAGCTCTGGCTCCGCTCCCTTGCGCCAGAAGGCGATGCGATCGCTTAGCTGCATCGATACACGTCCTCTCCGGTGGGATTGTCTGGATGTGCTGCTGACGGGACGTGGTGTCCCGGAAGCTTTACGCTCTTCTATCTGAATCTCGACCGGGTTTCTTGGAACGTGTGCGAACGGCGATATACCGAGATACGGCTCACCCACGCACTCGGTGTTCACCTCGAATAAATCTCACTTCTCTTCTTTGAATTTCCATGTCTTGCCGGAGACAGAGAATATTCCAACGAGGGAGGGCGTGAGGTGCAGGATAAAGAGAAGCGACCAAGAGTTGGCTCACTCTGGCCGAGTCCCGCTTTCCAGAACTTCCGCATTGAGGGTCTCGGAAGAAAACGCATTTCTCGTCAGAGTTTGTCAGTCTAGATAGTTTTCAGAAGCGAGCATCGGGACAGCGAGGGTTCTTCTCGCCGGTGTTGGGTCCTTCCGCTTCTTTACAGCCCCCTTGATCGGGTCTCACTCAGTCCCCTTGCACCTAGGCAATGAGGAATATCTGTCAACAAACGATGACAGCGCCTGTGATTTCTCTGGAGGTTCAAATCTAGTACCGGCTATTGGGCGCCAATAGGAGCTACACTGTTCTACTGAAGATTATCACTGTGGGTGATCGAAATCGCAGAATGGAGCAAATGGCTGGATAGCTCGCTCACCAGCCCATCGCCGTCAGAATTCCACGACATGCTGAATATCACGTTGCCGAGAGAAATCCCTCCGTGCCTGGAAGCCCTTGAGCTACGAATCGATCAGTGAGTTTGTTCGGGGTACACATTAACATTCAAATCACGGAAAGGGCGTTGTCGCTCCATAAAAAAAACCGCATCTGTCCTGCAGTCCGACTCTCGTCTAGCTCCAAGGCCTGGTTGCGTTCACCCCTGCTGAACTTGACAAAAGGAGCTGAACAATCTGTCCTGCCCCCGACGAGATAATCTCAATGAGGCTCTATCTCGGCAGCTTTCTTCTCTTTATTGTTGACCGCAGACCATTCCACAATGCTTAATGATGTGGTCTATTCGGCCAGAAACCGTGTCACCCCAAGGGTGTGAGCAGGCTGAAGAGATGTTCCTCACAAGAGACTTCCGCCTCTCCGCACAAGCGCCTTTCTGGGAGGAAGCATTCTTAGAGTCCTGTCTGAGGGCGGAAAAAAATTCGATTCCGGAAGCAGCACCGGCTAACACGCACCCCCCAATGACAGGAACACGTATGCCTCGAGAAGCTGTGAATACAGATCAAAGTGCAGAAGCTTCGTTAAAACCATTTTAGAAGTCAGAGAACGACTCGTTAGGACACACTCACTTTCTTCCGCTCTCAGGAGTCGAGTCCACCCGGGCTAGGTCAGGTTGTCTTGGTGGGAAGCATCCGTCTTGTCGTCATTACGGTGCGTGAATAAGTCCTCTCCCGCGTAGCTGTTCTTCCAAAGCAATTACGTTCGTTCCTGGGAGGGCTGAATTTCGCCGGGACACAGATGCTCGCTTTAAACAATCGAAAAGCTAGCCGAGCTACGACCATGAACGCTGAACGACGTTTTTCTCTCTAGCTGCCGTACACTCTGTCTGCCGGCTCGGTAGACGGATAGTACTTTGTGTTTCGGTCGCTTTGGCTCTCAACTTTTGCGCGTGTTGTTCTTTGGACTACCTTCGAGGAGGCGAATTCCACGTTCACTTGCCTACGAGGCTGCTCGCAAGGATGCGGGAGACAACTACAAAGAGAGGCACTACAGAGGATAATTAAATCTTGAAGCAAAAACCATTCATCATATTAATCACTTGCATTCTGCATGCCCTTTCGTGTCGACGGAAGACAAAAGGAATTAGTGTTGGCTCATTAATGACAGACTGAGAATTCTGACGTACAAGCCATCGCGTGCGATTATCTGAGCGGCTTCGTACATAGATAAGCCTACGAAACGTGTGCTTAATTGGGCTCGGATCCGGAGCGCCTGAAGGTTCCGGAACGAGGAGAGCATCATACATATACATACACATCGATGGGACGCGCTCGCGTGGAGCTCTGGCGAAAGAATCATTACACAACATGCATTCCATAGGTCGGCGAGGGTTTGCGGGTCGGGACGCATTATAATCGACGGCTTTGAAGTCCGCAAACGCGACGTCATGGATTTCCAGCTCCGGTCCGGAGGCTCCAAGATGCAGCGAGTGACTCTCGAGATGAATGGAAGAAAACTCATCAGGCCTTGGACGCCGCCGACCTGTAATCCTCGGCGAAATCTCTTGGTAGAGGAATATAATATGTACATCGGTGGGGAATTCCCGACTCGTCGTCCCTCATTCTATTCCCGAGACAAAGCTCTCGCCGCTGACGGAAAGATCTCCGGTGAGGGTTCTTTCCCTCAAGGCTGCGTGGGAGGGACACCTCGGTAGCGGATTCAGTCGAAAGAGCGAAGTGTGCTGGAATTTCGGGCTCGCAACATATCTACTCGTCGCTTTCGCCCGGTATCACAATGCTGTGCAAATCCTGCACAAAGAATACAATTCTCGGGCTCGAATGAGGCACATTCTGCGACGTGATTCAGATACAAATAGGCGGAGAGTTGCTCGAATGGATGTCTCAAGCATCTATAAGGGTTTCAAAGCCGCCGTCGCCGCCCACTGTTACTCGATTCTGTTTTGTCGAGAATTCATTCGTGAAGATCAAAGTCGGGGGATCGCTCCCCTATCGAGGGCGAGAATGACCATTCTGAAGTAAATCATAGAGCCATGCATGATGGGTTTACTCCATCGAAGCGGAACTTTTCCTTCTCCGTTGAGCAGATTCTTACCGAAAATCGGCTCAATCCTATTTGGGGATGCTCTGCTCGAGTCCAATAAGCCATTCGACATAGATGCCTTGACGGAGCCTCCTGAATCGATGAATCTATGAATCTATCCCTAGCTATCGAATCTTTTGTGAGGGGGAGGAGGAGCCGAGCATTCAGTGGTGTCAGTGTGAGCGTCTCAGTCAGACAGAATATTGGACTCTTCCGCAATCCTCCGGAAGAGGTTAGCTCGAAACTCGCTTGGGGTTACTAATGACTGCTGTCAAAGGAGGATACGCTTTACGCTCTGCTAGAGACTTCGCAACGTTTAGGGTGTACGCGGCTGATTCGGCTTCACAGCTAATTGCGGACATTCAGTCAGCCGAAGGTAGGCACGGCGGCACAGACTCCCGCTGATACGCAAACCAAAAGTCTCCGGTCTGTACCGAATCCTTGTGCAAACGAGACGGTCTCCTCTTAGAAACGGAGCAGTTCGCGATTGCGAAGCCATCCAAGGAGGTTATCCCGGACTAAGCCGCTCGAATGACACTCACGTGAAAGCCGATCAACGAGGCGCAAATCCGAGGCTCGCCATCCCACCATACCGACATCGTTTGTATTTTGTATTCACAAGGATCCGAGAGAAAGCGGCTGACTTCAAGCCTGACGCCAAGCGGGAGGTTTGGACTAATGCTGACCCAGATCAATTCAATTGACGGAGCGTTGCTTGAAGTCACCGCATCCCGACGTTGGAGAACGCCACAAGGCGTGTTGGCCTGACTCCACATCGATGTCGTCATTGTTGCTTCTGGAGGCTGACGTAAGCGTTCGTCAGACAGACATGTGTTCTCCGATACGTGACCAAAACGCAAGCTCTGATCGGCGATCGATTTGGTTAGAGTCGCAGAATCCGCGTCAGAGAATGGGAATTCAAAGTTTCCATCGGCTCCATCCGGAATCCTTTCCCAGAAACGCGAGCTCGATCTCAACTCGCAAGCGTAAGACATGTGCCGCTAGCAGAGGCTGAAATAACGGATGGTGTTGAAAAGTCGTCGAGTGGACTTGGAGTTTCGGAATGCACGAAGGACGACGATCTCAAAAGATCGAATTATCTCGGCGTAGCTGATTGAAATTCCTAGAATTTCGAGCGCTCGTTCCTCCCGAGGCACCTGGAAAATGATCGCGGCCGCCCCGCTTGCTCATGGAGTCGGGAGACAATACCGTATCGCCTGGACATTTCACTGAATGACCTTGTCCTCTGCCTCGTCTCGGAGCTTCTCAGCAGTACGTTTGACAGCGGAATGAGGGGTGAGAAGTCTCGTTTTTCCTTGAGAGCTTCGCGTCTCCCACGTTGAGTCCAATCAGTGCTATGGAGGAAGCTGCATTGACAGGCCTCGAGCCTCACAAAGTCTGACCAGGGAGCATCTCCAGAGATTTCATTGATCCATGACTGAGTCACAGAAAAAAATCGCGGTGAGGGCGTTGTGTGTCCAACGTAAATATTTTTATGACGCTGTGGGATTTTCTAGCTGCGAGGAGCTCCGTCCCGGGTCTCGGTCGCTTTTCTCCCATCCCGATGAAGCGTCCACCGCATGCGTGCAAGCGGTTGACGCGGATTCCAATAAATTGAAGATGTCTAAAGAATCTTCTAGCCCGGCATTTATAGGGCTTACTCGCCTCTCCAGGACTCCAATGACTTCCATGCCGGTCCTACCCGAACGAAGCGATGATGTAACGCTCAGAAAAAAAACGACAGATCGGTTGCGAAGCTGATTCCCGATTGACGTGATCTAGGATGGTTTGGAGTCGGAAGCCTAGTGCATCAAGCATCCTCCATTGAACACCATGCATAATCGATTGGGCGAATGGGAACGTGGATTAGAATACGTTACGTTCAGGGAATATTCGAGTTCGAAGCTGGAAGATGGCCAACACTGCTCTCTTGGTCCGGCGCTTGAGGTCTCGCCCCCGGCACTCGAGTTCCAAGAGCCCTTCCCCCCTCAGAGACGCATTTTAGATATCCGATCTGTCTGCGTGCGGAGAGCCTCACAAGACTTCCAAGAATCAAAGGCCTCTCCCGAGAATAATTAATTCCCGGCGTGTTTGTGTATTTAAATAACGCGCCTCTCATGCCGCGCATGCTCCCATCCGTCATGTCAATAAAACAACACACTCATGTCATAGAGCTGGCATGACCAGTATCTTTCGTCGTGTTCTCAATCTGGATAGAGCTAGTACAAACACGGCGGTTCCCCTTACCTATACCTACTAGGCTCCATCGATATCGATGAACAACGGAACGAAGTTGGCTACCCCTCATCTGCTCGGCTTCATTCAGCAGGTGGGGTTTTGTGACGCAAAGCAGACCCCTCCTCTCACACTCGAGGAAGAGATTGGCGCTTAGGCAGCAAGTGGGTATCATCTACAGTCCAGCACGCGCGAACTGTTCTCACGCCGAGGGACGATCCGTCATATCACAGTGTCTCATCCAGCAGCGGACCCTCCCGTCGACGACATATAACATCAGTCACGCCCGTCGGACCGCAGGCGGCTGTGATCGGCTCCCCGAAGGAAGGTCGAGTTTCTGCTCCCCGGAGAGGTCTCGACGTAGCCAATCAACAGAGCCTTGTCTCGAATTGCTTGGAACTCGTCGACTTGCCGCTGACATTCAAGTTCATCACGCCTGGTATCATCGGATAGGTGGCGAGCCTACGGTTCCGCCGCGGTGTCGAGTGCATCGAACTGGAATCTACGCATCGAGCTGTTGTTTTGTGTCCGTCGCTCACAACAGGATTAGGATCTGAGATCTTTCGATGAAGTGGGCACCTCCGTCAAGGATCCCCGGAGATCCCCAGATGGAACGGCCTGATCCGGTGCTCACAAAATTCGATCGCGTCGATATTGTAACGCTCACCATGGTACGTGCAGTCCAATGAGCCGGAACGCGAAATCGTTATAAGATGTTTAGTGATAGGAGTGATGAAGAGGCCATTGGTCACGTTCTGTGATGGCAGGCTTCGCCTATCCTCCGTGCATACAGTTTTCAATCTTATTCTCGACTCAATCGGAGGAGGCCGAATTCCTCTCCTGCTCGACGAGCTCGTAGCGAAGGAATTGAGTGGGCCCTCCCCCCCCCTCCCCTTAGCTGTCGCCCCTTCCGATTGAGCGGTCGACCGGCCATGTTATTACAGTACATAGATACAATATCCGAGCGTGGATGGGCCGGGAAGGGTCCGAGTTTGGCCTGCGGATAATTTTCAGAAACTCGCTCACAGAATTTACTTTCCGCAACCGCGCCCGGTGATCGGTTCTTTTTTCGATGAGCTCCAAATCGGACTCCGCGGAGACGTCTTCTACACACGTCGCTCGGTCGGCACGACGAGTGCGGAATCCGATAGGACAGGGGCCGGTCGGGGTCCATAATCGGCTTTGGCCACTGGAACATAATTGCCGGAAAAGCTCTCACTTTGCATAATTGACGCCCCTCGGGATATCGGTGGACATTCAGGCCAAACATTGAATCAATCAATATTTCCAATCTCGCTGTCTGGTCAGGTGGTGCCGTTTTCTGCGGGAGTCCAAGCTCACCACGGGATTCGGACACACGCAGAGAGATCAGTTCCCAGTCAGTGTGCTTCCGTCGCTTGCTTCTGAATACACAGAGATTGTTTCCACATCTCCGGGAGCGATGCCTAGTGACGTAGTGACTAATTTCCTCTCATCAGATTCCCACTCCGGGATACTTCTGCAAAATGCACGAGAACCCGAACACTCCAAGGAGGTGGATTGTTCGATAAGTCTGTATGGGTCCCGTTCCGAACGAATAAAATGCAATTCTCAGACGCCTAAATGGACCAGGCGGCGGCGGCGGTTTGTTTATTGGGTGCGCCGACCTCCGAAAGGAACGAGATAATTCCCGGTCTCCGACATTCCCGGCCAGGGATAGAAGTAGTGGCTCCGATGCATCCGAAGGTATCCAGACCATCCTCCCATGAGAATTCTTCGCGGCACTTGGGAAGCCTAGCAGTATCGATCTCCCCGGGAGAATAGGGAAGACGGATGCGACGGGAGCACGCGAATTCTTAGGAACGTCATCTAGAGTCTGGTTGTGACGTTTGGACCGCTCTCGATTGGACCACATAGCCATGAGGCCGGTCCAGACCGACGCCGAAGTTTGAATCGAACCCACGGCGAGCAAGACGTTTGAAGTCTGAGTGGAATATATACACAAACCATAGATGCCTCGCACCCGGGGACTCGATGACATGATGCTTTCTCGACTGAATTTCGGTCGTCAGCACAAAGCGAAACCTGTTCCAGAGCATCGGAGCCGGGCGTCGGAGGACCCTCTCCGCCTCGGATGTCGGGGCCCTCCTTCACGCCGCCAGCGATTCGAGCGATCGAGTCTCAAATGCTGCAATACGTGGCGTTTGCTAACGGCTAGAGTTTGGCTTCACGCGGTGGAAAAATTCTGCCTTGAGCGAGGCTTGATTCCGTTGGGCTCTCTCCAAAATCCTGAGCGTTTCAACCGGGCTTAATATCCTGACTGCGAGCCCGGAGCGAACAGATTCTAATGGGGCCTGCGTGATCGCGTTTGAACTCTGGGGAGCGATCAGCGTTAGACATAGGCTATACCAAGGAAGGTTTCTACGGATATGCGTTGGAGTGAATGATTCATGCCAGCAAGCGAGGGCCCTTGCGGTACTCCACAATCTTACAGTCTGAGGACGATGCCATCGGATTTCCGAGACTTCGGTTATTGACCCTGTCGAAACTGTGTGCAGTGACTCATCTCAGCTCTAATTGTGATAGTTTTGAACTCGCACGATGGTCTCTCGTAGTCCAGTGATTTGCATCGAATCTCATCCGTTCCACATGGATGAGGCTCGTTTTGGAAGACTTCCGAGAATACTGGCGGTGCTTGGGGATCCCGTCCCGCCGAGTTAATCCATGTGGTTGGACCAAACGATGGGGAGATTTTCCCCAACTTTTCAAGGTCTCGGAGATATTAGGACAGTCGACACCGTTGCATCACTAAGATTATTTCCCTCCTGTTATGGATCATCTGGAGGGACAAGAGAGGCAAGGAGAAAGACCAGAGAAGGGGAAGCCAAGCCAAAAAAACGTGATTTGTTATAGAGCTGAATTATCTCTACACTGACTGCAACTTCCTGCCGGTCCGTCAACCATTAACTTTTTTTGCGCCCTCCGAGCCCCCGGGCTTACGATCAGCTTAGCTGCGGTCGACATTCGTAGTCTCCCATTTCCTCGCTCTGGGGCATGAGTCTAGACTCAGGCTTAGTAGTACAATACTTTATCATACTTGATATACTGACGTGGAGAGCAGCTTCGTCGCTCTCTAATGACAGTGTAACGGGGCGTCATAGGTCGCGCCTAGGCCCGGAAGTCGCGACCGTGTGTTCAAGACCGAAGTTATCCCAAACATATTCGACCAGCCCGATGGCTCGTCCAATTTCGGGGGCCTCCCGTCCCCGAATCGGAAGCGAAAGGGCTCCGTTCATCAACAAGTAAAATGAGGTGGAAAATTCACCCCGCAAAATCTCGATCCGCAATCTGCGTTGAGGCTGCACTGCTTCCACGAGCCGAGCACGTTTCCGTAAGTTTTCGAGGAGAAGGAATCTGCGAGGTGGCCGCGTGGATACTTCGCCTATTTCATTCGCAGTCGAACGGCAATCCTACAATCATGATAATTTAGATCCGAACGTTGAGCTCGGTGGAAATGAATCCCTCGTAACTTTTGCGTGGTCGACCTCCGTGGGGAGAGAAGTTGCTTAGCACAACTTGAACGTCTTCGGAGCGAGACGCCTGAAGGCCACATGAGATTATCGGGCCGTGGACCTTCCCTGGACTCTCATTCGAGTTGCGGTCGTGGATGGCCTTCGAAGAAAGTCGCATTACGCGATTCGCAGCCCTCAAAATCCTCACCATGCTGTCCGGGAAATTTTTGCGACCGGCACGTGGATCGCATACGCTGCTCTTTGTCAGGGAATTCTGAGCGATAGCGCGTGGCGAATGACAACTTTACGAGGATGCTGCCCAGTTTATTTTCCCGTGGTCTCTTTCGGGTAAGATAATCTTCGGTTCAACGCTCCACCCAGTAACCGTGGACAATCCGAAGAGGCGCCGTCAGCTGCCGTGAAGAGATCCTGAATCGGCGAAGAAACGTGACTCGAAGGGTTTGTCGTCACGTGAAAGACGCGGATCCAGCTCTGTTGACCTTAATCTGCGACGCGATGTTTGTGCCACGTCGCGGGTTCCCGTGCTGTCATATTCTTGGGCGCTTCCCCCGCGACGTATTTTCCAGTCCTGGGACTTGCGGGCCAGGCCCTCGAAATTCGCTCAGTTACAGAACAATGAATCATAGCGTCTTGCGTGGGTAGGCTCATCATGGACAAGCCCTTGGCGCTGCATGCGAGAACACGCTCAAGCGTGACGGACCAAGTGAGTGTCATCTCTAGCCTCTGGAATGTCAGCTCTCCCCCCTCATTAGGAAGAACACGGCTCAGTCCGAATTCCGTATCAAGGGAACGATTCCGGAACTCCCTTCGGATGTCATGTTTGCGACAGAGCCCCTCTATGTGTGTTCAACCACAAATCGAGATGGATGGACTGCTTCCAGACCAGCAGGTTCATCAAAGTGCCTTCGATTGTCAGGGAACGGCTCGGAGAACCGAGTTACGTATCGGATATCCTGTAAGCGTCATTTGCCAGTCATGCATGACAACACAATTCGTGGACTCGTTTCGAAATCGGTCGCCAATTCCCAGGGAAAAAGGAATCCACCGAACCAGCTGTAGGAGGCTATCGACGTGAAGTAACACAGTCTAAGGTCAAAGCGGGGCAACTCTTGGCTCTCCGTGAGTCTGCGATGATTGAATCGGTATCCCCGAGACCGACAAAGCGGACGTACAAGAATAAACGCGGGCAGAGGTCGAGGAGGCGGAATCAGAGTTTTTTTCTGAATTCAGCTTTGAAGGTCTCGCCGTTCAATCAAGTCGAGTGAGCATACACGGATGAGGAACGTGATCCCTTCAGCTATTTGCGAGAGCTCCGAACGATGAATTCACATAATTTGCCCTAATTTGCTCCGCACACTGAAACCAGCCTCATGACCTGAATAAGCGCAGCTTTTGTGCTGCCTATGAAACGTATGATTCCCGCGAGAATCATGGAGCCGCAGGAGGATAAAACATTACGACTCGGGAAATGGTTTCGCTGCACTCACATCCGACACGAGACTCTCTATAAGTCCGGCCACAAAGCCAACTCCGCAGATTCTTCGCCGATCCGAAGTTTGTCTGCAGAAAATGAGGAGCTCGGTCGGCGAACCCGGACTGTATTTACCGTGCCCGCTGCATGTGGGCGTTCCGCTGTACTGTCTCGCGAGTCGGTCGTTCCGTGCCTGGCATAAATGTCGGAGGAACATGTTGATCTCTGTGCACGCTAGGGTCATCTTCTGCCTTTTCACTATGAGCGTCTCGAGGAGAATTCGATTTCGGAAGCGTTTCCGTGAGTCCAACCAGTATTTTTTCTCCCCTCGAGGATTCGACGACCTTCTCGATCGGTGCTACGCCATGACGGGTGATTCACTCCCCTTCGAGTGAAATTAGCCGGAGGCTTCGGAGGTTTTCGGTGGAAAGATGCGAGGGGGTCACCTCCGCGGATGAGCCTTGGCAACCAGGAGCTCAAGACCCCGAGTCGCGAAAGTTAGAATCCTCGGAGCAAAAGTTGGAAACGTCTGACATCAGGGCAAGATGACCCGTAATTTCTTCGATTGCTCATCGAGGATGTTTTATCGCTCACCGGGCTTCGAGCTCTTTCCTCAATTGAGCAGCGAGTGGTATTTTGTCTGCGAACTCCCTCTCGGTGAGAGCGTCGATCGGTTCACCCACACATGGCGAGATATTTCGTGAAACGCATTTCGATGTTTATGCCTTTGACCAAATTCGAAGCTCCCTGGCAGAATTTTCTGCGAAAACCTCCAAAAAGGCCTCTTTCGGACAGAACTCACCCGGTCCGAGCGCAGACGTTTTACGAAGTCGAATAACTATTGCGAATTCACATTTCGCGCACGGAACGCCAGACGCGTCGAGCTCTCGAAGATTCCGCCGGTTCGCATTTCTGATATCCTGAAACCCCGCCTTGCGCTGGCAAGCAACGTCACTCACACGAGTCATGGTCCCCGAAGATGATTCATTCGTGCGTCATACGAGATGTGATCCCTCGGAAAGTTCACGAAGAGACCTATCGTATCCGAGGCGACTGACCGGCCCCCTCGTTGCGATGTTTCCGGTTGGACTCGCGCGTCGATAGTTTTTCAATGCGACGTGACTTCTCCGTGTATCCGTTTGCATTCTGGAATACTTCCTCGGCAAATACGACCAAATTTGCTCTCGTAGGAAGGCACGACATACGGGGAATCCGGTACGCAAGGAAGGTCCCGCCTCATTTACTATATCCGCGATATCGGGACGGAGATAGAATTCAAAATAGAAGGTCCCGCATGGGGCCGCCTTCGGTTCCGGAGGTTTTCCGAGAAGTCTTCCTCCTATCATTAGACCACTATTTCCATGGTATAGGAGGTCCCCCGTTGAGATCGGATCGCAGTACCCTTATGATCTGCTGGATAATAAAAATAGACGGCCATGTGGGCAACTCCTTGACGTTCGGGGAACCACCGTTCCGAGAGAGAATCACGGAAACTTCGGGAGAATCGAGAGTCACCATACTCCTCGGCTGAGAATTTCTGCTTCATGGAAATGTCCTCGAGACTTTGGAACCAGCTCATGATAGCGCGAGAATTGGGTGAAATTCGCCAATGTGTTCAGCAATCCCAGGATTTCCGGAAACAACCCCCCCCCTCACCAGCCGTTTGAGCTCTCGCCCGGAAACGCTGTCCCGAATATCGAAGCCCGGAGTTTCGAGACCATTTCTTTCGACGATAGTTATTCAGAGTCATCCCGCCTGAAGTCCTGAGTCGCAAGCGACATTCCGGGACTCCCGGAACGTTTGCGAGATCCCGCGCGGCTCATAGTCCAGAAATGGTGGGACATTTCTCTGCGGCCGACTACTGAGCCGTTTCCGTCGGTGAGCCAACGACACGAGAATCGTTTGCTCTCCTCCTTGTGGGCAGCGCTTCTGAACGCTGTGGACGATATCACCACCTGAGGAGACACTGAGCACACTACTAAGCTTTCCTATGCTGAGGCAAGACTTCCGTCCTGATCCCGTGCTTAAGATCTGCGTGGCCGAGATCCGCCTCGTTCGGGGATTAGGAGAAATGTTCTACGCTGGAGACACATGGTCTGCGCAAGATTGGAGTTCAAGCTCGGTGGTATCACTTCGGGCTGATTCCCGCAAGCTTCGGAGCGTGCTTGTTTCTGAGCAGAAGTTTCGAGCCAATTTTCACCCGAGCTTTTGTGACTCTCACGTGTGACGTCATTCTCCGTTGGGCGACTGAGCGGTCTGTTCCTCGGGCAGCCCCCGTTTGCTAGGCGTGACCCCGATGGATACAACCCAGCGACTCTCGAACACCCACCTTCGCGAAGACTTCCGGATTCTCGAGTATTCAATTCTAGGGAGAACCTCTGAAAGGGAACCACATTTCGGAATTCGATAGTAGAAGGCTGCAATGATATTCCGAACTAGGAAGAGACTCCCTCCGGCATTACTTAATCGCTATCATCGCGATTGTCAATTTCATCTGGAGTTCGACTTCGCAGGGAGCTGAGGGCAACGGCCGTGTAGATCCGGAAATCGTTTTGGTCGCTGCCGGCTGTCTCAGAAATCGTCGATACTCCTATTCTCACGATTACGTATCAAGCTAAGCCCCACTCTCCACACCGGATTCACTCGGTAGCCTGTACCTCGCAATATGATCCCCTCAACCGAGAAACTGGCCGCTCCAAAGCCGATTTAGGCTCGGCGCCGATACCGTATCGATATCTCGAGATCCCCGCGATATAAACTCTGGGAGTCCCTGGATCTCGACTCAACGCTGATTTCCGTTCGACGACTGTTCTTGGGGAGGGGAGGGACGGTTCTAGCGGACATCTCACACCATTGCGGATATTTTTTTGGGAGTGCAGAATGTGATTCTGGGCCCCGACGAATCTGCGACCTCGAGGGCCGGTGCAGCTTTGCCGAACTTCCCGTCTTCGGTAGCTCAGCGAGGCGGCGAGAAGCGAGAGCAGACATACATATAATGTTCCAATGCATCCCACTTGGACAAATACTCAAGGCAAAACGCCGAAGTACGATCAAATTGTCGGCGAGCCGATTTTGAGCCGATTGATTTCCCGTGGGCGTCATATGGCTCACCGATGCCAAAAGAGCTGTCCTTATTGTTCCTCAGGCTTTCTGATCGGGAACTTCTTCCATCGACGTCGCTGTGCCGAATTAGCTGACTTAGAAATCATAGCTGAACTTATGAGACGCGCGTAATCCATAGTTTAGTCTCAGCCGCATGACTTTAGCTTCCTGATAGAGAATCTGCTCAGAGGTGGCACCGCGTCTATCACGCGGACGAATCTCACTCGAGACGATCAGAATGGTGTTACCCTAGTACCTTTTCTGAATCGTCGGTGTTGACCATAATAGATATCAGGGCATGTTAATTCTTCTCCATGTTCATCATAAACAATCGGAAGTGGAGTTTCTGATTGGCCGAGGGCTACGGTCAGATACTTGTCTCCGTACCAGAATGGTGTGCTTTGCAAATATCCTAGCCAAGCTTTGGGATCATTTTTTTTTTCACCAGACCAGAATACACAGAGCTTTTGTGAATCATGTTTCTCTTCAAGGAAACATTAAAAGTCTGATCATCCGCTAAACTCCTAGACAAACTCGAGATGAGCTTCGGTACGTCGATGATGATATTGATAATCCGTCCTAGGTTTCTATGAGTCGCTGAGTGAGTCCTTTCGAAGCCTCGGCCTGATTAAGCGCCGAGTTATGGCATCCAAAGGTGGCAAATTCGGGGGTTCAGGAGGATAATGAAAACCATTGTATATCGCGAAGTTAGGAATCCGATTCGTGGAAAATGATGCCTAGCAAGTTTGGCAAAGCAATGTGTCGCAACCTATTGCAACCTATTCGATCGCTTTGAAGAAAGAATGGCTGCTAATCAGATCGTGAATGTGTTCGCTTTAGTGATTCGCCCAAGTGGCATCCAAAATCTGACCAGGAGCGATGGAGGAGCCCTGACCAAAAGAGATGTTTTCCTCATGGATGTAGGAGAGAAGCCGCTCGTAGTTCGCGATGAAGATCCGAGCTAAGGTGTCCTTATCCATATTTATTAAGTCCTTATCCATGCATCAAATCTTCAGAATAAGAATAATTCTCTCATGCCTCATTCTTGTAAGGAATTACCTGTTCGCGAGACAAATATAATCGAGGTGAAACAGGACCGGTCAAACAATGAATGACAAGAAAGTCGGAAAAAGAAGAGTAGGTTTTTAGTCAGTGCGAGTCTCACACTACCCCGATTTCTGGGTGTGCATAAGCTTTGTTTGACCATCGGAGTTTTCTTTGATAGAGGTTCCGTTCCTGAGAAAGACTCACAATTATTTTCCCAATCCGACCCCCTACCCGAACCCTAGAGCGCAATCCTACGCTGATAGAAAATCCGAAAAAAATCTCCCTTGCAACCTGGTGCCAGGATCGCCACCGCCTAAATGTGCTCATCTACTGAAGGCTGCAAGACATGCCCCCATGTTCGGGATCGCCCTTCTAGTAGCATATTCAAGGTGTGTACACTCGCGAATCTCACCTGGGTAGACTTTGTGCGCAGTCTACCTCGCAGACTTCGTGGACAGATCATTCGTCATCGAATCAAAGAGAGTCATTAGACCTCTGCACGAAAATCTCATGAGTATTCGTATTCATCCAGCCTACGAGAAGCGTGATCGATGAGATTCATGCCGCGAGGATTTAGGACGTGGAATCCCGAATAATACAGCAATTTCTGCTCGAGAGAAGCCTAATCATTGAGGCTCCCAGGCATGCGCGCGAGAATCACTCATGGACCCCCGACGGAATTTTCTATTCAGTCATAGTGCAGCCTACCTTATACCATAGTTGCCGGGAGAGAGTCGACGGAATATTCACGATCTCTTATCGAAATCTGATAAGAAATGTGTGAGCTGTGGGCAACGCCGCTGTGCGGGTACACCCGCGTCGTGTCACATATTCGAGATGGACCGACAATTCATAAAAAAAAGAAGAACACTATTCCTGTTTCTACTTTGCCACCGACGAAGGATGTTCCAACACCGCACCTGGACTTTTTTCCCCTCGGGCGGTTCCGTGGAATGGCCGATTGGCTGGTCTTGGCTGGCAAGAATCAGTCGAGAACTTGCAAGCGCTCTGGTCACGCCAATCCTTGGAACGTACGACCTGCGAAGAAGGCCCGCGAATTTCAATCCCGATTTCGGGAACTCTGGGTGCCTTTCTAAGTCTTGCTGCTGCTGAGGGGAACATCGTCGCTATATGAAGGTCTCGGCACGCTGACGGACGAGGTGGATCGTGTTTCGCTGATACGACCGACGTTCGGGATCTGAGCCCTTATCGCGAAATACTCAAAACGTACTGGGCTAGGGATATGGGAAGATCTTGCGCCGACCAACAGAACTAATTGTCGTCTCGTCGGAGAACGGCCTCAATGGGAGCAGCATTCTCGTCGTCCATCGTTTCTGCTACATTACGTCGTTCCATGTAGCGTGTGAAAGTTGCAATCTCTACCAGTGGTAATGGATCTTTTTGGTGCGAAAACTATTCTGACTCAGACGCTTGACTGGCCGTCTTGAAGGCTCAATCCCTCGCCATGTTCGCTGTCGCGGCCGTGTTCTCGGTCCTCCAGCTCTGCCGATGCATCGGAAGCGAGCGTTCCCAATTGCTATTCATCATTCTTCCAGAAACATGTCCCACCCTGCCGGTCGGTCCGCCTAGTTGCCTACCTGTATGCCGTAAGGCTTCGGTGGCGAGTCCATAGGGCTATTCAGGAAATTATATGAATCGCGTTCATGCGGTGAGCTGACGACGTGAAGCTGCTCACAAGCTGGTGCCGAGGACGGTTATCTCCTCACAGACGTCTACCATTCGGCTGTGCATATCTCTCCACGAACTGTTCCTCCTCAACGAACTCGCAATCCGATGGGGCAAAGTGAGACTTTTGTATGTTTGTGGTTTGGGGGATCATTGCTCCCTTCTTCCAACATCGTCGCTAGGAGCTGATGAGGTGGTGAACTCGATGAACACCGAGCATCGACTCAAGAGTCGGGTTTCCCCACTTATCCGATTCCATCTTCGAGTCTTTCCGAGGTGCATCACGTGTTGGTTGATTTCCGATTTCCTTCAGTCGTCAGGATAAGCCTCTGTAAAGCTCAGGAGTGTGTGTAGAATCGCGTAGGTATTCCGCAACACCACATGCAGGAAAAACTTTTTACGTATTTTTCGTGGGCTGGGGGGAGTCCGCACCCGTGGCTCCTTCAAGGCGAGGGGGGGAGGGGGGATAGGTCTCTCCCCAAACTCTTGTATGTGGAGGAGTTTTCGGCCGAGACCTCGGGCGAGGAACGCTTACACCTAGCGATAGCACGAGAGGGATACGTCGAGAATTAATTTCCTGTACCGCGGTCCGAGATGGGCGCTTCGGCCCCCGAAAAAGAATTAGCATCGCCAAGATTCGAAGATTATTAAGATTCCATCGTTATCAAGATACACGTTTGACGAATGTTCGAGTCAATGAGACCTCTCGTTCCGGGTCAAGTACTCCATGACATTCTCCTCTGGCTATGCTCTCTTGGCATCACACAGGGTCATCGGAATGCCTTCCTCCAGCGACTTTCAGGAGCCCCTCGCACCTCAACTCACCATCGGCCCCTCGCCGACGATTTCGACTACTCGACTTCAGAGATCACCCTCTTTGATGCTTAATCTCCACTACTCGCACCGCGCAGCTCGACAGCTCAAATACTAGAGGTCTCATGTGCGCCGCCCTCCTCTCTTCCCCGTGTCTTCGGTTCAGACATATCGAGGGGGTCCGGAGACGCCTCAATCATCGACGTGGTCTCTTCCAATGTTCCCGGTCAGGGTATCCGTCGGGTTCTCCTGTTTTCGATCTAACGCCTACCTCCTTGGATTTTCGCAGATCCTATTCTGAGACCTCCCCTCGGGAAGGACCTAGAGAGCCCTAACTTCGAAGTAAGGTGTCGCTACCTACGGAAAGTCCAGACCCGTATCCGACTCTTCCGGATCATCGAGGACCATCGACGACCTAGATATTTCGCTCGCTCCTCGAGAACACGATTGATGTATGGATTCCCACTCAGCGGGATCGCTAGCGATATGAATGTCACGCTCGTATGTATCCATTTCGCACAAGCGAACACGACCTCCATCCATGACGATTTCCTCTCAGAAGCGTTTTTCCACCCGCGCGATTCCCCCGGGGATTTTCTTCAGAGAGACTTATTTCCTTTGGTGATGAATTATCCTGTGATGTAAAAGCTATTGACAGCTGTGCTCGAGTCTGCATCCCTCACTCGAAGGGAAATTAAGGCGCAGTCTCGTTCGGAGACTTGATACCTTTTTTGAGACAAATAGAAATAAGACGCGACCATTCCCTTGATTCAAGCGTCGCCGATCTGAATCCCCCACTGAGAGGTCGTGAGAGGCATCATCAGAGAGAAGAACTCCTTCTCGCCTTCGCCTAGATTCCACCGGCGATCGTTCAAGACCCGACGGAAGATACTGCTGCCCATGAATCCACGAGCGAGCCACGGACAGCGTTGCTGCCAGAAAGTTTTGGAGCCTTTGTCGGAAGAGAAGTCTACTTCCCGAGAGTCTGACAACATGATCACATGTAATGCGCGTACAAGAGCACTTTGGGAACACCCACAACAGGTTCGCATCCATCGAGCAACATGATCAGCGGAGATGCAGCGTATGCTTTCTATCGTCTACGGCGAGTAACTCCGGCGAATTTGATTCTGGGAGCAGCAGGGCGTCACGTCATGTGGACGTGACTTTTGTCGCTGTTGAAGCCATGCTGGAGTCGGCGGTCTTGGAAACGCCGAATACCTTTATGAACAATGGAACGCCTGATCCTTCCCAATACTGAACATTGGTGGCAGCCATCCCTCACGCTTCCTGAGTCCTCCTCTCCGTCTCCGCACCTCCCCAACCGATGGCGCGGCGCTCTCTCTGATCAGCTTCTTCGGTTTTCCCACCAGGCTTACTTTTCACGACAGAGTCGTCTCTCCCGAAACGTCATGGAGGAGCTCGCGAGGCGCACGAGCAGCCCGAGGGGAACAGAACGCCGGTCCGCTGAGCAAAAACAACCTTATGCGTCCGACGTTTCATTCGAAAAGTTCCACACGGGAGTGCGACTGCAGTTCATTGGAGCAAATGCGCACTCGTCGCGCGATCGTTCGGAACGATCCGTCACTCGAAACACTCGTATTTCTGTTTTTGGAGCAAAGCATCCATTTGTTTTCCCAGACTTCGAGAGTATTTCCGTCCAGATTCCTCTTCTAGCTCATCCTCCACACTTGAGATATGATTTCCTACATATTGGCGTCTTATTGTAAAGAAACGCTGTCTTTGTTCCGTCAGTCTCTAGAACCAATGTCCGCCGTCGGGAGAATTTTTCGGCGAGCGGGGAACATGGTTGGATCCAAGTGTTGCGAGCTACCACGTTAGAACGACGCCGAAGTACGGGGCGGGATCGCGAAGTATTCAGATCAATGACATGACGCCGGAAGGCTGGTGTTGCTCTCCCCCAGTACCAGACGTTCCCTCTTTCCAATAACAGAGAGATGTCCCGAGTCCGTCCGCCACGGACGACTCTCGGAGAAGTGATGCTAGAGAATACATACTCATGGATTTCCTCTCGGAAAGTTTTCCGCAGGGTGACGAAGTTTATTATTGCTTCTGTGGCGAGCCTCGCCGCCACAAGACCGCTCCTTCCACATGGGCCGGCATTCCTCTCGAATAGGCTTCCCGGGAATCTCACGATCGGCTGGAAATACCGAGGAGATTGCGGCTTCCCGGAAGCCCAATAAGTGATCTGATTTTCTGCTGCCTCCGGGAAAGCGACAACAAATCAGGGAAACGCAAGCACAGGCGAAAGCAGTGGTATCGCGATATCTCCGTTCCGACGATCAGTGAGACTTTCTCACGAATTTTTCAAATCGGTCTGACTGAGTCCTGCTGGAATCCAGAGAGCGAAAGCCGCTTCCGAGATCCAAAGTTTGTCGAGAGCGATTAATTTCGAGGAGGTTTTCCGCGGCGGAGATTCCAAATCTCCCTTCTCAGGAACGCCGATGGGCAATGGTCCCACTCGGAGACGAGAAACAATATCCTCAATTTCCAGAGGAGAGGGAGAATCTGACAGAAGACAGAATCTGACCAAGAGACCCAGTCTCTTTTCCGCTCCGTGGGTAGGAAAGAATAGAAGGAAGCGCCGACTCGCTTGATTTCACTTGCTCCCCTACGCTCACCCGGCGGTTATTCATCTCCACCTACCTACGTAGACGCCTGTCAGAGAGATGGATAGGCAACGATTAGGTTTGATGTTAGTCAAGATAAATACCTCTCGGAACTCCAAGCGCAAGGCACAAATAGCCGTCCCCGGAGGCCGTTCCTTGATATAATCAATCAAGGCGTCATCAAAGACAGCGCCTGGTCTTCTCGAAGATCTCTGAGGGAGAGTTACGCTACGAGATTTGAGCATCCGAGGCAGTCTCCCGTGTTCTCGATAGTTCTCGTCCAAATTGCGTCGGCGAGCCGAAATGCTATTCTCGTATTTCGACTTCTCTGGGGAACAGAGAAAACGTCCGTCAGGACACAGGTGTAGCATCACAGCTTCGAGTTTTCCCTCCTGACGCTGATTGTCGCGATAAGCAAGCAGTGCAATTAGAGAGCAGGGTTTGTCTCGTCAGGATTCTTTCTGACGGTGCTCTTCCACAACACAAACCTAAGCGCCAGGTTGGCTTGTGATTATATACGCCTGGGGCGTGGTGATATAAGGCTGTCTCGACTGCTCGATGGAAACACCTTGATTTCCCCTAGCTCGTACGGGGCTCGTTCTCGGTTCTCAGGCCTACCCTGTGCGCGTGCGTGTTCGACGTGCCTCCTGGAAGATTGGCGTCCATGTGAATAGAGCTTCGGAATCATTCGGGATCAAAATTCCTGGAAAATTCGATATATGTATTTCCTGTCCCTCGCTCATATAGGAAATATCGATTCCGATCGAATATGATTTCGTTCTTCGCTCGCCGAGACGATAGGCCTACATCGCGGCGCTCCTTTGGTGCAGTCTCTTTGGCGAGAGCTGAACGATATCCCCGCCCCGAACGTTCGGAGCGCAAGCGGAATAGATTAGAATATAGATCGGATTTCACACGGCCAGAACACATGTTCCTATTGGTGTAATGAACGAATGATATGTTGCCTCGCGGACTGGCTTTCGACTCATCCAGCTCGTACGCCTGGTGCTTGTCTGCTCGCCAGACAGCTATCGCCGGGAAACAGACTCTAGTTGGTGGAACATCGGAGCCGCGAGCTCTTATGAACGTATGTTTGCGAGCGGAACGTTTTTTTCGCATTTCGATGCGATTGAGGGACCGGGCCCGGGGCTTCACTCTCAGCGGAGCTCGAATCGAGTCGCTCATGCGGAAATCGAATGCCTCAATAAATCCAGGAGATTTCGCTACGCTTCTCTTGACGGAGCCTCAACTTGATTCAACCGAGTGCGCTAATGATTGAAGTTCCGCACACATTCCTACGAGCCATATTCCATCGAACAAGGAACTCCGACGGGAGCTCATTTCCTTCGGCGGGGAAAAGTTCGCGAGAAGGACACTCTGCGATGTCGAAGACAAACGGTAGCTTGATGAACACTTCGTGACCGGAAAAAAGTCAGCCAACACACTTACTCGGAACACTTGACGTTCCATCGATGTCCCCTCTCACGCTTTGGTGTCCGCGATCGCTATCCGCGCGACCGTCGCATTTGGACCGGGAACAAAACTCCCGCGAGCGATTAGATCCCGACGAAGCGCCCAACCAGTTCCCCTGGATCGACACAAACGGGAATACCAACTCCGTTGAGATCCTGGTCGAACCTCGACACCCCTGGAATGTCATCCGGAGCACCTTCATCCTCATCAATATTCTCGTACGGGCGACGGACAATGTCGCGAAGCGTCTCGATCCCACATGGCGGAGACACGCGGTTCCGGAGGTCGATGATTCCACAGAGAGAATTCGCAGCACAGGGAACGCATCAGTCCATTTCTTTGTCTGGGTTCGGAGTCAGAGAAGGCGTGGCTCCGAAGGTGCAAAGAAGAGTCGTCCACAATAATCGGTATCCAAATAGGATTGATGCCGACGAAAACAACTGTGTGAAAAGAAGGTCTTCGACGGTCAATGAGGGAATGATTCCCTCCCGTGGCTCGTGGGACGGACCGAGCTGCTAATCAGATACGGGTCGTTTCAGCCCTGGCGAACTAATTGATCGACACACAGCGAGGCCGGATAACCGCTGTACGACTTTGTCCCGGCGGTGCTATTCAAAGTGACCTTGCGGGAAAAATCCCGGGGAAACCCTCGGAGCCGCTCATAGTCGGGAGGGACTGACATCCGGAAGTCTCTTCGAGAGGACTTGTCGTTGTCGGTCGCTTCGGGGTCCGTCACCCAGCTGTCAGATTCATATTATCCGATCCTTCTAAGCGGACTGGTTGTCGACGACGACGACGACTGATCCCACCTCGGATCCTACGGACTCTTGTCGGACCTTGAATCCTTCAAATAACTACCGTCTTGCTTAGATCAGCCTCCGCTCATGCGGAATGAACACTCCCACCGATCGGAATCCTTCGTATCCGGGTCTTCCGAATACTCCGGATTTGCTGCTCGGAGTACCCGCCCGAATAAGTCGCGAGGTACGATCTGGCTTTTGAGAAACATCTGTAAACAAGGTCCATGGAGGAGCAGTGCTCTTGGTAGGCCGTAATCACATGATTAAGGGGAAGCCCTCGGCCCTCAGAGCCGAATTAGCGATCAAGCGGAGTAGCGATGGAATTCCCCAGTTTCCACTTGAACGAGTATCGTGCGAATTGACTGACCCTTTCAGCGACTCGCGAACGTTCCGGATCGCTCAGAGACTAGCGCGCGAGTCTTACGCCCAACCGATATCGCATACTCTTCGAGTTGGGCCTAGAAGAAAAAATTTGAAGCAGCGGCTGCTCATTACAAAAATTATCGTAACTCTCATCGGCTTTGAGAGCTTCTGACATTTTCGGTTCGGAAACTGCTCTCGGGCACTGATGACTCTTGTGAGAAAATGACGACATTCCTTCATGCGGTCGTCGATTTATCCTCTACGTACCGTTCGAGCAGGGAACGCTTTGCGTAGACCTATAAGTGGGCTTAAAAACGTTTTATTCACGGGAGTTGGGAGATCCCGGTCGGTAGTGAGCAACAAGGAATTATAGGCCATCTAGCAAAAAAGTTTCATCCCGCTTACGACGAGAAATACAGTCGGTGGAACGCTTCTGAGCGGGTTCGGCTCCCATGCCTGCTGAGAATGATCTAGAGCTGTATAAAATTCCTCTCCATTCCATTCGTTGTCGAGAATTACCTGTTGAGCTCGGAGTTCTCTTAGCAGACCTCGATGCTGCGGAACACGTTTTCTTCGGGGTTCGACCTTCGTAGCCTTTCTGTAAGGCATAAATTTTCCAGAGAAAATACTTGCCTGCGATCGCCCGATATGCGAACCACCACAGCGGGCAGGCGGCAGGTCAGGGGACGGGCAACGATGAGCTCGTCCGTTTTTTCGGTTCACTGACTGATTTTTCCCTAGAACTACCTCCGTTTCGGATATGCTTATTCAGTTCGAGATCGTGGGAATCATTCCGAGGAGCGCCGCGCACGACGTCAATCTGAGACAACAGCTGTCGCACACTCATTGTCAGGGTCGTAATATTGGTGGTTAGTGCCCCGCTGTGGGAAGCCGAGAAATAATCGTCGAAATTGCCGCGATCCGACCGCTCGAGGATTGGACTCGAGAGAGGGCCTCCCGATTTCCAGCTCAGGACAGCACGATAAAAATGTCACTCGATTGCGGGCGGATATTTCGTTGCTTCGGTATTTGCCGGCCCTGCGGCCCGACAAACTCCCCGGCGCCCAAACTACCACTTGGGAAGTACCGATATTTCTGTCCTTGAGAAAAAATCGCTATCCTGTCGATGACGAGAGCGAAGCCGTCCGTTGAACCCTTCGCCCTGTCAAATGATATGGTATAAGCAAGACTTCGATATGGCGAGTTTGGTTTCCTCGGCGAAACCTCGCCCGACGCTTGTCCGCAACAAGAGGCTAATTATTGTCGTTCCCTTGGACCCTAACAATCGGGCGGAAGCAGCGGAACTCTTTCGTCATCGTTTTTTTCCTGGTCCGTTATGAAAAGGGATCCGTCGAACGGGAATGACAGCGTATAACTCTATATAGTTGTCGTTAGGCCTAGGGAGTGATCTGCTTTCTTTCATAGCTTCCTCATCAGCGATCATCGGTCACTCCTTCTCCCAAGTGTGACTAAACAAACTGACTAAACCAGCTGACTAAACAAACCGCCATGCGCTAGCCCGAGCACTCACTGGGAGCGACAGAGACTCGAGAGCAGACGTCTCCCAATCTAGGACCGGGAGAACGCCGGTCTTCGTTTGCCGAGCTCTCTTTATTCTATCTCGGCTTTTTGTAATGCGATCGCTTTCTCTCGACGTGACGTCAACCTGATAAGGCTCATCCACTGTTTCCGACTGCGCTTCCGGGTGATAATAATTCTCCATCGTGATAATCGCCTGCATCGAGGAATGCTACTCGATCGTTTCCGTATACGCTAGAAATCGTGCCCAGCTCCCATTGTTCCCGGCCGAGCTTCGATCGAAGAGCGTAACGAGACGTTGGTCGTACAATATATGGATTTCGGCTGAATTCTGGGCGCCCTAAGGGCAAAAAGAGCGTCCGTCCTTCTGGTCTCGAAGGTCATGTAGTCTGGCGTCCTTTGTTCTTACCGCGGGAGTCCATCCGAGCTGCGTTCTTTTGTGTGAATGTAACAAGGAGCACTGACGAGCCCTCATCTTTCCTTGAGCTCCTCTGAGTGTTGGTGGACCGGTTCTTCAAGATTAATAATGCGGACGGCGATTCCCCAGTTTGGGTCTGTGCGAGAGTCCTATTGGTCGTCGTCGCCGTCGCGGCGAGGACTACCCTCGAAACTCTCCATCTTACGCCAGGGATGACGGGGCGGAATTTCGGAGCGAATTTATTCTCAGAGATATTTCCCGGCGAGTTCCGAAGTGGTCGACAATCTAATATCTCCATCCGTGCGAAGAATCGGCCGAAGATCGGAAATCTTTGGGTGCATCACCTGCTCCGAAAGCTTGCCTTCGGCCGAGTCGTTGAGCGATCCGGGCAGATTCGTCTGATTTCCAGAAGTTCCGTTGCTGGATGGCGCGGAGCGTCTAAGTGGTCTGCTCGTGCGAGGGTCCAGCAGAAACGATGCGAGACACCCATCATTGTTCCTGCTGCGAGTGCAGGTATTGCTGGTCAGCTCCATCTGCTTCTGCATCGGATGAATCTCGTTCCCGTTGATGAGTTTCCCTCCATCTCCGGACACAGCTGCGAAAGTAAGCATCTCTCAACTGTATCACTGAAACGAACCTGCTACGTCCGCCATTGGTCTATTGTACACAGGTGTTATGAGGGAAAGGGGAGGCATTCTTGCCGGAGGATAACTTGACTCCAGTGGAACTTCACTCTGTCGTGCCTTGATTGCTTTCCCGATTGCTTTTTCCGACGTCTCTGGTGAGGTCCAATGCATTTTTTTCTCAGCTGTTTCCGGACGCAGACGCGGTTCGCCGGCTAATAAAATGAACGAACACGCTTCGGAGGAGGAATCCTGGCGATGAGTTCCCATCCGAACGGCTCCATTCGGGTACGACGAATAACGACTTTCAATCCCTGATAGATAGATAAATCTCTCCCCCGAAGAATTCGTTCGCTTGTCGATGCCCGAAGGAGGTCCGAGCGATTCCCTCTGTCTCCGTTCTATTTCTTCGCCTCTGAGGTGTTCCCAAGGTCCATCTCTTCCTTCCGCGGCCCGGCGCTCCGAACTCTGCACCTACGGACCCATCTCCTCCTGAAGCTCGATAGTCACCCCAAGTCGGTACGATTTAATCACTGCTCGACCGCCTATAGTTGGCAACGGTTACCCAAGATTTGTCAGATTTCGTGAACGATATCTGAAGATCCGTCCCGGAAAGAAGCGGATTGGAAGATTAATCAGTATCTAGCTTCAGCAAACGATGAGAGATCGCCATCGATTTGGCGATCCGGGCTGCTCGGGCAGCGCTCCGAGGGAAGTTCATTCTTGAGAGCCCTACTCCAGCTCCCCAATCGCTCCTATACAACAGTAGACGGCGCAGTGCTTCATCAAGCTCCGCGTGGGTTTCAAGGTTTATCCAGCACTCTAGAGGAGCTTCCCTAAAAATAAGCCATGCGTGTCTGTGGCCCCGGCGGCCACACGTCAGATGAACCTGAAATTCCATAAGGAACTCGAGTCTATCATGACGACAGCGGCGGAGCGAGGGAGAAAGTCCCCGAAATTCACATTGAAGACTGAGAGAGTGTTCTGATCGAGAATTGTGCACGAGACGGAGTCCGTTAATAAGGCTACGGAACGGGAAAACTCGTAGAACTACAAGCTTCGTGTGCCACGATACAATCGCAGCAGAAACCAAATCATCCAGGCGGGGTATTCGATTTCCTGTACATCGATGCGGAGCTATTTTGGACTCACAGGTGAAAACGCGATTCGATCCGCGACGCTCAGCCCGATTCTTCGAAGGTCAGGCAGCAGCACGGGAAAGCATAGGCGAGCAACAAGATCGACTGTCCAGAGTATCGGAATGGAATTTCACCCACTTGTTGAAAATCGCGGGGTAGTCATCGCACTATTTTGAGCTAATCTCCTCCGGGAAAGGGACGGCGACCTCGGAGCGCCGTGAGTCCTCACCAAAAAATCGCCCGGGAAATCGCTCTGCCCTAATCAAGGAGCACTCCACCATTCACCGGAGCTCGATGATTAGCGTCGCTTGTTGCCAATGATTGCGTTCTGGGGCTTCGGGAGTTCGAATCCTGGCTGCAACTCGAGGAAGCACCACGGTCAAATAATTCAATGCTCCCGAGTGAGTGCTGTTCGAGTCCGGCGTTTCCGGAGCGATGAAATATCGGGGCGGTCTGACGAGGCGGTCCACTTAATTCCAAGGTCCCGTCAACCTCTGGGCCCAACGCCGAGACATTCAGCTCGAGCATGGTCGCGGTCAGCTCAGACAAGTCGTTTACGGAATCTGAAAGCGGCTCGAAAAAGCTTGGAAGCGCGTGAAATGAGCTCGTCGAGTGGGAGGAGGCGTCTGAAGGACTGCCGGCTGACTGGTGTCGGCGGCTGTGAAGATGTCTAGATGCTAATAGGCGTTCCAAGCGAAGATGAGTTCGCATACTCCATCACGCTCCATGGGGGTGGGGGGAAGAAGTTTATTCTGAGGCAGACAGCCGATGTGCCGGGGACCGTTATCCGGCGCGGCGCCGAGACTCGCAGCACAATGCGACATCCTTGATGCGGCATGCTGATCATTCGAGCAATGAATAAGGTATCTACGCTTTTCGCCTGCCGTGCTCACAGCTGTGACAAGGAGCATCGACGCTGCAGCTTATGTCTCCGTCACGGGGCTAATCGGCCTGTGGTAATGCACTGCAATTCCTCCGATGATAATGACAGACCCGTCGGCGGAGAGCTGCCGGAGAGAGGCGCTCATCTCGGCGATTCTCAGCCAGCGTTACTGGATTGCCTCTAGAAATTAGACCTATTCCAGACCGGTGGGGGACTTTATGGGCAAATTACGACTCGTTGCCGAGGGACAGATCGAAGTTGGACGTGACTGGGCTCCGTAATTCGTCGTCGGTTTTATGGCTACATTCGATGACATTCTCTCGAATGAGTTGCTCTCACGTGAACTGTCTTCAAATAGGACCAGGATTCCCAGAGGAGCGGCAAGTTTATCCGGACAGATCTTCTCAATATGCGCTCCGGTGTCTGTCTGTGTTCAAGTTCTCATGTTATCTATTCCTCGCACCCTGCGAAGATTTCGACTGGGAGCTCAAGTCGTGAGATGGCGCCGGCCTGCATGCTGAGAGCTACAACGAATGATTAGGTTGACCTTCGTCCCTTCGTCCGGCGATCTTCCCGGCTGGTCGCCTGGTTCGTATCGACGCCAAAACTTACGAACAAAGACTCAGCTCAAGTGGATACGGCGTTTGGGCTCATTTCTATGGTTTCCGCTCGTACAATAGAGATGAGACATTGTCATAGGGAAGTTCCCGAAACTACATTCTCCCTCGCGAGATAGCTGCTTGCGGGGCTTGAAAGACCCGATTTTTTCAGGCCCGATCGCTCCCACAGTGAGCAGACATTCAGAATATTTTCCTTCTTGTCGGTCGCGATGCCGTATGAACAATGCGGCGTCCTTGACGAGGACGCCCATGCCGCCGCGAGTGCTTATCTTATCGTGTCGCTCGCACGACCTGAGAACGGTTTTTTTCCCTGATTGTCCGGAAGTTCGCCACGTGCCGAATTGATTCCAGCGATCGATGCGCACGGGGCGCCCCTGATGGGAGAACGCTCACGCAGACGATGGACTAGCCGCTTGAATATTCCGGGACGTGTAATCACTTTATTGCGCTTTCCGCTCGCTAACCTGTGGGTTACGGGAGCAGTCTTGATCTGGGAGAGTGCTCGCTGTAGGAGTCAGGAGAGACCCGGAGCTTTTTGTGCGAGTTTTAGCTAGTAGGCGATGTCCAGGATGCCGAGCACAGTTATTCCATCTTTCCTAAAATTATGCATGCCAGAAAGTCGGTCTCAGCTTGTGCTACTAGCCACGGGGCTCCGTTTCGGTTGCTGGGTCAACTGTACTTTGACCATATTATCTCATTTTGAAAGTGCCCCGATCCCACGAGCTTTGTCTTCGAGCGGAAGAATTTCGATTATGAATCCCTCCCGATCTGGTCGCTTCACTGAAATATTTCTCTCTCTGCTGCTGATAGTAATCGACTCTGGAATCCATCCCAGGATAGAGATTCTGCTCGTCTGAACAAAAGCCACGCGAAGTCCTCAGGGAGAGTTGCTCACGTCCACATGCAAGCTGCATTCTATTGTCTGAGCGTGGAAGAGTCGTCTGGGGACAAACTCACGGTAAAAACTGCAATATTGCGCCAGAGAAAAATACACAAAGCCTCCACAACGGAGCGATATTTCCTCAGCCCACCCGCTGCGTTAACCCACCGAGATACGAACCAGAGTTCGGTTTCAGACTTCTGCCCTGCTAGCAACTTGTCACAGCTGCTTGTGCGAGCCCGGGCCGCGCACCATGATTTATTGCCTACAAATCACCGAGAATTAGTTACGCTCAAGGGGATCTTTCTCTTCGGGGGGCAGCCATAACGTATCATTCCACTCTCTCAAAATCCTCTCTTCCTCCAGCACAACTCCTTGGGCTTCTCCGTGAGGTCAGCGACTCGCTCTTTCTATTGTATGTAGTTCCGCGATTGATGCGCTGTTCTTCCTTGCTCGCTGTGAGGGATACACGCACCGCCTTGTAGGTCAGAAGAATCATCGTGTCGTCTCGAAGCATAGCCGCCGGCGTGCTTCTGATTGAGTCTCGATTTCTTGACTGGGCTGTTGTGAGACTCCTGCATAACGATCGGGAGGAGCACTGCTCTCGATACCCATGCCCGAGGGAGCCTCGGGCCTAATGGAATAGATTCAGGAGAGAGCCGCCCCCGATCGACGGAGCCACGATCTAGAGAAAGGAGCGCAATCTCCCAAGTGACCGTCGCTCGCAGCGTAGAGGCGACGCCATTCCGGAGCCAACGGAGTCGTCTCACTCAGAGAGGACGGGGCTATCAGCGAGATCATCGGTTGTTTGACACCGAGGGAACTTGTTGCCCGGCTCGTCTAAGCCGGGCGACTTGATGTTCCCCTATTATGGATCACTCTGAAGCCTCGGGGGGAACTAGGCGGAATTTTTCCGAATCATGGCGGAGACACCCACCTGGCGGTATCTCGTGTTCGATCGGATCCGTACTGGTGAACGAAGCGACTCCGCGAAGCGTAGGGGCCTCGCTCTCCCTTGTTGTCCCTCATGGATTATCTTGTGATTTTTTTTTAACATCATCAGCGCTTCAATGCATACGCTGACGGAGGAAGATATAGACAGCAATAAAGAGCGGTGGTGGGACCTCGAGCCGTGAACGCGAGATCACTCGCCCTCGGCCGCGCCGAAAGGCAACCCATGACTCTCTATCATGTCATCCCCCGTGGGAAATCTGGAATGATCCCCTAGGATTCTATAGCAGGGAGCCTTGAGGGTCCGGGGGAGAAATTACCTCAAACCCTGCCATCCGGAAGCTCTGCGAAAACAAAACTGGGAATTTAAGAGAAGTGCCACCGTTCCACAATGCGATGCTCTTGATTACCTTTTGGCGGGAGGCTCCCCATCGCGACCAGATAAGGCGGTTTCGGTGGAGCCGAAATCGCAGAATCCTGCAGAGGGAAATTGTCGGATTACAAATGCTGAATCTTCTACGGGGGATCACGTCTCATTCGAAAAGTTCTGCCTCACCTGCCTTAGGGGAAATGGCCTCATGCCCGCAACTCATGCAACGACGACATTTCTGCCGGATTGAATACATATCTCGAATCTAGCGGGTTGTTGTCCGACAGATGTCCGTCGACGAGCTCCTTTATATGATCGAGTGTGTCTAGTTCCGGTAGCTCCCCGTGCAACTTCCAACCAATGATCGGTCGGAATCTCTTACCAACCTTCCGTTCCAGCAGTCAGACTATCCATGACAGAAATCTCGGTTTTTCTGTCGACACATTAGGCCACTGCGGACGAAGAAACGCTCCGGAATTATTATTCCCAGTGCCCTCGTCGAGCCAAACGAAGGGTCTGCGTCATGAACGCTTCCACGGGAATCGCCGGAAAGTCTTCTCCGAGTCTCGCTGACCACATTCTCAATTTTCCTCTCGGTCGAATTGATCTTAGCGATTGATCCTCAAGGGCTCAATCACTTTCCTCTGGGTTTCTGATCAGCTATATGTACCTACGCGCCTACGCGGATCCGACTGATCGTGGGCGGGTGAGACGTCTCGCTCGTCCACATGCGATTGCGCATCGAGACACCTGAGCCGCTTTCATGACCGGTCCGATCAGTAAACTGAAGCCTGTACGGGAGCAACGAGTCGACCCGCCGCATGCTCCTCGATCCGAAGGAGAAAACGATCTGTGAAAGGGAATCAACTGACTCGAGTTGATTTATTTCTCGGCATACGTCATACTACCTCCTCAGTCTCCAACGTCATCATTTAATCAAACATTCCTCCCATCGTTCATTATTTGTACAACGGCACTCCTTGTTGATCGTCGGCTTGTGCTCGACGAAAACGATACACGTCGTCATTCAAAGACTCCTGGCATTAAGGAAACGCTCATATTACATCCTAAGTTCTAGCTCGTAGGAAAATACAATCTTCGTGAGCTCTCTTTGGAAATCAAGTTGCTATTTCTGCCGCGACTGATATATCCCGCGTACTATAAACAAGGCTGTAATCAGCTCACTCGATGAGCGGCGCGACTCTTCTAGAAGACTACGATCACAGTTTTTCGTTTGACACGATTTGATGCACATGTGTCTGCCCACGAGCTAGCAGGCCATGAATTTACAGACATGTACAATTTATTGAGTGACTGAAGCGTTGCGTAAGTTGTCCTACGATCGTTCGTCCCTCGATTGGCTAATGCTTCAGATCACGTTCATAAACGGAATCCGCTTCCGATCATTCGTGGGGCTCTAGGTGGAATTACGATTCATACCGTTCGACGTGTCACGCTCCAGTGGTCTGTCATTGCCATGCATTCGCTTCAATATGGACGAGTCTAGCGGAACTAGTTATTTTCTTAATTTTCTTCGCAGTTCTGTCCATGTGCATGACCCATAGGCTATTCGCCTGAGGCATGAGTTAACGTCTGTACTTGAAGGAGCCCTCCCTGATCTCGTCGATCAACGTCAGTCGCCTCCGGGTCGGGAAGCATTGACAGCAAGCCTATGGACTTTTTGATCAGGCAGCACCGCTTCCGGGAGAAAATATGGCGGGAGAAATTCGCGCCTGTCTCCCGCTATTCCTATTGCGCAAAATTCGAGACAAATGACAGCTACGAGTTCGATCGTTCGCCTCATCGATTGAATATTTTACCACGGAGCGAGACGCGAACAATAGAATTGCATGCTGAAAGAAGCCGCTTCCGATTCTCCATTGCGCTCCATTCGATTCAGAACAATAAAAACGTAGTATGGAGCCTCAAAGAGCGGGAAATGCAGATCACAGAGGGCTCCTTTTCTCTGTAAATCCCTTCCGAAATCGGTCGGATTCAGACACGAGTCAGGCGATCCAAAAACAAATCCTCGAACTCTCTCACGACCGATATAGTATTGTCCGCTTCGCTCGTCTGTAGGATACAGACATCGCTACAAATCCGTCATTCCTATGAAGGACTTGCGAGGCGGTCCGGACACGAGGGGAATGTTCTCTCGCTGACGATCCTCGACGAACAGCGAGCGGATTCTCTGGCCATGAAATACGTAGACTAGCACGGGCGGGATGAACAAATTCAGTTCACACGCCAAATCCATAGAGACCAACAACCATGGAGGTACTGATGTCACGCAAGCACGTACGGTGTGTACGCCGGCGAAAGAGCTGGGCACCTGAAAGGCAAAATATAATTCGTATACGCGGAGGGAGCGTCCTGCCTCGCGGGAATACAATGCTTCTCCCACGGCGCATTCGGGAAAAGGATCCTCCGGATCAGCTCGGTCCGCACCGGGAGACATGTTCTTAAACTGTAACGTCACCGGTCACCGCAAGAAAAGCTAAGAAAGATTACCTCCGTCGCGGGATCCTTTTCACAAAGCATTGTGCCAGACCGAGCGGATGAGGAGAGGGTTCTTATGATCTCCCTCGCGGGGCACACCGACGAATTTCTCCCCGACAAAAATTTTCCCGCTCGAAGAGCTCACAAATGGCTTTTACTTCTGAGAATGCCGTGACCCGTGATCCGGCGAGTCCCGTCTGCTCTTTTGCCGCTCCCAAGAGCCGTAACTCTTAAGGTCGAAATGGAGGGAGGAACCTCGGGAGTGCAATCCCATGGATCAACCCGCTTTCAAGGATAGAATCGACATGAGAAAGAATGACGACGACTTCCGACGAGGACCCGGGTCACGCAGATGCATCGATATTCGACAGGTGGGAGGAGACAGATGAGCCGTCGCCGGCAATAAAACTCACCAGTATGCAGCAAAAGATGCAGATGACAAGGACGGTGAGCTTTTCTTTTCTCGGAAAAAGCAATCTCGACTCGCCCGTTGTCTTGGCTGGTTGTTCCGGAGTGCGTAGGAGGAATGACAGAGTCGAGTACAAAGACATGAGAATGACAGGAAAGAGCACCTCGAAGTTGGTGAACATTTGATACGAACAGCTGTGCTTAGAATCCGATGCGAGGTCGCACACGTACAACTCTGCAACGAACGAACGACGTCGCCTACTTGTGCTGAAATTTTATTTAGCGAGTCCGCGTTCGCCACCCTTATCATCCGCGCTGAAAGAGACAGCCGGCTGAGCTGGACTAATGAAATGGACTCACCAGGAATCAAATCATACCGCCCCCAGCCATACATGGGCCCCGTCACTTGCGGCACTATGACCAAGAACAAGCCGGGCAGTATCACGTACGCATTTAATGGACTAAACGTCAGAGTGTACTCATAAGGGCTGCTGTTCCTCATGTATCTGGAAAGAGGGAGATCTTCAACTTAATTTCCTCTCCACGAGTTCCCAAGTACATTACGCATTATTATCTGTGGTGGGGCTCGCTCCCAGCCGAGGGTCACGCCGTAATGAATCCCGAGTGTGAATTCAAGGTGATGAAATCGTTTGGACCCGGATGGAGGGGAGCAGCGGGTCGCACACACCATTTCGCGAGATGAAGTAGTGGATGATGATGTGTTATGAAGCAAAGGAGTGATCGCGAGAATAGAAAGGAGCCGAAGAAGTAGAATCTGGGATCCCAACGAAGAGAAAAGACATCGAGAGAAACTTCTTCCCCACAAACCTTTCCATGACGAACATCATTAGGTACCAAAAGTGAAGGTATTCCAGGAGGCAGCTTAGAAACCCTTGGAGTTGGCACGATAAATGTCCTACCGTAGGTTCGCCTGGAAGTGAAAAATGTTCGAAGACTGTGAGAAAAACCTTAGATATCGTGGACTCTTATCTTTTGCTCCAGCGAGCGCGGAGTTCTACGATCACGCCGGCTGCATCTCTTCGCCTCCCCTCCCCCTGTTTCCGGATTTTGCAACCACGAGGATTCCTGGTCCTCCCGGAGCTCGATCAGGAATGGATCAAGGAGTAATCACGTTGAGGAGCTCCCATCGACGTTCGTTCGTGAGAGCCTTGATCGTTCCGAGAGCTGTTTCCGTTTCTTTCTCGAGCGCCGCGCCGCCGGCAGGGGAACCGATAGTGCGCTGAAGCTTCACAAGGAGCTGCCCCTGGAGGTTTCCGCTGTAGCTGATGAACTGTTTCGGGCAGGGGTCAAACTTCGGAGCGACGTCAACCCCGGAGAGCAGCTCTTACGGAAGACTTGTCTATCACAATTATAAAGGGGGCGCATACGACTTCCAGAACGCGTTCGAGCTTGAGTAAGCTCCAAAACTCGTTCGGAACTCACTCGGTCGTGCGTAATGACCCTCACTCGGTAGTTTCCTCAGGGATGCGCGAGTTAGAGCGCGGGATTTAACTGTCGCACCCGTGGGGTAGCGACGCGAGGGGATTCAAAGGAATTCCAGGACTGCCTGCCCTCGAAGTCCTACGAAAACGCTAATGTGCCTAGAGCTGCGTTCCGTGAGTCTACGACGAGACGAATTCCTCGCGGTGGGGGAAAAGTGCCCAGGATCGGCCCAGAATCCGGTGGGCGAAGCGTCGAGCGACTCACGTCATTTGATGCGATAGAATCTGTTCGGTAGAATGACTCGTATACGATCGCCTCAGGTCTACGACGAGTCGCACGTCGCCGTCTCATATGCATCATACGGTCCAACACTCGAGACACGCCGAGTGAGGGCGCATCTTGCCGGCCATCCGCTTCGGTTGCCATGTTAATTGGAGCATAATCGCGCTACGTCGAGTCAGGTCCCCGCCTGGACTTTATCAGGATGCCTGATGGCGACACTCAGATTCGCTGGATGGGAGGAAAATCGAGAGTCCTTCTATATATAATCTTTCTTATTTCGATTTGAGCCACGTCACGTCACTTGCTGCAAATGTGATCCCGAGTTGTTGAGTGGCGCTTCTCATAGAACGGGGCTCAGGATATTCTGAGTGGAAATGTTGGAGATTGAATGAGCATGGGAGCTATGAACGCGAACGCCGGACTCTCGGCATGATCAAATACGAATAATAGCAGCCAGTAGTACAAAGACAGCGAGTGCAAAGAAGCCACGGCTCTTTGACGAATCACTGATGTATTCGGAAGAGAAGCGTTCCCGCTCTGTCTAGTCTGAACATATGATCAGAATCGTTCCCGCTTTGTGTCCTCTGGACAGATGGATTCGCGATCAGGTGACGCGCGAAGTCCCCTCTAAAACGACGAATATGCGCAGAAGACATCGAAACGGCGAATGCAGAGATGACTCTACGGAAACGACGCGACGGATGCAGAGAAAGCGTGAAATGTCACGGAGAGCACGAATGCACGGAAAACAGGAAAATAAACAACGAACGCCCAGGGAAAACCACGATACAACCATTGCTCACAGACGAACGGGCACTTGAATCGGAATTCATTAGTGGAACTAAAACGCTCGTTAGCAATAACTAACAAATAAATATTAGAATCAATGCCCAAAGTATAGTATCGAGTTCGAACTATGGGGCTCCGAAATGGTATGCCGGGAGACAATTCATCCGTAAAAACTTGGTGGCTATGATTCACAACTTTACCCGATGCATTACATGGTTGAGCGTCGCGGGTTTCGGCTAGCGTTCCGGAAGACGAGAAATTGATGCGAGTATCGGGATGAGAAATAGTCTATAGAAAACCGCTTGAAATCAAGAACGGAAGCCCGCAGTTATCGAAAGAGCTCGATCTCAATAGATGACAATTTCGAATCCCGCTTTGAGTGCAGCGCTACTCCGCCATCTTGGTTCTGCGTAGACGTCATGTGACAGCAATAACGCATACTGGGGAAAAACTTGGAGTTTTCCGCCTTTTCTGAGGAACGGCCCGCAGGAACGCTGAAAAATTCACTAAGGCAAATAACGAAGGAGTCACGAATCGATTGCGCGCTTGATCAAAGCGTAATCACGAGACAGTGGATAAGGTGCGAATTGACAGACAGAGATTGCGCTTCTATCATAGGTGGGGGGGATATTGTCCCGACCCGGCTGGAGCGCGAGTGGGGGAAACGATGCCGGCTGATAATTCTCTGTGATCCAGGGTCCCGCCCGATCCCTAGAATCTGTGTATGCCCGGACCCTGAATGTGAAAGGTAGCGAATACGAACGCCAAAATTACTATGAAGATAAACGATAACAGAGGGCACGGAAATCCGGACAGGGCTCATTTTCCAGGTTTGCGCGCGGCGAAGTGGGAACGAATTTTCTTTCGGAAGCAAGGCTGACCGTGTGATTCCCACGCCCACGAGGGATAGGTTTCATCCTGACTTTCAAAACTTCTTCCATCCCCTCAAATCCCTTCTTCCATCCCCGCTCCGTTTCATCGATCGATCGATTCACACATAAAGGATCGTCATTGCGAGATCTGAGGCTTTGTCCTATTTTGAGCACGTAAATCCATTCCGGGGTGATAGACTTCAATTCCGAGGGTATCAGCATCGAACGTCTGGAATCGCGACGCACACTCTTTTCCACAGTCGGGATGTACTCGAAACAAAAATGAGGATCTCTTTCCCGCTGCGACGGATTCGCAAAAACCCGGAATCCCGAAAACCCTGAATCCCGAAAATCCTAAATCCCGAAAACTCAGAGTCCTGAAAACCCTGAATCCCGAAAGCCCAGAACCCCGGAAATCCCCTT